>NC_074687.1:18505762-19105762 GCF_029448725.1 Salvelinus fontinalis
GGCTCCTAACCAATTGTGCTTTTGTGTGTGTTATTTCACTTTATTTGTAACTTATTTTGTACATAATGTTTCTGCTACCGTCTCTTATGACCGAAAAGAGCTTCTGGATATCAGGACAGCGATTACTCACCTCGTACTGGACAAATATATTTTCTATTAGGAGTAAGAGGCAAAGGATTTACTACAGACACCCAACAAGGCCCAAATCCCAGTCATTCGCATGAAGAAGAGACAAAGATATCGGGGACGTAGGTTGGGGTGCCTTGTAAGGATCCGCTCACGAATATCCTACCAACGGGACATTAAAAACTGTAGTATTTTATGTTTCATCTAGTTGTGGCTAAACGACGACATGGATAACATACAGCTGGCAGGGTTTTCGGTCCATTGGCAAGATAGAACAGCCGCCTCCGGTAAGACAAGGGGTGGTGGTCTGTGTCAATTTGTAAATAACAGCTGGTGCACAAATTCTAATATTAAGGAAGTCTCAAGGTTTTGCTCGCCTGAGGTAGAGTATCTCATTATAACTGTACACCACACTATTTACCAAGAGAGTTTCATCTATATGTTATGTAGCTGTCTATTTACCACCACTAACCGATGCAGGCACTAAGACGGCAATCAACGAGCTGTTTAATGACATAAACAAACAAGAAAATGCTCATCCAGAGGTGGCGCTCCTAGTGGCTGAGGACTTCAATGCACGGAAAGTTAAATCTGTTTTGCCTCATTTCTACTGGCATGTTAAATGAGCAACCAGAGGGAAAAAACTCTAGACCACTGTTTCAGTATGATATGTTGGATAAAGGAATAAAGACAGACACCAATGTCAAGTTCAATAGCCTTGTTCAAGCATTGTACAAATCCCTACACACGGAGTCCGGGGAACAGTCCGGCTAGTCGATTACCTATCAACTAGACTCCGTAACATCATACTTTTCGATAGAAAGTGCAAACATAACGGCATAACAATAAGTTCTCAACAGTCAAGTCATAACAATTGAAAAGCATGACAGTTTCTTTTTACTTCAGTTGTCATCTTCCTTTTTTTATATGAACAGAGGACAAGTTAACACAGTCTCTTGCTTACAGAGTAAGCCTGTCCGGTGGCTTGCACAGCCGACCCACCCGTGAGTAAGTATTGGCTCTGACAGGGGTAGGATTAGGGCCACGAGCTGGAGAGCTTGGGGTAGAAGCCTCACCTTCAGTTTGCTCATGTCTCAATTCTGCGCCCCTTACCCTTAGGCCTGGACTGTGATCCAGCTCATCTAGGTGAGTGTATGGCGTGTTCTGGTTTGTCTGCTCTGCTACGCGCAGATCCACCCGATTGCAACGATAGAGGGAGCCACCCACATCCACCAGGTAAGAACGTGGTGCAACTCTCTGCAGGCATGTGCCCAGCCTCCAAAGTCCTGTGTGGTCTCCCGGCAGCGGTTTCATCCTTATAGTTTCACCCACCTCCAGCTCTGGTAGGTCTCGAGCAGTCCGGTCGTAGAAGCACTTAGCGAGCTGCTTTCTGTGACGCAGTTTGTCCGTGACGCCAACCATGACGCAGGGCTCAAGTAGCTTGTTAGCTACGGGAATGGTAGTCTTCAGACATCTGGACAGAAGGCGTTGTGCTGGGCTGCTGTCCATGTTTTCCCATTCTGAGGCGAAACGCTTGAACTGTTCAATGAATTGTGGACCATTGTCTATGATTACCTTGTCAGACTGACCTTGCCTTGCAAACTGCGCCTTTCAGTGCTTTATGACCGTCTCTGCAGACAAGTCAGGGAGCAGTTCAATTTCCAAAAAGTTAGAGTAGTGATCAACGATGAGAAGATAGTCCTTTTGTCTGTGGATGAATAAGTCCATGCTAAAGATTTGCCAGGCCCTTGTGGGCAGTTCGTGTGACATCATGGTTTCCTTTTGCTGTTCGTGAGCATAC
The DNA here is from genome assembly GCF_029448725.1 of Salvelinus fontinalis. Classification (NCBI taxonomy): domain Eukaryota; kingdom Metazoa; phylum Chordata; class Actinopteri; order Salmoniformes; family Salmonidae; genus Salvelinus; species Salvelinus fontinalis. The sequence goes on from NC_074687.1 coordinate 18,507,690, forward strand.
TCGTTGCATGTGGTACAGCTGCTGACAAAGTCTTTAATTTCTGCTTGCATGTTTGACCAGTATAATGTTTCATGAGCCTGGTGGTAGCATGCGTCACCTCAAACGTGACTGGAGTGTATGCGGATAAGCCAATTCCTCCTTTGGTCATCTTTCCTTCCAGTTCTCTGCTGCCAATGACTGGAACGAACTGCACAAATCTCTGAAGCTGGAAACACTTATCTCCCTCACTAGTTTAAGCACCAGCTGTCAGAGCAGCTCACATATTACTGCACCTGTACATAGGCCATCTATAATTTAGCCCAAACAACTACCCCTTCCCCTACTGTATTTATTTATTTAGCTCCTTTGCGCCCTATTATTTATATTTCTACTTTGCACATTCTTCCACTGCAAATCTACCATTCCAGTGTTTTACTTGCTATATTGTATTTACCTCGCTACCATGGCCTTTTTTGCCTTTACCTCCCTTATCTCACCTCATTTGCTCACATTGTATAGAGACTTATTTTTCTACTGTATTATTGACTGTATGTTTTGTTTATTCCATGTGTAACTGTGTTGTTGTATGTGTCACACTGCTTTGCTTTATCTTGGCCAGGTCGCAGTTGTAAATGAGAACTTGTTCTCAACTAGCCTACCTGGTTAAATAAAGGTGAAATATTTCTTTTTTCAAAATCGCTTTTGAGACACACTTTTGCAAAGTGATTATTAGTTCAACAAGCTCTGCATGGTTTTCCGTGGGCAGGGCAGTGCTCTTTGCCACGTGTGTGTGTATTCCCACAGTATTTACATGCTATGGGGCTCTCTGTGTTCACCGTTTGTGGTGAATTACTCTGCCTCGATTGGTTTTGTCTGAATGTCTGCCTGGCAACAGCGTGAACAGTATCACTTCAGCAGTGCGGCACATTTCAATGGCAGTTACTAATGCTAAGCCTCTCTCTCTTAGTAGACGCTGGCGCGTATCCTCATTTGCAATTCCCAGTACTATTTTGTCACGAATCAATTCATCTTTCAATCCCCCGTATTCACAAGTAGCGGATTTCTCTCTGAAACGGGTTACAAAGTTGTGTACGAACTGACCCTCTTTCTGTTTGCAGCTTCCGAAAACGAACCGCTTGTAAATGACGTTTCTGGCGGGTTTGAAGTAATTCTCCAATGCATCCAATATAGCCTTAGCATCACACTGTTGTTGTGCTGTGAGGGTGAGATTATGCCGGTAGATATACCTGCATTCGCTGCCCATTAAACTCCTCAGAGTTACCGCTTGTACCTCGTTGTGTTTCTCATGTAGACCGGTCGCCAGCGCATAGTCCTCGAATTCATCCCCGAAGTTGTCCCAATTAGTATTCCAGTCCCCTGTGAGAACCATGGGATTTGGTGGCGGAAGGTTCGCTACCATAGCGATGGAATAGGAGATTTCTTTGCCTTCAGTCATCGAGGTAGGTAGTGATGCTAGCTTGCCAGCTAACAACGAGCTGATCAGTGTTGTGACTAGGAGTAGGAAACGGCGTGTGTTCGCATATGGAACGTAACTGCGCCTATACTGTATTTAGCTACAAAAATAACAAGCGTGTGGTTTTCGAGCCACTTCTGATACCATGTTTCAGTATGATGTGTTGGATAAAGGAATAAAGCCAGACACCAATGTCAAGTTCAATAGCCTTGTTCATGCAATGTACAAATCCCTACACGCGGAGTCCGGGGAACAGTCCGGCTAGTCGATTACCTATCAACCAGACTCCGTAACAACCACCTTACACACAGAGAAGCGTACAATGCTCTCCCTCGCCCCCCATTTGGCAAATCTGACCATAATTCTATCCTCCTGATTCATGCTTACATGCAAAAACTATAGCAGGAAGTACCAGTAAATCGTCCATAAGGAAGTGGTCAGATGATGCAGATGCAGAGCTACAAGACGGTTTTGCTATCACGGACTGGAATATGTTCCGGGATTCTTCCAATCGCATTGAGGAGTACACCACATCAGTCACTGGCTTCATCACTAAGTGTATTGACAATGTTGTCCCCACAGTGACCGTACGTACATACCCAACCAGAAGCCATGGATTACAGGCAACATCCTCACTGAGCTAAAGGGTAGAGCTGCCACTTTCAATGAGAAATCCCGCTATGCCCTCCTGACGAACCATCAAACAGGCAAAGCGCCAATATAGGGCTAAGATTGAATCGTACTACACCGGCTCCGACGCTCGTCTTATATGGCGGGGCTTGCAAACTATTACAGACTACAAAGGGAAGCACAGCGTGAGCTGCCAAGTGACACGAGCCTACCAGACGAGCTAAATCACTTCTATGCTCGCTTCCATGAAGTGCTTTGAAAGGCAGGTAATGGCTCAAATTAACACCATTATCCCAGAAACCCTATACCCACTCATATTTGCATACCGCCTAAACAGATCCACAGATGGTGCAATCTCTAGTGCACTCCACACTGCCCTATCCTACCTGGACAAAAGGAACACCTACGTGAGAATGCTATTCATTGACTACAGCTCAGCTTTCAACACCATAGTACCCTCAAAGCTCATCACTAAGCTAAGGATCCTGGAAATAAACACCTCCCTCTGCAACTGGATCCTGGACTTCCTGACGGGCCACCCCCAGGTGGTGAGAGCAGGTAGCAAAACATCCGCCTTGCTGATCCTCAACACTGGAGCCCCTCAGGGGTGCGTGTTCAGTCCCCTCCTGTGCTCCCTGTTCACCCATGACTGCATGGCCAGACACAACTGTGGTAGGCCTGATCACCGACAATGATGAGACAGCCTATAGGGAGGCGCCAGAATAACAACCTATTCCTCAACATAATCAAGACAAAGGAGATGATTGTGGGCTACAGGAAAAGGAGGACCGAGCACGCCCCCATTTTCATCGACGTAGTGGAGCAGGTTGAGAGCTTCAAGTTCCTTGGTGTCCACTTCACCAACATACTGTTATGGTCCAAACACACCAAGATAGTTGTGAAGAAGACACGACAATGCCTATTCCCCCTCAGGAAACGAAAAAAAATTGGCATGGGTCCTCAGATCTTCAAAAGGTTCTACAGCTGCAACATCGAGAGCATCCTGACTGGTTGCATCACTGCCTGGTATGGCAACTGCTCGGCCTCCGACCGCAAGGCACTACAGAGTGTAATGCATTTGGCCCAGTACATCACTGGGGCTGCCTGTCATCCAGGACCTCTACACCAGGCGATGTCAGAGGAAGGCCCTAAAAATTGTCAAAGACCCCAGCCACCCCAGTCACAGACTGTTCTCTCTACTACAGCATGGCAAGCAGTACCGGAGCGCCAAGTCTAGGACCAAAAGGCTTTTACCCCCAATCCATAAGACTCCTGAACAGGTAATGAAATGGCTACCCGGACTATTTGCATTGTCCCACTCCCCCATCCCCTTTTTTACGGTGCTGCTGCTCTCTGTTGATCACAAATGCACAGTCACTTTAATACATTCATGTACATACTACCTCAAATAGCCCGACTAACCGGTGCTCCCGCAATTGGCTACCCGGACTATCTCCATTGTGTCCCACCACCCACGACCCGCCGACCCCTCTTTTACGCTACTGCTACTCTCTGTTACTTCATAAACTCAACAACAAAATAAACGTCCTCTCACTGTCAACTGCGTTTATTTTCAGCAAACTTAACGTGTAAAATTTGTATGAACATAACAAGATTCAACAACTCTGACATAAACTGAAAGAGTTCCACAGACATGTGACTAACAGAAATGGAAAAATGTGTCCCTGAACAAAGGGGGGATCAAAATCAAAAGTAATAGTCAATATATGGTGTGGCCACCAGCTGCATTAAGTACTGCAGGGAATCTCCTCCTCATGGACTTAACCAGATTTGCCAGTTCTTGCTATGAGATGTTACCCCACTCTTCCACCAAGGCACCTGCAAGTTCCCGGACATTTCTGGAGGGAGTGGCCCTAGCCCTCACCCTCCGATCCAACAGGTCCCAGACGTGCTCAATGGGATTGAGATCCGGGCTCTTCGCTGGCCATTGCAGAACACTGACATTCCTGTCTTGCAGGAATTCAAGCACAGAACGAGCAGTATGGCTGGTTGCATTGTCGTGCTGGAGGGTCATGTCTGCAGGAAGGATGAGCCCGCAGGAAGGGTACCACATGAGGGAGGAGGCTGTCTTCCCTGTAACGCACAGCGTTGAGATTGCCTGCAATAACAACAAGCTCAGTCCGATGATGCTGTGACACACTGCCCCAGACCATGACAGACCCTCACCCTCCAAATCGATCCCGCTCCTGAGTACAGGCCTCGGTGTAACGCTCATTCCTTCGACGATAAACATGAATCCAACCATCACCCTGGTGAGTCAAAACCGTGACTCGTCAGAGAAGAGCACTTTTTGTCAGTCCTCTTTGGTCCAGCGATGGTGGGTTTGTTCCCATAGGCGACGTTGTTGCCGGTGATATCTGGTGAGGACCTGCCTTACATTAGGCCTACAAGCCCTCGGTCCAGCCTCTCTCAGCCTACAGTCTGAGCACTGATGGAGGGATTATGCGTTCCTGGTGTAACTTGGGCAGTTGTTGTTGCCATCCTATACCGGTCCAGCAGGTGTGATGTTTGGATGTACCGATCCTGTGCAGGTATTTTTACACGTGGTCTGCCACTGCAAGGACAATCAGCTGTCCGTTCTGTCTCCCTGTAGCGCTGTCTTAAGCATCTCACAGTACAGACATTGCAATTCATTGCCCTGGCCACATCTGCAGTCCTCATGTCTCCTTGGAGCAGATGAGCAGGGATCCTGGGCATCTTTCTTTTGGTGTTTTTCAGAGTTAGTAGAAAGGCCTCTTTAGTGTCCTAAGTTTTCATAACTGTGACCTTAATTGCCTACCGTCTGTAAGCTGTTAGTGTCTTAATGACCGTTCCACAAGTGCATGTTCATTTATTGTTTATGGTTCATTGAACAAACATGGGAAATAGTGTTTATACCCTTTACAGTGAAGATCTGTGAAGTTATATGGATTTTTATGAATTATCTTTGAAAGACAGGGTCCTGAAAAAGGGCCGTTTTCTTTTTTTGCTGAGTTTATATGCATAGTCACCTTAACCATACCTACATGTACATACTACCTCAATTAGCCCGATTAACCGGTGCCTGTATATAACCTCGCTACTGTTATAGCCTTGCTACTGTATATAGCCTCGCTACTGTTATTTCTCACTGTCTTTTTACTGTTGTTTTTATTTCTTCTATTCTATTTATATCTATTGTTCACCTAATACGTATTTTTTATTTAAAAATTGCACTGTTGGTTAGTAAGCATTTCACTTTAAGGTCTACACCTGTTGTATTCGGTGCATGTGACAAATAAACTTTGATTTGATTTAAAAATAACACTGTTGCATTTAAAGTGGAACTCACAGCATTTGAGCAACATGACATTTTATTAAAATCTGTTCATATACACCCCCAGGAAGAGTATGACACTTTTAAAAATAAAATCTGACAATTGACCATTTACATATGTTAATTTTCACGGTTTCATAAATTCTTAGAATGTTTGGGAATTATGTATACTAAGGCATTTGTGAAAATTGGGAAGTGCATTTGGACAATTAATAGACACTACAATAAATTAAACAGAATGTAAACATCTGTCTTGTCCAGGACTGGAGTCTACACTGTCACGATCGTGTGGAGGATTGACGGACCAAAACGCAGCATTTGGAAAATACGCCATCTCTTTTATTGATGACGAAGGCAAAACGAAACAAAAACACTTACACACTAAACAAAACAATAAACGATCGTGAAGCTAATAAAACGTAGTGCACACACAGGCTACAAACGTATAACATAGATATATACAATGACCCACAAACAGCTAAAGCCTATGGCAGCCTTAAATATGGCTCCCAATTAGAGACAACAGAAATCAGCTGTCTCTAATTGAGAACCCATTCCGGCCACCATAGACTTTCCTAGAAAACTACACACCCATAGACACAGCTAGATACATACATTCAACACAAAACCATAAACTACAACCAACACCCCCTCTACCATATAATACCCCAAAATACACACATACCCCATGTCACACCCTGACCTAACTAAAAATAATAAATAAAACAAATAATACTAAGGCCAGGGCGTGACATACACAGACCGGTGTGCTGTAGCCAATCAGAGCTACAGTAGGCCTTCATACAAACAAGCCATTTGCCCTATGGGACAGCCATCATTCACTTTGAACTGGACTGTGTGTTTACAGGCAGTTGCAAAGGGCGACTTTAGATCATAAGAAAGCATTCGCCAAAAGCCACAAAATACACTTGAATGTATTTCTGCAAATATGTAAACACCACAGGGGTCCTTATAAATTTGGGAACTTTACAGTCCTATTGATCAAACAACCATTGAAGGGTAGGTTCTCTCTCCCTCAGTTATGCACATAAGCAACAACAAGATCAACAACTAATGCTAGCCAGAGCAAGATGAGCTACAATCTTACGATGGAACATTAGATAAACCCTCTCAAACTTTTTCAGCTAGTTGGCTATCAAAATTGCACTGATAAATGATGGGGAATTGTAGCCTCCTTCTGCAGCTTGCCTGCCAATGGATGCTTGTCCCAACCAAGCACCGAAGCTGACTGGCTAAAGTTGACTAGCTTACTAGCTAGCTATTTCCAGACACAAATGAGAGAACACATCACTCTGACCATTTTACTTGCCGTAGCAGAGCTGGTTAGGCTTTTCACATGTTATCTAGAGCGTTCTTGACCAGCTACAACTTAGTTTGCATACGTTTACTGACACCAGTCATATTCAGCATGTGTTGCGGATTCGTAAATTCATCAGTTGTTCTGCGTTCTGGCACACTCAGACAAGAGTGCTCTGAAATCAGAGTGGATAGCCAGAGTGAATTTGCGAACACAAGAGATATGTTAACTGGATAACAGTCGTTCAAGATCTTGCTAGCTAACAAAATGACACCTGCATCTCTAGCTGTGTTTATCTAATATTAGGCTCTGTGTTTTTAGCTTGCTACATAAATAGATGTGCTAGCTTATTAGCCACGTTATGACTGACTTGTGATCATTGTCCTTACTAGTTTGATTGTATTGACATTCCCAGCCTTAGTTACATTTGTCAGTTTTTGTACAGAATATTGAGTCATTGAAACTGAAACAGTACATTCCGAATGAAGGCACCAAACAATGTACCAGGCTGCTATGATTTACAACCTGAGAGCAATTTGTTTTGGACTACCAAGAAATGTATTGGTGAATTATATGAATCATGCATTGAACTGTATTAATCTATTCTGCCAACAATGCCTTAGTGTACGTCATGGAATGTTGACTCACATAGAACCTGTCTTTAAAACCTCTTCTAAAGTTGTTTTTGTAGCATGAAGTGGGAACTTGATATTTTTGACTGATATTATGATTGTCTGTTTGTTTCATATCTGCAAAGTATGCTAGCAGTTCCACTTTAAACTTTATGTTACTGGTTACTTTGTGTGCCAAACGTGAAAAAAATGTTTGCAATGGGAAATAACAGTTGTACATTTTGATAGGGAAATGCTTGATGGTTGTGTTTTTGTATTCTTATGATTGGGACCTACTGGCTTATTATGTCTGAGTTTATGGACTACTTATCCTTTAACATCATGCTGTGTATGACTGCTGTCTTTCCATCAGCCCTATGCAGTGGAGCCTTGAGAAGTGGGTATACTCTAATTTTGTGCCTCTGGGCCCACCCACAAACAGTGCATGATGACAATTGCACATCACAAATAGCCTACTAACCAACACTTCGGACCAAACATTTTCAGTACCTGGTTTGCATACCCATTGTTGCCTTAGTTAGCATTTACTGGTAGACATCAAACGTCTTCCCTACCCTACCGGCTACCGATGTCATTCTTCTGTGAGCTGCTCCATTCCAAAACCAGTTGAGCGCTGCACACACTTGCTGCCTGCAGAGGATATTCCACTGAAACTAGGCTGTGTGTGCTGCGTGCATGTGAATATATTTCACATGCTTTGCAATTGTGTAGGCTACTTTGTGCATGATTTCTCTATTGTACTACATAATTGATAAATCGTATAGTCCACTACACTACTTAGTTACGCATCAGCAGGGATTAAGAAGTGATACAGAAGGCCCTCTGAATAAATAAGTGGGTATACGGTTTATACCTGCGTATACCCTCCAAGACACCACTGGACCTTATGTGTTTTACAAAAAGTGCACTCTCCTACATGAGAGCTCTGGTATTACGGTTGCTGTCCTTTCAGAATGATGAACCTGTCACACACTGAAGGCCCATTGGTTCTCCACTGTACAAACATGTCTAGGCTATTATGAAATTTATGTTTCAAGAAAGGAGTGTATATATTTGGCCTGGCGAAGCGGTTTTATGCACTGACTGAATGGAAGCTGATAATTATTCGTTTTTACTCCGCTTGTCTCTGGAAAAAATTACTAGTCCTCACCATCCAAGACCAAGTCAAGGCCGAGTACAAATTGATTTGACACCGAGACAAGGCCGAGACACTCAATATGTGGTCTCCAGACCAGACTCATACTACAACACTTACGGACAGACACACTTTGTAAGCTTGAGAAGGTCTAGATGGTGTCCATTATGACAATGAAATTCCTCTTAATTAACAACAGTGAGACAGTTAAGAAGGTGGAATAGACCACCTAAGAAGCTAAAACAGCACTATGTCCAGCTCTGTGCAGCACAGGGGACAACCCCACAGCAACCTGACAACTACAGTAGGTTTACTTAACCAGAACTATAAGCACAATGTAATTATACCATTTCCATGTGATAATACTATGTGTAGCAGTCATTCAGGCCACTATTTCCTCTGTCCTCTCACTGAAATGATTACCAGACTGAATGACAAACAGAAGAGAGTAACTGAATACTGTTTGTTTAGCTTAAGACAGAATTCATGGACTGAGCTGGACGGGTCTTCCTGAGAAATGAGTTGAGGCTAATTGTCAGAGAAAGTGAGAGTGAGACACAAAAGTACACACACGTACGAACATAAACACACATGCATGCGCGAACACGCACACACACACACGGACACTCACCTCCCTGTGAGAGAGTGAGAGTATTTCACAGAGAGGGCAGCACCACACAGCGACTACATGTGTAACCCATTTTATAGGCCTATGCCATGGGAAATACATACCTTATTCCTAGACTCCAATTTCCATAAGATTAATTCTGGGAGAAATAATAACAAAACGGCCCCACTTGTTAATTGGTTCATATTTCAACATTTTAACAACTCAGAATAAGGCATCCATTTTGTGATAAAGAGAGACAGGTGTGACTTTAGGCTGGGAAGCACTGAGCACACAACCTGGTTCTTAGTGAGTCTATACCTCTCTGAGTCCCACTGAAACACAGAGGGCACCCCCCGGCTGAGTCTAGACCCCAAGAACTGGGCCCCTGTGTAGCCTACACACACACACACGCACGCACGCACGCACGCACGCACACACACACACACACACACACACACACACACACACACACACACACACACACACACACACACACACACACACACATTAAGGCAGGCATACCCACACCCTCACACACCTGCGGAGGCCGGATCTCAGATCTCAGGTTCTGACAGGGTCTCAGCTTCGGGGTCTCTCTCTCATTTCCTCTGTCCTCCCTGGTCAGTGTATGGCACACTGAGGTTTTCTCTGAGCCTGATAGCAGTCTGGGTTTTACAGTACGCCCCTGTCATTTCCACTCCTGAATACCAGCACTGGCACCCCAGCCTTTAATTTCCACCCCAGACCACCCAATTTTGTTGAGTATTCCTATGATACTGGGTTGCTCTGGCCATGGGGTATAGGGGTAACCATGGCTGGTGATTAGTAAGCTGTATGTAGGGCCTCACTGTGTGTTCCTACAGGCATTATGGTCATTTCTATCCAAAGCCTCCGACAAAGAACAGCCAGAACTCCCATTAGAGATGCAAATCCAGTCTGTGTGGAGGAGGATGGTTTCAAGGATAGAATGAAGCTGCAGATCTTATAGGGACAGAACTCACTCCCTCCTCCTTCTCCCCCTTTTTGCTCCTCTCTTTCCCATTCTCTCTCTCTCTCTCTCTCTCTCTCTCTCTCTCTCTCTCTCTCTCTCTCTCTCTCTCTCTCTCTCTCTCTCTCTCTCTTTCTCTCTCTCTCTCTCTCTCTCTCTCTCTCTCTCTTTCTCCTCTTTCTCTCTCTCTCTCTCTCTCTCTCTCTCTCTCTCTCCTCTCTCTCTCTCTCTCTCTCTCTCTCTCTCTCTCTCTCTCTCTCTCTTCTCTCTCTCTCTCTCTCTCTCTCTCTCTCTCTCTCTCTCTCTCTCTTCTCTCTCTCTCTCTCTCTCTCTCTCTCTCTCTCTCTCTCTCTCTCTCTCTCTCTCTCTCTCTCTCTCTCTCTCTCTCTCTCTCTCTTCTTTCTCTAACAACCGCCTGCCCTCCTTATGGTTCATAGATTCATTAGTGTCTTTGTGCGGCGTTTCAGTGTGTGTATTCTCTGTGTGTCGTAGCGACGCATCTCTGTAGCCTGGTTAAACGGTGGCTATTGTCTCGCCGTTTAGAGATTTCCCTCCCTGCCATCTCCTCACAATACCCTCACACCAACAACTGTGTTACTGCTGCAGAAGGCACATGCGCACACACAAGGCTCACACACACGTCAGCGGCTCACAATAGTCTCATACCAACAACTGTGTTACTGTTGGACTGTATACCACAGCATTGCAGCACTAGATTGAGACGAAGCTACAGGAATTAGGAGCTACACACTCACTCACACACTCACACACGCACACACACACACACAACTGAATTGTAGGATTTGCATCTCATTTTGCTACTGTGTGTGAGTGAGTGTGGGTGTTTCAGCCTATGAATACCTCTGTGTCACACAAAAAGCTGTTGTGAGGAAGAGAGCAAGGAATAGACCCAGATTTAGATGCACGGTGACAGCTTAATATACTGGATGCCTCCGCTCTCTCTCTCTCTGCCCTGTTCACTGAATCAATGGGAGGAGGATCCTTTAGTTGTTCTGTAACACACAACATGCACACGCATTGCACACACACACACACAAACTCCAGTGGATGACCTACAAAATGTTGGTCAAGACAGGCTTTATGTGGCCGCTGAAAGGAGGAGAGGCCTGATTAGGAGGTGTGAGAGAGTTCAATGGTTCTGTATGCTAGTAGACTGGGGTTCAATTCACCTCTAGTCAGTTCAATGGAGCTCTAAGGCAGGGGACCGGGGTGGGTTCAATGGAGCTGTAGTCATTCCAATGGCTGTGTTAGCTGGTAGACTACAGTTCAATGGCTCTGTGTGTTGGAGTCTGTTTTGGGAGAAGGGTACCGGCAGGTCTCTGTTCAGAGGCCTCTCAGGGGCCGTACACAGGCCACAGACCTGCAGGTCACAGGCTCATAGAAGCAGGCTCCAGCCAGGAGGAGATGAATAGCACACAGTCCTCCATGCTGTTAAACCAATCCCCTCACTCCACCTCACCACCTGACCTCCCATTCAACCAGCAGCACGTTCAAATAGATGAAAACCTGAGGGGGATTTATTCTATGCATCACTGGCTGATATTCTCCTGTTTATTCACATCAGAACTGAAGACCGAGTGAGGTAAACTAATGTAAAGCAGCTGCTTGAATCTGAACTGCCTTATTAATGAAAATCACTTTCACCACTTGAGAGGTGCCTTGGGATTTGCTTAGATTTCCAAGCAATCTAAACTGGACCAACAGCAAAGAGCACGTTCAGCATCTCTCAGAACAGATAGCGGATTGATATGTTCCCACCCATTATAGACAGAAGGAAGGTCTATAAGTGAAGTCTATAAATGGTTGTGGGTGTAATGGTTGTTTGTAAAGGTTTAATGATATGACCCTTCCCCTTTCTGGGCCTCTTGTGAAACAGGCTTGGCATAGGGAACGCACACCGAAATGTGTATTCTGCATTGAACCCAACCCCTGTGAATAAGAGAGGTGTGGGGGGCTGCCTTACAGGTTTTTACAATCACTTTGACACTAATTTCAGAACCTTATGGTCATTTTTCAAAACTCTAGACACAAAACTCAAAACGGTCATCACTTGTAACACAGGCTGTCCAATGTTCAAAACATTGCATTGTGCATTCATAACTTTAAAGAAACCTTGCACTTGCAGAATCATAGGTTCAAATAACTAATTTATCATGAAATACCATAAGAACTGTAACGGTCCTGACCTGTTTTATGTTGTTTTTGTATGTGTTTATGGTCAGGGCGTGTGTTTTGGGTGGGCAGTCTATGTTTTGTATTTCTAGGTTGGGTTTTGTGTTCGGCCTGGTATGATTCTCAATTAGAGACAGGTGTGTATCGTTTGTCTCTAATTGAGAGTCATACTAAGGCAGCCAGGGTTTCACTGGGGTTTTGGTGGGTGTTTGTCCTGTGTCCACACATGGACGGTTGAAGGTTAGTCACGTTTGTTGTTTTGTAGTTTTGTAGTGTCTTGTTTGCTGTTTTCATTAAAAGATGGCTTATTTCCCTCAATCCGCATCTTGGTCCTATCCATGCTCCTCCTCGTCTAAGGGGGAGAACAACAATGACTGCCTTTACAGAAACACCCACCCTAACAGGACCAAGCGGATTGAGGAGAGAGAAAAGGAACTAAGGCACTGGACACAGAAGGAATGGTCTTGGGAGATCATGGACGGAAAGGGACCCTGGGGAAGGGTTGGAGAGAATCGCCGCTCTCGGGAGGAGAGGAAGGCAGCCACAGCCCAGGAGCGCTGGTATGAGGAGGCAGCACATAGGAGAGGCCGGAAGCCCGAGAGGCTCACCCAAAAATTTCTTGGGGGGGGGCTAAAGGGGAGTGTGGCGAAGCCGGGTTGGATACCTGAGCCAACTCCCCGGGCTTGCCGTGGAGTAAGAGGGCGTCGTACTGGTCAGACACCGTGTTATGCGGTAAAGCGCACGGTGTCCCCAGTACGCGTGCTTAGCCCAGTGCGGGCTATTCCACCTTGCCGCACTGGGAGGGCTAGGTTGGGCATCGAGCCGAGTGCCATGAAGCCGGCCCAACGTATCTGGTCTCCAGTACGTCTCCTCGGGCCGGCGTACATGGCACCAGCCTTACAGGTGGTGTCCCCGGTTCGCCTGCATAGCCCAGTGCGGGCTATTCCACCTCGCCGCACTGGCAGGGCTATTGGGGACCATTCAACCTGGTAGGGTTGGTGAGGCTCGGTGCTCAAGAGCACGTGTCCTCCTTCACGGTCCGGTATATCCGGCGCCACCTTCCCACCCCAGCTCAGTACCACCAGTGCCTACACCACGCACCAGGCTTCCAGTGCATCTCCAGAGCCCTGTTCCTCTTCCACGCACTCTCCCTATGGTGCGTGTCTCCAGCCCGGTACCTCCAGTTCCGGTACCCAACGCACCAGGCCTAGAGTGCGCCACGAGAGTCCAGTGTGCCCAGTTCCTGTTCCCCGCACTCGCCCTGAGGTGCGTGCCCTCAGCCCGGTACCTCCAGTTCTGGTACCACGCACCAGGCCTATAGTGCGTCTCAGTCAGCCAGAGCCGTCCGGCCATGACCAGCCAGAGCCGTCCTGCCATGACCAGCCAGAGCCGTCCTGCCATGACCAGCCAGAGCCGTCCTGCCATGACCTGCCAGAGCCGTCCAGCCAGGACCTGCCAGAGCCGTCCAGCCAGGACCTGCCAGAGCCGTCCAGCCAGGACCTGCCAGAGCCGTCCAGCCAGGACCTGCCAGAGCCGTCCAGCCAGGATCTGCCAGAGCCGTCCAGCCAGGACCTGCCAGAGCCGTCCAGCCAGGACCTGCCAGAGCCGTCCAGCCAGGACCTGCCGGAGCCGTCCAGCCAGGACCTGCCGGAGCCGTCCAGCCAGGACCTGCCGGAGCCGTCCAGCCAGGACCTGCCGGAGCCGTCCAGCCAGACTCGGGTCCCTCAGCCAGGACCTGCCGGAGTCCCTCAGCCAGGACCTGCCGGAGTCCCTCAGCCAGGACCTGCCGGAGTCCCTCAGCCAGGACCTGCCGGAGTCCCTACGCCCGGACCGGTCGGAGTCCCTACGCCCGGACCGGTCGGAGTCCCTACGCCCGGACCGGTCGGAGTCCCTACGCCCGGACCGGTCGGAGTCCCTACGCCCGGACCTGCCGGAGTCCCTCAGCCAGGACCTGCCGGAGTCCCTCAGCCAGGACCTGCCGCCCCTTGTCCCGGTGCTGCCCCTTGTCCCGGTGCTGCCCCTTGTCCCGGTGCTGCCCCTTCTCCCGGTGCTGGCCGTTCATTTAGGGGATGTTAGGTTTAGGGTGGTCATTGGGAGGGGAAGACAGAAGCGGGGAGTGACTATGGTGGTGTGGGGACAGCGTCCAGAGCCTGAGCCACCACCGTGGTCAACTGCCCACCCAGACCCTCCCCTGGACTTTGTGCTGGTGCGCCCGGCGTTCGCACCTTGAGGGGGGGGTTCTGTAACGGTCCTGACCTGTTTTATGTTGTTTTTGTATGTGTTTATGGTCAGGGCGTGTGTTTTGGGTGGGCAGTCTATGTTTTGTTTTTCTAGGTTGGTTTTTGTGTTCGGCCTGGTATGATTCTCAATTAGAGACAGGTGTGTATCGTTTGTCTCTAATTGAGAGTCATACTAAGGCAGCCATGGTTTCACTGGGGTTTTGGTGGGTGTTTGTTCCTGTGTCCACACATGGACGGTTGAAGGTTAGTCACGTTTGTTGTTTTGTAGTTTTGTAGTGTCTTGTTTGCTGTTTTCATTAAAAGATGGCTTATTTCCCTCAATCCGCATCTTGGTCCTATCCATGCTCCTCCTCGTTTGAGGAGGAGAACAACAATGACTGCCTTTACAGAAACACCCACCCTAACAGGACCAAGCGGATTGAGGAGAGAGAAAAGGAACTAAGGCACTGGACACAGGAGGAATGGTCTTGGGAGATCATGGACGGAAAGGGACCCTGGGGAAGGGTTGGAGAGAATCGCCGCTCTCAGGAGGAGAGGAAGGCAGCCACAGCCCAGGAGCGCTGGTATGAGGAGGCAGCACATAGGAGAGGCCGGAAGCCCGAGAGGCTCACCCAAAATAATTTTTTGGGGGGGGGCTAAAGGGGAGTGTGGCGAAGCCGGGCTGGATACCTGAGCCAACTCCCCGGGCTTGCCGTGGAGTAAGAGGGCGTCGTACTGGTCAGACACCGTGTTATGCGGTAAAGCGCACGGTGTCCCCAGTACGCGTGCTTAGCCCAGTGCGGGCTATTCCACCTTGCCGCACTGGGAGGGCTAGGTTGGGCATCGAGCCGAGTGCCATGAAGCCGGCCCAACGTATCTGGTCTCCAGTACGTCTCCTCGGGCCGGCGTACATGGCACCAGCCTTACAGGTGGTGTCCCCGGTTCGCCTGCATAGCCCAGTGCGGGCTATTCCACCTCGCCGCACTGGCAGGGATACGGGGACCATTCAACCTGGTAGGGTTGGGGAGGCTCGGTGCTCAAGAGCACGTGTCCTCCTTCACGGTCCGGTATATCCGGCGCCACCTTCCCACCCCAGCTCAGTACCACCAGTGCCTACACCACGCACCAGGCTTCCAGTGCATCTCCAGAGCCCTGTTCCTCTTCCACGCACTCTCCCTATGGTGCGTGTCTCCAGCCCGGTACCTCCAGTTCCGGTACCACGCACCAGGCCTAGAGTGCGCCACGAGAGTCCAGTGTGCCCAGTTCCTGTTCCCCGCACTCGCCCTGAGGTGCGTGCCCTCAGCCCGGTACCTCCAGTTCCGGTACCACGCACCAGGCCTATAGTGCGTCTCAGTCAGCCAGAGCCGTCCAGCCATGACCAGCCAGAGCCGTCCTGCCATGACCAGCCAGAGCCGTCCTGCCATGACCAGCCAGAGCCGTCCTGCCATGACCTGCCAGAGCCGTCCAGCCAGGACCTGCCAGAGCCGTCCAGCCAGGACCTGCCAGAGCCGTCCAGCCAGGACCTGCCAGAGCCGTCCAGCCAGGACCTGCCAGAGCCGTCCAGCCAGGACCTGCCAGAGCCGTCCAGCCAGGATCTGCCAGAGCCGTCCAGCCAGGACCTGCCAGAGCCGTCCAGCCAGGACCTGCCAGAGCCGTCCAGCCAGGACCTGCCAGAGCCGTCCAGCCAGGACCTGCCAGAGCCGTCCAGCCAGGACCTGCCGGAGTCCCTCAGCCAGGACCTGCCGGAGTCCCTCAGCCAGGACCTGCCGGAGTCCCTCAGCCAGGACCTGCCGGAGTCCCTCAGCCAGGACCTGCCGGAGTCCCTCAGCCAGGACCTGCCGGAGTCCCTCAGCCAGGACCTGCCGGAGTCCCTCAGCCAGGACCTGCCGGAGTCCCTCCGCCCGGACCGGTCGGAGTCCCTACGCCCGGACCTGCCGGAGTCCCTACGCCCGGACCTGCCGGAGTCCCTACGCCCGGACCTGCCGGAGTCCCTACGCCCGGACCTGCCGGAGTCCCTACGCCCGGACCTGCCGGAGTCCCTACGCCCGGACCTGCCGGAGTCCCTACGCCCGGACCTGCCGGAGTCCCTACGCCCGGACCTGCCGGAGTCCCTACGCCCGGACCTGCCGGAGTCCCTCCGCCCGGATCTGCCGGAGTCCCTCCGCCCGGACCTGCCGGAGTCCCTCCGCCCGGACCTGCCGGAGTCCCTCCGCCCGGACCTGCCGGAGTCCCTCCGCCCGGACCTGCCGGAGTCCCTCCGCCCGGACCTGCCGGAGTCCCTCCGCCCGGACCTGCCGGAGTCCCTACGCCCGGACCTGCCGGAGTCCCTACGCCCGGACCTGCCGGAGTCCCTACGCCCGGACCTGCCGGAGTCCCTACGCCCGGACCTGCCGGAGTCCCTCAGCCCGGACCTGCCGGAGTCCCTCAGCCCGGACCTGCCGGAGTCCCTCCGCCCGGACCTGCCGGAGTCCCTCCGCCCGGACCTGCCGGAGTCCCTCCGCCCGGACCTGCCGGAGTCCCTCAGCCAGGACCTGCCGGAGTCCCTCAGCCAGGACCTGCCGGAGTCCCTCAGCCCGGACCTGCCGGAGTCCCTCAGCCCGGACCTGCCGGAGCCCCTCAGCCAGGACCTGCCGGAGTCCCTCAGCCAGGACCTGCCGGAGTCCCTCAGCCAGGACCTGCCGGAGTCCCTCAGCCAGGACCTGCCGGAGTCCCTCAGCCAGGACCTGCCGGAGTCCCTCAGCCAGGACCTGCCGCCCCTTATCCCGGTGCTGCCCCTTGTCCCGGTGCTGCCCCTTGTCCCGGTGCTGCCCCTTGTCCCGGTGCTGCCCCTTGTCCCGGTACTGCCCCTTGTCCCGGTGCTGCCCCTTGTCCCGGTGCTGCCCCTTCTCCCGGTGCTGGCCGCTCATTTAGGGGATGTTAGTTTTAGGGTGGTCATTGGGAGGGGAAGACAGAAGCGGGGAGTGACTATGGTGGTGTGGGGACAGCGTCCAGAGCCTGAGCCACCACCGTGGTCAACTGCCCACCCAGACCCTCCCCTGGACTTTGTGCTGGTGCGCCCGGCGTTCGCACCTTGAGGGGGGGGTTCTGTAACGGTCCTGACCTGTTTTATGTTGTTTTTGTATGT
Source organism: Salvelinus fontinalis (assembly GCF_029448725.1). Classification (NCBI taxonomy): domain Eukaryota; kingdom Metazoa; phylum Chordata; class Actinopteri; order Salmoniformes; family Salmonidae; genus Salvelinus; species Salvelinus fontinalis. The sequence continues at coordinate 18,525,308 of NC_074687.1, forward strand.
GTTTATGGTCAGGGCGTGTGTTTTGGGTGGGCAGTCTATGTTTTGTATTTCTAGGTTGGGTTTTGTGTTCGGCCTGGTATGATTCTCAATTAGAGACAGGTGTGTATCGTTTGTCTCTAATTGAGAGTCATACTAAGGCAGCCAGGGTTTCACTGGGGTTTTGGTGGGTGTTTGTTCCTGTGTCCACACATGGACGGTTGAAGGTTAGTCACGTTTGTTGTTTTGTAGTGTCTTGTTTGCTGTTTTCATTAAAAGATGGCTTATTTCCCTCAATCCGCATCTTGGTCCTATCCATGCTCCTCCTCGTCTAAGGGGGAGAACAACAATGACTGCCTTTACAAGAACATTCATTTAGATCACCCACACACAAGATACCGATAGTTTTACTGTGTAGTTGTTCGTACAATCATTAAATCTTGTGGTTCAAAATATGTGACACGTGTCATTATGCTACTACACGTAAATACTTCACTGTAAAAGGACTAGTAGAGAGAATAATTCAGACACAGTGGAATCATTAAACAAAATATGAAATTTATTGATGAAATACAATAAAATCACAACAGAAACAAAGTTTCTTTGAATCAAAGCAAAAATAATTGGCTACAAAAAAAGAAAAAACAGTTAAAGGTAAATTGCAGTGTTCCTCACCTGGCTTACTGTAAAACATTAACTGCAGTGTTCCTCACCTGGCTTACTGTAAAACATCAACTGCAGTGTTCCTCACCTGGCTCACTGTAAAAAGCAAAACACAGGATTAATTACTGTACTTCTATATTTCCATCAACCCTGTCTTGTGGATTTGGCCACAGGTTCTCATCCACATCACAATGGATGTTTTCATTAGCCAAACATCTTGGGAAGAATCTTCAGGCGAATCCAGGCCTGAGACTGGTCTGCCGTGATGTCATTGCATGCGTCATCCATAGCCTGGAGAAGGGTGTCTTGGTCGTGAAGGCGCCTATCATATACCTTCCACTTCTATGTGGAGAAAAAATCCTCACTCGGGTTAAGGAAAGGAGAGTATGGGGGTAAGTATAGGGTGGTAAATTGTGGATGGGCCTGAAACCATGCTTGCACCAATTGAGCATGGTGGAACCTGACATTATCCCACACAATGACATAGGTCACGCCATCAGCTCTACAGACCTGATTTAGCTCATCAAGGAAGGTTATATTCGAACAGCGAATCATGTGGCTGCCTGCAACTCAATATATAGAGTATATAGAGTAGAGAGCTTTAGATGTTGTTCGACCAAACATTAGAACGGGCAAGATGCGTAATCTAAGTAACTTTGACCGTGGTATGATTATTGATGCCACACATGGTGTCACGTTCCTGACCTATTGTTTCTTTTTCTTTTATTTATTTAGTTGGTCAGGGCGTGAGTTGGGGTGGGTTGTCTTTGTGTGTTTTGTCTAGTTTAGGGTGTGTGTTTGTTTAAGTTTTTTTTTGCATGTATGGGGTAGTGTTCAGTGTAGGTGTTTAGGAAAGTCTATGGTTGCCTGATTTGGTTCTCAATCAGAGACAGCTGTTTATTGATGTCTCTGATTGGGAGCCATATTTAAGGCAGCCATAGGCTTTAGGTATTTGTGGGTAATTGTCTATGTCAGTGTGTAGTGGTCAGTGTCAGCACCATTTCTGTTTATATAGCTTCACGGTCGTCAGTTTGTTGTTTTGTTTCGTTCGTTGCTCTTCTCTAATAAAAGACGAATGTATTTCTCACACGCTGCGTTTTGGTCCTCTCTACAAAGTCAAGACGATCGTGACACATGGTGATTCCAGCATCTCAGAAACAGCTGCCCTCCTGGGATTTTTACGCACTACCGTCTCTAAAGTTTACAGAGAATGGTGCGATAAACAAAACACATTCAGTGAGCGGCAGTTTTGTGGGCAAAACACCTTGTTAATGAGAGAGGTCAGAGGAGAATGTCCAGACTCATTCAAGCTAACAGAAAGGCCACAAATGCTCAAATAACAGCTGTTTAAAACAGTGTTGAGCAGAAGGGCATCTCTTAACATACAACACCATGAATAATTCAAGCTGTTGTGGAGGCAAAAGGGGGTCCTACCCAGTACTAGATAGGTGTACCTAATAAAGTGGCTGGTGAGTGCACCGTAATGTCAAATCTGAAAACATGGTCTGAAAAAGTGGTACATGGGACAATAGAAACAGTGTCTGATAAAGAATGATGATGAAATATTACAGCCATAGATAATGTAGTCCAATTGGTTCATGTTCCACGGTAATTGGTGTCAATGGATCTCGTTATCCTGAAACTTTTATGATCTAAACATGTAATATTGTTTGTCAGTTTCCATAAAACTATATATTACAGGTAATGCAACAGTTACTTATCATTTTGAGTAGTTGTATCAATTGATAGTTAGATCATTGTAATGAAATGAACAGACAGTCATCTCAGATGTAATGTGTGAATTGCATTTTGAAATGGTAATACTTTGATGTTAAGTTGTGTCATTTTGAACAGGTGATTTTAGTTCAATGAACAAATGATCTTAACTTTATGTGTATTGTATCCAAGCAATTGGAAAAAGTGTTAGAGTTTTGAAAAATGTGCATTTTGATCATTAGTTGTGAGTTTTGTGTCTAGAGTTTTGAAAAATGACATCAAGGTTCCTAAATTAGTGCCGAAGTGATTGTAAAAACCTGTAATCAACATCATCGGCGAGCAGCTGTTGTTGGAGGTAACTGCCTTGCTCCACCTTGCTGGTGTGGGGATTCAAACCGGCCCAACGCTCTTAACCGCTAAGGTACCAGCCGTCTACCACCCAAGGGTCAACTTGGGAATCCCTGTGGAATGCTTTCGTGTGTGTGTGTGTGTGTGTGTGTGTGTGTGTGTGTGTGTGTGTGTGTGTGTGTGTGTGTGTGTGTGTGTGTGTGTGTGTGTGTGTGTGTGTGTGTGTGTGTGTGTCTGTCTTGTTCTCCTTCCTTCCATCCCACCAGCCAATATTCAGGGTTGTTTTTTATTGTCCCACACAAATTGGTCTGGAACTCTCCAGGGGCCTATCAGAGCTCCATACAGCTCTCTGCTTTTCTTCTCTTTCATTACATTTAAAATAGGAGCCGTCTCTAGAGAGAGGTAGAGAAGGAAGGAGGGAGAGAGAGCTCTGGGATTGAGCTGTGCTGGGTTAACCATTGTGCTTAGTCAGACAGTCTCTCTCCCTCTACCTCTCGCTCCTTCTCTCCATGTGAACAGGGGATTTACATGCAGTCTGGTGTTCAGGTCAGACCTGTTGTAAAGCCTCATTATTAGGATAATTCAGAGCTGCAGACGCGTGCTTCTGTTTTACTATTCTCTTCTTTTCAGACATTTCTTTCCCCTTTCTTTATTTCTTTCTTTCTTTCATTCTTGTTGAGAACAACAGGTGATCATAGACTGCTGTTCTGTCTGGCCCCACTATTCTTCTCCTGAACAGTAGGACAGTGTTTTTGTGTCTGCGTATTGGTGCATCTATGTACTTTTTTGTGTTGAGTGTATCCCTGTTTAATCCAACAATTTTTTTTCTGACGGTGTTGAAGCATTGAGGCCAGATTACTTTAATCCACCCCTTCTGTGGAGTTCAGGATAAGTCCCTGCGTCTAAAAACAGAAGATTGACTGTAGTGAGAGGGAACTGAACACTGTTCCAAGGGTCAATGAGATGCCTCTCCTGGCTGCCCGCTCCCTCCTGCGGCCCTGCCGTATCCAGCAATTATGCTAATGCTAATTATGCTAGCGGGAGCTGGGTAGCCGTGTAGCCCAGGGCCAGTCCCATTCAGTCCCATTGAGATGCTTAACCCCAATCTAACGGGCCATTACTGCAACAATACTACCTCAGTGTGCAGGATAAACCCTCCACTCAACAGCAGAGACTAGGACCATACACACAATCTGCTAGTCATCAAGAATTCTGTCTCTGTCTCTTTCTCTATGTCTGTCTCCACCCTCTCTCTCTGTTTCCTCATGCCCCTAGAGATGTGATTGTGTTTGTCTAACTTCTACCCTATTCCCCCCTCTCTCTTTCCTCTCCCTCTCTGTACACCATGTCTCCATAGAGAGTGAGGTGTGCTGTCTGTTCCCTCAGGACCAGACACCAGAGCCAGAGGTTACTACAGCAACACTGATTCTACACCTACAAGAGCAACCACCGACATCAGAATGTTGTTGTTGAATATTAGGGCACATACAGTATACAAAACAAATTCATCTTCATACATGTTATTTCCCTCTCTGACTATGTGAACATCTCTTAATAAAGCTGTCTGGTTATTTTCCAGTAATATTCCTGATGTCACATAAGCCTAGACCAACAGTTGTTAGGACTCTATACTGTAGGTCAGGGTGAAGTGTGTTCCCTGATGACGCTCGGAAACCTTTAATACATTCCTGACTGGAGATTCATTCCTTACCAGACTCTCACACAATAGAGTGACGACAGTCTTTATTTGCTACAACAACAAATAAGTCGTTAATTGCTTCTTCGTATGAAGGGAACTTTCTGGCCTTTCTCTATTGAGACACCATCTGTCTTGAAACCTCCAATTCTCAGACATGTCAGGAGCATCCTCGTACAAAACAATCATCTCCTATCTCATCCCTGACAGTGGAGGTTTGTTTCCCAGAGGGAATAGCAGAGTGTGTTGGAGGCTGAACACACACACATAAAGGAGAAGAGTACTTGATGAAGAAGCAAAGTGTAAATCCTGTTTAGGACGGTTCAGAGTGGTTGAACCCACTACCCTGACGCTCCTGGCTGTCTGACTGGTTCTTTGTGAGTAAGACACTCTGGTGTGTGTGTGTGTGTGTGTGTGTGTGTGTGTGTGTGTGTGTGTGTGTGTGTGTGTGTGTGTGTGTGTGTGTGTGTGTGTGTGTGTGTGTGTGTGTGTGTGTGTGTGTGTGTGTGTGTGTGTGTGTGTGTGTGTGTGTGTGTGTGTGTGTGTGTGTGTGTGTGTAAACAGGATTGTTCCAGTGTGTCGGCAGGCTGAACGTGGAGCAGTGATCTGGCTTCCTACAGTGGGAACTGGAGCCTCACAATAAAGACACCATGAGTGCACACACATGCTCTCTCTCTCTCTCTCTCTCTCTCTCTCTCTCTCTCTCTCTCTCTCTCTCTCTCTCTCTCTCTCTCTCTCTCTCTCTCTCTCTCTCTCTCTCTCTCTCTCTCTCTCTCTCTCTCTCCTCTCTCCTCTCTCCTCTCTCCTCTCTCCTCTCTCCTCTCTCCTCTCTAACACACACACACAAACACCCCACGCTGGAACAATCCTGTTTGTCAGTGGGATCCCCAACCCTCTGAAGCGCACAAACACCAGCCAAGCCGCCCTTCATCTTAACCCATATACACGCGCATACACGCACACACACAAACACACATTCTCAACTGCCCTTTTTCTGTAATACATTTTAACACTCGCATGCACACCCACAAGCACACACTGCAAGTCACCCCCAACTGTCCTTAATCAACACCCCAAAGGCACTGAGCTGATGGTGTCAATACCAGTGGGACTGGGCCAGACTGCCTATTTTGATGGTTTTGAACGTGTGTGTTGTTCCACGCTGCAGAGCCAACTCAACCAGGATTACAGGGTTTAGGGTTCTTTAAGCAGGCTTTACTGATGTACCTCTGCCGCCAATAATCAACCTGGAGGACAACTCAACAACCAACCTCTACCTGCCAATACTGGGGGAACTCTGTCCAGAAACAACAGTCCTGGGATCAGAATCTCTACTGATGTTGTGACATGTTCTGCAGCTGACCTTATGCTGCTTCCTTGTGATGTGATGTGTGTGTGTGTGTGCGTGCGTGCGTGCGATTGTTCCAGTTTGTCGGCAGGCTGAGCGTGGAGCAATGATCTGGCTACTTACATTGGGAACTGGACTGGAGGTTCATGATGAAGACACCACAAACTCACTCTCTCTCTCTCTCTCTCTCTCTCTCTCTCTCTCTCTCTCTCTCTCTCTCTCTCTCTCTCTCTCTCTCTCTCTCCTCTCTCCTCTCTCTCTCTCTGCATGCTGGGAGTGTTTGGTGCATGCTGGAATGATGAGCGAAGGAGCGCGTGTGTTGTGTAGAGTTAGATATTCAGAATTCTTTCTTTCGGTTTTTTCTTTCTTGGTGGCATTCTTTGGTTTTCTTCTGTGCATGATTAAGATTATTATATATATTTTTTTTTTGGTGTGGTAGAATTAAGTATTTGGGTTTTTTCGTATCGAAATTACCTTGATTTTGGCGGGGATGGCTTCCAGAATTGGAATGCCGTCCCTGTCACTTCGGCACGGCTTTAGGTGTGTTACTGAAGCTACTGTCACGGTGGAGGAGTTTCTGGTCGCCGTAGGAGAGAAGGTAGGATACGATAATGTTGCGTATGCGTCACGGATGAATAAAGCGGTGGTGGTATTTCTTAAAGAAGAGCGCCTTGTTGATCGTATGGTTGAGCAGGGCGTACTTCTTAAAGGAATGTTTATTCAAGTTACGCCGCTTTTTTCTCCGTCAACAAGGGTAACGATTTCAAATGTACCACCGTTTATTCCAAATGAGCTATTGGAGCGCGAGTTATTGCGCTTTGGGAAGTTTGCAAGCTCAATTAAGGTTGTTCCGTTGGGTTGCAAACACCCGGCGTTGAAACAGGTTATGTCGTTTCGGCGACAGGTGTTTATGTTTTTGGACTCACCGGAGCAGACTTTAGAGATATCGTTTAAAGTCAAGTATGACAATAGAATGTATATGGCGTATGCTAGTACGGGTAGTCAACGGTGTTTTGAGTGTGGGGATGTTGGCCATAAGCGACATGCTTGCCCGAAAAGGGAGAAGGCAGAGGGAGGGGCGCAGGTGGTCATCGTAACGCCTGGGCCCACTGATGTAGGGAGAGGTGGGCTGACAGTGGTTGAGCAGCCACAAGCACCTGTTGCCGAGGAACAAGTTATCCGTGTTGAGGCCACGAGTTTGCAACTTGTATTAGGGGGTGTTATGCAGCGGAAATATGTTGTGAGGTGGATGGATCTGAAGAGCCAGTTCCTCAGACTGGTGAGGAGGTGCCCAGTACGCGTACTGGGGCACAGGAGGGGGTTCATATGGAGCTCATCTCCCAGGTAGTGGAGGAGATGCCCACTACGAGTAATGGAGTACAGGAGGGGGTTCATGTGGAGCTAATCTCCCAGGTAGTGGAGGAGATGCCCACTACGAGTAATGGAGTACAGGAGGGGGTTCATGTGGAGCTAATCTCCCAGGTAGTGGAGGAGATGCCCACTACGAGTAATGGAGTACAGGAGGGGGTTCATGTGGAGCTAGACTCCAAGGGAGTGGAGGAGATGCCCACTACGAGTAATGGAGTACAGGAGGGGTTTCATGTGGAGCTAGGCTCCCAGGTAGTAGAGGAGATGCCCACTACGAGTAATGGGGTACAGGAGGGGTTCATGTGGAGCTGGGCTCTCATGTAGTGGAGGAGATGCCCACCACGGGTAATGGGTTTCAGGTGGGGCTAGTCTCCCAGGTAGTGGAGGAGATGCCTGGTACGAGTGATGGGGTGCAAGTGGGGAGTGTTGAAAGGGATGTGGTAGAGGGGAGTCAGTGGTCTGTGGCCTCAGCTGAGGAGGATCAGGAGAAGGATATGGATATCTCTTCTGATATGACAGCAGCTGGTGAGGACTCAATTTATGATCTAGAGGAGGTAAATGGGTTTCTGGATCAGACTTTTGGGAAATCTGTCAAATTGGCAGAATATTTTGATGTTGATAAGTTTGTGAGGTCAGCTGTGATGTTACAGAAGACGTGGGGTTAGACCAGTTGAGTGAGAAGAAGCGGTTTCGCTTGAGGAAATTTGTTACTGCTGTTACAGCAGCAAAAGGTGGTGGGAAACGTGGTCAGGTTAATAAGAAAAAATTTAAATAATGATGATGATCATGCTTCATAGGGTGTCTTCTTTCTCTTTGGTTTCTCTGTGGTATCTTCTGCTTTTCCTTTCTCTTTTCTACATGGAGGTACTAAGGGTGGGCTCTCTCAATATTAATGGGGGAAGGGACAGGAATAAGAGGGCTTGGGTTTTAGAAGTAATAAAACAGAAAAGGCTTAATGTAGTTTTCCTACAGGAGACACATAGTGATGAGGATAATGAGGTTGACTGGGGAATGTGGTGGGAGGGGCAGCATATACTCAGTCATGGTACTAATTTCAGTGCTGGGGTGGCCATCTTGTTTTCCTCAGGTTTAGGGGTGACTGTGATATCTACAACAGAGATTGTCAAGGGTCGGGTTTTATTGGTCAAGGTGGATGTTATGGGGTTTTTGTTTGTTTTTTTGAATGTTTATGCTCCTAATGAGGGTACCGAGCGTCTTGTTGTGTTTGATAAAATAAAAGAAACCTTAAGACAGTGTGACCAAGAGGGGTGTATGGTTGTAGGGGGGGACTGGAACTGTACTGTGGATTTTACTGTTGATCGCAACGCTGAAGAACCTCACCTGCGGTCAGCCACTTTCCTGTCTGGCCTATTAACTGAGTTAGAGCTTTCTGATGTGTGGAGAGTAAGGAATGCAAAAGTTAGGCAATACACATGGTTGAAAGTGAATGAAGGTCGTGTCAGTGCAGCAAGGTTAGATAGGTTGTACGTATCTGATCAATACTGTAGTAGGGTTGGAAGGTGTGCCATTACTCCTGTGGGTTTCTCTGATCATCACATTATAACTGTTGATATTCACTTGTCCTGTCCACGAAGGTCATCACCTTACTGGTATTTTAATGTTAAATTGTTACATGATGTCAAGTTTTGTGAAAGGTTTTTGTTGTTTTGGGAAAAATGGAGGGTTACAAAAGGGAATTTTGAGTCCTTGAGACAATGGTGGGATGTTGGGAAGGCCCAAATACGAGTATTTTGTCAACAGTATACTGCTTTGTCTCAAATTGAAGTTAAAGAGACTATCAATGCCCTTGAACAGGACATCAAATCAATTGAATTGAAGCTGCTCACTCAGAATGACCCTGGACTAGTCATGAACTTACAGGACAAGAGACATGAACTGAGGTCGTTTCTGCATGAAAGAGTGAAAGGTGCCTTGATTAGGTCTCGTTTCGCTTCCCTCAAGGATATGGATGCTCCTAGTGCCTTTTTTTTTAACCTTGGACAGTCGAAATTACAACGTAAACAGATGGTCTGCCTTCGTCTCCCTGATGGGAAGGTGACCACGGATGACAGTGAAATGCGTCAACATGCCGTGGATTTCTACTCTGCCCTCTATAAGGCGGAGGATTGTGACTCTCTGTGTACTGAACAGTTGTTACACGGTCTTCCTCAATTGGGACCTGAACAGAGAGTCGCATTGGACTCTGACATTACACTGCAAGAGCTGTCCACAGCAGTTATGCAGCTCTCAACAGGCCGAGCCCCTGGCATTGATGGTTTACCATCTGAGTTCTATAAGCACTTTTGGGGGTCTATTGGGGAGGATTTTTATGAAGTGGTGTGTGAATCTTTTCATGAGGGTTCTCTTCCTGTATCCTGTCAACGTGCGGTGCTTTCACTGTTGCCAAAAAAGGGGGATTTGGCTCTCATAAAAAATTGGAGACCTGTTGCTTTGCTGTGTGCAGAATATAAAATAGTTTCAAAATGTCTCTCAAACAGGTTGAAAGAGTATCTGGGATTGTTGGTCCACAAGGACCAGTCCTACTGTGTACCTGATCGCTCAATTGTTGACAACTTGTTTCTGATAAGAGATGTTCTAGACATTTGTAAACTGTCTGATGTAAATGTGGGTTTACTTTCTTTGGATCAGGAGAAGGCTTTTGACCGAGTGGACCACCAGTATTTGTTCAAAACGATGAAAGCCTTTGGGTTTGGGGATGTTTTTTTGTCTTGGATGAATTTACTGTATGCTGGGGCCTCGTGTATGGTGAAGGTGGGGGGTGGTTTGAGTTGCCCCATCCCTGTCCAAAGGGGTATCAGGCAGGGATGCCCAATTTCAGGGCAGTTATATAGTCTGGCGATTGAACCAATGCTTTGTTTTTTAAGAGCGAAGCTTACTGGTTTCTCTGTGCCAGGTGTAATGAAGGGTCCCACGATAGCACTGTCTGCGTATGCAGATGATGTGACAGTTTTTATTACAGGGGCTGAGGATGTTAAGGTTCTCTCAGACGCTTTAATGGTGTATGAGGGGGCCTCCTCAGCTAGAGTCAATTGGGGAAAGAGTGAAGCGCTGTGGGCAGGTCAGCTTCAGATAGGGTCCGCTCCACGGTTACCAGGGGGGCTTCAGTGGGGCAGAGATGGGATGAAGACATTGGGTGTTTTTCTAGGCTCTGATGTCTTTCAGAAAAAGAACTGGGAGGGTGTAGTGGAGAAAGTGTGTGCCAGACTGTCAAGATGGAAATGGGTGCTACCCCAGTTGTCTTATAGGGGAAGGGTACTGGTAATTAATAATCTTGCTGCCTCTACCCTGTGGCACAGACTAATGATTTTGCAGCCACCAAAGGGTCTGATACAAGAGCTTCAGAGGACCCTTGTCAATTTCTTCTGGTCTGGACAACACTGGATCAAAGCTGCAGCTTTGTACCTGCCACTGCACGAGGGGGGACAAGACCTGGTGGACATTTCCTCTAGGATCATGGCTTTCCGGCTTCAAGCAGCCCAGAGTCTGTTGTACCGTGACGGTTCTAGCTGGGTTGACACAGCCTACGCATTGATGAGGAGAGCGGGCTGTTTGGGCTTAGACAAGCACCCTTTCCTCTTAAAGCTGGAGGGGGGTGAGTTGAATGGCCTGACTCCATTCTATGAGTCTGTTATGCAGGCTTGGAGGATTCTGGTCAAGTCCCGTAAGGCCGGCACGCTACCAGGGATGTGGCTTTTTGAAGAGCCTCTTTTTTATAACACTGCCATCCAGTCCAGTGCTCTGGGTTCAGCCAGCCTGCGTTCATGCCTGTTAGGTGTCGGGTGCACCAAGCTGGGTCATCTGATGCAGAGCAGGAGCAGATCGTTGGAGGAGCTGGGAGAAAGAGCGGGGATCCGATCATCTCGCCTACTGAGGAAGGTCGTCGCTGAGGTCTGTGACTCCTTGCCAGTTCTTCATCGTCAGTATGTGACTGACATTTCCAATTCTGATCGGTGGAAGGAGGGTCTGGATTATGTGTTCCCTGCACTGATTGTTAGTGCTGCGGTGGGGGCATTTGAGGAGGACGTGGGGATGCTGCTTTCCTTCGATACCCCGGAGCTGGGGGAGTTCAAGGAGGTGGGAAAGAAGGCCATGTACAGAATATGTGTAAAGGTGTCCCATGCCTCTTCCCTGGAAGGGGTAAAATCGACGAGGTGGGCGGGTGTGCTTGGTCCAGGTGCTTCCCCAAAAGGCTGTTGGCGATCATTATACAAACTGCCGATTGATAAGAGGACAGCTGACCTCCAATGGAGGATCATACATGGAGCTATAGCCACCAACATGCATCTGGTACACCTGGACCCTACTGTTGGGGAGGGGTGTCCATTCTGTGCAGAGTCTGAAACTCTGGCACACCTGTTTTTACTGTGTCCCAGGTTGGTCGGGATGATTGACCTGATCACTGACTGGTTCTCAACGTTGGGAGAGGTTTTCTCTTCCCAACTGTATATATTTGGGCCAAAGTACAGGTTCAGTCAAAAGGGTGTCGTTGTGTTGCTTAATTTTGTGTTAGGGGCAGCAAAATTAGCGATATGGAAGACCCGAAAGAACAGTATTCGGGGACAAGGGTCTGTGGATGTGGTGGGAATGCTGGAGGGAATGGTGGCAGCGAGACTAAGGGTTGAGTTTGCCTATTATAAACTTGTCAACAATATTGATCTGTTTTTGAGTATATGGGGTATTCAGAGGCTGTTGTGTTTAGTTACTGTGGAGGAGGAGTTGGAGTTGTGTTTTTAATTGATGTGTAACTGTGGTTTTGTATGAGTATTTATTGTGTGGTGGGCTCCCAGACCCAATAAAGATTATTTCAAACTCAAACTCTCTCTCTCTCTCTCTCTCTCTCTCTCTCTCTCTCTCTCTCTCTCTCTCTCTCTCTCCTCTCTCTCTCTCTCTCTCTCTCTCTCTCCTCTCTCTCTCTCTCTCTCTCTCTCTCTCTCTCTCTCTCTCTCTCTCTCTCTCTCTCTCTCTCTCTCTCTCTCTCTCTCTCTCACATTAACACCCACCCACGCTGGAGCCATCCTGTTTGTCAGTGGAATCCCCAGCATCTTACCACACACACACACACACACACACACACACACACACACACACACACACACACACACACACACACACACACACACACACACACACACACACACACATACACACACACACACACACACACACACACACACACGCACACACACACTGTGAGACACCACCAACTGTCCTTAATCAACACCCCAAAGCCACTGGCTGATGGTGTTAATTCCTACCAGCTCTCACAGTCTCAGGTCAGAATTAGACGTTCATCCATGTTTCTCAAACACAACATTTCAAAGTTGTTCCAAACGTCAAATTTTGAAGTGTTTTAGGTTAAGTTTAGACATTAACTCCAAATTTGTAAGGTTAGTGTTAAGATCAGGTATTAACTCTGAATGGTTAAGGTAAAGGTTAAGGTTTGGGATAGGGCTTAAAACAAAAATTCCAAAAACAACTTTTTATCACGACCTGAACTTGCAAACTTGGAATCAGAGGCAGATGCTTAAGCCCATTCCCCTTCCACGTCCCCGTCCCCGTCCCCGTCCACAACACAAAACCCAAACCTACTTGAAAGTAACAGCACTCACTGTTTCTCACTGGCCACTTTCCACATCATCTCCCGTCATCCTCAGACATGGATGGACGTCAAATACTGACTTGTATCCTGGGTGGCCTGGCTGGGTAATACCAGTGGGACTGGGCCAGTCTGCCTATGTTGAAGATTTTGAGCGTGTGTGCGTGTGTTACTCCACACTGCAGAGCCAGCCCAACTCAACAACCAACCTCTACCTGCCAATACTGGGGGAACTCTGTCCAGAAACAACAGTCCTGGGATCAGAATCTTTACTGATGTTGTGACCTTATGCTGCTTCCTTGTGATGTCTGCAGTGAAACTTCATCCAGTCTTTTCACATGTATGTAAATGTGAAGGAAATGTGAAACTCTCTAACTCTCCTCCCTTCTTCCCTTATTTTCTTTATAAATAATATGCTGATTTTAAAACCTAACCAACGGTCATAAATTCAAAAGGATCTCACGGTTTTACCAATTTGACTTCAGATTCTGACGTTTATACAAGTTTCTCAAAATTTTAAATGTAGCTGGTAAGGGTTAAAGTTTTAGACAGGGTTAAAACATGACGTTTAGATGTTCATTCTGAATGGTTCAGTTAAGGGTTAAAGTTTTAGACAGGGTTAAAACATGACGTTTAGACGTTCATTCTGAATGGTTCAGTTAAGGGTTAAAGTTTTAGACAGGGTTAAAACATGACGTTTAGACGTTCATTCTGAATGGTTCAGTTAAGGGTTAAAGTTTTAGACAGGGTTAAAACATGACGTTTAGACGTTCATTCTGAATGGTTCAGTTAAGGGTTAAAGTTTTAGACAGGGTTAAAACATGACGTTTAGACGTTCATTCTGAATGGTTCAGTTAAGGGTTAAAGTTTTAGACAGGGTTAAAACATGACGTTTAGATGTTCATTCTGAATGGTTCAGTTAAGGGTTAAAGTTTTAGACAGGGTTAAAACATGACGTTTAGACGTTCATTCTGAATGGTTCAGTTAAGGGTTAAAGTTTTAGACAGGGTTAAAAAAAAAACAATTCAAATGAATATCTACCACTGGGATTGAACACGCAACCTTTGCATACAGAGTCATGGGATTAAGACTACTTGATGTTAATAGTGCTCACTTTTGCCGCTAGTGGCCTGTTTTTGAGGCATTTCCCGATGTCCTCAGAACACGGACAGATGTCCAGTTTGGAAGTCAATCGAGCAATCTGGCTGCATCAATTACCCCATCATTGTTCCACTCGCTGCATCTTTCTCATTCTTCTCTTCAGCTGTGCAAAGACGCGTACACACATCTTCAGCTGTGCACAGACACATACACACATCTTCAGCGGCGGCAGGAGACAGATCTGAGACAAGCTGCTGTCCGACACGAGCAGAAAACCTTCCACAAGGACAAACTACACATGCACACACACTCCGCTCCACACCTCAACTGAATGAATATTCACCCATCAAGCAACACTTCAGCACCGTGTGGACGGAGAGATGGCAGAATGGTATAAATAGAGACTGCTTTGACATGCTGCGCTCTCTCTCAGCATCTCAACATCTCTCTCTATCGCTTTCTCAACATCTCTCTCTCTGTCAACATCTCTCTCTCATTCCTATCCTGCTCTTTTTCTCTCTCGCTCTCTCTTACTCTCTTACTCTCTCTCTCTATCTATCTCTCTCTCTTACTCTCTTACGCTCTCTCTCTCTCTCTCTTACTCTCTCTCTCTCTTACTCTCTTACTCTCTCTCTCTCTTACTCTCTCTCTCTTACTCGCTCTCTCTCTTACTCTCTCTCTTACTCTCTCTCGCTCTCTTTCTCTCTCAATTCAATTCAATTCAATTCAATTCGATTTATTGGCATGACGTAACAATGTACATATTGCCAAAGCTTATTTTGGACATTTACAATATAAAAAAAGATTTAAAAATACAAAAATGAGAATCAAAATTGTCAACGGGACAACAGTAACAACAATAACCAATGGTCAAAATATCCATATTTCAACAATAACAATAAGCATACAGTAGAGTACATGTGCAGGTTGATTGGTCTGTCAGACACTGTCCCTCAACTTATGGCAGGCAGCAATGTAGTGCACTGCCAACCCACAGCTCTCTGCGTCCCACCCCAACAGAACGGGTAGCCTACTCTCATCAGAGAGGTCTTCGAAACCTTGAATAAGGGTTTCAAATTTGGGAAAATGACACTCTCTAATTGTTTTATATTTTTGACATTTTGTCAGGAAATGTAGCTCAGTCTCAGGTTCTGCTGTTGTGCAGTGGTTGCACAGCCTTTCCTCTACAGGGAGCCAGGTTTTCCTGTGTCTACCCTTCTCAATGGCAAGGCTGGGCTCACTGAGCCTGTACTTTGTCAAGGTTTTTCTAAGGTTTTGATCAGTAACCATGATCAAATATTTAGCCACAGTGTACTGTCGATTTAGGGCCAGATAGCACTGCATTTTGCTTTGTGTTTGTGCTTGTGTTTCCCAATAAGCAATATAGTTTTGTTTTGACTGTGTTGTAATTTGGTTTATCCTTATTGATTGGATGTTCTGGTCCTGAGGCGTCAGTGTGTTAGTAGAACAGGTTTGTGAACTCAGCCCCAGGACCAGCTGGATGAGGGGACTCTTTTCTTTGCTCAGCTCTTGGCATTGCAGGGCTTGGTAATGATATGAGAGGGGGTCACAGTATTTTAGATGTTTCCAAAACCTAATTGCTCTTTTTTGAGTTTGTATTATTAGTGGATATTGGCCTAATTCTGCCCTGCATGCATTGTTTGTAGTTTTCCTCTGGACATGTAGGAGAATCTTACGGAACTCTGCATGCAGGGTTTCAATGGGGTGTTTGTCCCATTTGATGAAATCATGTTTTGCAAGTGGACCCCACTTGACAACAATAATAATAACAATAACAGTAGTAACAATAACAATAACAGTAATAATAAGTAAGTTACTGCTTACTATGCAGATGTTATTATTCAGTGTCCCTCAGGCTATGGCAGGCAAATACATATTTGGCTGCAAGAGGAGCCATTGCTCCTTTGCCCATGAGTATTTTTAGTTTTTCCTCTGGTTCCTCTGATGAATAATGAATCTTTTGGTGAGGAATATTTATCACAGTAAAGGAGCAAGTGCATCTCTGTTTCTACCTCCCCTGTCAGGCAGTGACCACATACACGCTTCTCTTTGGGTAGCCATGTCTTTTTATGTCTGCCGGTTTCTATTGCCAATCGGCGGTCACACAGCCTGTACTTGGTAAGGATCTGTCTCTGCTTCGTATCTCTGACAAAGTAGAGATAATAAGCCAATTCATATTCTCTGTTTCGGGTCAGATAGCAATTTAGTCGGCTTTGGGATTATGTTTCGTTTTTCCAATGTTGTATATATATAGTCCTTTGATTGGTTCATGATTTTGTTTATTGGAATTCTTTCTTTTGAAGCAGTGCTGGTGTCAGCTTGGTTGGTGAGGTCCGACACCAGCTGACTGAGTGGGCTCGTTTCTGGGCTCAGCTCTTGGGTTTGAAGTGCTTTAAATTGCAGACTCGAATTTGGACTTGAATTTAGATGTAGCCAAAACTTTAATGATCTTTTCTGTATTTTCATTATTACTGGAAAGCGGCCCAATTCTGCCCTACATGCATTAGTTGGTGTATTTCTCTGGACTTGTAGGATTTTCCGACAGAAATACAATGCTCTGCGGGCTTTTTCTTTGAGTGCATTCACTGCCATGTTAAAGTGGTCAGACCAAGGTAGGTGTAATGTTTTGTGTGTTCAATTATGGTGTTGTTCAGGGTGAATTTATATTTGTGTTTCTGACATCTGTTTTTTGGGGGGAAAATCATGATTTTAGTTTTTGGGAAATTTACTGCCAGGGCCCATTTATGGCAATATTGCTCTAGAATATTAATGTTCTGTTGAAGACCTTCTTTGATTGGTGATAGAAGTACCAAGTCATCAGCATATAGCAGGTATTTCACCTCTGTGTCAAATAGTGTGAGTCCTGGGGCTGGAGAATGGTCAAACATGTCTGCTAATTCATTGATATAAATGTTGAAAAGATTTGGACTCAAACTGCAGCCTTGTCTCACACCTCGACATTGTGAAGATAATTATGTTCTTTGGTTTTTGATTTTTATTGCACACTTGTTTTCTGTGTACATACATTTTATTAAGTCATACACCTTACCACCAAGCCCACTTTGGAAAATTTTGTAGAATAGCCCTTCGTGCCAAATAGAATCAAATGCTTTTTTAAAGTCCATAAAGCAAGCAAAGATTTTGCCCTCTTTTTTTTGGTGGACGTGTTTATTAATTAGTGTGTGTAAGGTGTATATATGGTCAGTAGTGCGATGGTTAGAGAGAAAGACAATTTGACATTTAGTTATTACATTTTTTTCTTGAAGAAAGGTTTGAATTCTTGAATTCAAAATGCTACAGAAAACCTTTCCCAAGTTACTGTTTACGCAAATTCCTCTGTAATTATTGGGGTCTGATTTGTCTTCACTTTTGTGGATAGGGGAGATGAGCCCCTGGTTCCAGACATCATGGAAGCAGACAGAAGTTAACCTGTCTAGGATCAGCGTGCCGCTAGCGGCACTCCCCCCCCCCCCCCCACTGAAAAACCAGTGCCGCGAAATTCAAAAAAAATATTTTTTTAAAATATTTAACTTTCACACATTAAAGTCCAATACAGCTAATGAAAGACACAGATCTTATGAATCCAGTCAACATTTCCGATTTTTAAAATGTTTTACAGGGAAGACACAATATGTAAAGATGTACATCTATTACCTAAAAACACATTAGCATATTCCACCATCTTTTATTTGTCCACCAACACCAGTAGCCATCACCAATTCGGCTAAACTAAGATATTTATAGCCCCTAACCAACAAAAAAACTCATTAGATGACAGTCTGATAACATATTTATGGTATGGGATAGGTTTTGTTAGAAAAAAGTGCATATTTCAGGTATATGGCATAGTTTACAATTGCACCCACCATCACAAATGGACTAGAATAATTACAATGAGCAACGTGTTTACCTAACTACTAATCATCAAACATTTCGTAAAAATACACAGCATACACGAATCGAAAGACACAGATCCTGTGAATACAGACAATATTTCAGATTTTCTAAGTGTCTTACAGCGAAAACACAATAAATCGTTATATTAGCTTAGCACATAGCAATTAGCAGCCCAGCATTGATTCTAGCCAAAGTGAGCGATAAAAGTCAACATCGCCAAAAGATATTAATTTTTTCACTAACCTTCTCAGAATTCTTCCGATGACACTCCTGTAACATCACATTACAACATGCATATACAGTTTGATCGAAAATGTTTATATTTAGCCACCAAAATCATGGTTAGACAATGTGAAATGTAGACAAGCTGGTAAAGAAAACGTCCTTGCGCCACTTAGACAGTGATCTACTCTTATACATAAATACTCATAAACGTGACTAAAAAATATAGGGTGGACAGGGATTGATAGACAATTTAATTCTTAATACAATTGCGTTATTACATTTTTTAATTTATCCTTACTTTTCAATACAGTTTGCGCCAAGCGAAGCTACGTCAAAAAACATGGCGTCCTAAGCCACTAAAATGTTTCGACAGAAACACGATTTATCATAATAAAAATGTCCTACCTTGAGCTGTTCTTCCATCAGTATCTTGGGCAAAGGATCCTTTCTTGGGAGAAATCGTCTTTTGGTGGAAAGCTGTCCTCTTGCCATGTGGAAATGTCAACTACGTTCGGGATGAACTGAAAAGCGTTCCCAACTTTTCACATCGTTGCAAAAATAAATGTCCCAAAATCGCACTAAACGGATATAAATTGCTATAAAACGCTTTAAATTAACTACTTTGTGATGTTTGTAACTCCTATAACGAGTGAAAAGATGACCGGAGAAATATAACAGGCTAAACTAATGCTTGGAACAGGAGAGGGTCGGTGTCTTCCACGCGCGTTACGCAGCAAGAAAAGACTTGCTAGCTAAAGGTTTTTTTCATTTGTAGTGCCTGTGAACGAGCAATCGAGCCCGTTGGAATCGTCATCACGTAAAGGCATCCAGGGGAAGACGTAAGAAGTGTCCGTATAGTCATAGCAACGACAGTGCCCGTTTAAATGACTTCAGAAAAGTGGCCAACGTTTCTCAAATCTGACTCCATGTCAGGGAAATTGCTGTAGAATGGGCTCTGTTCCACTTAGAGACAAAATTTCAACTCCTATAGAAACTATAGACTGTTTTCTATCCAATAATAATAATAATATGCATATTGTACGATCAAGGATTTTGTGGGAAGCCGTTTAAAAAATTAGCCACATTAGCATAAATAGTCTAAACAGCGCCCCCATCCCCAACAGGTTAAAACCATGTTGAACAATTTAAGCACAGCATTTTGCAACTCAGGTGTGCTGTTTTTCAGCATTTCATTTCTGATGTTGTCTAGACCACAAGCCTTATTTTATTTAATAGATTTGAGCTTTTCATTTAGTTCTTGTTGGGTTATTGGGTAATCTAATGGATTTTGGTTGTTTTTAATGACTGATTCAAGGATGTTCAGTTTTTCTTTAATTTCTAATTGGTTCTGTTTTAAGTCTTTTTGTGGGATGTTTTTGTATAGATTATCAAAATTAGTTTTCCAAATTCCTACATCTTGTATGGCTAATTCTTGTGGCTTTGTTGTGCTTAAATTGTTCCACATGTCCCAGAACTGATTTTGGTCAATTGCGTTTTCAATTTCATCAAGTGTCTTGTCGGTATAATTCAGTTTCTTACGTTTCAGTGCATGTTTATACTGTTTCAGAGTTTCAAAGTATTCATATCGTAGCTCTGGGTTGTTTTGCTGCTTATGTTTTTTGATTGACATTTGTCTTAGGTGTTTTCTAATTGTTTTACATTCATTATCAAACCATTTGTCAGAAACATTTTGTTTTTAGTTTCTGATGTTGCATTTTTTTGGTTTTCTCAAATTTGCTTTTGATGCTGCTTTTTGGAATATGCAGTTGATGTTTTGAGTAGCCGAATTGACACCATCTTTATTGTTTTGGTATTGTGAGTTGTTGAAAAACTGTATAGAGTTCATCATTTCATTTGAGTTCAATGTTTCAATGAATCTCTCTGCACTGTTTGGAGCCCATCTCTACGATTGGTTTATGTTGTAGAGTTTATTGGGCAGTTTTTTTGAATGACTATTGCCGGTTCATTTCTTCAGAAACACGTTGATCTGACTGTGATCTGACAATGGTGTCTGTGGTCTGACAGTGAATGCACTAATGTAGGAGGTGTCAATGTCCGTGATGGCACTCTCTCTCTTACTCTCTCTCTTACTCTCTCTCGCTCTCTTTCTCTCTCAATTCAATTCAATTCAATTCAATTCGATTTATTGGCATGACGTAACAATGTACATATTGCCAAAGCTTATTTTGGACATTTACAATATAAAAAAAGATTTAAAAATACAAAAATGAGAATCAAAATTGTCAACGGGACAACAGTAACAACAATAACCAATGGTCAAAATATCCATATTTCAACAATAACAATAAGCATACAGTAGAGTACATGTGCAGGTTGATTGGTCTGTCAGACACTGTCCCTCAACTTATGGCAAGCAGCAATGTAGTGCACTGCCAACCCACAGCTCTCTGCGTCCCCCCCCAACAGAACGGGTAGCCTACTCTCATCAGAGAGGTCTTCGAAACCTTGAATAAGGGTTTCAAATTTGGGAAAATGACACTCTCTAATTGTTTTATATTTTTGACATTTTGTCAGGAAATGTAGCTCAGTCTCAGGTTCTGCTGTTGTGCAGTGGTTGCACAGCCTTTCCTCTACAGGGAGCCAGGTTTTCCTGTGTCTACCCTTCTCAATGGCAAGGCTGGGCTCACTGAGCCTGTACTTTGTCAAGGTTTTTCTAAGGTTTTGATCAGTAACCATGATCAAATATTTAGCCACAGTGTACTGTCGATTTAGGGCCAGATAGCACTGCATTTTGCTTTGTGTTTGTGCTTGTGTTTCCCAATAAGCAATATAGTTTTGTTTTGACTGTGTTGTAATTTGGTTTATCCTTATTGATTGGATGTTCTGGTCCTGAGGCGTCAGTGTGTTAGTAGAACAGGTTTGTGAACTCAGCCCCAGGACCAGCTGGATGAGGGGACTCTTTTCTTTGCTCAGCTCTTGGCATTGCAGGGCTTGGTAATGATATGAGAGGGGGTCACAGTATTTTAGATGTTTCCAAAACTTAATTGCTCTTTTTTGAGTTTGTATTATTAGTGGATATTGGCCTAATTCTGCCCTGCATGCATTGTTTGTAGTTTTCCTCTGGACATGTAGGAGAATCTTACGGAACTCTGCATGCAGGGTTTCAATGGGGTGTTTGTCCCATTTGATGAAATCATGTTTTGCAAGTGGACCCCACTTGACAACAATAATAATAACAATAACAGTAGTAACAATAACAATAACAGTAATAATAAGTAAGTTACTGCTTACTATGCAGATGTTATTATTCAGTGTCCCTCAGGCTATGGCAGGCAAATACATATTTGGCTGCAAGAGGAGCCATTGCTCCTTTGCCCATGAGTATTTTTAGTTTTTCCTCTGGTTCCTCTGATGAATAATGAATCTTTTGGTGAGGAATATTTATCACAGTAAAGGAGCAAGTGCATCTCTGTTTCTACCTCCCCTGTCAGGCAGTGACCACATACACGCTTCTCTTTGGGTAGCCATGTCTTTTTATGTCTGCCGGTTTCTATTGCCAATCGGCGGTCACACAGCCTGTACTTGGTAAGGATCTGTCTCTGCTTCGTATCTCTGACAAAGTAGAGATAATAAGCCAATTCATATTCTCTGTTTCGGGTCAGATAGCAATTTAGTCGGCTTTGGGATTATGTTTCGTTTTTCCAATGTTGTATATATATAGTCCTTTGATTGGTTCATGATTTTGTTTATTGGAATTCTTTCTTTTGAAGCAGTGCTGGTGTCAGCTTGGTTGGTGAGGTCCGACACCAGCTGACTGAGAGGGCTCGTTTCTGGGCTCAGCTCTTGGGTTTGAAGTGCTTTAAATTGCAGACTCGAATTTGGACTTGAATTTAGATGTAGCCAAAACTTTAATGATCTTTTCTGTATTTTCATTATTACTGGAAAGCGGCCCAATTCTGCCCTACATGCATTAGTTGGTGTATTTCTCTGGACTTGTAGGATTTTCCGACAGAAATACAATGCTCTGCGGGCTTTTTCTTTGAGTGCATTCACTGCCATGTTAAAGTGGTCAGACCAAGGTAGGTGTAATGTTTTGTGTGTTCAATTATGGTGTTGTTCAGGGTGAATTTATATTTGTGTTTCTGACATCTGTTTTTTTGGGGGAAAATCATGATTTTAGTTTTTGGGAAATTTACTGCCAGGGCCCATTTATGGCAATATTGCTCTAGAATATTAATGTTCTGTTGAAGACCTTCTTTGATTGGTGATAGAAGTACCAAGTCATCAGCATATAGCAGGTATTTCACCTCTGTGTCAAATAGTGTGAGTCCTGGGGCTGGAGAATGGTCAAACATGTCTGCTAATTCATTGATATAAATGTTGAAAAGATTTGGACTCAAACTGCAGCCTTGTCTCACACCTCGACATTGTGAAGATAATTATGTTCTTTGGTTTTTGATTTTTATTGCACACTTGTTTTCTGTGTACATACATTTTATTAAGTCATACACCTTACCACCAAGCCCACTTTGGAAAATTTTGTAGAATAGCCCTTCGTGCCAAATAGAATCAAATGCTTTTTTAAAGTCCATAAAGCAAGCAAAGATTTTGCCCTCTTTTTTTTGGTGGACGTGTTTATTAATTAGTGTGTGTAAGGTGTATATATGGTCAGTAGTGCGATGGTTAGAGAGAAAGACAATTTGACATTTAGTTATTACATTTTTTTCTTGAAGAAAGGTTTGAATTCTTGAATTCAAAATGCTACAGAAAACCTTTCCCAAGTTACTGTTTACGCAAATTCCTCTGTAATTATTGGGGTCTGATTTGTCTTCACTTTTGTGGATAGGGGAGATGAGCCCCTGGTTCCAGACATCATGGAAGCAGACAGAAGTTAAAACCATGTTGAACAATTTAAGCACAGCATTTTGCAACTCAGGTGTGCTGTTTTTCAGCATTTCATTTCTGATGTTGTCTAGACCACAAGCCTTATTTTATTTAATAGATTTGAGCTTTTCATTTAGTTCTTGTTGGGTTATTGGGTAATCTAATGGATTTTGGTTGTTTTTAATGACTGATTCAAGGATGTTCAGTTTTTCTTTAATTTCTAATTGGTTCTGTTTTAAGTCTTTTTGTGGGATGTTTTTGTATAGATTATCAAAATTAGTTTTCCAAATTCCTACATCTTGTATGGCTAATTCTTGTGGCTTTGTTGTGCTTAAATTGTTCCACATGTCCCAGAACTGATTTTGGTCAATTGCGTTTTCAATTTCATCAAGTGTCTTGTCGGTATAATTCAGTTTCTTACGTTTCAGTGCATGTTTATACTGTTTCAGAGTTTCAAAGTATTCATATCGTAGCTCTGGGTTGTTTTGCTGCTTATGTTTTTTGATTGACATTTGTCTTAGGTGTTTTCTAATTGTTTTACATTCATTATCAAACCATTTGTCAGAAACATTTTGTTTTTAGTTTCTGATGTTGCATTTTTTTGGTTTTCTCAAATTTGCTTTTGATGCTGCTTTTTGGAATATGCAGTTGATGTTTTGAGTAGCCGAATTGACACCATCTTTATTGTTTTGGTATTGTGAGTTGTTGAAAAACTGTATAGAGTTCATCATTTCATTTGAGTTCAATGTTTCAATGAATCTCTCTGCACTGTTTGGAGCCCATCTCTACGATTGGTTTATGTTGTAGAGTTTATTGGGCAGTTTTTTTGAATGACTATTGCCGGTTCATTTCTTCAGAAACACGTTGATCTGACTGTGATCTGACAATGGTGTCTGTGGTCTGACAGTGAATGCACTAATGTAGGAGGTGTCAATGTCCGTGATGGCACTCTCTCTCTCTCGCTCTCTCTTTCTCTCTTACTCTCTCTCTCTCTTACTCTCTCTCTCTTACTCTCTCTTACTCTCTCGCTCTCTCGTTCTCTCTTACTCTCTCTCTCTTACTCTCTCTCTCGCTCGCTCTCTCTGACTCTCTTTCTCTTACGCTCGCTCTCTCGCTCTTTCTCTCTCTTGCTTTCTCTCTCTCGCTCTCTCTCTCATACCCGCTCTCTCTCATGCTGTCTCCCGCTCGCTCACTCTCTAACTCTCGCTCTCTAACTCTCTAACTCTCACTCTCTAACTCTCACTCTCTAACTCTCTCACTCTCTAACTCTCACTCTCTAACTCTCGCTCTCTAACTCTCGCTCTCTAACTCTCTCTAACTCTCTCACTCTCTCTCACTCTCACTCTCTAACTCTCGCTCTCTAACTCTCACTCTCTAACTTTCTCTCTCTATCTCTCTCTCTCACTCTCTCTCACACTCTCTCTCTATCTAACTCTCACTCTCTAACTCTCACTCTCTAATTCTCTCACTCTAACTCTCACTCTAACTCTCACTCTCTCTCTCTCTAACTCTCGCTTTCTAACTCTCACTCTCTAACTCTCTCACTCTCGCTCTAACTCTCTAACTCTCACTCTCTAACTCTCTCACTCTCTAACTCTCACTCTCTAACTCTCGCTCTCTAACTCTCTCTCTCTTTCTAACTCTCACTCTCTAACTCTCACTCTCTAACTCTCACTCTCTCACTCTATCTCTCTCTAAATCTCTCTCTCTCTAACTCTCACTCTCTAACTCTCTCACTCTCTCTCTCTCTCTAACTCTCACTCTCTAACTCTCTCACGCTCTCTCTCGCTCTCACTCTCTCTCTCTCTAACTCTCTCTCTCACTCTCTCTCTCTCTCTAACTCTCTCTCTAACTCTCGCTCTCTAACTCTTTTTCTCTCCATCCATTACTATTTTTCTCTCTTACTTATCCTCTTTCTTTTGATGTCTGTTTCTTTTCTCTCTTCGTAATTTTCTTCTTCCTTCCATTTCTCCCTAGAGCATAGCGCCTAACAAAACCTGTTACCCCTTCATTACCACAGTCCTCTATGAGCCTCCATTAGCACAGTCCTCTATGAGCCTCCATTAGCAGTCCTCTATGAGCCTCCATCAGCACAGTCCTCTATGAGCCTCCATTAGCACGGTCCTCTATGAGCCTCCATTAGCAGTACTCTATGAGCCTCCATTAGCGCAGTCCTCCATGAGCCTCCATTAGCACAGTCCTCTATGAGCCTCCATTAGCACAGTCCCCTATGAGCCTCCATTAGCACAGTCCTCTATAAGCCTCCATTACCACAGTCCTCATTGAGCCTATATTACCACAGTCCTCTATGAGCCTCCATTAGCACAGTCCTCATTGAGCCTCCATTAGCACAGTCCTCTATGAGCCTCCATTAGCACAGTCCTCTATGAGCCTCCATTAGCACAGTCCTCTATGAGCCTCCATTAGCACAGTCCTCTATGAGCCTCCATTAGCACAGTACTCTATGAGCCTCCATTAGCACAGTCCTCTATAAGCCTCCATTACCACAGTCCTCATTGAGCCTATATTACCACAGTCCTCTATGAGCCTCCATTAGCACAGTCCTCATTGAGTCTCCATTAGCACAGTCCTCATTGAGTCTCCATTAGCACAGTCCTCTATGAACCTCCATTAGCACAGTCCTCTATGAGCCTCCATTAGCACAGTCCTCTATGAGCCTCCATTAGCACAGTCCTCTATGAGCCTCCATTAGCACAGTACTCTATGAGCCTCCATTAGCACAGTCCTCTATAAGCCTCCATTACCACAGTCCTCATTGAGCCTATATTAGCACAGTCCTCTATGAGCCTCCATTAGCACAGTCCTCTATGAGCCTCCATTAGCACAGCCCTCTATGAGCCTTCATTAGCACAGTCCTCATTGAGCCTCCATTAGCACAGTCCTCCATGAGCCTCCATTAGCACAGTCCTCTATGAGCCTCCATTAGCACAGCCCTCTATGAGCCTCCATTAGCACAGTCCTCTATGAGCCTCCATTAGCACAGCCCTCTATGAGCCTTCATTAGCACAGTCCTCATTGAGCCTCCATTAGCACAGTCCTCTATGAGCCTCCATTAGCACAGTCCTCTATGAGCCTCCATTAGCACAGTCCTCTATGAGCCTCCATTAGCACAGTACTCTATGAGCCTCCATTAGCACAGTCCTCTATAAGCCTCCATTACCACAGTCCTCATTGAGCCTATATTAGCACAGTCCTCTATGAGCCTCCATTAGCACAGTCCTCTATGAGCCTCCATTAGCACAGCCCTCTATGAGCCTTCATTAGCACAGTCCTCATTGAGCCTCCATTAGCACAGTCCTCCATGAGCCTCCATTAGCACAGTCCTCTATGAGCCTCCATTAGCACAGCCCTCTATGAGCCTCCATTAGCACAGTCCTCTATGAGCCTCCATTAGCACAGCCCTCTATGAGCCTTCATTAGCACAGTCCTCATTGAGCCTCCATTAGCACAGTCCTCTATGAGCCTCCATTAGCACAGTACCCTATGAGCGTCCATTAGCCTTTAGCATAGCACCTTTTAGGTATCACAGACTGTACTATCCTCTTTAATCTTTATCTTATTCATCCAGACATTCAGTATAACCAGTGGCATAGTGTAGTTTCGCGGGACCCCCGCAAGGTCTAAGCAAGCCCCCCTCAACCCCAAATAAATACATGAATAAAAAAAGTTTTTACTTTTTGTCATGTAAAAACAGAGAACATTTTGAAAAATGTGCAGTTTTATAGCTAATCTCATGCTATTTTACAATTTTTGCCATGAGGCTAAGAGAACATGTTGCTGTTTTAAAGCTACGCTAAGCATTTAACCATCAGTCAACAGAGGTCTGGTTCAGAAGAAAGGGCTTCCTCATTTAATATACATATCAGATTCTATTCAGGAGAAAGAGAAAAAGTGTCACCCTCTGAAGACAGCTTCAGGTAATTGAGTTTTCCTGACCTCCAACACATTGAGACTTCCTGACCTCCAGGTCTAAACAGTAATTCAGAGGCGAAAGAAACGCACATCTATTTAGGCGAGGTGCTGGCTAGCGGAGTGGAACACTATTAAAAATAAAGGAGAGCCGCACACTCTAGGAGCTCAGATGCAAAAATATTTATGTGCATCGTTTATATAATGATGTATACCCTGATGAAGAGAGCTTGTCTGTCAAACAGTAATTCAACTTCTGAATGGCTATGGTCAACTCAACAAATGTATTTTTAAGAAAAACTAAGTTTTGATGAGAGTCAAAACTAGAACAATACCTCCAGTATGTGTACCTGTATAGCCAGGGGAGAGAAAATCATTGAGGGGCTGTTTCCTGAAGTGGAGAGGCTGCCTGAAAAGTGGATGCTTCTAAAATCAGATTCATATATGCAGGAAGAAAGAAGAGCAGTTGGTTGCAATTTGCATCTATTGTTGAGTGTCTAAAGTGAGCCATGTCTCCCCTGCCCTTGGCTTGCTCCAAAGGCACAATTAAAAATGTCGCAAAGACACTCAATCAACCAATTAGAGGCTTGGTTTGGGAGAGTGAGTGTTCTAGCTCCGCCCAGTTCACAGCAGCACTAACACGTGGGCGTGTTAAACACGTGGGCGTGTTAAACAAGCAAAACAATCAGAGCTAACTACTCTCTGAAGACCACACAACATAGGAGGGTTCTCTCTTTCTACAGAAATAACCGATACAGAGAGATTTAAAGTGGGAGGGAACACAGAGAGGCTATGACCGTGTGTGAGTTAGGAATGTTAGACCACCTATACACTTCCTCTATCATACCAACCCACTCTGACATAAACCCCCTGTTTAATGGCTCTGCTGATGGTTTGTCTCTTCTTGAAATCACACATTACCACCATCAAAGTTGCTCCTTCATCTGTAATGGTTGAGTATGTCTCTGTCTACAAGATTCAAATGGCAAAGCTGTTTTAAATGTGCATTTGATAAAGACTCACTAACACCTCATATCGTTCCGTCCTCACCTCTTCTCCTCCTCTCACTCTTTCCTCAGCCTTGGTCTCCTCTGCTTCCCGTTCCCTCAGAACTCCTCTATCTGTCTTCTGACAAGGTCAGGTTGTCTGTCCATCCATGCGTTGATTAAAACAGGACAATCAGCTGGAGCACACTGATCACCAACCACACTGCCATGATAAAGGGTAGCAGACAAACAGCCTATTACACCTCCATGATAGACTGGACCAAGCAATAAGTTATGGGAAACAGTTTCCGCTCTAATGAAACTTTCTCAGCAGCATCATTAGGATAAAAAAATAAGCCTCTTGAGGTGCACACTGCGCACACACACACACACACACACGCACGCACGCACGCACAAACACACACACACACAGACTTGTCTGCAGGCGGCAGGCCAGTGTGTTTCAGCACATCAGCAGGATTTGACATGTCTGGGCTGAAGATGAACAGTTAACAGCCTTCAGTGGCATTCTGTAATCATGCAGTGATCCAGCATCACCCCCATCGCCTAATTCACACACCTAATCCACCTTAAACCAATCAACTGGCCAGCTCCCATGACACCAGAGAGCAGAGTATAGCAGCAGCTATATGATAATATCACTCCTCTATATGATCCTATCAGGCTGTGATCAGATAGTGTACAACAGAGGGCTGAGTCACAGGGCAACATCTGTCTATAATCCTAATAGCACTGGACAACCCCTTCTGGTCCGGCTGGTGCTGCAGAGGTGCCATGTCATTAACTGCTTCCCCTCTCTGATCACAGTTTCGAAAAGTCTGACAGAGACAAGGGCAGGGTGTGTGTGGTCACAAGGGGCCGGTGGAGACAGCGGCTCTGGGACCATTGATCAAAGCAGGACAGACTTTACCTTCACTGCTGCAGCCACTGAGGCACAGAGTTGGCTGGACCCCATGAATGTCACTGTCCACGACACAATCCACATCGATCAGTATCGAGCTGTGCTGGGGATGACAGGCGCTCTGCGGGAAAATGTCATTATGAGTACCGGGTAATTCCGTTTGGACTTACTACTACCCCAGCCACTTTCCAGGCCGTGGTTAAAATTTGTTATGGATAGGGGGCAGCATTTTCACGTTTGGATGAAAAGCGTTCCCAAAGTAAACTGCCTGCTACTCAGTCCCAGTTGCTAATATATGCATATTATTACTAGATTTGGATGGAAAACTCTCTGAAGTTTCTAAAACTGTTTGAATGATGTCTATGAGTATAACATAACTCATATGGCAAAAACCTGAGAAAAAATCCAACTAGGAAGTGGGAAATCTGAGGTTGGTCGTTTTTCAACTCATTCCCTATTGGAGATACAGTGGGATATGGATCATGTTGCACTTCCTAAGGCTTCCACTAGATGTCAACAGTCTTTAGAACCTTGTCTGATGCTTCTACTGTGACGTGGGGCTGAATTAGAGGGGAATGAGTCAGAGGTCTGGCAGAATGCTTTGAGCTCGTGACGCTCGTTCACGTGAGAGCGAGCTCTGTTCCATAGCTTTTCTACAGACAAAGGAATTGTCCGGTTGGAACATTAATGAAGATTCATGTTAAAAACATCCTAAAGATTGATTCTATACTTCGTTTGACATGTTTCTACGGACTGTAATATGACTTTTCGTCTGAACTTTTGCCTGGACCCGCCCGCGCGTCGTGAGTTTAGATTGTGTACTGAACGCGCGAACAACAAGGAGGAATTTGGACATCAATTATGGACTTTATGGAACAAATAAAATAAAATAAAATAAAATCATTTATTGTGTAACTGGGATTCCTGGGAGTGCATTCTGACAAAGATCATCAAAGGTAAGTGAATATTTATAATGCTATTTCTGACTTATGTTGACTCCAACATGGCGGATATTTTCTTGGGTTGTGTTGGTCTCTGAGCGCCGTCCTCAGATTATTGCATGGTTTGCTTTTTCCGTAAAGTTTTTGGGAAACAGCGGTTGCATTAAGGAGAAATATATCTTTAAATCTGTGAATAACACTTGTATCTTTTATTAATGTTTATTATGAGTATTTCTGTGATTTGACGTGGCTCTGTGCAAATTCACGGGATGTTTTGGAGGCAAAGCCAAATGTAAACTGAGGTTTTTGGATATAAATATGAACTTGATCGAAAAAAAACATACATGTATTGTGTAACATGTTTTCCCGGGAGTGTCATCTGATGAAGAATATCAAAGGTTTGTGATTAATTGTATCTCTATTTCTGCTTTTGTGACTCCTCTCTTTGGTTGGAAAATCGCTGTATGCTTTCTCTGACTAGTTGCTGACCTAACATAATGATATGTTCTGCTTTCGCCGAAAAGCTTGTTTGAAATCGGACACTGTGGTTGGATTGACGAGAATTTTATCTTTAAAATTGTGTCTAATACTTGTATGTTTGAGAAAATTGAATTATGAGATTTCTGTTGATTGAATTTGGTGCCCTGCAATTTCATTGGCTGTGGCGCTAGCGGAACCACAGTCCTAGACAGGTTAATGATGGGCTGCGTGACTTCCTTCACCAGTTCGTGTTTGTGTACCTGAATGACATCCTCATCTTCTCCAAGTCCATAGTTGAACACGTCCAACATGTCTGCCAGGTTCTTTAAAGACACCTCGCTCATCACTTGTTTGTGAAGGCCCGAAAACTGTGAGTTTCATGTTCCTCAGATCTCCTTCCTGGGGTACATTGTATCTCAGGGCTGTGTACTGATGGACTCCCAAAAGGTAGGAGCTAATGTCTACCGGAGATTTGTGAGAAACTTTAGTAATGTGGCGGCGCCATAGACAACGCTCACCAAGGGCTTGGCTGGGCATGTATGCTGGACCCCTGCTGCTGAGAAGGCGTTACAGGACCTGAAGCGTTGGTTTTCTTCTCTTCCCTTCGTGGTAGAGGTGGATGCCTCTGATGTTGGCGTGGGTGCGGTTCTGTCTCAGCGCTCGGTGAAAGACCAAAAGCTTCATCCCTGTGCCTTTTCTCCAGGCGTCTCACTTCAGCAAAGAGGAACTATGATATCGGCAATTGGGAGCTACTTGCTGTCAAACTGGCTTTGGAGGAGTGGCGGCACTGGTTGAAGGGCTCGGAACATCCCTTTACGGTTTGGACTGACCACAAGAACTTGGCCTACATCCAGGAGGCTACACGCCTTAAACCCCGACAGGCTCGTGGGCTCTCTTCTTCACTCAGTTCAGATTCACGTTATCTTACCGTCTGGGGTCTAAGAATGTGAAGCCGGATGCCCTTTCTCCCCAGTTCCCCAGCTCCAGTGAGGATCGGCCGCTAGAATCCATCATCCCCAGGTCGCTCATCATCGCGCCGGTGTCCTGGGGTATAGAGACTGTAGTGAGGGAGGCGCAAGGTAGGGAGTCAGTTCCAGACGGCTGTCCACCTAACAGACCTTTTGTTCCTCTTGGGGCACTGTCCAAGGTACTTCACTGGGCTCACTCATCTCGTCTCACCTCTTATCTGGGAGGGCAGCGAACGCTACAGTTTTTGAGGAGGTGGCTTTGGTGGCCTTCGGCCGAGGCGGACACTCAGACCTTTGTGGCTGCCTCTCCAACATGCGCCCGGAACAAGACTCCTCGTCAACAGCCTCTGGGGCTTCTTCATAAGCTGCCAACACCTTCTCGACCCTGGCCCCATCCCTCTATGGATTTCATCACGAGTCTTCCATCCTCAGAGGGACATACGGTCATGCTGGTCATTGTGGACCGCTTTTCCAAGGCGGCACATTTCATTCCACTGCCTTAGCTTTCATCTGCCTGTGAGACTGCTCAGCTAGTCATTCAGCATGTTTTCCGCCTTCACGGACTTCCTCTGGACATAGTCTCCGACCTTGGCCCCCAGTTTTCTTCCAGATTTTGGAGGGCATTCTGTACGACTTCTGGGGTCATCAGCCAGTCTGTCCTCGGGTTATCACCCTCAGTCCAATCGTCAAACTGAGCGGGTGAACCAGGATCTGGAGACTGCCTTACGGTGCTGTGTGTCCGCCAACCCCGCCACATGGAGTCAGCGCCTTCCCTGGTTGGAGTGTGCACATAACACTCTCCAATGTTCCTCCACTGGCCTGTCACCATTCCAGGTGTTGTACGGTTACCAGTCCCCTCAGTTTCCAGATCAGGAGATTGAAGTGACGGTTCCTTCCTCTCAATTCCTCATCTCTCGTTGTCGCCGGACCTGGAAGAGGGCTCGGTCAGCGCTCCTGAGGTCCTCAGCTCGGGTTCAACGACAGGCCAACCGTCATCACTGCCCGAGTACCCTCCTGCGTCCAGGCCAGATGATCTGGTTGTCTACTAGGGATCGGCCTCTACGCGTGGAATCTAGGAAGTTGGCTCCCCCTGTACGTTGGGCCATTCAAGGTTCTATGGCACATCAATCCAGAGGCCTATCGTCTTCGTCTTCCCCGGTCCATAAGGGTCCATCCCACCTTCCACAACTCCAGACTCAAGCCTGTGGTGTTCAGCCCTCTGGTTCCGGCCACTTGGCCTCCACCTCCGCCTCGCATGATAGCGGGACAGCCAGCCTACACGGTGCGACGCATCCTCTCCAGTCGTCAGTTCCAGTGAGGGACTCAGTATCTCGTGGACTGGGAGGGTTACGGACCTGATGAACGTTCCTGAGTTCTGGCCCGGGACATTTTGGACCCCGGACTCATTCTGGACTTCCGTCGACGTTCAGCTACCCCTGGTGGAACATCGGGAGCCGTTCCTTGAGAGGGGGGTCCTGTCACAGGTCAGGTTTTCTCCCTTGAGTGTACTACCTGAGGTTGCCACTGGAGAGCACCCTTAGGCTACTTCTAGCATCCAGGTGACCCTGATTGGGCTTATTGGGATCACCTGCTGGTTGACTGTTTAGGTTCCTCTGTGGACTGGGCCAGTTGCTCAGGTCTTGTGTTTTGTTCAGTGTTCTCGTGTGCCCTTGCTTTGTTGTTTTGCTATGAAGACCTTAAGTAAATATTCTAGATTTATCCTTACCTCTGCCTGCTGTGTTTCTCTGCGCCTGGGTCCGAGTTCGTACTAGCATTATTGTCACAGTCTCTATGTAAACTGGAAACCATATATCCTGAGGCTGCATTTATTTTAGCTGGGGATTTTAACAAAGCTAATCTGAGAACAAGGCTTCCTAAATTCTATCAGCATTATGAATGTGCGACACAAGCTCGTAGCCCTCTCCTGTACTCCCCGTTCACCCACAACTGCGTGGCCATGCACGCCTCCAACTCAATCATCAAGTTTACAGACCACACTACAGTGGTAGGCTTGATTACCAACAATGATGAGACGGCTTACAGGGAGGAGGTGAAGGCCCTTGGAGTGTGGTGTCAGGAAAA
This sequence comes from Salvelinus fontinalis, assembly GCF_029448725.1. NCBI lineage: Eukaryota > Metazoa > Chordata > Actinopteri > Salmoniformes > Salmonidae > Salvelinus > Salvelinus fontinalis. The sequence continues at coordinate 18,558,438 of NC_074687.1, forward strand.
TAACCTCTCACTCAATGTCAACAAAACAAAACAAATGAGATGATTGTGGACTTCAGGAATCAGCATACGGAGCATCCTCCCATCCACATCGACGGGACAATAGTGGAGAAGGAATCACAAGCATTTCGCTACACTCGCATTAACATCTGATAACCATGCGTATGTGACTAATCAAATGTATTTGATTTGATTTACCATTGAGTCCTTTGGGCACATATTTCACACCTAATAAACACCGACATTCCTCAATCACAAAGTGCTTAGTGTGAGAGGCTGATACTGAGGCAAAATCAGGTCTTCATCAAGTTATTTCAAGGTTAGTGTTTAGCTCCCCTACAGCCAGCAGCGGGGGGTTCTTTCCCATGACTAATGCTTGAGTCAGGCCTAGAGAGGGAACTGAATTCTTCACCTCCATCTACTCCAAGACCAAAATGTATTCTCTAGGTTGAAAACTGGTATAGAAGTTTCATGGAGGATCTGTCAGAATCTTTTGCCACTGTAATGACCTCACAGACCTCTCAATCCACTCTGAGCAGAATCACAACAGTGAAGCTGTGTTTCCAGGGTTAGAGCAGCTGGCCTGGAAAAATTGTATTAACCCCTTGGGCCACTCAAGACAAACCTCTCTCCTGTTATTGTCTCTCCAAGCAGCAGACAATAATAAACCAAACCATCACTCTCTCAATAGAGGCCTGGAAATGTCGCTTTACAATACAGCTGCCACCACCTTTTGAGCTCCAGTTCTCTACAGATGTAGGATCTAAATTTGATCACTCTTTTGTTGCTAAAAGAAAGTGCAAACGTATACTGTATTCAAAGTTTAAAAAGGCTTCTAAAGTTTGTAATTTCCACTTTAAAATGTCAGACTTGATTTGCCTTAACGAAAAATGTATCAAAGCCTACAAAAAATGTAATTCATCCACATAATAATTCACATTTCATTTTGCTGCAGGATTATTTCCCTACTGTATCAAACTGGCTCAAATTAAGATCCTACATCTGTAGCCCTAATACAGAATCAGAATTATTACTGATCTTTTTCTGTCTGTAAATGTTCTCTTCTAAAGCTATATCACTGTGCAAATGATTCCAAAGCAGGCAATAAAGATGGAGCTAGAGATGAGGGGCGGACATGCATTCCTGGGGTGCGACTCATTTAGGGCTGAGAAAACAATCCTGATGTGATGAGAATGGTGCTTCTGAGAGTCACCAAGTCTTTAGTTCATGTACACCGGACACACACGCAGTCACAGGCTTATGCACACATGCACACACACACGCAGACACACGTAGCGCATATACACACACAGCACACACACATGCAGCATGCACGCACACACACAGTGCACAGCGTGACAAAACCACTCACAACCAGGGCAACATTTTTTATGCATTAGAGTCAATTTAGAGATCTACACAGCCAACCAGAACCATGTTGTCCAAATATTATGGGAAACCTTCCGATAACTCCATGTCTAGAAGAACATGCGGGATGAGTTTGAGACTGTGTATTTGTCTAGAGAGAAGAAGAGAGATCATCTACTAAACTAACACAGAGAGAGCAGTCAGCAGGAAGATGGACAGAGAGACAGAAGGATGGACAGAGGGACAGACCACCCCTAACCTCACCCAGACCACCCCTAACATTAACTCAGATTAAACCGAACCTTGCCTATTGGTTTACTCTAGCTGATTGAAGGGAAAATCCCTTAAGAGAAAAATTGTATATTCTATGCTGTATCAGACCCTGTGACATTACAGGGTGGGATGGAAAAACACAGATTACAAAAATAGAGGGAAAAGAGATAGAAGTAAAACAGAGGGAGAGTGGAGAATAAATATTCAGGAAGTGGCGAGGCAGCCATTTATAGCCTGTGCGGCATCCTGTAGAGAGGGATCTCTAATTAAAATGAGTTGACAGATTATTTAGAACTGGCTGGCACTCTGACTGTTATGTTTATTTAACGGTATGTATACAGCATATCGTCCTTACCCAATGCATATACAGTATATATATATTAAAGCCATCACTTGATACCCACACATTGGTTGATAGGTTTCTGTGAGGTAAAACTGATGACAATGATTTTCAGTCGTAGAAATGTAGCCAAGAGAAGCACCAACAATGTCAATTTAGGGACAGGTTGAACTGTACTGGGGGAGAGGGGCTTGTCCAACTCCTGCCATCATAAAATAAATGCCTCCCCCCTTCCCTTTTACTGTAAAATAAATTGAACACCCTCCTCATAGAATTATAGAACTAACTCTAAATAATGTTTGCGTCTAAAAATAAAACAATAACTGTATCAACCATATGTTTATAAACGTGGATATCGACTGGCACTGCCGATGCCACACAGGGCCACGGGCCAGAAGGTTGAGGGTTCGCTGACCACCACAGACGCGCTCACTCTCCCTGCCTGTTTCATTACACTACGATAGGAGCTAGCTGCAGACAATCATTAACTAGGGGGAAATCCGATTTTCAAAATGTTGATACCATATTTATAAATATATAAAATATATGCAACAACATTTCTGTGCCAATGCACCACACAACCAATAAACAAAGCATACCGACTTCGGGCACTTCAATATCATGGTTTGCGTTTTCAACACAACAATAAATAGCAATCAAATGTATTTATAAAGCCCTTCTTAAATCAGCTGACATCACAAAGTGCTGTACAGAAACCCAGCCTAAAACTCCAAACAGCAAGCAATGCAGGTGTAGAAGCATGGTGGCTAGGAAAAACTCCCTAGAAAGGCCAGAACCTAGGAAGAAACCGAGAGAGGAACCAGGCTATGAGGGGTGGCCAGTCCTCTTCTGGCTGTTCCGGGTGAAGATTATAACAGAGCATGGCCAAGATGTTCAAATGTTCATAGATGACCAGCAGGGTCAAATAATAATAATCACAGTGGTTGTCGAGGGTGCAACAGGTCAGCACCTCAGCACGTCATAGCCGATCATTCAGAGTATCTCTACCGGTCCTGCTGTCTCTAGAGAGTTGAAAACAGAAGGTCTGGGACAGGTAGCACGTCCGGTGAACAGGTCAGAGTTCCATAGCCGCAGGCAGAACAGTTGAAACTGGAGCAGCAGCACGTTCAGGTGGACTGGGGACAGCAAGGAATCATCAGGCCAGGTAGTCCTGAGGCATGGTCCTGGGGCTCAGGTCTTCCGGGAGAGAGAAAGAAAGAAAGAGAGAGAGAAAGAAAGAGAGAAAAAGAGAGAAAGAGAGAGAGAATTAGAGAGAGTGTACTTAAATTCACACAAGACACCGGATAAGACAAGAGAAATACTCCAGATATAACAGACTGATCCTAGCCCCCCGACACATAAACTACTGTAGCATAAATACTGGCGGCTGAGACAGGAGGGGTCGGGAGACACCGTGGCCCCATCCGACAATACCCCCGGATAAGGCCAAACAGGCAGGATATAACCCCACCCACTTTGCCAAAGCACAGCCCCCACACCACTAGAGGGATATCTTCAACCACCAACTTACCATCCTGAGACAAGGCAGAGTATAGCCCACAAAGATCTCCGCCACGGCACAACCCAAGGGCGGTCGCCAACCCGGACAGGAAGATCACGTCAGTGACTCAACCCACTCAAGTGACGCACCCCTCCTAGGGACGACATGGAAGAGCACCAGTAAGCCAGTGACTCAGCCCCTGTAATAGGGTTAGAGGCAGAGAATCCCAGTGGAGAGAGGGGAACCGGCCAGGCAGAGACAGCAAGGGCGGTTCGTTGCTCCAGTGCCTTTCTGTTCACCTTCACACTCCTGGGCCAGACTACACTCAATCATAGGACCTACTGAAGAGATGTCTTCAATAAAGTCTTATAGGTTGAGACCAAGTCTGCGTCTCTCACATGGGTAGGCAGACCATTCCATAAAAATGGAGCTCTATAGGAGAAAGCCCTGCCCCCAGCTGTTTGCTTAGAAATTCTAGGGACAGTTAGGAGGCCTGCGTCTTGTGACCGTAGCGTACGTGTAGGTATGTACGGCAGGACCAAATCGGAAAGATAGGTAGGAGCAAGCCCATGTAATGCTTTGTAGGTCAGCAGTAAAACCTTGAAATCAGCCCTTGCCTTAACACAAAGCCAGTGTAGTTCTAGTCAAGATTCTAGGAGCCGTGTTTAGCACAAACTGAAGTTTATTTAGTGCTTTATCCGGGTAGCCGGAAAGTAGAACATTGCAGTAGCCTAATCTAGAAGTGACAAAACCATGGATACATTTTTCTGCATCATTTTTGCAAAGAAAGTTACGTAGATGGAAAAAAGCTGTCCTTGATACAGTCTTGATATGTTCGTCAAAAGAGAGGTCCTTCACAGTTTTATTTGAGACGACTGTACAACCATCAAGATTACTTGTCAGATTCAACAGAAGATAGCTTTGTTTCTTGGGACCTAGAACAAGCATCTCTGTTTTGTCCGAGTTTAAAAGTAGAACATTTGCAGCCATCCATTTCCTTATGTCTGAAACACAGGCTTCTAGGGAGGGCAATTCTGGGGCTTCACCATGTTTAATCGAAATGTACAGCTGTGCGTCATCCGCATAGCAGTGAAAGTTAACATTATGTTTCCGAATGACATCACCAAGAGGTAAAATATATAGTGAAAACAGTAGTGGTCCTAAAACGGAACCTTGAGGAACACCAAAATGTACAATTGATTTGTCAGAGGACAAACCATCCACAGAGACAAACTGATATCTTTCTGACAGATAAGATCTAAACCAGACCAGAACTTGTCCGTGTAGACCAATTTGGGTTTCCATTCTCTCCAAAAGAATGTGGTGATCGATGGTATCAAAAGCAGCACTAAGGTCTAGGAGCACAAGGACAGATGGACTATGTCAATAGACTATGTCAATCTCCACGAAAAGAAAATACATCCCTCCCTACCTTGTAGGCCCAGTATCAAAGGCTTGGCTTGACAATCTCAGAATGTTATTAAACTTTTGGTGTTTTGTATCAGATGTCTCTTCCCATTCATCAATTGGCCACTGCACTGTTTGGATTGATTGATTGATTTTATTTGTCAGTTAATTAGGGATAGTCGCTTTTTTTAAATGTTCACCTAAAATGACATTCCCAAATCTTAGCTCAGGCCCTGAAGCAAGGATATGCACGTTCTTGGCACCATTTGAAAGGAAACACAATGGATTTTGTGTAAATGTGAATTAAATGTAACACAATAGAACTGGTAGAAGAAAATACAAAGAAAAAAAACATTTTGTTTTCTTCTACCATCTTTGAAATTAAACAGAAAGGTCCCAAACCTAGTCATCACTCTGGTTATAATTCCGATGGTGTCCACAAGATGTATGTGCAAAGTTTCTGATGGATCACTTGAAGTATGAGCAAACTACATGACATTTAGTGTGAAGTCACCCAGGTACATTTGGGCAAATTGTGAAGGAGACATTCACATTCATATTACATTTTTCTGTAAGAATATCGTCAAATCTCTATACTTGGACTTTTATTTAGGTTTTCCAGTATTAGTAGCTATATTATAAGTTCAACATTTGCAAAACACCCAGTTTTCAGAACTTCATAACGCTCCATCTTCTTATGATTTTTGTCCAAAAGGAAAAGGCTTGATGTCACACAACATTTTGCGACAGATACTGGGTTTATGTATACTCCCGTAAAGCCAAGTTCATTGGCTATCTAGCTAGCTTTGTTTGACCCCAATTGGTGCTTATTTGACAAAGTTACAGTCAATCAAGTGAAGACCGCCCACGTCATCGGTGTGCCATGAAGGCGTCGCTCTCTGACCAAGTTTGGTGTCTTATAGGATATTCTACACTCCTAATGATATAGTGAAGTCTGGTTACGTTCTAGGATCTCTGAGGAATAAATACGAATGTGATTTGACTGGTTGAAACAACGTTCAGGGTTTGATTTTCACAGATTCCTTTCTTTGCAAATTGAACGAGTGGAAATACAAAATCGATTGTGTATGCTATATGGACCTTTTTAGGATATGAAAAAGGATTTTATCAACAAAACAAGACTTCATATTATTTCTGGAACCCTTTGGATGATAAATCAGAGCAAGATTTCAGAATATAAGTACACATTTCACCTTCAGAGGTGAATTTATCAAACCTATCGCGGAGAAAAAGTGTTTTGTTCTTAGGAGCTCTCCTCAAACAATAGCATGTGCATTTTTTTGCAGTATTAGCTACTGTAAATTGAACAGTGCAGTTATATTAACAATAATTGAAGCTTTCAGCCGATATAAGACGAGTATGAGGGGAAAGTTTAAGTACAATTCTCATAAGCTTTTTTGGCATGTAACTTATTCTTTAGATGTTTGGGGCTGCTGGTGAACCATGATGTGCAGCCATAATCAAAGTGACACTGGACTAGCACACTTGCCAGAGTCTTTAGTGTGTCTATAGTTACGTTTCCATCCAATTTGAGACAGATTTGAATATTGTAAAATCTTCATAAAACCAATATGAGAATTTCCTTTAAAAAAAATTGGCGCCAGACAACATGAGATTTTAATGTACCAGATTTTAATGTACCAGGGAAGATTTTAATGCACCAGACATTTGAGAAATGTAATGGACACCCATATGCATTCAGATCCAACCTGTCAATAAATGAAGGCTGTTGTTCAAATGAGCCACGTTTACGTGTCCTTAAAAACAGCCTAAAACAAATTACAAAACACTATTCCTTGTGTTTCGATGTGAAGCATATGGGGGGGGTGGGGGGTTAGGCTACTTTCCTAAAACAACTATTGTCCACCTCATGGTTCAGTTGTCAGAGATTTGAGCTCTACATGTATTTTTTATTTTTTTATTTTATTTAACCTTTATTTAACTAGGCAAGTCAGTTAATTAAGAACAAATTCTTATTTACATTGATGGCCTAGGAACAGTGGGTTAACTGCCTTGTTCAGGGGCAGAGCGACAGATTTTGACCTTGGCAGCTCGGGGATTCGATCCATCAACCTATCAGGGCATTGCATGCATAGGCCTATAGGCTTAGGTGTCCACTGTATGATATTAACATTTTAATAAATATATATAGCCTATGTAAAGGAAGAAAAGCTTAGGCCTAACCCCAGAGAGATGGAGATATGCAGGAGGTAGCATGCTACGACACATGCATTTCTTCATGTCAGATGGCTGCTGCGTCTGCTATACAGATATAGATGTACAGAGGGAGGCTAATTTGTTATTTTTCTATCCTAATATTTTGTATAAAGATAGGCATTATATTGTTAATTATAGTACTTGCTCTGGTAGGCCTGAAACAGTCTTCCTCACCGCACACTGGGACACAATGTCTTCATATCACAAGCCTGCAATAGTTAAAGATTAATAATAGCCACACCATACCAAACCTTCACAAATGTTTCTAAACTTTATTAGGTAAATATCAAAAGTAAGCCAAGCCATTGTTTATATGGATAATACAAGCAGAAGAGTGAATGTAAACCAGGGAAAAACACACTACCCTCCCCTGTGCCACCCCAAAAATCACACTACCCTCCCCTGTGCCACCCCAAAAATCACACTACCCTCCCCTGTGCCACCCCAAAAATCACACTACCCTCCCCTGTGCCACCCCAAAAATCACACTACCCTCCCCTGTCCCACCCCAAAAATCACACTACCCTCCCCTGTGCCACCCCAAAAATCACACTACCCTCCCATGTCCCACCCCAAAAATCACACTACCCTCCCCTGTGCCACCCCAAAAATCACACTACCCTCCCCTGTGCCACCCCAAAAATCACACTACCCTCCCCTGTGCCACCCCAAAAATCACACTACCCTCCCCTGTGCCACCCCAAAAATCACACTACCCTCCCCTGTGCCACCCCAAAAATCACACTACCCTCCCCTGTGCCACCCCAAAAAACACACAACCCCAACAAAGCAAAAACAGAAGTTTGACAACCCTTCCCCTATTTTGGACCACCCCACCCCAAGTAAATGTTGATCTGTCCCTAAGCCAGCAATAGAACATGTAAATGCTTCTCACTGTGAAAGATGCTCATTAAATTCTCTAAACTCAAAGGGATATTTGAGATGTTTTCTAAAGTTTTGACCACAATGTGAGAAACTGAAACTGTCGAGTCATCCCTCGGGTGTGTTTCCACAGGGTACCTAACGTGGTTTGTTAGGCTGACTATTACAGAATTACTCATGAGGTACACACAGAATCTAGCAACTCCAGTGCATCTCACAGTAGATGTACATGTGTTCAGTAACAGTATTAGCTCCTTGACGTCAGGCTGCAGCCGACAGCATCGCCACATCACACCCGATACCTTCAGACAGGCAGCCATACACAAATCAAAGGGAAACCAGCACCTATCTCTGCGTCTCTCTGTGTCTTTACGGGAGATAATATGATGCCAGATTCATTTTTGGTCCTCCCAGTAATCTATGAAAAATGCTTAGTGTCCAAATAATAGAACATCTATGACACGTCGTTATCAGCCAAATAAGAAATGATATTATCTTCAAAAGGGTTTAAGCCTGTTCTCGCATTCATGGGGGAATATCCTCTGAGGAAACCTAATTCGCACCAGCGCTTAATATTCGGTTCTCACATATGTAACATTTTAATTTTCGGGGTCATGCAGAAGTCAAGAGAGAAAGAGAGAAAGTTCATTTTGGGGACAGTTTGTGATTTTATTCAAATACCGTATGGGTACAGTGTCAGATGTCATTCAGGACAAGGGAAACAGTGAATCTTTCAGGGGAAAGTATCCCATTTAGTTCTGACACAGGTTGGTTTCTGTATGATGTACTAAGTCTGTACATCATACTACATGCATGTACATCCATACTGTAGTTAGTATACACACAATAAGTCTACTAAGCTTATGTAACACACACACATACACACTAAGCTCACACACACACACACACACACACACACACACACACACACACACACACACACACACACACACACACACACACACACACACACACACACACACACACACACACACACACACACACACACACATAAACATACACACATTTACCATACTCTACACACACTAAGCCAAGTATGTACTGTATATAACATACTACATGAACACACTAAGCTGCCCTACAGTATAACGCATACTGAACCCCCCTGGGGAGGCAGCATATCTCAGTCAGCTTCTCCATAGTTATCTAGCAGAGGAGAGAAGAGTTTCTCATACTGATCTGGTCCACAATATTAACTGCATGGGAGTTTATCTAGAACACACAGGTGCATGTCTGCCTGCACACACACATGTGCAACGAGGTAAAGCCAAGACCAGAGATGTACGTGTTTCCCCTAGAGAAATCAGTTTAATCTGAGGAGAGTCAAAGCTTCCATTCAGCCCTGATTCATATCACCATCAATACTAACTGAAATAGGAGGATCATATTCATCAACACATCTCATATTGGTTTCCCTCTTCAGTCAAGAATCCTATACATCTTTCAGAGAAGGACATGGAGTCGCTGATATTTTCATCTGTTATCGATTTCCAATATCTCTGTCAGCTGTCTGGAACACTAGTCTGGTTAGCCATATGGCTCATTACAACAGGTTCTTTTCAGAGTATGCACCAACATGTGTGTGTGTGTACGCGTGCGCGTGTGTGTGTGTGTGTGTGTGTGTGTGTGTGTGTGTGTGTGTGTGTGTGTGTGTGTGTGTGTGTGTGTGTGTGTGTGTGTGTGTGTGTGTGTGTGTGTGTGTGTGTGTGTGTGTGTGTGTGTGTGTGTGTGTGTGTGTGTGCGCGCGTGCTACCCCAGTGCCTCCAGACACTCAGCAGGTGATCTGAACACCACATTGATCAGACATCAAAACTTTCGTCAGCTCAAAGATACATCTTTACCCAGACACAGACAGACAGACAGACAGACAGACAGACAGACAGACAGACACACAGACAGACACACAGACAGACAGACACACAAACAGACACACAGACAGACACACAGACAGAGAGAGACCGCAAAACAGAAAAATATGAAAGCCATGAGAGAAAAGCAGTGTAAAAAACATGTCAGATGATTATTAATGGAGACATCAGTCTGTAATCAGGTCAGGCAGTACATGTGTGAGCGGAGCAGAGTGTGTGTGTGTGCGTGGCTGGGAGATAAGCAAGAAGTGGGAGCGTGCTAATGTATGTTAGTAACGGAGGCTTTGCCGTTTGTTGGCAGAATTCCGAGACGCAGCGCAGGGAACCGACCTCACCTCTGGGAACGCTGACGGGAATCCTTCTTAATCTCTCACATTTAAAGTTTAAAGCTCTGGATAACAGACACTCAGACACACAATGACTTAAAAGATGCAATGGAGAATGAAACACTAAAACACTACACATGAGTGTGAGCACACACACACATGTAACAGAGACACACACACATGTAACAGAGACACACACACATGTAACAGAGACACACACACATGTAACAGAGACACACACACATGTAACAGAGACACACACACATGTAACAGAGACACACACACATGTAACAGAGACACACACACATGTAACAGAGACACACACACCAGCACGCATGCATACGTACACAAAACACATACACACAGACATATAGATGACCTAGTGAAATGTGGAAATGAGGCTGTGTTTGGGTCAGAGATATCTGGCTGGCTGGCAGGCTGGCTGGCTGGCTGGCTGGCTGGCTGGCTGGCTGGCTGGCTGGCTGATTGGCTGGATGGATGGATGGATGTGGTTAGCAGGGTAAACAGAGGGGGTAATAGAGGGGGCACTAAGGGGTAAGTACGGGGTAATTGGGGTGTTGATTGGAAGCAGAACACAGATGGCTATTGACATCTGTAATGAGATTAAGGAAGATGGCGATGGGATGAGGTTTTGGGGTGATGGGGAGAGGAAATTAGTTAAGGTTAGGTGTGTGTGTGGAGGGGTTCTGCCGATAACCCAGAGGTATCATCTTGCAAAGTTCAAATGTCTCTCCCATCCATTTCCCTCCCTGTTACTTTCACCTTGTTTATTTAATTGATTTGATTTCCATTGTCCCTTGTTATCGCTCTCACTCTCAACTCTGTGTCATTCCTCTCCCGCTCTCTTCTCTCTCTCTCTCTCTCTCTCTCTCTCTCTCTCTCTCTCTCTCTCTCTCTCTCTCTCTCTCTCTCTCTCTCTCTCTCTCTCTCTCTGTCGCTCTGTCTCATGCCTCTCCCGCTCTCTCCTCCCTCTGTCTGTCTGTCTGTCTCATTCCTCTCCTGCTATCTCTCCTCTCTCTGTCGGTCTGTCTCATTCATCTCCTGCTCTCTCCTCTCTCCTCTCTCTGTCTGTCTGTCTCATACCTCTCCTGCTGTCTCCTCCCTCTGTCTGTCTGTCTCAGTCATCTCCTGCTCTCTCCTCTCTCTCTCTCTGTCTGCGTCATTCATCTCCTGCTCTCTCCTCTCCCTCTCTCTTTCTGTCTCATTCCTCTACTGCTCTCTCCTCTCACTGTCTCTCTGTCTCTCACTGCCTGAATTATTTTCTTTCAATTACCTGATCTGGAGTCACTCTCCCTCTCTCTCTCTCTCTCTCTCTCTCTCTCTCTCTCTCTCTCTCTCTCTCTCTCTCTCTCTCTCTCTCTCTCTCTCTCTCTCTCTCTCTCTCTCTCTCTCTCTCTCTCGATTTCTCTCTCTCTCTCTCTCACTCTCTCTGTCGCTCTGTGTCATTCCTCTCCCGCTCTCTCCTCTCTCTGTCTGTCTGTCTCATGCCTCTCCCGCTCTCTCCTCCCTCTGTCTGTCTGTCTGTCTCATTCCTCTCCTGCTCTCTCCTCCCTCTGCCTGTCTCACTCCTCTCCTGCTCTCTCCCTCTCTCTCTATCTCTCTCTCTGTCTATCTGTCTCAATCCTCTCCTGTTCTCTCCTCTCTCCCTCTCTCTGTCTGTCTCACTCCTCTCCTGCTCTCTCCTCTCTCTCTCTTTGTCTGTCTGTCTCTCTCCTCTCTCTCTCTCTCTCTGTCTCTCTCCCCTCTCCCTTTCTGTCTCATTCCTTTCCTGCTCTCTTCTCCCTTTGCCTGTCTGTCTCATTCCTCTCCTGCTCTGTCCTGTCTCTGTCTATCTGTCTCAATCCTCTCCTGTTCTCTCCTCTCCCCCTCTCCCTGTCTGTCTCATTCCTTTCCTGCTCTCTTCTCCCTTTGCCTGTCTGTCTTATTCCTCTCCTGCTCTGTCCTCTCTCTGCCTGTCTGTCTCATTCCTCTCCTGCTCTCTCCTCTCTCTCTCTCTGTCTGCGTCATTCATCTCCTGCTCTCTCCTCTCCCTCTCTCTTTCTGTCTCATTCCTCTACTGCTCTCTCCTCTCACTGTCTCTCTGTCTCTCACTGCCTGAATTATTTTCTTTCAATTACCTGATCTGGAGTCACTCTCCCTCTCTCTCTCTCTCTCTCTCTCTCTCTCTCTCTCTCTCTCTCTCTCTCTCTCTCTCTCTCTCTCTCTCTCTCTCTCTCTCTCTCTCTCTCGCTCTCTCTCTCTCTCTCTCACTCTCTCTGTCGCTCTGTGTCATTCCTCTCCCGCTCTCTCCTCTCTCTGTCTGTCTGTCTCATGCCTCTCCCGCTCTCTCCTCCCTCTGTCTGTCTGTCTGTCTCATTCCTCTCCTGCTCTCTCCTCCCTCTGCCTGTCTCACTCCTCTCCTGCTCTCTCCCTCTCTCTCTATCTCTCTCTCTGTCTATCTGTCTCAATCCTCTCCTGTTCTCTCCTCTCTCCCTCTCTCTGTCTGTCTCACTCCTCTCCTGCTCTCTCCTCTCTCTCTCTTTGTCTGTCTGTCTCTCTCCTCTCTCTCTCTCTCTCTGTCTCTCTCCCCTCTCCCTTTCTGTCTCATTCCTTTCCTGCTCTCTTCTCCCTTTGCCTGTCTGTCTCATTCCTCTCCTGCTCTGTCCTGTCTCTGTCTATCTGTCTCAATCCTCTCCTGTTCTCTCCTCTCCCCCTCTCCCTGTCTGTCTCATTCCTTTCCTGCTCTCTTCTCCCTTTGCCTGTCTGTCTTATTCCTCTCCTGCTCTGTCCTCTCTCTGCCTGTCTGTCTCATTCCTCTCCTGCTCTCTCCTCCTTCTGCCTGTCTGTCTCATTGCTCTCCTGATCTCTCCTCTCTCTGTCTGTCTGCCTCATTCCTCTCCTGATCTCTCCTCTCTCTTTCTTTCTCTCTCTCTCTGTCTGTCTGCCTCATTCCTCTCCTTCTCTCTCTCTCTCTCTCCCTCTCTCTGTCTGTCTCATTCCTCTTCTGCTCTCTCCTCCCTCTGTCGGTCTGTCTCATTCCTCTCCTGCTCTCTCCTCCCTCTGTCTCTCTGTCTCATTCCTCTCCTGCTCTCTCCTCTCTCTGTCTGTCTGTCTTATTCTTCTCCTGCTCTCTCCTCCCTCTGTCTGTCTCATACCTCTCCTGCTCTGTCTCATTCCTCTCCTGCTCTCTCCTCCCTCTGCCTGTCTGTCTCATTCCTCTCCTGCTCTGTCTCATTCTTCTCCTGCTCTCTCTTCCCTCTGTCTGTCTCATTCCTCTCCTGCTCTGTCTCATCCCTCTCCTGCTCTCTCCTCCCTCTGTCTGTCTGTCTCATTCCTCTCCTGCTCTGTCTCATTCCTCTTCTGCTCTCTCCTCCCTCTGTCTCTCTGTCTCATTCCTCTCCTGCTCTCTCCTCCCTCTGTTGGTCTGTCTCATTCCTCTCCCGCTCTCTCCTCCCTCTGTCTGTCTCATTCCTCTCCTGCTCTGTCTCATTCCTCTCCTCCTCTCTGCTCCCTCTGTCGGTCTGTCTCATTCCTCTCCTGCTCTGTCTCATTCTTCTCCTGCTCTCTCCTCCCTCTGTCTGCCTGTCTCATTCCTCTCCTGCTCTGTCTCATTCCTCTCCTGCTCTCTCCTCCTTCTGTCTGTCTGACTGATTCCTCTCCTGCTCTGTCTCATTCCTCTCCAGCTCTCTCCTCCCTCTGTCGGTCTGTCTCATTCCTCTCCTGCTCACTCCTCCCTCTGTTGGTCTGTCTCATTCCTCTCCTGCTCACTCCTCCCTCTGTCGGTCTGTGTCATTCCTCTCCAGCTCTCTCCTCCCTCTCTCTGTCTGTCTCATTCCTCTCCTGCTCACTCCTCCCTCTGTCTGTCTGTCTCATTCCTCTCCAGCTCACTCCTCCCTCTGTCGGTCTGTCTCATTCCTCTCCAGCTCACTCCTCCCTCTCTCTGTCTGTTTTTTACTAGGTGACTTTCACTTTGACTGTGGTCATTTTCTTTGATGGTATCTTTACTTTTACTCAAGTATGATAATAGGGTACTTTTTCCACCACTGATGACTGTGTGGCTGTGTGACTGTGTGGCTGTATGACTGTGTGGCTGTGTGGCTGTATGGCTGTGTGGCTGTATGGCTGTGTGGCTGTGTGGCTGTATGGTTGTATGACCTTGTGACTGTGTGGCTCTCAGCCGCTCCTCACTTTTCAGTCGAATTGGTACAAATCTCTGCTTTGTTCAGAGGAGTGGTAGAAAGAGAGAGAGTGAGAGTGTGAGAGAGAGAGTGTGTGTGAGAGAGAGAGAGAGAGAGAGAGAGAGAGAGAGAGGGAGAGACAGAGAGAGAGAGAGAGACAGAGAGAGAGAGAGAGAGAGAGAGAGAGAGTGAGAGAGAGAGAGAGAGAGAGAGAGAGAGAGAGAGAGAGAGAGAGAGAGAGAGAGAGAGAGAGAGAGAGAGAGAGAATTATACATAATTATACATACCGGAAGCAACGACCTGCGTGCTCAGCAGGAGAGGGTGGCGACTTCACTACGGGGAGTGATTGAGAAGGCCTCCGCAATCTTCCCCAACTCAAGAATCATAGTGTCAACCCTTCTACAGAGGAGGGACTTCCACCCTGCCACAATCCAAAGAATAAACGCCAGCCTATCCCGGGACTGTGCCCTGCGACCCAATGTACACCTGGCCCACCATCCCACCCTCGATCTGGACTGTCTCTATGACCATGTTCACCTGTACAGGGAGACAGTCCCCATCCTTGCCAAGACTCTCAAGGATGTCGCTTTAAACCGCAGCCCGACCTGTCCACCCAGGAACAGCGGAGCAATCTCCACCCCGCCGAAATCACCGAGACAACACCCCGGACCAGCACCCTGGACCCCCCAGCCACGACCACAGCACCACCAACCTCAATGCCCACCACAGCCAGCGCAGCACAGACCACCCCAGCCCAGCTTCAGAGCCACCCAGATGAGGCCTACTACCCCCCTCCTCCCCACCGCAGACCCACACCTGGAGGAGCCACAGCCCAGCAGGCAGAGCTACGCACAGGCTGTGAGAAGAGCAACTGGCCCAGCCCCCACCAACCAAATGAGTGACATTAAACAAATGCTGAGTCTACTATGCTCACATGTGATAGGCCGAGGGTCATGGTAAGATGAGCACAAGAACACCACCATCCTCACACTACATCCACCCAAGTGGCATGACACAAATTCTTGTGTCATCATCTTAAATGATAAACAAATCACATTTGCAAAATAAGAGTTTACTTTAATTGAAAAATCCTGTTTTAATGGTTCTTCTTGGATTCTGAATGTTTGTCTCATTTTGAAAGGTAAAGAAAAGAAAGAGAGAAAAAAAAGTTATGAAGTCTTTTTACGTTGCATGTTGGAATTTACAAGGATTGAAGTCCTCTGCTTTTGGGCTAAAGAGCAGAAACCCAGACTTCCTGAAATAAATTGATGATGTTGATATTGTAGTACTACAGGAAACATGGTGCAGAGGTGATGTTTCCACTGGCTGTCCACTAGGTTATAGGGAGATAATCATACCATCCACTAAATTAAAAGGAATCAAACAGGGCAGAGACTCAGGGGGAATGTTAATATGGTATAAATCTGAACTAACTAATTCAATCGAATTGATCAAAACAGGAGAATTCTTTATCTGGTTAAAAATAAACAAGGAGGCTATCTTGACAGATAAAAACGTCTTCCTCTGTGCCACATACATTCCCCCCTCAGAGTCACCCTACTTCAATGAAGAGAGCTTCTCCATTCTAGAGGGAGAGATTAGTCACTTTCAGGCCCAAGGCAACGTACTGGTCTGTGGAGACCTGAATGCTAGAACAGCAGAAGAACAAGACACTATTAACAGTCATGGGGATAAACACCTACCAGGAAGCAATAACCTTTCCCTCCCCACATACCCCCACAGAAACAACTATGACAAAGTGAAAAACAAAAACGGAGTACAGTTCCTGAGGCTCTGTCGAACACTGGGTCTGTACATAGTCAATGGCAGGCTGAGAGGAGACTCTTTTGGTAGGTACACCTACAGCTCATCCCTTGGCAGCAGCACTGTAGACTACTTCCTCACCGACCTAAACCCAGAGTCTCTCAGAGCCTTTACAGTCAGCCCACTAACACCTCTCTATGACCACAGTAAAATCACAGTGTATCTGAGAAGAGCAGAACCCAACCATGAAGCATCACGGCCCAATAAATTACATGGTACTAAACAAGCCTATAGATGGAGTGCAAACAGTACAGACATCTACCAAAAAGCAATTAGTAGCCAAAAAATACAATCTCTCCTGGACAACTTTTTAGCCTTAACATTCTCCTTCAGCAATGAAGGTGTAAATTTGGCCGTTAGAAACATAAACTTTATATTTGACAAATTAGCCTCCTTGGCTAATCTAAAGAAGCGTAAGAGCAAAGCAAAAATAACAGATAATGAAAAATGGTTTGATAATGATTGCAAAAATCTAAGAAAGTCATTGAGAAAAATATCTAATCAAAAACACAGAGAACCAGACAACAAAAATATACGCCTTCAATATGGGGAAACACTGAAGCAATACAAACGCACCCTAAGAACAAAAAAGGAACAGCACATTAGAAATCAGCTAGATGGAATTGAGGAATCCATAGAATCAAACCACTTCTGGGAGAATTGGAATAAATTAAACAAACCTCATCATGAGGAATTGGCTATCCAAAATGGGGATATGTGGAGAAATCACTTTGCAAACCTCTACAGCAATATAAAAAAGAGCCCAGAACAAAAAGATATACAAGAAAAATTACAAATCCTTGAATTAGCAGTCAAAGACTATCAGAATCCTGTAGATACCCCAATTACAGAAGAAGAATTATTGGAAAAACTATGCAATCTCCAACCCAAAAAGGCCTGTGGTGCTGATGGTATTTTAAATGAAATGATCAAATATACAGACCACAAATTCAAATTGGCTATACTCAAACTCTTCAACATTATCCTCACTGCAGGTATTTTCCCCGATATTTGGAACCAGGGATTGATCACACCAATCTATAAAAATGGAGACAAATTTGACCCAAATAATTACAGAGGAATTTGCGTTAACAGCAACTTGGGGAAAATCCTCTGCAGTATTATAAATAGCAGACTACATCATTTCCTTGACGAACACAACGTCCTGAGCAGAAGCCAGATTGGATTTCTAAAAAATTATCGTACAACAGACCACATTTACACCCTCCACACTCTAATTGTTAACCAAAACAAGTTAACCAAAACAAAGGCAAAATCTACTCGTGTTTTGTAGATTTCAAGAAAGCATTTGATTCAATTTGGCAAGAAGGTCTTTTTTATAAACTAATAGAAAGTGGTATTGGAGGGAAAACATATGATTTTATTAAATCAATGTACACTAAAAACAAATGTGCGGTTAAAATTGGCAACAAGCAAACAGACTTCTTCTCTCAGGGGCGGGGAGTGAAACAGGGCTGCCCAATAAGTCCAACATTATTTAACATCTACATTAATGAATTGGCAAAAACATTAGAAGAATCGGCAGCACCTGGTATCACCCTACACAACACTGAAATCAAGTGTCTGCTGTACGCAGATGACCTGGTGCTGCTGTCTCCCACTAAAGAGGGGTTACAGCAGCACCTAGATCGTCTTCACAGGTTCTGTCAGACCTGGGCTCTGACCGTTAACCTAAAAAAAACAAATATAACGATATTCCAAAAAAGGTTGGGAAATAAGGATGACAAATATAAATTCTATTTGGACACAGTTCTATTAGAACACACCAAAAACTATACATATCTAGGACTAAATATGAGCAACACAGGTAGCTTTCACATGGCTGTGAATGAGCTGAGAGACAAAGCAAGAAGAGCATTCTATGCCATTAAAAGGAACATCAAAATTGAAATTCCAATTAGAATCTGGCTCAAAATGTTTCAATCAGTTATAGAACCAATTGCTCTATATGGCAGTGAAGTATGGGGTCCACTCTCTAATAATGAATTTACTAAATGGGACAAACATCCAACTGAAATATTGCATACAGAGTTTTGCAAGACTGTATTGCAAGTACAAAGAAAAACTCCAAATAACGCATGTAGGGCAGAATTGGGCCAATTCCCCCTCCTCATTCGAATAGAAAAAAGAGCCATCAAATTTTACAACCATCTAAAAACAAGTGACCCTAAAACATTCCATCACACAGCTCTACAATGTCAAGAGATGAAACCAGAGAAGAGTCCCCTCAGCCAGCTGGTTCTGAGGCTCAGTTCACCAACCCAAACCAACCCCATAGAGCCTCGGGACAGCCCTCAGAAAATCTGGCCCAACCAAATCATCACAAAACAAAAAGAAAAATATATAACCTATTGGAAAGACACCACAAAAAATCAAAGTAAACTTCAATGCTATTTGGCTCTAAACAGACAGTACATGGTGGCAGACTATCTGACCACTGTGACTGATAGAAAACTGAGGAAAACATTGACTAGGTACAGACTCAGTGAGCACCGTCTGGCTATAGAGACCGGTCGTCACAGACAAACCTGGCTGCCCAGAGAGGACAGGCTGTGCTCACTCTGCTCCAGAGGAGAGGTAGAGACAGAGGTGCATTTCCTACTACACTGTGACAAATACTCAGACCTAAGAGCATGTTTCTTTCCCAAAATTATAACTCAATACAAAGAATTTGAAACTATAAAAGATGAAGAAAAAATCAAATATTTATTGGGTGAAAAGCCAAAATGTGCAGTTTTGGCAGCCAAATATGTGTCCTCCTGCCACAACCTGAGGGACAGCCAGTGAAAAATGTAAAGTAATGTTGATAATATTTCCCATTTAGCTTAGTTTTGTTTTGTCTTTCATACCAGGTCATATGTCTTCTCAAGTCATATTGACACTGGTCTACTACTGTTGCTTTAATTTATTGTTTTTCTGATTAATATTGTTGTTGTAGTTGTTGTTAATGGTAATCCCATGTCCACTACTACTGTTATTATTGCTGTTGGTTCCACCATTTATTTATATATAAATATATATATATTTTGTATATATATACATATATATTTGATTTTGATTTTTCGATATGTATACTTTGACAATGTAAGTAATAACGAACTTGCCATGTCAATAAAGCCAATTGAATTGAATTGAATTGAATTGAGAGAGAGAGAGAGAGAGAGAGAGAGAGAGAGAGAGAGAGAGAGAGAGAGAGAGAGAGAGACTCCAGATCAGGTAATTGAAAGAAAATAATTCAGGCAGTGACTGGGTCACGGAATAGATCACTGGAGTTGAAAGTGTGTGAGTGTGTGTGTGTGTGTGCGTGAGTGTGTGTCCTACGGTGACACATTAGCAAGGTGTTGGCTGGTGAGTGTGATTATAGCAGAGGTGTAAGTCTCCGTGTAATACCACGCCAATACCAATACCACGCCTGTTGTAATACCAATCCAGTGACACTCTCCTCTAAGCCTGTTGTAATACCAATCCAGTGACACTCTCCTCTAAGCCTGTTGTAATACCAATCCAGTGACACTCTCCTCTAAGCCTGTTGTAATACCAATCCAGTGACACTCTCCTCTAAGCCTGTTGTAATACCAATCCAGTGACACTCTCCTCTAAGCCTGTTGTAATACCAATCCAGTGACACTCTCCTCTAAGCCTGTTGTAATACCAATCCAGTGACACTCTCCTCTAAGCCTGTTGTAATACCAATCCAGTGACACTCTCCTCTAAGCCTGTTGTAATACCAATCCAGTGACACTCTCCTCTAAGCCTGTTGTAATACCAATCCAGTGACACTCTCCTCTAAGCCTGTTGTAATACCAATCCAGTGACACTCTCCTCTAAGCCTGTTCTAAGTGGAATTTAGAGCAGTGGAACAGAACAGAGGCCAATTCACACCATCACACAGAAACAATGTGTTGTGTTTTGTTGTGTATCGGAATGAAATGCGGACCGTTTTCAGAGATAAATTAGTTTCTCTGTTCTGTAACACTTAATGTGCAGGGTTTTGTTTCAGCCCTGCTCTTTCTGAAGATGTCATAAAACAACGACAGGCTGTCACAGGTTTTGTCTAATACCTGTGATGTTAACCACAAAGACAGACATGGTGTCCTCTCCTCTCATTGTGTCTGGGGCTTAACAGGGTTCAAGTGATGGAGAGAGAGAGCACCTTCAGAGCTTACAGAGACCCAGAGATGTGAGTGTGAACCAGGCATCCACTCAACACTGTCAGGGTAACACCGTTAATTGCACTCCACTCGCTTTTAATTAAATAACATAAGCCTATTACAAGTAGAAATGAGATTAATTTTGCATCTCACTCTGAAAACTGTATAATGAGGATGGGTGTGATATCTGGGTCTCCCATTACCCTCCCCGTGTGTGTGTGTGTGTGTGTATGTGTGTGTGTGTGTGTGTGTGTGTGTGTGTGTGTGTGTGTGTGTGTGTGTGTGTGTGTGTGTGTGTGTGTGTGTGTGTGTGTGTGTGTGTGTGTGTGTGTGTGTGTGTGTGTGTGTGTGTGTGTGTGTGTGTGTGTGTGTGTGTGTCAGAGATAGAGACAGATGGGGGCACCTTGGGGGTACTGTTCCCCTCTGAGAGACAGGTGTCAAGGAGAGGGGAAGAGAGAAAGCGAAACAGAGCGAGCGAGAGTGCAGAACAGAGAGGGAAGGTAGAGGGGAATAGAAACAGAATGATGAGGGAGCAAGAGATGGAAGAAGAGAGAGATAAAGTGAGAGAGGAGGAGATGAGGGAGACAGAGAGAGTGATTAGAGGGCCATGCTAGTCTGCAGAGCTCTACTCACCCTTCTCTACCACTACACGCTACACACTACACACAACACGCGTGACGGGTTGAAACGCCACACACCTCCATTGTGAAAGCAACAAAGGATCATGAGCCAGGGGACTAGAGGACAACATCCCTGCTTCACTAATCACTGTCATTACAGAGAGCAGTAACACTCTGGTGTCTAAAGTCTCTCCCCTGTTTGTGTTTCGTGACCTACCAAGGTTCTAAGTCATTAGATTACTGGTACTCTAGATGGGATACATCCCTCTGTCTATTGCGTAACTGAATGGACCAGTATAGCCAGTACAATGTGACTGGAGAGTTTCATCTGTCACATGGGCGGGAAGGAATCCTGGCCAAAACTAAAGCCTCAGTAGATACTGAACCCAGGACTCAGCCCTTGCTGGATTGTAATCTCCTGGTAATCATTCCAGCTAGCATCTCTGTCAACATAGCAGATGGGTGTGTTTATGCCCGTCTCTTCTTGTCACCCACTGTTTGTGTGTGTGTGTGTGTGCGTGTGCGTGTGCGTGTGCGTGTGCGTGTGTGTGTGTGTGTGTGTGTGTGTGTGTGTGTGTGTGTGTGTGTGTGTGTGTGTGTGTGTGTGTGTGTGTGTGTGTGTGTGTGTGTGTGTGTGTGTGTGTGTGTGTGTGTGTGTGTGTGTGTGTGTGTGTGTGTGTGTGTGAGAGAGAGAGAGAGAGCTGTCAGTCAGAGGAGAGCTAGCAAGTGGCAGGGTGGCCAGAGTTCAGAGGGGCTGTCTGGTCTGTCTCTGTAGGGTTTATACTGACAGCACAGAAAAGTGACAGAGAGAAGAGGTGGGTAAAAAAGAGAGAGATAAAAAGAGAGGGAGGGACAGAGGGAGAGAGAGACAGAGACAGGGAGGGACAGAGGGAGAGAGAGACAGAGCGGGAGAGAGGGAGAGAGAGGGAGGGACAGAGGGAGAGAGAGACAGAGCGGGAGAGAGGGAGAGAGAGACATTGCAGGATAAAGAGAAAGAAAGAGGGGAAGAAAAGAAGAGAGAGAGAGAGCGAAGGAGAGAGAGAATATTACTGTCAACACTGCCAGCAGAGACCCAGGACTGACAGCACTTGTAGCTGTATTTAAATATAAACATCTCTATTTGCAATGTGACAATGTCCATCAGAGGGCAGCAATAATATGCTGTTTGCAATATGTACACATTAGTAGACAATGCATGTGATGTAATCGCAATGTGTTGGATTGGAAACTTGTTTTGAAGCAAGTGGGGCGGCAGCGTAGCCTTGTGGTTAGAGTGTTGGACTAGTAACCGAAAGGTTGCAAGATTGAATCCCTGAGCCGACAAGGTACAAATCTGTCGTTCTTCCCCTGAACAAAGCAGTTAACCCACTGTTCCTAGGCCATCATTGAAAATAAGAATTTGTTCTTAACTGACTTGCCTAGTTAAATAAAGGTAAAATAATAAAAAGTACTGTGCCCAGTATGTAAAATGACACTGTTTGTTTTGGCAACTTCTCTGCATTTTTGAGGTGTCAAAATGTCACCCATGTGTGTCTCCAAGCAGTTACCCCAACGAGACATATGGGGGCAGAGGAAGCATAAAGAGGGGAAGATAGGGCCAGAGAAGGCCAGCAGAGGGGCAGAGGAGAAGCATAAGGTACGAAAGGGGAACTGAGGGGCCATAGAGAGGAGCTGAATCACAATGACCTCTCCAATGACTGCAGGATATTACAGACTCTGAATGTAGGAAACTCTTTGAGATTTCCATCACTCTGGGATATAATACAACATCTAGACAAGTGTATGATGTACTGTATTGATACATAATGCCTTTGGAACATTGAAAGAGATAATATAATGGGGACTGTGGCACGGAAAACAGCTCTCAAACTTCCTTGTTAAAGTCTGTAAAAGTCACAATAAAGTGTTGAATCATGATAAGATCTCAGCATAAGGAGAATTACATAACTCTTCATTAATAAACTCAAACACAATCCCATGCATAACGTCCTGATGGCCTGACCTGTGTCCGCGTTCCAGACATATTGTTAGGTGTCTGAACTCGTATGTGTGTTTGCATGTGTGTGTTTGAGAGTGTGTTTGTGTCTGGTCTTGGAGTCTGTCTCCCTGAGCTGTGAACAGGGCGATGTGCGCTGTGTTTTTGTGTCTGGTCTTGGAGTCTGTCTCTCTGAGCTGTGAACAGGGCGATGTGCGCTGTGTTTTTGTGTCTGGTCTTGGAGTCTGTCTCTCTGAGCTGTGAACAGGGCGATGTGCGCTGTGTTTTTGTGTCTGGTCTTGGAGTCTGTCTCTCTGAGCTGTGAACAGGGCGATGTGCGCTGTGTTTTTGTGTCTGGTCTTGGAGTCTGTCTCTCTGAGCTGTGAACAGGGCGATGTGCGCTGTGTTTTTGTACGTGTTCATTAAGCCTCCATCCGTTGAGGAATCAAAGGCGAGAGGATTAGAGACGTCTGCAGTCCGACCGAGATAGGAGAATGAGAGGAGGAGGGGAGGAAGAAATAAGGGGAGAGAGAGAGGAGGGGAGGAAGAGAGAAGGGGAGAGAGAGAGAGCTCTCTGTTTGCTTTAGAACAGCGGATGGAGCTAGATAAGAACTAGTTAAAGGCGGCCAAAGTTTTAAATGTTTTTGTGAGTCAGTTAAGAGTCTATTAATTCTCCTCCAGATAATGACTGTGAGGAGAGGAAATGAGAGGAGTCGGAAACTCCAGGCCATTTGAGCTGCGCTGAGTTTTAGGGGCTGAAAACGTCTTTGATAAAACTTGACAATCAAAAGTGGGAGAAACTTCAAAGTAACTTTAAAAGCATTGAGGATAATTATGCTGGCATAATTTTTCTGCTTTTCACATATATCCTCCTCCCTGTGCATCTCTCTGTCTCTCTCTCTCTCTCTGTCCCCGAGTTCACCTCTCTGGTTGGTTGTACTGGCGTCCTGGTTACCTAGCCCACTAATCCCGGGGACCGTCACATTTAAATAGTCTTTTCACTGTAGAGCATTCAGCTCTCAGCCAGAGGCAGACCGACAGACAGAGAGGAGCTGCAGAGATAAAGAGACACAGATTACGCAAACACCCAAGCTCAGACACGCACATATGCACACACACACACACACACACACACACACACACACACACACACATTGTATCTCTCTGCCTGTTTAATTAGCCCAGAAGTTTATCAGGGTGATCAGGAGTTGAGATAGAGCCAATCTTCTCCTCTTTCTCTTTCTCTCGCTCCTCCCTTCCTTCTCTCTGAGCCAATAGTCTCTTTTTGATATCTATCTCTTTCTTCCCTGTCTTTCTCTCTGAGCCAGCTACAGCCTCTAAAAGACCCACATTGTGGATACCACCCGTTTATTTTGTGTTGTTTTCTTTTTTTGATTATGTGTCTTTACTGATATATTCCTTAGTGTGATATGTATGTGACTGTTACATAGCATTGCTACTATCAATGTAAGTGACAGAACAACAAGTGAAAGAAAAAGACAGTGAGTTGGCAGAGGAAGGCTAACGGGTTGACCCCTGGATAGGTTCATATTCCTCTCCTGGTGACTCCAACTCTTTTTCTTCCCTGAACTCCTTCTTTTTTGTTTTATTTGGTTTTATTTTCATTGACAATCAGCCTTGGAAGTGAAATCCAAGACGGGCCTTGAAAAGAGCTCAGTAAAGATTCTGACATTCCCCATATCTCGCTCTCTCTCTCTCTGTCTCACTCTCCATCCCTGGCCCCCCTCTCGCTCCCTCTGCCAACATTCCTCTTCAGGATAATCAATATCATAGTTTTTCTTTTTGTGATAGTTTGGCCAGAAAGGAGCTGGAAACGGATGATGTGGAGAAAGAAAGGAACAAAAGGAAAACCAAGCCCAGATGATAGTGTGTGTGTGTGTGTGTGTGTGTGTGTGTGTGTGTGTGTGTGTGTGTGTGTGTGTGTGTGTGTGTGTGTGTGTGTGTGTGTGCGTGCGTGCGTGCGTGCGTGCGTGCGTGCGTGCGAGTGCGAGTGCGAGTGCGAGTGCGAGTGCGTGTGCGAGTGCGAGTGCGAGTGCGAGTGCGAGTGCGAGTGCGAGTGCGAGTGCGAGTGCGAGTGCGAGTGCGAGTGCGAGTGCGTGTGCGTGTGCGTGTGCGTGTGTGTGTACGTGCATGAGGTAGTGCCATGCCAAAGCATTCCTCCTCACCAAAACCATGCTGGCCGTAAACTGAGATGTACTCTCCTGTCAGACAGCTGCAGACTGAACTAATCTGTCATTGGCCTAATTAGAAATGATTGAGTTATAAGTGTGGAACAGCCATTCCACACACTGGCCAGAAGCAGTTAGTGACAGTTTCCACAACAAATGACCATTGAGTGATTTTCTGGGACTCCGATGAATAGGAGACTTGAAACCCTCTCAAAGTATAATAGCACCACAGTATTGATTTGGTATAAATACAGTAATAACAGAAGTATTTTTGCAGCATTCCAGCTCAGTCTTAAATGTATGAATGGTGGAGGCAGGCACGAGTTGTACCATCACATTAATGCCCTCATCACAAACCTTGAACTGTTTCTGGCCAAATAACAGCATCTGTGTAGCGTTGCTAGTCAGGGGGGATTTGTTCTTATGGTGCACTAGAAGAAGAATGACTAATGGGAAGTAGAATTAAACTGAAATGCCCTCTTGTCATCCTTCCTTCTTCTCATTTAGAAGACACTCTTATCCAGAACGATTTACAGGATCAATTAGGGTTAAGTGCCTTACTCAATGGGACATCAACGATTTCTTTCACTTAGTTAGCTCGGTATTCAAACCAGTGACCTTTCGGTTACTGGCCCAACGCTCATCCTCCTCCTTGTTCCCCTTCTCCTCCTTCTCCTTCTCTTTCTTCTCCTCCTCCACCTCCTCCTCCTCCTCGTTCTCCTTCACCTCTTTCTCCTCTTCCTCTTCCTCCTCCTCCTCCTCCAGCACCCCTAACACTGTTCTTTCAACAGGAAACATTACAGCAGTGAACTCCGAGAGGGAGAAGTGAGCCAATGTGCACACGCTAGCCTCAACAGCCGAGCGGCACCAACAGAGACACGCACAGAGAGAGGCAAAGCACTTTTTTATTCATGTTTTATTTTTAACTGGGGAGCGGGGGGTGGTAGATCAGCTTTAATGCTGCAGATTGTGAGTTTTATGAATGTAATTGTTTGCATAATTTCTAATGCCCCTTATGTTCTTTTTCCTTTTCTTTTCTTTTGTCACGATCGTGTGGGGGAGAGACGGACCAAAACGCAGCATTTGGAAAATAAGCCATCTTCCTTTTATTGTGAAGAAGGAAAAATGAAACAAAACACTTACAAACTAACCAAAACAATAAACGACCGTGAAGCTAATAAAACGATGTGCACACACACAGGCTACAAACGTTCAGACATAGACAATTACCCACCACAAACTAAAGCCTATGGCTACCTTAAATATGGCTCCCAATCAGAGACAACAGAAATCAGCTGTCTCTAATTGGGAACCCATTCAGGCAACCATAGACTTTCCTAGACAACTACACCCAACATAGACACAGCTAGACACATACACTCAACACAAACCCATACACTACACCCAACACCGCCTTTACCATATAACCACCCAAAACCGACAAAACACAAACATTCCCCATGTCACACCCTGACCTAACTAAAATAATAAAGAAAACAAAGAATACTAAGGCCAGGGCGTGACATCTTTATACGTTTTTGCTCCATCCTACCATCCCTGCCCTGACTGGAGTAAACTTGTCACGTTCCTGACCTGTTTTCTCTTGTTTTATATGTCTTTATTGGTCAGGGCGTGAGTGTTGGGTGGGCAGTCTATGTTTTCTATTTCTATGTGGGGTTTTGTGTTCGGCCTGGTATGATTCTCAATTAGAGACAGGTGTGTATCGTTTGTCTCTGATTGAGAGTCATACTAAGGCAGCCAGGGTTTCACTGGTGTTTTGTGGGTGTTTGTTTCCTGTCTCAGTGTTTGTTCTGCACCAGATAGGACTGTCTCGGTTTTCACGGTTTGTTATTTTGTTATTTGTTAAGTGTTCATGGTTATTGTTTAATTAAACATGTTGAGCACTGGCTACGCTGCATTTTGGTCCTCTCCTTTACCCCTGGAAGAAAACCTTCACAGAAACACCCACCAAACCCGGACCAAGCAGCGTAGCAACGGGGAGCAGCAGCGGCCCAGTACACAGGACTACTGGACACAGGAGGAATGGTCTTGGGAGATCATGGACGGAAAAGGACCCTGGGGAAGGGTTGGAGAGAATCGCCGCTCTCGGGAGAAGAAGGAGGCAGCCACAGCCCAGGAGCGCTGGTATGAGGAGGCAGCACGTAAGAGAGGCTGGAAGCCCGAGAGGCTCACCCAAAAATTTCTTGGGGGGGGGCTAAAGGGGAGTGTGGCGAAGCCGGGTTGGTTACCTGAGCCAACTCCCCGGGCTTACCGTGGAGTGAGAGGGCGTCGTACTGGTCAGACACCGTGTTATGCGGTAAAGCGCACGGTGTCCCCAGTACGCGTGCTTAGCCCAGTGCGGGCTATTCCACCTTGCCGCACTGGGAGGGCTAGGTTGGGCATCGAGCCGGATGTCATGAAGCCGGCCCAACGTATCTGGCCTCCAGTACGTCTCCTCGGGCCGGCGTACATGGCACCAGCCTTACAGGTGGTGTCCCCGGTTCGCCTGCATAGCCCAGTGCGGGCTATTCCACCTCGCCGCACTGGCAGGGCTACGGGGACCATTCAACCTGGTAGGGTTGGGGAGGCTCGGTGCTCAAGAACACGTGTCCTCCTTCACGGTCCGGTATATCCGGCGCCACCTTCCCACCCCAGCTCAGTACCACCAGTGCCTACACCACGCACCAGGCTTCCAGTGCATCACCAGAGCCCTGTTCCTCCTCCCCGCACTCGCCCTGAGGTGCGTGCCCTCAGCCCGGTACCTCCAGTTCCGGCACCACGCATCAGGCCTATAGTGCGTCTCAGCCGGCCAGAGTCTGCCGTCTGCCCAGCGGTGCCTGAACTGCCCGTCTGCCCAGCGGTGCCTGAACTGCCCGTCTGCCCAGCGGTGCCTGAACTGCCCGTCTGCCCAGCGGTGCCTGAACTGCCCGTCTGCCCAGCGGCGCCTGAACTGCCCGTCTGCCCAGTGCCGTCTGAGCCATCCGTCTGCCCAGCGCCGTCTGAGCCATCCGTCTGCCCAGCGCCGTCTGAGCCATCCGTCTGCCCAGCGCCGTCTGAGCCATCCGTCTGCCCAGCGCCGTCTGAGCCATCCGTCTGCTCAGCGCCGTCTGAGTCATCCGTCTGCCACGAGCCATTAGAGCCGCCCGTCTGTCCCGAGCCAGTAGAGCCGTCCGTCAGTCAGGAGCCGCTAGAGCCGTCCGTCAGTCAGGAGCCGCCAGAGACGCCCGCCAGTCAGGAGCCGCCAGAGACGCCCGCCAGTCAGGAGCCGCCAGAGACGCCCGCCAGTCAGGAGCCGCCAGAGACGCCCGCCAGTCAGGAGCCGCCAGAGACGCCCGCCAGTCAGGAGCCGCCAGAGACGCCCGCCAGTCAGGAGCCGCCAGAGACGCCCGCCAGTCAGGAGCCGCCAGAGACGCCCGCCAGTCAGGAGCCGCCAGAGACGCCCGCCAGTCAGGAGCCGCCAGAGACGCCCGCCAGTCAGGAGCTGCCCTCCAGTCATGAGCTGCCCTCCAGTCATGAGCTGCCCTCCAGTCATGAGCTGCCCTCCAGTCATGAGCTGCCCCTTATCCCGGAGCTGCTGCCCCTTATCCCGGAGCTGCTGCCCCTTATCCCGGAGCTGCTGCCCCTTATCCCGGAGCTGCTGCCCCTCATCCCGGAGCTGCTACCCCTTATCCCGGAGCTGCTGCCCCTTATCCCGGTGCTGGCCCTTATCCCGATGCTGCCCCTTCATTTAGGTGGGTTGAGTTGGAGGGTGGTCATTGGGAGGGGGATACGGAAGCGGGGAGTGACTATGGTGGGGTGGGGACCTCGCCCAGAGCCTGAGCCACCACCGTGGTCAGATGCCCACCCAGACCCTCCCCTAGACTTTGTGCTGGTGCGCCCGGAGTTCGCACCTTAAGGGGGGGGGTTATGTCACGTTCCTGACCTGTTTTCTCTTGTTTTATATGTCTTTATTGGTCAGGGCGTGAGTGTTGGGTGGGCAGTCTATGTTTTCTATTTCTATGTGGAGTTTTGTGTTCGGCCTGGTATGATTCTCAATTAGAGACAGGTGTGTATCGTTTGTCTCTGATTGAGAGTCATACTAAGGCAGCCAGGGTTTCACTGGTGTTTTGTGGGTGTTTGTTTCCTGTCTCAGTGTTTGTTCTGCACCAGATAGGACTGTTTCGGTTTTCACGGTTTGTTATTTTGTTATTTGTTAAGTGTTCATGGTTATTGTTAAATTAAACATGTTGAGCACTGGCTACGCTGCATTTTGGTCCTCTCCTTTACCCCTGGAAGAAAACCTTCACAAAACTAACTTGGCAATACTTCTACTGCTACTTCTACTGCTACTACTTCCGTACATGTGAGCTATTCTCGCTCACATGTACGGAACATGTAGTTATAAAAATTATAAATGTATTCCTAATTTCCTTTTTCTGTGAGTGCTGGATTTTTACCCGAAGCAGCCAATCTACCGTTCATTCTGATTTTAACTCCAAATCTCTGATGTCCACAGATTAACCCATCTTTCCCAGTATAATACCATTTTGCTATTTTCTTTTCCAATACATCCCTCCATTTTATTGTGATATCTTACGAGGGTCCTGAACCTCCCTATTTCTAACGCGTCTACCGATATTGCCCTATATATAAATACTTTACCCACCAGTATAACAATATTACCCATAGACTGATCGTAGTTTTTCAGATCCCGCTAAAAATGCATTTTGCAGGTCCATCTGAACCGTGATATGACAACCATTCCTGGACCTGACTCCAAAAGCGAGCCACCGATGGAAAGTACCAGAAACTATGTGCTTTTGATTCTGTTTCCTCGTGGCAGTCTGCACAAGGCTGACTGTTCAATGTCCCTTTTAATTGAGCATTATTTTTGTAGCAAGCATTTTATATAATATGTTCAATTGAAATTAACGGATTGATGTGTCAATTGTTGTTTAATATGTCAGTTCATAGACCCGATGCCAAGGTATGTGTCACGCTCGTCGTCCTCCTCATCTGAAGAGGAGAAGTTTGAAGGATCGGAGGACCAATATGCAGCGTGGTAAGTGTTCATCTTGATGTTTATTAACACAGAGAACACTTAACGAAACTATACAAAAATAACAAACAACGAACGTGAAGCTAATGAATAATAGTGCTGACATAAAACCACTACACATAGACAATCACCCACAACCCACAATGACAAAACAGGCTACCTAAATATGGTTCCCAATCAGAGACAACGACTAACACCTGCCTCTGATTGAGAACCATATCAGGCCAAACACAGAAACAGACAAACTAGACATACAACATAGAATGCCCACTCAGATCACACCCTGACCAAACAAAACATATAAACATACAAAGCAAACTATGGTCAGGGCGTGACAGTATAGGACATCAAAGACCTGTTCCCAACTGACTTTAATTTTATACGACGTTGCAATCTAACCTTTTGACTTGACGTGAAACTGATACGATTTATACGAATCGTTTTAAGCCATTTGTGATTTTTAATGGGTGGCAGACAGACAAATTCTTTAATTTATTTTTTAAGTAATTGTCTCTTTTCATTTTGTGGCAGAGCCGCAATGAGTTGGTTATAATTTTGTATTGAGCATACACCTCCATACACTGCTGTTAGTTGCTTGTGTGACACAATTTTACCATCCTTATTTACAATTTCCTTCATAAATACAATACACTTCCTGTACACTTTTTCCAAGAAAATTGTATTTTCTTTATCAGTACATTGGACTTTGGTCATATTATTTTCTGTAATATTACATCTGCCGTAATTTGAAATTGTTGCCAACTCTGCATGACGTAATTTAAAAAGGAGAGATCCACTGTCAATCCACCAAAAATGTAAGGTTTAAATCTGCAAAAAGGCAAAGAGCCCACTCTTACACTGCATTTGGAAGGTATTCAGACTCTTTGACTTTTCCACATTTAGTTATGTTACAGCCTTATTATAAAATGGATTAAATAAAACATTTTCATCACCAATCTACACACAATACCCCATAATGACAAAGTGAAAACAGATTTTTAGAATTTTTGCAAATTACATTAAAAAAACAGAAATACTTTATTTACATAAGTTTCAGACCCTTTGCTATGAGACTCGAATTGAGCTCAGGTGCATCCTGTTTCCATTGATCATCCTTGAGATGTTTCTGCAACTTGATTGGAATCCACCTGTGCTAACTTCAATTGATTGGACATGATTTGAAAAGGCAAACACATGTCTAAGGTCCCAAGGTTGACTGTGCATGACAGAGCAAAAACTAAGACAGGATTGTGACAGGATTGTGACGAGACAGGATTGTGTCGAGGCACAGATCTGGGGAAGGGTACCAAAAAATGTCTGCAACATTGAAGGTCCCCAAGAGCACAGTGGCCTCCATCATTCTTAAATGGAAGATGTGTGTAACCACCAAGACTCTTCCTAGAGCTGGCCGCCCAGCCAAACTGAGCAATCGGGGGAGAAGGGTCTTGTTCAGGGAGGTGACCAAGAACCTGATGGTCAATCTGACAGAGCTCCAGAGTTCCTCTATGGAGATGGGAGAACCTTCCAGAAAGACAACCATCTCTGCAGCACTCCACCAATCAGGCCTTTATGGTAGAGTGGCCAGCTGGAAGCCTCTCCTCAATAAAAGGCACATGACAGCCCGCTTGGAGTTTGCCAAAAGTCATCTAAAGGACTCTCAGACCATGAGAAACAAGATTCTCTGGTCTGATGAAACCTAGACTGAACTCTTTGTCCTGAACGTCAAGTGTCACGTCTGGAGGAAACCAGGCACCATCCCTACGTTGAAGCATGGTAGTGGCAGCATCATGCTGTGGGGATATTTTGTAGTGGCAGGGACTGGGAGACTAGTCAGGAATGAGGGTAAGATGAACGGAGCAAAGTACTGAGAGATCCTTGATGAAAACCTGCTCCAGAGCACTCAGGACCTCAGACTGAGGCGACAGGACAATGACACTAAGCACACAGCCAAGACAACACAGGAGTGGCTTCGGGACAAGTCTCTGAATGTCCATGAGTGGCCCAGCCAGAGCCCGGATTTGAACCCGACGAACATCTCTAGAGACCTGAAAATAGTTTTGCAACGATGCTCTCCACCCTACCTGACAGAGGTTGAGAGGATCTGCAGAGAAGAATGGGAGAAACTCCCCAAATACAGGTGTGCCAATCTCGTGGGCGTCATACCCAAGAAGACTCAAGGCTGTAATCGCTGCCTAAGGTGCTTCAACAAAATACTGAGTAAAGGGTCTGAATACTTATGTAAATGTGTTATTTCATTTTTTTATAAATAAGCAAAAACATTTTTTTTATGTTTAAAAACAATTTACTACATTTTAGAATAAGGCCATAACGTAGCAAAATGTGGAAAAAGTCAAAGGGGTCTGAATACTTTCCGAAGGCACTGTAAATATAGGATGGAATCCTCTTGTAGTTTGCTAGAAAACCAGTTTGGATTTAAATCAAATATTGGAATAATAGATTATTTAAGTGAGAGGTTTAATGCCTTAATATTTAATCGTTTTTACCTTCCAAATTCATGTTTGTTATATAAATATGCTGATTTAACTTGATCTTGTTTGCCATTCCAAATAAAGTTAAATATTATTTTCTCTAGTGATTTTAAAAAGGATTCTCCTTGAGTTGGTAGAGCCGTGAATAAATATTTTAACTGCGGTATAAATAGTGAATTAATCAGGGTAATCTTCCCATAAATGGATAGTTGTTTCCATCTCCACGAATTCAAGATTGTATCTATTTTGCTAAGTTGTCTGTCAAAGTTAATAGTTGCAAGATTGCTTAACTTCTCTGGGATATGTACACCAAGCACATCTATCCTCACCATCCATCCATTTAATCAGGAGACTACATGGCAATTTAAAGTTTGTGTCTTTTAGGGACCCTATCCCTAATACAGTACACGTATCACAGTTGGATTTAGTCCAGAGAAACTAGAGAAATTATTCAGATCCTGTAACAGTCCTGACCTATTTATGTTAGTTTTATGTGTTTTTGGTCAGGGCATGTGTTTTGGGTGGGCAGTCTATGTTATCTGTTTCTATGTTGGTTTCGGTTTGCCTGGTATGGCTCTTGATTAGAGGCAGGTGGTTTGCATTTTCCTCTAATCAAGAGTCATATTTAGGTAGGGCATTTCTCACTGTTTGTTTGTGGGTGATTGTCTCCTGTGATGTTTTCGTGTTGTCGATGTATATTCACAAACGGGACTGTTTGGCTGTTCGTTTTGTTTCGATGTCGTCTGTTGCCTGTTCGTGAGTTTACGTTTCAGTTATGTAAGTTTATGTTCAGGTTTTCGTTCTACGTCGTTTTGTTATTTTGTAAGTTTTGAAAGTGTTTGTTTTTTCGTGTTGCCATCATTATTCAGTTTTGTCGTTTATAAAATAAAGATGGCTTATTTCCCTGACTCCGCATTTTGGTCCGAAGATCCTTCTCTCCTCACCTCATCCGAGGATGAGGAAAGCGACAGCTATTACAGAATCACCCACCAAAATACAGAGACCAAGCGGTATGGGAATGCTCGACGGAGCAACAAGGACTTTTGGACTTGGGAGGAGATCCTGTCTGGTAGAGGACCCT
The DNA here is from genome assembly GCF_029448725.1 of Salvelinus fontinalis. Taxonomy (NCBI): domain Eukaryota; kingdom Metazoa; phylum Chordata; class Actinopteri; order Salmoniformes; family Salmonidae; genus Salvelinus; species Salvelinus fontinalis. Next base: position 18,592,225 of record NC_074687.1, read on the forward strand.
GGGCGCAAACTGGGGAATATCGCTGCTCTCGTGAGAAGAGTGAGGCAGTCACAGCCCAGGAGCGGTGGTTTAAGGAGGCAGCTAGGAGACGTGGATGGAAGCCGGAGATTCAAGCTCGTAACCGGAATTATGAGGAGACACGTCTTGCACGGAAGCCCGAAAAGCCCGTGAGTAACTCCCAAAAATTTCTTGGGGGGGGGCTAAAGGGTAGTGGGCCAAGGGCAGGTAGGAGACCTGCGCCCACTTCCCAGGCTAACCGTGGAGAGCGGGAGTACGGGCAGACACCGTGTTACGCAGTAGAGCGCACGGTGTCTCCTGTACGTGTGCATAGGCCGGTGCGGGTTATTCCACCTCCCCGCACTGGTAGGGCGAGATTGGGCATTGAGCCAGGTGTCATGAGGCCGGCTCAACGCGTCTGGTCTCCAGTGCGTCTCCTCGGGCCGGCATACATGGCACCTGCCTTACGCAGGGTTTCCCCGGTTCGCCTACACAGCCCGGTGCGGGTTATTCCACCTCCCCGTACTGGGCGGGCGACCGGGAGCATTCAACCAGGTAAGGTTGGGCAGGCTCAATGCTCAAGAGAGCCAGTACGCCTGCACGGTCCGGTATTTCCGGCGCCACCTCCCCGCCCCAGCCTAGTACCTACAGTGCCTATATTACGCACTAGGCTACCAGTGCGTATCCTGAGCCCTGTTCCTCCTCCACGCACTCTCCCTGTAGTGCGTGTATCTAGCCCGGTGCCTCCAGTTCCGGGTCCACGCACTAAGCTACCTGTGCGTCTCCAGAGCCCTGAACCCACTGTATCTTCTCCCCCTACTAATCCTGATGTGCTTGTCCTCAGCCCGGTGTCACCAGTGCCGGTACCACGCATCAGGGATAGAGTAGGCTTTGAGAATACAGTGTGCCCTGTCCCTGCTCCCCGCACTAGTAGGAAGGTGCTTGTCATTAGCACGGTGCCTCCAGTTCCGGCACCACGCACCAGGTCTACAGTGCGCCATATCCGGCCAGAGCCATCCGTCTCCCCAGCGCCATCTGAGCCATCCGTCTCCCCAGCGCCATCTGAGCCATCCGTCTCTCCAGCGCCATCTGAGCCATCCGTCTCCCCAGCGCCATCTGAGCCATCCGTCTCCCCAGCGCCATCTGAGCCATCCGTCTTCCCAGCGCCATCTGAGCCATCCGTCTGCCAGGAGCCTGCAAAGCCGCCCGTCTGCCATGAGCCTGCAAAGCCGCCCGTCTGCCATGAGCCTACAGAGCCGTCAGCCAGACAGGAGCCGCTAGAGCCATCAGCCAGACAGGAGCCGCTAGAGCCGTCAGCCAGACAGGATCTGCCAGAGCCGCCAACCAGACAGGATCTGCCAGAGCCGCCAACCAGACAGGATCTGCCAGAGCCGCCAACCAGACAGGATCTGCCAGAGCCGCCAACCAGACAGGATCTGTCAGAGCCGCCAACCAGACAGGATCTGCCAGAGCCGCCAACCAGACAGGATCTGCCAGAGCCGCCAGCGAGCCATGAGCAGCCAGAGCCGCCAGTGAGCCATGAGCAGCCAGAGCCGTCAGAGAGCCATGAGCAGCCGGAGCCGTCAGAGCGCCATGAGCAGCCAGAGCCGTCAGAGCGCCATGAGCGTCGAGAGCCGTCAGAGCGCCATGAGCGTCGTGAGCCGTCAGCCTGCCATGAGCGTCGAGAGCCGTCAGCCTGCCATGAGCGTCGAGAGCCGTCAGCCTGCCATGAGCGTCGAGAGCCGTCAGCCTGCCATGAGCGTCGAGAGCCGTCAGCCTGCCATGAGCGTCGAGAGCCGTCAGCCTGCCATGAGCGTCGAGAGCCGTCAGCCTGCCATGAGCGTCGAGAGCTGTCAGCCTGCCATGAGCGTCGAGAGCCGTCAGCCAGCCATGAGCATCGAGAGTCGTCAGTCAGCCATGAGCTGCCCTTCAGCCTGAAAAGGCTGGATACCCAGAACTGCCCATCAGTCCAGAGCTGTCTCTCTGTCCGGAGTTGCCTTTCAGTCCGGAGTTGCCCCTCTATCCTAATCTCCCTCTCTATCTTCATCTATCTCTATAGTCTTATCTATCCCTCTATCTTGATTTATCTCTCTGTCCCGGTGTTATCCTTATTAAATATATTATTAAGAGAATTGTGTGGGGGAAAAAAGAGGGTGGACATTCTTTGTGGGAGGAAGTTAGGATGGATTATGGTGGGGTGGGAACCGCGCCCGGAGCCTGAGCCACCACCGTGGTCAACTGCCCACCCGGACCCTCCCCTGGACTTTGTGCTGGTGCGCCCGGCGTTCGCACCTTGGGGGGGGGGTACTGTAACAGTCCTGACCTATTTATGTTAGTTTTATGTGTTTTTGGTCAGGGCATGTGTTTTGGGTGGGCAGTCTATGTTATCTGTTTCTATGTTGGTTTCGGTTTGCCTGGTATGGCTCTTGATTAGAGGCAGGTGGTTTGCATTTTCCTCTAATCAAGAGTCATATTTAGGTAGGGCATTTCTCACTGTTTGTTTGTGGGTGATTGTCTCCTGTGATGTTTTCGTGTTGTCGATGTATATTCACAAACGGGACTGTTTGGCTGTTCGTTTTGTTTCGATGTCGTCTGTTGCCTGTTCGTGAGTTTACGTTTCAGTTATGTAAGTTTATGTTCAGGTTTTCGTTCTACGTCGTTTTGTTATTTTGTAAGTTTTGAAAGTGTTTGTTTTTTCGTGTTGCCATCATTATTCAGTTTTGTCGTTTATAAAATAAAGATGGCTTATTTCCCTGACTCCGCATTTTGGTCCGAAGATCCTTCTCTCCTCACCTCATCCGAGGATGAGGAAAGCGACAGCTATAACAGATCCTCAATGAGGCCCTTCAAGTTTAAAGATTAAGGACTCAAAAGAAAATTTGAATGATCTGCGTACATTGATACTATTGTCGCTAATCCATATATGTTTTGCCCCTTAAAGTTATCATTAGATTTTTAAAGTTAACAGTTCAATGGCCATCATTTATAGGTATGGTGACCAGAAGGCAGCCTCTTGGCAATTTAAAGTTCTCAGAGAAGTAACTGTTATTTGTTATTTTACATAAAGGATTGTTGTACGTGACTTTTACCCACTTTATGAGAGATTCTCCAAAGTAAAAAAAAATCCAGGCACCTAGAAATAGATTCTAGACGTACTTTATCATAGGATTTCTCAAACTCTGGTGTCCCTGCATTCTTATAGTTTTCCATTATTTCTAGTAATTGTCTAATGTCTCCAATGTGTCTTCCTTTTATGAATCCCGTCTGATTGTGATAAATCATGTCAGGTAGGACTTTGTTTACTCTATGAGCAATACGTTTTGCATCGTAACATTGAATGGTGAGGGGCATCCTATTTTTTAGACTTGCTATTTTTATTGCCCCCTTGGCTCCTGCTTCACTAGCAGAGATATCAGTCCCTCTTTTTGGCTTTCCGACAGTTTGACATTTAGATTAGAGTAATTAAAACATGATAGTAAGGGATCTTCAGTAGTTCATAAAACGTTTGATGTTTCTCTACTGGAATGCCATCGAGACCAGGGGTTTTCCCCATCTGAAAGGAATCAATTGCCAACCATAGTTTGTCATGTGCAATTAGACCTTCACAAGATTGTTTTTGGGTCACAGATCGTTTAACACGTTTTCTGGGGAGACGGATGTCGCAAAACTCATCGCCATGTAAGGTTGCAGGATACTGACTGGAGAATATTTGTTTAAAATATTTTACTTTCTCATTCAAAATATATTTTGGTGAGAAGGATTCCACAAAATGTGTGGGTTATTTTTGGTTGCGTTTCTATATTGAATATTTCTCCATCCAAGTTTTTTAGATAAATTAAACCTGATCTTTCCTGAATAAATTCCTCAAACTCCTTTTGTTTTGTGTCTAGATTATACTGTGCTTCTGGATTGCATTTATCTACACTATTGATGTGTAATTTTAGACGTTCTATTTCAGTCGTAAGTCTTTTCTCTGTCGACCGTTTTAGTTTTTGGGATGAAAAAGGAATTGAATGGCCTCTGAAGGCACATTTAAAGGTATCCCATATGATAAGTGGGTCCGCTACACCTGTATTGTGCAAGAAAAAGTCTGTTCTGAATTATTTCGTTTTTGATAAGAAAATAGTGTCAGTCAATTGTAATGGGACATTTTAATTGCATGTGTCCACATAACTGAGCAGGGTTGTTACATGTAAGGGATTACAAAAAAAACGTAACTGTAATCCGTTACGTTACCAGCAAAAATATTGTAATCAGATTACAGATACATTTGAAAAACTAGAACCCCTTAAATAAAGCAGCTTAATTGAATTTTAAAACCCCAAATCTATTTTGCATGAAGAAACAACCTGTTATTCATCACAAACTTTGTGAATATCTGGGTTTTCCCTCTTCACGATGCAGAAAGACTTGTTTTAATCAGTAGACACCACTCAAATTTTATTACAACACACCTGTCATAATTGTTTTCCTTACTAAAGTAGAGGTTTATTATTATTATTATTATTATTGCTAAAGGTACTGTATAGGTGTCACGTTCTGACCTTAGTTCCTTTTTTATGTCTTTGTGTTAGGTTGGTCAGAGCGTGAGTTGGGGTGGGTAGTCTATGTTCTTTTTTCTATGTTCTATTTCTGTGTTTGGCCTGGTATGGTTCTCAATCAGAGGCAGCTGTCGATCGTTGTCTCTGATTGAGAATCATACTTAGGTAGCCTGTTTTCCCCATTTTGGTTGTGGGTGTTTATTTTCTGTGTAGTGTCTGTCCACCTTGCAGAACTGTTTCGTTTTCTCCTCGTTGTTATTTTGTGTAGTGTTCAGTTTTCAATTCAATTATGACGAACACTTAGGACGCTGCATTTTGGTCCTCTTCTCCTTCACCAGACGAGAATCGTTACAATAGGTGAAAACATATATTTTTTTTGCAAGAGATAACACTTGTATAGCCTAAGAAAGTAGCAGAAAGAAAGAAAAAAAAAGGAAAAAAAGAAAAAAGAAAAGAAAGTCATTTTTAATGCATATTATTGAAGGGAAACAATAACAGTTTTGAACTTTTTTGACAACATGGTGATATATTCTTACATACTGTACAATGAGGAATTCACCTACAAAATACTAGTCTTCTCCCATTTTTTGGAACAATTGCCCCCACCCACAAGGTGTATAAACAACAGCATTAAATAAGAGAATAGATACAAAACAAAAACGTGAACATAAATCAATCAACTCTAATTAGCACATGTAGGACAGTATGCAAGTGTGTGTGCATGGACTTTGCAGATGTACTTCTCACATGTGCAGCACATAGTATTTGTTTTACTAGTCCTTCTTTGGGGGACAGAATTGGGATCTCCTCCTCTTGCCTACCCCAGCTGCAGCCTCAGGTGGATCGGGACAAGATTCAGTCCCCAGAACAGCTTTCACAAGTGCTGCAAAGGCTGCTGTGCTGGGGAGGCACTCCCTTCTTTGAATGTGCGGGGTTACATGTGCCTTTCCCAGCTGCTCCAGGAACACCATCCTCTTGTTCTTCTTATCAGGCATCCAGGTACTGTTGATCTTGTTCCATATCACGACGGCATTGTATGAGGACACATCAATGTTAACCTGTCTGGCTCTGGCGTTCCGCTAGCGGAACTCCTCCCACATTCCACTGAAAAGGCAGAGCGCGAAATTCAAAAGATATTTTTTTGAAACATTTTAACTTTCACACATTAACAAGTCCAAGACAGCAAATGAAAGATACACATCTTGTGAATCCAGTCAACATGTCCGATTTTTAAAATGTTTTACAGCGAAAACATATATTTATGTTAGCTCACCACCAAATACAAAAAAGGACATTTTTCACAGTACAGGTAGCATGCACAAAGCCAACCTAACTAACCAAGAACCAACCAAACTAACCAAGAAACAACTTCATCAGATGACAGTATTATAACATGTTATACAAAAAATCTATGTTTTGTTCAAAAAATTTGCATATTTGAGGTACAAATCAGTTTTACATTGCAGCTACCATCACAGCTACCGTCACAAATAGGACCGAAGAAGCCAGAGTAATTACAGACACCAACGTCAAATACCTAAATACTCATCATAAAACATTTCTGAAAAATCGATGGTGTACAGCAATTTAAAGACAAACATCTTGTGAATCCAGCCAATATTTCCGATTTTTTTAAAGTGTTTTACAGCGAAAACACAATATAGCATTATATTAGCTTACTACAATAGCCTACCACACTACCGCATTCATTCATCAAGGCACGTTAGCGATAGCAATAGGCACGTTAGCGATAGCGAATAAACCAGCAAAAGATATATAATTTTTTACTAACCTTGATAAGCTTCATCAGATGACAGTCCTATAACATCAGGTTATACATACACTTATTTTTTGTTCGAAAATGTGCATATTTAGAGCTGAAATCAGTGGTTATACATTGTGCTAACGTAGGAGTTTTTTCCCACAACGTCCGGATATTTTTCTGACACTTTTTCTGACACACATATTCTGACCAAATAACTATTTGAAAATATAACTTAAAAATACATGTTGTATAGGAAATGATAGATACACTAGTTCTTAATGCAATCGCCGTGTTAGAATTCTAAAAATAACTTCATTACGACATACAGCTTAGTTATAGCGAGAGAGTACCCAAAATCTGGGCGCAAACGACTAGTTCACATGTACGACAGATATATGAAATAACATCATAAAATGGGTCCTACTTTTGCTGATCTTCCATCAGAATGTTGTACAAGGGGTCCTTTGTCCAGAACAATCGTTGTTTGGTTTTAGAACGGCCTTTTTCCCTCTCGATTTAGCAAGCACACTTGCCAAGTTGCGCGAATCTCTCCATCGTCAACAAACGGAAGAGAACGGAACACGGCAAAACTCCCGAAAAAAATTCAATAATCTGATTAAACTATATTGAAAAAACATACTTTACGATGATATTGTCACATGTATCAAATAAAATCAAAACCGGAGATATTAGTCATCCATAACGACAGCTTATCAGAAGGCAAATCCAGGTCCCTTCACGCGCTCTCGAGAAAACAGGAAACTGGTGACACATCATGCCGAGAGCTATTATTCGACACCAGATCAAGTTACACACTCCATTTCTTCTCTCACTGCCTGTCGACATCTAGTGGAAGACGTATGAAGTGCATCTAAACTAATAAATATCAAGGACTTAAATAGGCAGGCCCTAGAACAGTGCATCGATTTCAGATTTTCCACTTACTGTCAGGAAGTTTGCTGCAAAATGAGTCCTGTTTTACTCACAGATATAATTCAAACGGTTTTAGAAACTAGAGTGTTTTCTATCCAATAGTAATAATAATATGCATATTGTATGAGCAAGAATTGAGTACGAGGCCGTTTAAATTGGGCACGATTTTCCCCCAAAGTGAAAACAGCGCCCTCTGTCCTCAACAGGTTAAGGAAGAAAACCAGGGTCAGCGGGCAGTCATCCTCCTGTATCTGTAAGTTCCAATCACCTTGTCCAGGTTGTCCACTTCTCTTTTGTTGTGGTTGTTGTCCAGGATGATGGCTGGCTTCTTGTCCTCACGATCACTGATTTCAGACGTTTTGTGCAGTGTGCTCAGGAGGACCACATTCTTGATCCTCTTTGGGAGGTAAGAAACTAGAGTGGTGGTTGGGGCCTCTCTCCCCCTTGTTGCGAGGAGTGCAGGGGGGAGCTCAGGCTTGTTCTTTCTAACTGTGCCAACCATGGTGATCGTCCTCTTCAGGAGCTGCTGGCTGAGTCTTTAAGAGGTGAAGAAATTGTCACACGTGACATTGTGCCCCCTCAGTCCATCTGTTTCATCAAGCACAACTCGCATCCCCTGGTTCTTCTTCAGGCCTCCACTGGTCGGCTTCCCTGTGTAGACTTGCATCTCCAAGCATAGCTGGATTGTGCATCACAAGCCACCCATATCTTGATGCCACACTTTGCTGGCTTGCTGGGCATATACTGCCAGAAAGGACAGCGACCATGTGACAAAAGAGATTACTATCAGTAAATAGTATCAGTGTCACAGAAAACAATCACATAAATCAATGATATTACAGCAATACATAATACCTTTTTTTTACCTCTGAATGGAACCAGTTGCTCATCCACTGTTACTTCAGGCCCAGGGTTTTAGAGGTATGGCAGACGCTCCACCCACTTCTCCCAGACCTCTCTTATGGCCGTCAGTTTGCCTCTCACACGTCTTGCAGATCTTGACTCACGGTTATCAAATCGCAGCATTCTTGAGAAAGTGTGAAAGACTTTCAGTGGCATCGTGGCACGAAAATCACCCTTCTACTCTCTGTATCCCAGAGACTACATGTAGCCTCGCCTCGGGACCTATACACACCCGCTAAGATTAGCAGCACTATGTAGGCATGCAGGTCAATCTAATCCATCCTTTTCCAGTTGTCTCCATGTTTACGGAAACCCTCCAAATTTGTCATCTCCAGGATGATTTTTTCGATAGCTGGTGTGATGCAGATGTAGAATGTTTAGGCGATGTCCTGGGCATGGGCAACTGCATATCTTGTGGGACCTGGTGACAAGGACCATGTTGTCAAATCAAGTCAAATCAAAGTTTGTTTGTCACGTGCGCCGAATACAACAGGTGTAGACCTTACAGTGAAATGCCTACTCACAGGCTCTAACCAATAGTGCGAAGGAAAAAAATGTGTGTGTGTGTGTGTGTGTGTGTGTGTGTGTGTGTGTGTGTGTGTGTGTGTGTGTGTGTGTGTGTGTGTGTGTGTGTGTGTGTGTGTGTGTGTGTGTGTGTGTGTGTGTGTGTGTGTGTGTGTGTTTTTGTGTGTGTTTTTGTGGTGTGTAAATTATTTCGGAAAAGTCACTTTTCAAAATCAAAGAACATCACTTAGGGGTTTTCTCTGCTGTTTAACACAGTGGCGGGTCAGTTTTCACCCTTAAGACAACACAAGGGTTAAATTCAGAAAAAAATATTTGACACTTCTCTGTTTTCTCAATGACATTCAAATCAGCATTGAAAAAGGTACAAGTTTAAGTTTGTTCCACCTGAGTGAGTCTGACCATACGTCAGAGACCACTATGATGACACACCAAATGTGTTTGATGAATTGCCTGAAAAGAGCAGGAATAGACTTTTGTAGGCTACAGTCCAAGCTACGTCTTCCAATGGTGCGACTGCTGTCGGCATGCAAAGATGAACCAACTTGAATAAACACCTAGAGGTAAGGACAGTAGTGGTGGAGTCTACGGCGATACGGATATCACTTATTATTGATATCTAGATAGGGAATTTAAGTGAATCACACTGCTGCTCTCTCATTTAGCTATTTGCGCCTTACAGATTGTGGTTGTTGTGGATGGCAAAATCCACAAATCTAAATATGTATTTGAACCCAATAATGTTTGAATTCAAGAAGTTTAAGCTGCCTATCAATCATTGTTTTTGAAACCAGTGGACAGCCAGTGAAAAATGTGCTCTTGCAACAGCTGCATAGTGCGGATCCCAGCTTATGGAATAAAAGTGGGGCTTTAATTGATCAATCTAATTCATGCTGATAAAAAAAAATTGACAAATGCTCAAACTTGCACACTTATGATAGACTGAAGGGGCAATCTGTAGTTGCTACATCCATTTCTGGACATACAAATGATATATATACACTACCGTTCAAAAGTTTGGGTCACTTAGACATGTCCTTGTTTTTTAAAGAATAGCACATTTTTGTCCGTTAACCACGTACTGTAAATAATGCCAAACCGTTGGAATTATAGCTAGCTATATTCAATATTCACCAATTACCATGATAAGTTCTATTTGAGACAGTTGCCACTATCTTAGCCACTATTTTGAGATACCAGTAGTACCAGAATCAATGCCTGTCTGTTATCCACGTAGCTGTACCATGATAGATGTATGTCTGTTATCCACGTAGCTGTACCATTATAGATGTATGTCTGTTATCCACGTAGCTGTACCATGATAGATGTATGTCTGTTATCCACGTAGCTGTACCATGATAGATGTATGTCTGTTATCCACGTAGCTGTACCATGATAGATGTATGTCTGTTATCCACGTAGCTGTACCATGATAGATGTATGTCTGTTATCCACGTAGCTGTACCATGATAGATGTATGTCTGTTATCCACGTAGCTGTACCATGATAGATGTATGTCTGTTATCCACGTAGCTGTACCATGATAGATGTATGTCTGTTATCCACGTAGCTGCACCATGATAGATGTATGTCTGTTATCCACGTAGCTGTACCATGACAGATGCCCTCCTAAACATACTGTAGCTCCAACTAGCTCCAACACACACACACACACACACCTTCTATGTCCTCTATCTATCTCTCTGCTGTATCTATCTATATACAGTGGCAAGAAAAAGTATGTGAACCCTTTGGATATACCTGGATTTCTGCATAAATTGGTCATAAAATTTGATCTGATCTTCTAGGTCACAACAATAGACAAACACAGTCTGGTAAACTAATAACACAAACAATTATACGTTTTCATGTCTTTATTGAACAGACCGTGTAAACATTCACAGTGTAGGGTGGGAAAAGTATGTGAACCCTTGGATTTAATAACTGATTGACTCTCCTTTGGCAGGAATAACCTCAACCAAACGTTTTCTGTAGTTGCAGATGAGACCTGCACAATGGTTAGAAGGAATTTTGGACCATTCCTCTTTACAAAACTGTTTCAGTTCAGCAATATTCTTGGGATGCCTGGTGTGAACTGCTCTCTTGAGGTCATGCCACAGCATCTCAATCGGGTTGAGGTCAGGACTGACTGGGCCACTCTAGAAGGCAAATTTCTTCTGTTGAAGCCATTCTGTTGTTGATTTACTTCTGTGTTTTGGGTCGTTGTCCTGTTTCATCACCCAACTAACTGTTGAGCTTCAATTGGCGGACAGATAGCCTAACATTCTCCCACAAAATGTCTTGATAAACTTGGGAATTCATTTTTCCGTCGATAATAGCAAGCTGTCCAGGCCCTGAGGCAGCAAAGCAGCCACAAACTATGATGCTCCCTCCACCATATTTTACAGTTGGGATGATGTTTTGATGTTGGTGTGCTGTGCATTTTTTCTCCACACATAGGGTTGTGTGTTCATTCCAAACTACTCAACTGTAGTTTCATCTGTCCACAGAATATTTTGTAAGTAGCGCTGTGGAACATCCAGGTGCTCTTTTGCAAACTTCAGATGTGCAGCAATGTTTTTTTTAGACAGCAGTGGCTTCTTCCATGGTGTCTTCCCATGAATATCATTATTGTTTAGTGTTTTACGTATCGTAGACTCGTCAACAGAGATGTTAGCATGTTCCAGAGATTTCTGTACATTTCTTTAGCTGACACTCTAGGTTTCTTCTTAACCTCATTGAGCATTCTGCCCTGACCTTAGAGATCCTTATTTATTCTCTATGTTTGGTTAGGTCAGGGTGTGACTCGGGTGGGAAAATCTATGTTTTCTATTTCTTTGTTGTTTTGCCGAGTGTGGTTCCCAATCAGAGGCAGCTGTCTATCGTTGTCTCTGATTGGGGATCATATATAAGTTGTAATTTTCCGTTTGGGTTTTGTGGGGTGTTGTTTTCTGTTTAGGTTGCTTCCCTGACAGAACTGTGCGTTTTCGTTTTCTCCTTTTGTCATTTTGTTTGAGTGTTTTTGTGAACATTAAATCATGAACACTTTCCACATTGTGCTTTGGTCTCATTCCGACAACGAACGTTACACCTGACTCCAAATAGCATTTGTAGAAGTCATTAGCCTAGGGGTTCACATACTTTTTCCAACCTACACTGTGAATGTTTAAATGATGTATTCAATACAGACAAGAAAAATACAATAATTTGTTTGTCATTAGTTTAGGCACACTGTGCTTGTCTATTGTTGTGACTTAGATGAAGATCAGATCAAATTTGATGACCAGTTTATGCAGAAATTCAGGTAATTCCAAAGGGTTCAAATACTTTTTCTTGCCAATGTATATACTGTATAAACAAATTATTTAAAAACATTCCCAGACTTGAATAGCATAACATAGGCTATTTGTTGTTTCTGTCTTTATTAGTAAAATATTACTTTACCTTACTTTCACATTTTCAAAGACAATTCCAGACATGGATAGTGTTGGGTGTTTCAATATTTGTTCCTTCAATGGGAACTTTCGAAGTACTTCACTAAGAGACAGGGCTTAACAGCGTCCAATGTTACACCGCAGTCACTTCAGGTAGAAATATATTGTAATATATTGTATACTTGGAACAGGGAACTGGAGTTCACTCTATAATCATGTTTCTATGTGAAAATTCAGTTACGGTGCACATGGCCCTCTCCAGTGACAGGCCAAATCCAAACAATGGAAGCTCTCCTATGACGCACCACCGATCCCATCTGGCACGGGAATGGTGGAGAGTGAGAGAGCAAGGGAGGGAGAGTGAGAGTGAGAGTGAGAGTGAGAGAGAGAGAGAGAGAGAGAGAGAAAGCAAGTGACCCCTATTAAAGTAAGATTTGATGAGTACAGTGGAGAAGAAGCTAATAAATCTTTACAATAACTGTGTGCTAAGAGGAGTCTATAAAATACATTATTCAGAGATTTACTGGGGCAGTCAAACATGAAGGTAGTCCTGTACATGTGGGTGTAGGCCCATTGACTCACTAATGTAGCAGTTCCACTGTGCACTGAACAGAGCTACAGTATGTAGTTCTGTGTACTACTAAATTTACTCACTTATTTTTATCCAAATACACACACACACACACACACACACACACACACACACACACACACACACACACACACACACACACACACACACACACACACAGGTATCCAGTCAGCTTTCACCACCTACTCTCATGCCAGAACCCAGACCAGTGTAAGAGTTTCTATCAAATGGCATTCAAGACCTAGGCTCATCTGCTAATGCAAATAAAATGTGTTCACAATGAGCTGTGGAGCTGAATCTGGCTGGCGTGAGCAGTTTGGTCTGGCCAGATTCAGGAGGGGTTGTTTGAAGGTAGAGGGAGGATTAGAACACTTCAAAGCAGCAGTGATTTTAAGCTTTGTGTGGTTATGTGACTGTGTGTGTGTGTGATTCTAAGCGGTTTGGAGTAAAATCCTCTTTGTGGTAAACGGACGGACGGCGCTCCAAAACAAGCAGAGCTCAGGACTCAATGACTCAATATGCACACAGACCATGCATACAGATGAGCTCACACACACACACACACACACACACACACACACACACACACACACACACACACACACACACACACACACACACACACACACACACACACACACACATACTTCAATGCGTATTAGTTTGTAAGTAAACAAACGAATACACTCTCTCACACACACCAAGACACATAGTGTACACACCGCAAACCCGTTCCCAGAGCTGATCTCTTGGATATCAGTAGGCAATGGTTAATACCACAGTGTATCAGCAAAGGGACAGGCTGGGGTGATGGAGTGGCCATGGTCAGCCTCTACCGGACAGTGTGGCACCAGGAGACATAAATCACAGGAAAACCGGAGAGCAGTGATGGATGCATGTGGCACATCCAGGATTGGGAGAATTCCCATCTTTCTCTGAGAAGGAGTGAGTGAGGGTTGACGTATAGAGCCCAGGTCAGACACAACAATGGACCAGCCACACACACACACACACACACACACACTCACACACTCACACACACACAAATTGCTGAAGCAAACACACACACACATTAATAGATAACTCACACTCACACACTGATGGAGTGAACACACACACACACACATTAATAGAGAACTCACACTCACACACTAGGGGTGGGCGGTATACCTGTTTGAATGTGAATATCGGTATGACGTTGTGACATGATATGGATTTTGCCATCTCGTGCATATCATAAAAATGAATGAATGTATGAATTAAGGAATTTTTGTTTAGTTCAACGTTTCTGTGGAATGATCCAGCCTAGTGGGCTAGTTCAAATTCTTTATCTTTTACTAAAAACAGCCTTTTTAAGCAAAGAAAAAACTAGAAGCATGGATGTTACACGCAATCTGCCTGCCAATCAAAGTCAACAAACAAGCATGCGCAACTGCAAAGTAAGCAAACATTTAGTGAGTAAATTCCTTTCGTTAGCAAAAGTGTCCGAAAATCAAGCACGAAAATGTTTTAGCAAGCATTGTGGATGACCGAAGACAATGAAAGTAATGCAATTGAGGTTGATTTGCAGGACGACAAAGAACTGGTTCGGAAAAAGGGGGCCTCCTCTGTCGTTTGGAACTGGTTTAGCTTTAGGTATCCAACCTCGACCAACAAACAATACTGTGTAAGTTCTGTCAACGCATTGTGCTGACCAAAGGTGGAAACACCAGCAATATTTTTCACCACCTGAAAACCCTAAGTGCGCAAATATGAAGAATCTACCAGAATACATGCAACAAAGCCCGGAGCAGCGGAGAAAGTCCCAAGACATCTTCAAGCCAGACCCGCACTCAGCTATCAGTCAAGGCATCAGTCGTTAGTGGTACTCCTTATGACAAGGAGAGCAAGAAGTGGAATGAGATAAGTCCATTTACGTATCACATCGCGAAAGACATGGAACCAATTCAAACTGTGTAGAAAGACGGTTTCAGAAAGTTGATTTGAACTCTAGACGCAAGATAGAAGATCCCAAAACATAAATACTTCAGCAAAACATGTCTACCAGAACTCTCCACAGAAAAGCAGGACAGAGCTGCTAACAAAATCCGTAACACTGCATTCTTCTCTACCACTGCCGACTTATGGTCAAGCCGGACCACAGAGCCATACATTAGCCTCACGAGTCATTGCATTGAAGACAACTGGAAGCTGCCAAGCAAATGCCTTCTGACCTCTTATTTCCCAGAAGACCACACCGGAGAAATAATTGCAGCTGGGCTGAGAGAGGCACTTTCATGGTCATTGGAGCTGAACAAATGGACAAGACTAGGGTGTTTCGGACAGGCTACACATTGCTATTGGTAAGTTTCAACATCCAAAACACATAGAGCTAGGTTAAAAAATTACATAACTTTAAAACAACATAACTTAAAATGCAGAATAAGTATTGTATTAATTATCTCCTCTGTTTATAGTTATAGCTGTCTACTGCCTGATAAGTTTTATACGTTAAGCTGAATATATACAGCTATGCAAATCTATAATATTTGTAATTTGTAAATGTGTGCAATATCCAAACATTTCATGGATTACATTGATTTTATTTATAATTGAGACATTAGCCTATTGTTTCAATATATTAATCTATCCTCTCTTTTTCAATAATAGATAGCCTACTCAATAAATGATCCCATTTTCTAAAGCAACATAGCTCTCTATGTACATCTATAGATGGATTAAATGTGTAATCATGTCCAGTGTCCATGCTGTAAATTGTTGTAATTACAGGAGATGCAATGTTATTTCTATTGAGTAATTGTGATTCAAATGTAATTATTTTTCACCATTTTATTTTTCAGAGAGGAGTGTCCAAAACGAACCTTGGGTTTCCCGGGCCACAGGAGTGTGCAAGAAAGTGGTCAGCACATTTTCCTATAGTTGGAAGAATCAGAAGGCCCTGACAAGTGCACAGGATAAACTGAGCCTGGCCCTCCACAAGCTCATCATGGAATCCCCGACAAGGTGGGGATCTCGACTGCAGATGATGGAAAGAGTCCTGGAGCAGGAAAAGGCCATCACACAAGTCCTGGCAGCAGACAAAAAACACAGCACCTTGCACCCTTCTGGCAAGACATTGATATCTTTGAATCTATGACTGCAGCACTTAAACCCCTCCAGGATTTCGCAGATGCCCTGTCAGGAGAGACATACATGAGTGTGTCCTATCTGAAGCCTGTCCTCCATTTGTTCAAGATGGAGGTTCTGAAATCAAATGAAGGCGAAGCCAAAATGACTCAAGAGATTAAGATGAGGGTCCTCAGTTACCTGAATGACAAATACACCGACCATGAAACAGATGAGCTGTTCACCATGGCGACCTTTCTGGAGCCAAGGTTCAAGACCACCTACATGTCCCATGTCCCGGCCAATGTGGCCACAGTGCAACTTTGAATCCAGAAACTGTCAATAGGCTGGTGTTCCTGGTACGGAACTTGTGAAGAGGGAGGCAGTGAGTTGTTACATGGTGAACTGAGAAACATACAGACTGTCTGTTTAATGCTTGAAGAAGTTAGTTTGAAAAGGTTTACAACTTGAATTCATAATGATCGGTGTTATGCTGAAAAAAGACCGCACTTCTTATATTTGGCAGGAAAAAGTTTTTTTTAAATTGTTTTAATTTTCTTTACATCCTGAGTACCTTAAATATTTTTTTTGCATATTTATTTAACTCATACACCTTTGTTTATGTTTCATGTTTGCACAGGTTTACCACAGAGGTAAAAATACATATATATATACATATATATATATATATATATATATATATATAAATATATATATATATATATTTATATATATATATATATATATATATATATATATATATATATATATATATATATATATATATATATATATATATATATATATATATATATATATATATATATATATATATATATATATATATATGTGTGTGTGTGCAATGCCCCTTTTCTGTTTCTATAAGGTTAAAAGCAATATTTTGTCATTTATTAAGTTTGAAGTGCTCGTAAAAAAATGTTTTAAATGGTACAATATATTGTGATATTATATCGTTATCATCCGGACAGTGGAAAATACTGTGATATGAATGTTTGTTCATATCGTCCACCCCTAACACACACACACACACTGATGGAGCTAACACACACAAACTCTGTTGGGCCGGGCAGAACAGCCCAGTAGATTTATGCTTGCAGAGCTGCATTGGCTGGATGAATAAATGTATGGCTGTATAAGAAACACAAAGCTACGCTAAACAAAAGTCTGATAAATCTGATTCTATGTGAGAGAAATCACTTTCCATTCATCCATGTCATCATAACTCTCCTTAAAAATGATACATTATGTGAACCGCTATGCATGCATACTTTAGGAACAGTTCTTAGTCATTTACTCTGGTTTGCATGAATAGTTTATTTGTGAGGAACACTTTTAAATTGACAGGGAGGTATTTGTCCTTGAATACACACCGTATGAAAACAATGTGAAAATTGTCTAATTTAACTGGAATCCTGGGTGTAGTGAACATTTTATTTGTTAATACAATTATATATTTTTAAAGACTAATCATTCTAAAACCTATCTTGATTAAAACAATTATTCTACACTCAAGAGACGTCCTTGCAAAATAATGTTTTAATAAAATAAAAAATAAACAGACTTTAAGGGAGTTTTAAGGGTCAAATATGTTTGCATAAATTGAAAGTAAAAATGTAATCTATTTATGCAAATCGAAAAGGAAAACAAGCAACAAAATAAGTATTAACGGAAGCGAGGGCATGTCTGTTGTTTACAGATCTATTAGTAGTTGAAAACATTAATTAATTTTTATCTACCTAAAAGTCAATAATACTAATATGAATCATATAAATAATTAATCATAACAACATATCATTTTTACTACAAATGTGAATGATAATTTATAGTTTATAGTTTATTTTCTTACATTTCTTATTATTGTCCAGTTCTGTTGCCATAATCCTTGATCCAGAAACATACAATTGAAACATAAACATGCAATCCAATATTACTAAACATTCTGGAAGAGGTTCTGTGAAACAGATGAAGTGGGGTATGTCCTGACTGGTGTGTGCTGATGACTTGGCAGGGTGTCATGTGAGCATGTTGTGTTTATCCAAACAGAGTGTGTTTCTCCGAGTGTTTCCATGCCAAGCCCTCTCCTCCTATTCCCTGCCTCTCCCGGCTTTCCCCTGCTTTTCCGGGCACAATAACTGGAAAGTTCTTTTGTCGTAAACTATCCCGTCCGGCGGAGGGAAACTCGATAATTAGGCACGTTGTGGATGAAAGAGAAAGAGAGCCGTCTGTGTGAGCGTTACAGTGGAGTTGGCAGCACTGTGTGAAGCTGGGCCAAGCCAGGATGAGCCGAGCTGAGCTGAGCTTGTCCAAGGGGAGAGGAGAGGGGCGGTGGGGGTTCGAGAGAGAATAAAGTCCCTACACGCTGGACAGACAGAGCTAAATGCTGCCAACACAGATCAAATTATAATGCATATTTTAGAACTGTCAACTCTGACTATTCAATCATGATGGATTTATATCAGCAACATTCTGAATCTTCCCACATAATGAATACACCCAATGATTCAACGATGACACTGTCCACAGGCAGCAATCAATATATTTCTAGGTTCTCTAGCTTCATGGGGGAAAGAAGGCTTATACTGTGCAGAAGAATGATAATCCGTTATGGAAAATGGTGAAACTGTCTGTATCCTCCCATAGTTCTGTCTCTATGGTCACTGAGGTTGGGCCTGTTTCCCATGGAAAGAATTTGCTGTCTGTCTGTCTGTCTGTCCGTCCGTCTGTCTGTCTGTTGTCTGTCTGTCTATTAATCTATTACTCAGGATAGTTGTCTGTCTACCAGGTCTGTCTACCAGCTGGTATTATGTGACAAGTAATGTTTTCTCATGGAATGCCATAGAATACATGTACAATCTACAATCATATTCTGCTACAGTGGATAAAGAGATGTGGTGAAGCCTAGAAATCCCCTCCCCACAATTTTCTGTCAAGCCACAATCTTCTCCTGACAGCAATATTGTCATAAGATTCCACTATAATTGTATTGATGACTTGATGACTGATTGTACCATACTATGGCTTCCTAAGCCTGATGTCAGTATCAGCGGGCAGGCAGTACTAATCTCCCTCTAAAAGGCTGTGTGCATCTGTAGATTGATCTGGTCTGACCGCCCGGGTCAGGGGCCAATCAGGGGTCGTGGCGGGGTCAACCTTATCGTCCAATAAAAACAGCATGACCCACAGACCCGCCTGACCCATCTCCTGGGAACAAGCCCCGCCCCCCACAGCCTGAGGATTCCAATCTCTGCCACATTAGAACCCGCTGAGTTCCATTCTCTCTCCATCAGGTTCATTCACCTAATCCTCCCACTGTGTTGACAGGAACTAATCACAACCATAGGAACAGGTTAATCATCCATTAACCATTGTTGACATGCAATACAAGTAAAACATCTATTTCTAATTTAAATGGCCTTTAATGTCTGCTAGTCATTATCTGAATTCTCCCGCATCATTTGAAGCTATGAAATTGCATTAATTGCAGTTTGCGCTGTTTACCGTCAAAGCCTGGGCCAACTTGTATTGGAGTTCTTGTTCTTGGAAGACGGAAATGTAAACAATGGACAATATTCGACATCGATGCAAAGACGTCAAAGATTCTTGGATTATGATATGGCAAGACTAAGCTAGTTCATGCCTTTAGTCTTTCCGTATTTGAATGTATCTATGAGCAGCAGAAAGCCTTATAATGTCCAGCTTTATTAAACCAACATATAAAGACCAAGGATTTAAAAGAAAACTGAGATAATAGAAATTGTATAACGATCAATCATTAAACATTTCAAAGTCCAATACATAAAAGCAGCAATTAAGTGTGTTCATTTAAATGAAGAACAAGTGTCGTCCCATTGAGTCACATCACACATATTTACATACTGCTATTTACGTTTATCTTTAAATAGGCAAAACATTCAAGGGTACAACTCTAATCTAATTACATACAAAAAATATATAAATTCATCCAAAGGAAGATGCAACTTCTATGAATAAAATGAAATAACCTATTATATCTGCATGTGTGTGCAAATGCTACTGTGTGTACATGTGTGTGTCCGTGTACGTGTGTAATAAGACAATAGTTGATGACTCAATTGCCTGTGAACTTAACATGACCTAGATGAAGCCAAGCCCAATAACCTCAGTTACAGAAAAGAGAACATTAAATAAATTGTAATGTTATGAGAATATCTAGCTGATGTGATTTCAAGCAATTCAAATATGTCATTATATTACAATAACATATGGGTTTATATCAAATCACCTCCAGTAAACTACAAAGGACTGGAAAATAATGAAGAGTCACCAATTCCTGGATTAGACGCTTAAATAAATTAAATCAGTGAAGTCGTAGAGTGACAGGAACCACAGAACAATCCATAGTTACGGCATCATCCAATAAAAATGTCTGCTCAGTCTTCCATGCTGCTCTGTTCAATCTATTAGAAGGACCAGCTAGTTTGTTAATTCCACAGTAATACAGTTATTACAATGTGGGTTAAAGCATGGTACAGTTATTAAACAATACCGTAAATCGTCTAATTGCAGTTATTGTAAGGAAATATTGAACTAAGAAAACGATCTGAAACCAGATGTATTGTAGTCTATAGAGAATGTTAATACAATATAATCTGCTTACAGGTTGACCTTTCTTTTAGTGGTCTGGCCCAAATCTGGCTTGCCTACTGCTTACTTAAACTGCATACTGTGTACTAATCGTAATACGTACTATTTTGCATGTACTAGTAAAACGTATGCGGTATGCCATGGCTGAAACTTCTTAGTTTTAGTGCGCTCAAGACAATTGAGAATTCGGAAACAAAACGAGCTCAGACTGGAAAAATCCTGACATTGGTGATCTTCTGTTTGGAGAGGTTGGAGCTCTGGGACAATACCCGAGTTTCTGACTTGTAATTACGAGTTGGGTGACGGTAAAAAAATGAAATCATAGTCGCAGTATGTTTTTTTCAGAGTTCCATTTTGTCTTGAAGGTACTATCATTGTTGGCTTCACATATGAACCAGAAGGGATCGTCTCTAGCCCCACCCAGTGACCTTTCATGTTGTTGTTTTGGACTAACTTTAGCTAAGTAGCTTTGGAATGTATTTGGAATAAACTTGAGTGTACTGTAGGCCTAAGCCTGTGGCAATTGAAGTCACCTAAAGCTTGAGAGGAATGAGAGATGCAGTAGGGGAATGCAGTGCTGAGGCAGAGGGCTGGTAATGAGGATGACTGGCTACTCTTCTGAACTGTGTGTGGTGAGCTTTCTGGCACCCAGAGCTGCAGAGGCAACATCAAAATGGGTGCCATACATTGTGAAGGAGAAGTCCAGTGGTGAGACAATTCACTCTGGTTTCCAGAGTAGCTAGCCTTCTACAAGATCATCACCAGACTCCATATTGATCAATAATCTCCCTGACCACCTTCCTCTGATCAAACCATTTTTAGAGGATGCATGCACTCAAACACTTGGCCTATATTGGTCACCTAGCCAACTACATCTAGTCTACTCATGATGTATTGGTTACCTAGCCAACTACAGCTAGTCTACTCATGATGCATTGGTTACCTAGCCAACTACAGCCAGTCTACTCATGATGTATTGGTTACCTAGCCAACTACAGCTAGTCTACTCATGATGTATTGGTTTACCTAGCCAACTACAGCTAGTCTACTCATGATGTATTGGTTACCTAGCCAACAATAGCTAGTCTACTCATGATGTATTGGTTACCTAGCCAACAACAGCTAGTCTACTCATGATGTATTGGTTACCTAGCCAACTACGGCTAGTCTACTCATGATGTATTGGTTTACCTAGCCAACTACAGCTAGTCTACTCATGATGCATTGGTTACCTAGCCAACTACAGATAGGCTACTTATGATGTATTGATTTACTTAGCCAACTACAACTAGTCTACTCATGATGTATTGGTTACCTAGCCAACTACGGCTAGTCTACTCATGATGTATTGGTTTACCTAGCCAACTACAGCTAGTCTACTCATGATGCATTGGTTACCTAGCCAACTACAGATAGGCTACTTATGATGTATTGATTTACTTAGCCAACTACAGCTAGTCTACTCATGATGTATTGGTTACCTAGCCAACTACAGCTAGTCACTCATGATGTATTGATTTACTTAGCCAACTACAACTAGTCTACTCATGATGTATTGGTTACCTTGCCAACTACAGCTAGTCACTCATGATGTATTGATTTACTTAGCCAACTACAACTAGTCTACTCATGATGTATTGGTTACCTAGCCAACTACAGCTAGTCTACTCATGATGCATTGGTTACCTAGCCAACTACAGCTAGTCTACTCATGATGTATTGGTTTACCTAGCTAACTAAAACGAGTCTACACATGATGTATTGGTTGACGTAGCCAACTACAGCTAGTCTACTCATGATCAATTGGTTACCTAGCCAACTACAGCTAGTCTACACATGATGTATTGGTTGACGTAGCCAACTATAGCTAGGCTACTCATGATGTATTGGTTACCTAGCCAACTACAGCTAGTCTACTCATTATGTATTGGTTACCTAGGCAACTACAGCTAGTCTACTCATGATGCATTGCTTGACCTAGCCGACTATAACTAGTCTACATTCAATGTATTGGTTACCTAGCTAACTATAACGAGTCTACACATGATGTATTAGTTGACGTAGCCAACTACAGCTAGTCTACTCATGATGTATTGGTTACCTAGCCAACTACAGCTAGTCTACACATGATGTATTGGTTGACGTAGCCAACTATAGCTAGGCTACTCATGATGTATTGGTTACCTAGCCAACTACAGCTAGTCTACTCATGAATGCATTGGTTACCTAGCCAACTACAGCTAGTCTACTCATAATGTATTGGTTACCTAGCCAACTACAGCTAGTCTACTCATGATGTATTGGTTACCTAGCCAACTATAACTAGTCTACTCATGATGTATTGATTTACCTAGCAAACTACAACTAGTCTACTCATGATGTATTGGTTTACCTAGCCAACTACAACTAGTCTACTCATGATGTATTGGTTTACCTAGCCAACTATAACTAGTCTACTCATGATGTATTGTTTGACCTAGCCGACTATAAATTATCTACATTCAATATATTAGTTACCTACCTAACTATAACGAGTCTACACATGATGTATTGGTTGACGTAGCCAACTACAGCTAGTCTACTCATGATGTATTGGTTACCTAGCCAACTACAGCTAGTCTACACATGATGTATTGGTTGACGTAGCCAACTATAGC
The DNA here is from genome assembly GCF_029448725.1 of Salvelinus fontinalis. Taxonomy (NCBI): domain Eukaryota; kingdom Metazoa; phylum Chordata; class Actinopteri; order Salmoniformes; family Salmonidae; genus Salvelinus; species Salvelinus fontinalis. The sequence goes on from NC_074687.1 coordinate 18,615,318, forward strand.
TAGGCTACTCATGATGTATTGGTTACCTAGCCAACTACAGCTAGTCTACTCATTATGTATTGGTTACCTAGGCAACTACAGCTAGGCTACTCATGATGTATTGTTAACTAGCCAACTACAGCTATGCTACTCATGATGTATTGGTTACCTAGCCAACTATAACTAGTCTACTCATGATGTATTGGTTACCATGCCAACTACAGCTAGTCTACTCATGATGTATTGGTTACCTAGCCAACTACAGCTAGGCTACTCATGATGTATTGGTTACCTAGCCAACTATAAATCGTCTGCTCATTAAGTATTGGTTAACATAGCCAACTACAGCTAGTCTACTCATGATGTATTGGTTGACCTAGCCAACTACAGCTAGTCACTCATAATGCATTGGTTACCTAGCCAACTATAACGAGGCTACTCATGGTGTATTGGTTAACCTAGCCAACTGCAGCTAGTCTACTCAAGATGGATTGGTTTACCTAGCCAACAACAGCTAGTCTTGTCATGATGTATTGGTTGACCTAGCCAACTATAACTAGTCTACTCATGGTGTATTGGTTACCTAGCCAACTACAGCTAGTCTACTCATGACGTATTGGTTTACCTAGCCAACTACAGCCAGTCTACTCATGATGTATTGGTTACCTAGCCAACTACAGCTAGTCTACTCATGATGTATTGGTTACCTAGCCAACAATAGCTAGTCTACTCATGATGTATTGGTTACCTAGCCAACTACGGCTAGTCTACTCATGATGTATTGGTTTACCTAGCCAACTACAGCTAGTCTACTCATGACGTATTGGTTTACCTAGCCAACTACAGCCAGTCTACTCATGATGTATTGGTTACCTAGCCATCTACAGCTAGTCTACTCATGATGTATTGGTTACCTAGCCAACAATAGCTAGTCTACTCATGATGTATTGGTTACCTAGCCAACTACGGCTAGTCTACTCATGATGTATTGGTTCACCTAGCCAACTACAGCTAGTCTACTCATGATGCATTGGTTACCTAGCCAACTACAGCTAGTCTACTCATGATGTATTGGTTACCTAGCCAACTACAGCTAGTCACTCATGATGTATTGATTTACCTAGCCAACTACAGCTAGTCTACTCATGATGCATTGGTTACCTAGCCAACTACAGCTAGTCTACTCATGATGCATTGGTTACCTAGCCAACTACAGCTAGTCTACTCATGATGCATTGGTTACCTAGCCAACTACAGCTAGTCTACTCATGATATATTGGTTACCTAGCCAACTACAGCTAGTCTACTCATGATGTATTGGTTTACCTAGCTAACTATAACGAGTCTACACATGATGTATTGGTTGACGTAGCCAACTACAGCTAGTCTACTCATGATCAATTGGTTACCTAGCCAACTACAGCTAGTCTACACATGATGTATTGGTTGACGTAGCCAACTATAGCTAGGCTACTCATGATGTATTGGTTACCTAGCCAACTACAGCTAGTCTACTCATTATGTATTGGTTACCTAGGCAACTACAGCTAGTCTACTCATGATGCATTGCTTGACCTAGCCGACTATAACTAGTCTACATTCAATGTATTGGTTACCTAGCTAACTATAACGAGTCTACACATGATGTATTAGTTGACGTAGCCAACTACAGCTAGTCTACTCATGATGTATTGGTTACCTAGCCAACTACAGCTAGTCTACACATGATGTATTGGTTGACGTAGCCAACTATAGCTAGGCTACTCATGATGTATTGGTTACCTAGCCAACTACAGCTAGTCTACTCATGAATGTATTGGTTACCTAGCCAACTACAGCTAGTCTACTCATGATGCATTGGTTACCTAGCCAACTACAGCTAGTCTACTCATAATGTATTGGTTACCTAGCCAACTACAGCTAGTCTACTCATGATGTATTGGTTGACCTAGCCAACTATAACTAGTCTACTCATGATGTATTGTTTGACCTAGCCGACTAAAAATTATCTACATTCAATATATTAGTTACCTACCTAACTATAACGAGTCTACACATGATGTATTGGTTGACGTAGCCAACTACAGCTAGTCTACTCATGATGTATTGGTTACCTAGCCAACTACAGCTAGTCTACACATGATGTATTGGTTGACGTAGCCAACTATAGCTAGGCTACTCATGATGTATTGGTTACCTAGCCAACTACAGCTAGTCTACTCATTATGTATTGGTTACCTAGGCAACTACAGCTAGGCTACTCATGATGTATTGTTTACTAGCCATCTACAGCTAGGCTACTCATGATGTATTGGTTACCTAGCCAACTATAACTAGTCTACTCATGATGTATTGGTTACCATGCCAACTACAGCTAGTCTACTCATGATGTATTGGTTACCTAGCCAACTACAGCTAGGCTACTCATGATGTATTGGTTACCTAGCCAACTATAAATCGTCTGCTCATTAAGTATTGGTTAACATAGCCAACTACAGCTAGTCTACTCATGATGTATTGGTTGACCTAGCAAACTATAACTAGTCTACTCATGATGTATTGGTTTACCTAGCCAACTACAGCTAGTCACTCATAATGCATTGGTTACCTAGCCAACTATAACGAGGCTACTCATGGTGTATTGGTTAACCTAGCCAACTGCAGCTAGTCTACTCAAGATGGATTGGTTTACCTAGCCAACAACAGCTAGTCTTGTCATGATGTATTGGTTGACCTAGCCAACTATAACTAGTCTACTCATGATGTATTGTTTGACCTAGCCGACTATATCTAGTCTACATTCAATGTATTGGTTACCTAGCTAACTGTAACTAGTCTACACATGATGTATTGGTTGACGTAGCCAACTACAGCTAGTCTACTCATGATGTATTGGTTACCTAGCCAACTACAGCTAGTCTACACATGATGTATTGGTTGACGTAGCCAACTATAGCTAGGCTACTCATGATGTATTGGTTAACTAGCCAACTATAGCTAGGCTACTCACAATGTATTGGTTCCCTAGCCAACTACAGCTAGTCTACTCATGATGTACTGGTTGACCTAGCCAACTATGACAAGTCTAATCATGATGTATTGGTTGACGTAGCCAACTACAGCTAGTCTACTCATGATGTATTGGTTAACTAGCCAACTATAACTAGTCTACTCATGATGTAATGGTTTACCTAGCAAACTACAGCTAGTCTACTCATGATGTATTGGTTGACCTAGCCAACTATAACTAGTCTACCTATGATGTATTGGTTGACCTAGCCGGCTATAACTAGTCTACAGTCAATGTATTGGCTTACCTAGCCAACTACAGCTTCTCTACTCATGATGCATTGGTTACATAGCCAACTATAACTAGTCTACTCATGATGTATTGGTTACCTAGCCAACTACAGCTAGTCTACTCATGATGTATTGGTTACCTAGCCAACTACAGCTAGTCTACTCATGATGTATTGGTTACCTAGCCAACTACAGCTAGTCTACTCATGATGTATTGGTTTCCCTAGCCATCTACAATTAGTCTACTCATGATGTATTGGTTGACCTAGCCAACTACAGCTAGTCTACTCATGATGTATTGGTTTCCCTAGCCATCTACAATTAGTCTACTCATGATGTATTGGTTGACCTAGCCAACTACAGCTTGTCTACTCATGATGAATTGGTTGATGTAGCTAACTACAGGTAGGCTACTCATTATGTATTGGTTTACCTGGCCATCTACAGCTAGTCTACTCATGATGTATTGGTTTCCCTAGCCAACTACAATTAGTCTACTCATGATGTATTGGTTGACCTAGCCAACTACAGCTTGTCTACTCATGATGAATTTGTTGACGTAGCCAACTACAGGTAGGCTACTCATTATGTATTGGTTTACCTAGCCAACTACAGCTAGTCTACACATGATGTATTGGTTGACCTAGCAAACCACAGCTAGGCTGCTCATGATGTATTGGTTTCCCTACCAACTACAATTAGTCTACTCATGATGTATTGGTTGACCTAGCCAACTACAGCTAGGCTACTCATGATGTATTGGGTACCTAGCCAACTACAGCTAGGCTACTCATGATGTATTGGTTACCTAGCCAACTACAGCTAGGCTACTCATGATGTATTGGTTTACCAAGCCAACTACAGCTTGTCTACTCATGATGAATTGGTTGACGTAGCCAACTACAGGTAGGCTACTCATCCTGTATTGTTTGACCTAGCCAACTACAGCTAGGCTACTCATGATGTATTGGTTACCTAGCCAACTATAGCTAGGCTACTCATAATGTATTGGCTTACCTAGGCGACTCTAATTAGTCTACTCATGATGTATTGGTTGACCTAGCCAACTACAGCTAGGCTACTCATGATTTTTTGGTTACCTAGCCAACTACAGCTAGTCACTCATGATGTATTGATTTACCTAGCCAACTACAGCTAGTCTACTCATGATGCATTGGTTACCTAGCCAACTACAGCTAGTCTACTCATGATGCATTGGTTACCTAGCCAACTACAGCTAGTCTACTCATGATGTATTGGTTACCTAGCCAACTACAGCTAGTCACTCATGATGTATTGATTTACCTAGCCAACTACAGCTAGTCTACTCATGATGCATTGGTTACCTAGCCAACTACAGCTAGTCTACTCATGATGCATTGGTTACCTAGCCAACTACAGCTAGTCTACTCATGATGCATTGGTTACCTAGCCAACTACAGCTAGTCTACTCATGATGCATTGGTTACCTAGCCAACTACAGCTAGTCTACACATGATGCATTGGTTACCTAGCCAACTACAGCTAGTCTACTCATGATGTATTGGTTTACCTAGCTAACTATAACGAGTCTACACATGATGTATTGGTTGACGTAGCCAACTACAGCTAGTCTACTCATGATCAATTGGTTACCTAGCCAACTACAGCTAGTCTACACATGATGTATTGGTTGACGTAGCCAACTATAGCTAGGCTACTCATGATGTATTGGTTACCTAGCCAACTACAGCTAGTCTACTCATTATGTATTGGTTACCTAGGCAACTACAGCTAGTCTACTCATGATGCATTGCTTGAACAAGCCGACTATACTAGTCTACATTCAATGTATTGGTTACCTAGCTAACTATAACGAGTCTACACATGATGTATTAGTTGACGTAGCCAACTACAGCTAGTCTACTCATGATGTATTGGTTACCTAGCCAACTACAGCTAGTCTACACATGATGTATTGGTTGACGTAGCCAACTATAGCTAGGCTACTCATGATGTATTGGTTACCTAGCCAACTACAGCTAGTCTACTCATGAATGTATTGGTTACCTAGCCAACTACAGCTAGTCTACTCATGATGCATTGGTTACCTAGCCAACTACAGCTAGTCTACTCATAATGTATTGGTTACCTAGCCAACTACAGCTAGTCTACTCATGATGTATTGGTTGACCTAGCCAACTATAACTAGTCTACTCATGATGTATTGTTTGACCTAGCCGACTATAAATTATCTACATTCAATATATTAGTTACCTACCTAACTATAACGAGTCTACACATGATGTATTGGTTGACGTAGCCAACTACAGCTAGTCTACTCATGATGTATTGGTTACCTAGCCAACTACAGCTAGTCTACACATGATGTATTGGTTGACGTAGCCAACTATAGCTAGGCTACTCATGATGTATTGGTTACCTAGCCAACTACAGCTAGTCTACTCATTATGTATTGGTTACCTAGGCAACTACAGCTAGGCTACTCATGATGTATTGTTAACTAGCCATCTACAGCTAGGCTACTCATGATGTATTGGTTACCTAGCCAACTACAGCTAGTCTACTCATGATGTATTGGTTACCTAGCCAACTACAGCTAGGCTACTCATGATGTATTGGTTACCTAGCCAACTAGAAATCGTCTGCTCATTAAGTATTGGTTAACATAGCCAACTACAGCTAGTCTACTCATGATGTATTGGTTGACCTAGCAAACTATAACTAGTCTACTCATGATGTATTGGTTTACCTAGCCAACTACAGCTAGTCACTCATAATGCATTGGTTACCTAGCCAACTATAACGAGGCTACTCATAGTGTATTGGTTAACCTAGCCAACTGCAGCTAGTCTACTCAAGATGGATTGGTTTACCTAGCCAACAACAGCTAGTCTTGTCATGATGTATTGGTTGACCTAGCCAACTATAACTAGTCTACTCATGATGTATTGTTTGACCTAGCCGACTATAACTAGTCTACATTCAATGTATTGGTTACCTAGCTAACTGTAACTAGTCTACACATGATGTATTGGTTGACGTAGCCAACTACAGCTAGTCTACTCATGATGTATTGGTTACCTAGCCAACTACAGCTAGTCTACACATGATGTATTGGTTGACGTAGCCAACTATAGCTAGGCTACTCATGATGTATTGGTTAACTAGCCAACTATAGCTAGGCTACTCACAATGTATTGGTTCCCTAGCCAACTACAGCTAGTCTACTCATGATGTACTGGTTGACCTAGCCAACTATGACAAGTCTAATCATGATGTATTGGTTGACGTAGCCAACTACAGCTAGTCTACTCATGATGTATTGGTTAACTAGCCAACTATAACTAGTCTACTCATGATGTAATGGTTTACCTAGCAAACTACAGCTAGTCTACTCATGATGTATTGGTTGATGTAGCCAACTACAGCTAGTCTACTCATGATGTATTGGTTGACCTAGCCAACTATAACTAGTCTACCTATGATGTATTGGTTGACCTAGCCGGCTATAACTAGTCTACAGTCAATGTATTGGCTTACCTAGCCAACTACAGCTTCTCTACTCATGATGCATTGGTTACATAGCCAACTATAACTAGTCTACTCATGATGTATTGGTTACCTAGCCAACTACAGCTAGTCTACTCATGATGTATTGGTTACCTAGCCAACTACAGCTAGTCTACTCATGATGTATTGGTTACCTAGCCAACTACAGCTAGTCTACTCATGATGTATTGGTTTCCCTAGCCATCTACAATTAGTCTACTCATGATGTATTGGTTGACCTAGCCAACTACAGCTAGTCTACTCATGATGTATTGGTTTCCCTAGCCATCTACAATTAGTCTACTCATGATGTATTGGTTGACCTAGCCAACTACAGCTTGTCTACTCATGATGAATTGGTTGATGTAGCTAACTACAGGTAGGCTACTCATTATGTATTGGTTTACCTGGCCATCTACAGCTAGTCTACTCATGATGTATTGGTTTCCCTAGCCAACTACAATTAGTCTACTCATGATGTATTGGTTGACCTAGCCAACTACAGCTTGTCTACTCATGATGAATTTGTTGACGTAGCCAACTACAGGTAGGCTACTCATTATGTATTGGTTTACCTAGCCAACTACAGCTAGTCTACACATGATGTATTGGTTGACCTAGCAAACTACAGCTAGGCTGCTCATGATGTATTGGTTTCCCTACCAACTACAATTAGTCTACTCATGATGTATTGGTTGACCTAGCCAACTACAGCTAGGCTACTCATGATGTATTGGGTACCTAGCCAACTACAGCTAGGCTACTCATGATGTATTGGTTACCTAGCCAACTACAGCTAGGCTACTCATGATGTATTGGTTTACCAAGCCAACTACAGCTTGTCTACTCATGATGAATTGGTTGACGTAGCCAACTACAGGTAGGCTACTCATCCTGTATTGTTTGACCTAGCCAACTACAGCTAGGCTACTCATGATGTATTGGTTACCTAGCCAACTATAGCTAGGCTACTCATAATGTATTGGCTTACCTAGGCGACTCTAATTAGTCTACTCATGATGTATTGGTTGACCTAGCCAACTACAGCTAGGCTACTCATGATTTTTTGGTTACCTAGCCAAATTCAGATAGTCTACTCATGAAGTATTGGTTGACGTAGCCAACTACAGGTAGGCTACTCATGATGTATTGGTTTACCTAGCCAACTACAGCTAGTCTACTCATGATGTATTTGTTGACGTAGCCAACTACAGGTAGGCTACTCATGATGTATTGGTTGACCAAGCCGACTATACCTAGTCTATATTCAATGTATTGGTTAACCTAGCCAACTATAACTAGTCTAGTCATGATGTATTGGTTGACCTAGCCAACTACAACTAGTCTACTCATGATGTATTGGTTTACCTAGCCAACGACAGCTAGACATCTCATGATGTATTGGTTTGCCTAGCCAACTACAGCTAGGCTACTCATGTTGTATTGGTTATCTAGCCAACGACAGCTAGGCTACTCATAATGTATTGGTTGACGTAGCCAACTACAGGTAGGCTACTCATGATGTATTGGCTTACCTATTCAACTACAGCTAGTCTACTCAAGATGAATTGGTTGACGTAGCCAACTACAGGTAGGCTGCTCATGATGTATTGTCTTACCTAGCCAACTACAGCTAGTCTACAAATGATGTATTGGTTGACTTAGCCATCTACGGCTAGGATACTCATGATGTATTGGTTACCTAGTTAACTACAGCTAGGCTACTCATGATGCATTGGTTACCTAGCCAACTCCAGCTAAGCTTCTCGTAATGTATTGGTTTACCTAGCCGACTCTAACTAGTCTACTCATGATGTATTGGTTGACCTAGCCAACTACATCTAGAATACTCATGATGTATTGGTCACCTAGCCAACTACAGCTAGGCTACTCATGACGTATTGGTTTACCTAGCCAACTACAGCTAGTCTACTCATTATGTATTGGTGGACTTAGCTAACTACAGCTAGGCTACTCATGATGTATTGGTTGACCTAGCCGACTATAGCTAGGCCTAGCTATAGCTAGCCTAGCTATAGTCGGCTAGGTCAACCAATACATCATGAGTAGCCTAGCTGTAGTTATGTATGATGTATTGGTTTACCTAGCCAACTACAGCTAGGCTACTCATGATGTATTGGTTTACCTTGCCAACTACAGGTATGCTACTCATGATGTATTGGTTTACCTAGCCAACTACAGCTAGTCTACTCATGATGTATTGGTTTACCTAGACAACTATAACTAGGCAACTCATGATGTGTTGGTTACCTAGCCAACTACAGCTAGGCTACTCATGATGTATTGGTTACCTAGCCAACTATAAATCGTCTGCTCATTAAGTATTGGTTAACATAGCCAACTACAGCTAGGCTACTCATGATGTATTGGTTGACCTAGCAAACTATAACTAGTCTACACATGATGTATTGGTTGACCTAGCCAACTATGACTAGTCTAATCATGATGTATTGGTTGACGTAGCCAACTACAGCTAGTCTACTCATGATGTATTGGTTGACGTAGCCAACTACAGCTAGTCTACTCATGATGTATTGGTTGACCTAGCCAACTATAACTAGTCTACCTATGATGTATTGGTTGACCTAGCCGGCTATAACTAGTCTACATTCAATGTATTGGCTTACCTAGCCAACTACAGCTAGGCTACTCATGATGCATTGGTTATCTAGCCAACGCCAGCTAGGCTACTCATGATGTATTGGTTTACCTTGCCAACTACAGGTATGCTACTCATGATGTATTGGTTAACCTAGCCAACTACAGCTAGGCTACTCATGATGTATTCTTTACCTAGTCAACTACAGCTAGGCTACTCATGATGCATTGGTTACCTAGCCGACTCCAGCTAAGCTTCTCGTAATGTATTGGTTAACCTAGCCGACTACAGCTAGGCTACTCATGATGTATTGGTTATCTAGCCAACGCCAGCTAGGCTACTCATGATGTACTGGTTTACCTTGCCAACTACAGGTATGCTACTCATGATGTATTGGTTTACCTAGCCAACTACAGCTAGTCTACTCATGATGTATTGGTTGACGTAGCCAACTACAGGTAGGCTGCTCATGATGTATTGGCTTACCTAGCCAACTACAGCTAGTCTACACATGATGTATTGGTTGACTTAGCCATCTACGGCTAGGATACTCATGATGTATTGGTTACCTAGTTAACTACAGCTAGGCTACTCATGATGCATTGGTTACCTAGCCAACTCCAGCTAAGCTTCTCGTAATGTATTGGTTTACCTAGCCGACTCTAACTAGTCTACTCATGATGTATTGGTTGACCTAGAAAACTACATCTAGGCTACTCATGATGTATTGGTCACCTAGCCAACTACAGCTAGGCTACTCATGACGTATTGGTTTACCTAGCCAACTACAGCTAGTCTACTCATTATGTATTGGTGGACTTAGCCAACTACAGCTAGGCTACTCATGATGTATTGGTTGACCTAGCCGACTATAACTAGTCTACTCATGATGTATTGGTTTACCTAGCCAACTACAGCTAGGCTACTCATGATGTATTGGTTACCTAGCCATCTACATTTAGTCTACTCATGATGTATTGGTTGACCTAGCCATCTACAGTTAGTCTACTCGTGATGTATTGGTTAACCTAGCCGACTACAGCTAGGCTACTCATGATGTATTGGTTATCTAGCCAACGCCAGCTAGGCTACTCATGATGTATTGGTTTACCTTGCCAACTACAGGTATGCTACTCATGATGTATTGGTTTACCTAGCCAACTACAGCTAGTCTACTCATGATGTATTGGTTTACCTAGCCAATTATAACTAGGCTACTCATGATGTGTTGGTTACCTAGCCAACTACAGCTAATCTACTCATGATGTATTGGTTTACCTAGCCAACTATAACTAGGCTACTCATGATGTGTTGGTTATCTAGCCAACTACAGCTAGTCTACTCATAATGTATTGGTTTACCTAGACAACTATAACTAGGCTACTCATGATGTGTTGGTTACCTAGCCAACTACAGCTAGGCTACTCATGATGTATTGGTTACCTAGCCAACTATAAATCGTCTGCTCATTAAGTATTGGTTAACATAGCCAACTACAGCTAGGCTACTCATGATGTATTGGTTGACCTAGCAAACTATAACTAGTCTACACATGATGTATTGGTTGACCTAGCCAACTATGATAGTCTAATCATGATGTATTGGTTGACGTAGCCAACTACAGCTAGTCTACTCATGATGTGTTGGTTGACCTAGCCAACTATAACTAGTCTACCTATGATGTATTGGTTGACCTAGCCGGCTATAACTAGTCTACATTCAATGTATTGGCTTACCTAGCCAACTACAGCTAGGCTACTCATGATGCATTGGTTAGCTAGCCAACTCCAGCTAAGCTTCTCCTAATGTTTTGGTTAACCTAGCCAACTACAGCTAGGCTACTCATGATGTATTCTTTACCTAGTCAACTACAGCTAGGCTACTCATGATGTATTGGTTACCTAGCCGACTCCAGCTAAGCTCCTCGTAATGTATTGGTTAACCTAGCCGACTACAGCTAGGCTACTCATGATTTTTTGGTTATCTAGCCAACGCCAGCTAGGCTACTCATGATGTATTGGTTTACCTTGCCAACTACAGGTATGCTACTCATGATGTATTGGTTTACCTAGCCAACTACAGCTATTCTACTCATGATGTATTGGTTTACCTAGCAAACTATAACTAGGCTACTCATGATGTGTTGGATACCTAGCCAACTACAGCTAATCTACTCATGATGTATTGGTTTTCCTAGCAAACTATAACTAGGCTACTCATGATGTGTTGGTTACCTAGCCAACTACAGCTAGGCTACTCATGATGTATTGGTTACCTAGCCAACTATAAATCGTCTGCTCATTAAGTATTGGTTAACATATCCAACTACAGCTAGTCTACTCATCATGTATTGGTTGAGCTAGCAAACTATAACTAGTCTACTCATGATGTATTGGTTACCTAGCCAACTATAACTAGGCTACCCATGGTGTATTGGTTAACCTAGCCAACTACAGCTAGTCTACTCAAGATGTATTGGTTTACCTAGCCAACTACAGCTAGTCTAGTCATGATGTATTGGTTGACCTAGCCAACTATAACTAGTCTACTCATGATGTATTGTTTGACCTAGCCGACTATAACTAGTCTACATTCAATGTATTGGTTACCTAGCTAACTATAACTAGTCTACACATGATGTATTGGTTGACGTAGCCAACTACAGCTAGTCTACACATGATGTATTGGTTTACGTAGCCAACTATAGCTAGGCTACTCATGATGTATTGGTTATCTAGAAAACTATAGCTAGGCTTCTCACAATGTATTGGTTACCTAGCCAACTACAGCTAGTCTACTCATGATGTATTGGTTTACCTAGCCATCTCCAGCTAGTCTACTCATGATGTATTGGTTATCTAGAAAACTATAGCTAGGCTTCTCACAATGTATTGGTTAACCTAGCAAACTACAGCTAGTCTACTCATGATGTATTGGTTTACCTAGCCAACTACAGCTAGTCTACTCATGATGTATTGGTTTCCCTAGCCAACTACAATTAGTCTACTCATGATGTATTGGTTGACCTAGCCAACTACAGCTTGTCTACTCATGATGAATTGGTTGACGTAGCCAAATACAGGTAGGCTACTCATTATGTATTGGTTAACCTAGCCAACTACAGCTAGTCTACTCATGATGTATTGGTTGACGTAGCCAACTACAGGTAGGCTACTCATGATGTATTGTCTTACCTAGCCAACTACAGCTAGTCTACTCATGATGTATTGGTTGACGTAGCCAACTACAGGTAGGCTACTCATGATGTATTGGCTTACCTAGCCAACGACAGCTAGACATCTCATGATGTATTGGTTTGCCTAGCCAACTACAGCTAGGCTACTCATGATGTATTGGTTACCTAGTCAAGTACAGCTAGGCTACTCATGATGCATTGGTTACCTAGCCAACTCCAGCTAAGCTTCTCGTAATGTATTGGTTTACCGAGCCGAATACAGCTAGGCTACTCATGTTGTATTGGTTATCTAGCCAACGACAGCTAGGCTACTCATAATGTATTGGTTACCTAGCCAACTAAAGCTAGGCTACTCATGATGTGTTGGTTTAACTAGCCAACTACAGCTAGTCTACTCATGATGTATTGGTTGACGTAGCCAACTAGAGGTAGGCTACTCATGATGTATTGGCTTACCTAGCCAACTACAGCTAGTCTACTCATGATGTATTGGTTTAACTAGCCAACTACAGCTAGTCTACTCATGATGTATTGGTTGACGTAGCCAACTAGAGGTAGGCTACTCATGATGTATTGGCTTACCTAGCCAACTACAGCTAGTCTACTCATGATGTATTGGTTACCTAGCCAACTATAACTAGGCTACTCATGGTGTATTGGTTAACCTAGCCAACTACAGCTAGTCTACTCAAGATGTATTGGTTTACCTAGCCAACTACAGCTAGTCTAGTCATGATGTATTGGTTATCTAGAAAACTATAGCTAGGCTTCTCACAATGTATTGGTTAACCTAGCAAACTACAGCTAGTCTACTCATGATGTATTGGTTTACCTAGCCAACTACAGCTAGTCTACTCATGATGTATTGGTTTCCCTAGCCAACTACAATTAGTCTACTCATGATGTATTGGTTGACCTAGCCAACTACAGCTTGTCTACTCATGATGAATTGGTTGACGTAGCCAAATACAGGTAGGCTACTCATTATGTATTGGTTAACCTAGCCAACTACAGCTAGTCTACTCATGATGTATTGGTTGACGTAGCCAACTACAGGTAGGCTACTCATGATGTATTGGCTTACCTAGCCAACTACAGCTAGTCTACTCATGATGTATTGGTTGACGTAGCCAACTACAGGTAGGCTACTCATGATGTATTGGCTTACCTAGCCAACGACAGCTAGACATCTCATGATGTATTGGTTTGCCTAGCCAACTACAGCTAGGCTACTCATGATGTATTGGTTACCTAGTCAACTACAGCTAGGCTACTCATGATGCATTGGTTACCTAGCCAACTCCAGCTAAGCTTCTCGTAATGTATTGGTTTACCGAGCCGAATACAGCTAGGCTACTCATGTTGTATTGGTTATCTAGCCAACGACAGCTAGGCTACTCATAATGTATTGGTTACCTAGCCAACTAAAGCTAGGCTACTCATGATGTGTTGGTTTAACTAGCCAACTACAGCTAGTCTACTCATGATGTATTGGTTGACGTAGCCAACTAGAGGTAGGCTACTCATGATGTATTGGCTTACCTAGCCAACTACAGCTAGTCTACTCATGATGTATTGGTTTAACTAGCCAACTACAGCTAGTCTACTCATGATGTATTGGTTGACGTAGCCAACTAGAGGTAGGCTACTCATGATGTATTGGCTTACCTAGCCAACTACAGCTAGTCTACTCATGATGTATTGGTTACCTAGCCAACTATAACTAGGCTACTCATGGTGTATTGGTTAACCTAGCCAACTACAGCTAGTCTACTCAAGATGTATTGGTTTACCTAGCCAACTACAGCTAGTCTAGTCATGATGTATTGGTTGACCTAGCCAACTATGACTAGTCTACTCATGATGTATTGTTTGACCTAGCCGACTATAACTAGTCTACATTCAATGTATTGGTTACCTAGCTAACTATAACTAGTCTACACATGATGTATTGGTTGACGTAGCCAACTACAGCCAGTCTACTCACGATGTATTGGTTACCTAGCCAACTACAGCTAGTCTACACATGATGTATTGGTTTACGTAGCCAACTATAGCTAGGCTACTCATGATGTATTGGTTACCTAGAAAACTATAGCTAGGCTTCTCACAATGTATTGGTTACCTAGCCAACTACAGCTAGTCTACTCATGATGTATTGGTTTACCTAGCCATCTCCAGCTAGTCTACACATGATGTATTGGTTGACCTAGCCAACTATAACTAGTCTACTCATGATGTAATGGTTTACCTAGCAAACTACAGCTAGTCTACTCATGATGTATTGGTTGATGTAGCCAACTACAGCTAGTCCACTCATGATGTATTGGTTGACGTAGCCAACTATAACTATTCTACCTATGATGTATTGGTTGACCTAGCCGGCTATAACTAGTCTAACTTCAATGTATTGGTTTACCTAGCCAACTAAAGCTTCTCTAATCATGATGCATTGGTTACCTAGCCAATTATAACTAGTATAATCATGATATCTTGGTTAACCTAGCAAACTACAGCTAGTCTACTCATGATGTATTGGTTTACCTAGCCAACTACAGCTAGTCTACTCATGATGTATTGGTTTCCCTAGCCAACTACAATTAGTCTACTCATGATGTATTGGTTGACCTAGCCAACTACAGCTTGTCTACTCATGATGAATTGGTTGACGTAGCCAAATACAGGTAGGCTACTCATGATGCATTGGTTACCTAGCGAACTCCAGCTAAGCTTCTCGTAATGTATTGGTTACCTAGCCGAATACAGCTAGGCTACTCATGTTGTATTGGTTATCTAGCCAACGACAGCTAGGCTACTCATAATGTATTGGTTACCTAGCCAACTAAAGCTAGGCTACTCATGATGTGTTGGTTTAACTAGCCAACTACAGCTAGTCTACTCATGATGTATTGGTTGACGTAGCCAACTAGAGGTAGGCTACTCATGATGTATTGGCTTACCTAGCCAACTACAGCTAGTCTACTCATGATGTATTGGTTGACGTAGCCAACTACAGGTAGGCTGCTCATGATGTATTGGCTTACCTAGCCAACTACAGCTAGTCTACACATGATGTATTGGTTGACTTAGCCATCTATGGCTAGGATACTCATGATGTATTGTTTACCTAGTCAACTACAGCTAGGCTACTCATGATGCATTGGTTACCTAGCCAACTCCAGCTAAGCTTCTCGTAATGTATTGGTTTACCGAGCCGACTACAGCTAGGCTACTCATGTTGTATTGGTTATCTAGCCAACGACAGCTAGGCTACTCATAATGTATTGGTTACCTAGCCAACTAAAGCTAGGCTACTCATGATGTGTTGGTTTAACTAGCCAACTACAGCTAGTCTACTCATGATTTATTGGTTGACGTAGCCAACTAGAGGTAGGCTACTCATGATGTTTTGGCTTACCTAGCCAACTACAGCTAGTCTACTCATGATGTATTGGTTGACGTAGCCAACTACAGGTAGGCTGCTCATGATGTATTGGCTTACCTAGCCAACTACAGCTAGTCTACACATGATGTATTGGTTGACTTAGCCATCTATGGCTAGGATACTCATGATGTATTGTTTACCTAGTCAACTACAGCTAGGCTACTCATGATGCATTGGTTACCTAGCGAACTCCAGCTAAGCTTCTCGTAATGTATTGGTTTACCTAGCCGACTATAACTAGTCTACTCATGATGTATTGGTTGACGTAGCCAACTACAGCTAGTCTACTCATGATGTATTGGTTGACCTAGCCGGCTATAACTAGTCTACATTCAATGTATTGGCTTACCTAGCCAACTACAGCTAGGCTACTCATGATGCATTGGTTATCTAGCCAACGCCAGCTAGGCTACTCATGATGTATTGGTTTACCTTGCCAACTACAGGTATGCTACTCATGATGTATTGGTTAACCTAGCCAACTACAGCTAGGCTACTCATGATGTATTCTTTACCTAGTCAACTACAGCTAGGCTACTCATGATGCATTGGTTACCTAGCCGACTCCAGCTAAGCTTCTCGTAATGTATTGGTTAACCTAGCCGACTACAGCTAGGCTACTCATGATGTATTGGTTATCTAGCCAACGCCAGCTAGGCTACTCATGATGTATTGGTTTACCTTGCCAACTACAGGTATGCTACTCATGATGTATTGGTTTACCTAGCCAACTACAGCTAGTCTACTCATGATGTATTGGTTGACGTAGCCAACTACAGGTAGGCTGCTCATGATGTATTGGCTTACCTAGCCAACTACAGCTAGTCTACACATGATGTATTGGTTGACTTAGCCATCTACGGCTAGGATACTCATGATGTATTGGTTACCTAGTTAACTACAGCTAGGCTACTCATGATGCATTGGTTACCTAGCCAACTCCAGCTAAGCTTCTCGTAATGTATTGGTTTACCTAGCCGACTCTAACTAGTCTACTCATGACGTATTGGTTTACCTAGCCAACTACAGCTAGGCTACTCATGATGTATTGGTTGACCTAGCCAACTACAGCTAGGCTACTCATGATGTATTGGTTACCTAGCCATCTACATTTAGTCTACTCATGATGTATTGGTTGACCTAGCCGACTACAGCTAGGCTACTCATGATGTATTGGTTATCTAGCCAACGCCAGCTAGGCTACTCATGATGTATTGGTTTACCTTGCCAACTACAGGTATGCTACTCATGATGTATTGGTTTACCTAGCCAACTACAGCTAGTCTACTCATGATGTATTGGTTTACCTAGCCAATTATAACTAGGCTACTCATGATGTGTTGGTTACCTAGCCAACTACAGCTAATCTATTCATGATGTATTGGTTTACCTAGCCAACTATAACTAGGCTACTCATGATGTGTTGGTTATCTAGCCAACTACAGCTAGTCTACTCATAATGTATTGGTTTACCTAGACAACTATAACTAGGCTACTCATGATGTGTTGGTTACCTAGCCAACTACAGCTAGGCTACTCATGATGTATTGGTTACCTAGCCAACTATAAATCGTCTGCTCATTAAGTATTGGTTAACATAGCCAACTACAGCTAGGCTACTCATGATGTATTGGTTGACCTAGCAAACTATAACTAGTCTACACATGATGTATTGGTTGACCTAGCCAACTATGACTAGTCTAATCATGATGTATTGGTTGACGTAGCCAACTACAGCTAGTCTACTCATGATGTATTGGTTGACGTAGCCAACTACAGCTAGTCTACTCATGATGTGTTGGTTGACCTAGCCAACTATAACTAGTCTACCTATGATGTATTGGTTGACCTAGCCGGCTATAACTAGTCTACATTCAATGTATTGGCTTACCTAGCCAACTACAGCTAGGCTACTCATGATGCATTGGTTAGCTAGCCAACTCCAGCTAAGCTTCTCCTAATGTTTTGGTTAACCTAGCCAACTACAGCTAGGCTACTCATGATGTATTCTTTACCTAGTCAACTACAGCTAGGCTACTCATGATGTATTGGTTACCTAGCCGACTCCAGCTAAGCTCCTCGTAATGTATTGGTTAACCTAGCCGACTACAGCTAGGCTACTCATGATTTTTTGGTTATCTAGCCAACGCCAGCTAGGCTACTCATGATGTATTGGTTTACCTTGCCAACTACAGGTATGCTACTCATGATGTATTGGTTTACCTAGCCAACTACAGCTATTCTACTCATGATGTATTGGTTTACCTAGCAAACTATAACTAGGCTACTCATGATGTGTTGGATACCTAGCCAACTACAGCTAATCTACTCATGATGCATTGGTTCCCTAGCCAACGATAGCTAGGCTACTCACGATGTATTGGTTACCTAGGCAACTACAGCTAGGCTACTCATGATGTATTGGTTACCTAGCCAACTACAGCTAGGCTACTCATGATGTATTTGTTACCTAGCCAACTCCAGCTAGTCTACAAATGATGTATTGGTTGACCTAGCCAACTATGACTAGTCTAATCATGATCTATTGGTTGACGTAGCCAACTACAGCTAGTCTACTCATGATGTATTGGTTGACGTAGCCAAATACAGCTAGTCTACTCATGATGTATTGGTTGACCTAGCCAACTATAACTAGTCTACCTATGATGTATTGGTTGACCTAGCCGGCTATAACTAGTCTACATTCAATGTATTGGCTTACCTAGCCAACTACAGCTAGTCTACACATGATTTATTGGTTGACTTAGCCATCTACGGCTAGGATACTCATGATGTATTGGTTACCTAGTCAACTACAGCTAGGCTACTTATGATTTATTGGTTACCTAGCCAACTCCAGCTAAGCTTCTCGTAATGTATTGGTTAACCTAGCCGACTACAGCTAGGCTACTCATGATGTATTGGTTATCTAGCCAACGACAGGTATGCTAATCATGATGTGTTGGTTATCTAGCCAACTACAGCTAGTCTACTCATGATGTATTGGTTTACCTAGACAACTATAACTAGGCTACTCATGATGTGTTGGTTACCTAGCCAACAATAGCTAGGCTACTCATGATGTATTGGTTACCTAGCCAACTACAGCTAGTCTACTCATGATGTATTGGTTTACCTAGCCATCTACAGTTAGTCTACTCATGATGTATTGGTTGACCTAGCCATCTACAGTTAGTCTACTCATGATGTATTGGTTGACCTAGCCAACTACAGCTAGGCTACTCATGATGTATTGGTTACCTAGCCATCTACAGTTAGTCTACTCATGATGTATTGGTTGACCTAGCCATCTACAGTTAGTCTACTCATGATGTATTGGTTTACCTAGCCAACTACAGATAGGGTACTCATGATGTATTGGTTACCTAGCCAACTACAGCTAGGCTACTCATGATGTACTGCCTCATAGTGTTTTACTTTTGATACACTGAATTTCTATGAAAACTGCTATAGAAGTGTAATTAAATAATTATTATACCAAAGATGGTTAATTTAGTCTTGTTGAGCAAACATCTCTGAAGGTGTAAGATACATAGACACAGGAAGTCAGAAAGCAGGTGCAGTTAGTGAGTTTAATGATGATGAACAGGAAACGATACAAAACAAGAGCAGCGTCTGACATGGAAAACATAAACCGTACTACCTGATGACTAATAACAAAAGTGTGCTATACAAAGGGTAGGCGATCAAGGGAGTAATGAAGTCCAAGTGTGACTGATGAGGAAATGCAGGTGTGTGTAAAGGTGGGTTTCCAGATCCAGTGGTAAGTAGACCGGAGAGGTCGAGCACTGGCGAGGTGGAGCGGGAGTAGACATGACAGAAGGCCAAGAGGACGAATGATTGAAAAAAGAAAGTGGCACACTTCTCTGGCTACTTTCTTTTTTCTGTCAACTGATCTAATTGTTACCATGCACCTGCAACAAGATAGCTCAGATGTGAGAGTGCATTTTTTAATGTTGAAAGCAAAACCCACCATCAGTAGATGTTTATTACAAACAAGAAACACTTTTCAATGAGAAAACATAAATCCACTTTGGGTTTAAAAAAGGATAAGAAGAAAATGAATAAATTAATAGCTATGAATAAAATACATACAAAATACCTAAAACTACTTCTTAATGATGTCTTTTAAAATGGCCATAAGGAGTGCCTCCTGGCAGTCCCCTCCTACTGATGCCTATACATCTGGACCCTTCTGGGAGGGAGAGGAGCCCACAGCTGCAGTGTATTTTTGCTTAAACCTAAGGTTCTCCCACTTATTTTTCACCAATTCTGGTGACAGCTGCCTCTCCAGCTCAGAATCCTTCACGTAGATCCTGAAAAAAAGTGGCAACAGTAACGAATGCAGCTTACCATTGCTTTCACCATAACAGGGGTGTATACTCCAAACAGTTGCAACGAAAACAAGCGTCTCTATTGGACATGTTCAGCAAACAGGGAGGGACGTACCTGAATCTGTCCAATAGAAACGTTCATTTTCGTAGCAAAATTTTTACGTTTTGCAACTGTTTGGAGTAATGATTACACCCCTATGTGCAATGAAACTAGCTAGCTACCCAACTAGGCTAACGTTAAATATGAAGTAACCATGTAGCTAACGTTACTGTTCGAACAGTTATAACTTCTAGTCCTAGCTACTAAATCACATAGCTAGTTAAAGGCATGGCAGGCAGTAAGCTGCAAATCTGTTTTCAAAGATGTATGGTTAAATAATCATGATCATTTTAAATAGAAGAAAAACTACTTACATTTGAACACCCCTGCAGAAGTTCCGCTATTCGCCATCTTCCAAGTTTTTTTGTTGTTTACTTAAAGAGATCTAGCTATGAAAACTCATAGCTCCCCTCTTCCAATGCATTGTGGCTGTGAAATTCCTGAAAAGTGTGCCGCGAATTCTACTAAATGAAAAACCGAAATGAGTATACCATCCTGGCATTTACAGCATACAACATTTTTCGAAAATTCACATACGATTAAACATTTAATATTCGGATTCTCAAACAGACTACTATTTAGGATGCAAGTATTTGTATTCGGACACAGCCAATGTCTCTGTTCCTAATGACCTCCAGACTCTTCCTCAGCTAGTACACCCAGTCTCCATTGGGTGGCAGCTGCCCACCTGCCAGCTACTGTTCTGCTATTGGCTGGCCATCTCTCAGCAGGGTCAGGTATGTCTTCAATGAGCAAATGGGTATACATTCCATCTGAATTACCTTTTTTACAAATGTGATCTTAAATTTCATCCCATAGCATCCTTGGTCTTCCAGTGTAGTATGAAAAAGCGGTCATGTTGTAGTATAATCCATCTGCATCAATCTCATAGTGTGTCTCTGACCTGCATAAGAGCCAGTTCACCAACATCTCACAGCCACCTGTTCTCTACTGAACATGTATACCATCTGTAGAATGAGACGGTCCTTTAGGACAGATACTCTCTCTCCCATGCCGAGGTACCCTGAAGAGCACTCGTCTGTTTCCTTCTGGGTATTATGTCCCCCATCTAGCTCCATGATGGTTGTAAGGTAGCTAGAGGGAATAAAATGTCAGATTTCCACAATTGTAGCCTCCGGCATTGTAGCCTGCAAAATGTGTGTAATTATGTGAAATGGAAGAGCATACTGTTGCATTTTTTTTTAAATATCCCAGTATTACAGTCAACAAGTATAGATTCTATCATGAAATTGTCCATAATAACAGTGTGTTGTTAAGAATAAGCATCAGACAAACAGCATGGTGTGCATCGATTGTGAAGGACATTCATGGTGTTGTGTGTAAATCTGAGTAATTGAGCCAGGTTTCCCACTGAGCCCCGGAGGTAGAGAAACTCACCCTACCATTACATTACACACCACTCAACAGTGCCTTCACTCAATCCCACCATCACACACATACCTACATCCAGCTTCCTGTGAGTGTGAGTATGTGTATGTATGTGTCTGTTTGTGTGTATATGTGTGCGTGTGTGTGTGTGTGCGTTTCTCATAATGAAGCCATATGGGCTGTCTGTTAGTATGCGTGGTGCCAGCACTGGGAGCTGTGTTTGCTGGCTGGGAGGAGAGTGTCGAGACGTGATCTGCATTCTCACACACACCCTAGGCTGCTTCTTCCCTCTCCTATCCTCTCCTCCTCTCTCAATCCCTCTCTGGCCTTCTCTTGCCCCCCTCTACCCCCTCTGCAACCCTCTCTATATTGTACTTGTTGTTTTTAAACACTCTCTGTGTCCCAATCAGATTAGCTGGCGTGAAGCGCCCCTGTCCTGGTGTTCCTGGCAAGCCAGTGGGTCGGAGCGAAGAGAGAGAGAGAGAGAGAGAGAGAGAGAGAGAGAGAGAGAGAGAGAGAGAGAGAGAGAGAGAGAGAGAGAGAGAGAGAGAGAGAGAGAGAGAGAGAGAGAGAGAGAGAGAGAGCGAGAGAGAGAGAGAGAGAGAGAGAAAATTTGGAGAGGGGACTGTATGCTGACCTAAATTCACATGTTAGTAGAAAATCTAAATGACAGCAGTTGAAGGGGAGATGGGAGTCTGAGGCAAGAATACAGAATAAAGAGAGACAGAGGGAGGGAGAGCGGGCGAGAGTCAGAGAGAGGGAGAGACAGAGGGAGGGAGAGAGAAAGACAAAGGGAGAGAGAAAGAGAGATGGAGTGAGACAGATGGAAGGAGAGAGAGGGGGAGAGAGACAGAGGGAGGGAGAGAGAGAGACAGAGGGAGAGATAAAGAGAGAGGGAGGGAGATAGAGGGAGAGAGAAAGAGAGGGGAAACGGGTTAATTCATTAATCTGGAGGGTTCCTCTAACAGCATATGAAAATTAGACCAATAGATCTATTCAAATTGATTTCCAAAAACTACGACCATAGGCATATTCTACAAATAAAAAACGAAACCAATGTATCTCATTTGTTTTGATTAAAGGATGAGGCCAGATGACAGAGCATGCTACACAACCAGAGGAGAGAAATCAGAATAATGTAGGAGGCTTTCATGAAAACAGTCCAACCAAAATCACAGTCCAACAACAAAATTTGGGAAATTAGCATAAGACACAGAATTTTAGTCCAAGCTGAGTGTTAACAATTCAGTTTATGAGTTTCCTAATTGTATCCGCTAAAAGCTAGCCATAAAGAAAATGCTTTAAAAAAAACTTTACTCTATAAAAACAATGGCAACCCACAGGTGTAAAAACGTCAGTATTTTACTACAGCAGATTTTTACAAGAACTACATTTCTATTGAGTTCTCCTAATGTGTGATGAACCTGTTGCACTGGGACATAGTCACCTGACTATGTGTGATGAACCTGTTGCACTGGGACATAGTCACCTGACTATGTGTGATGAACCTGTTGCACTGGGACATAGTCACCTAACTATGTGTGATGAACCTGTTGCACTGGGACATAGTCACCTGACTATGTGTGATGAACCTGTTGCACTGGGACATAGTCACCTGACTATGTGTGATGAACCTGTTGCACTGGGACATAGTCACCTAACTATGTGTGATGAACCTGTTGCACTGGGACATAGTCACCTGACTATGTGTGATGAACCTGTTGCACTGGGACATAGTCACCTGACTATGTGTGATGAACCTGTTGCACTGGGACATAGTCACCTGACTATGTGTGATGAACCTGTTGCACTGGGACATAGTCACCTGACTATGTGTGATGAACCTGTTGCACTGGGACATAGTCACCTGACTATGTGTGATGAACCTGTTGCACTGGGACATAGTCACCTAATGCACTGGGACATAGTCACCTGACTATGTGTGATGAACCTGTTGCACTGGGACATAGTCACCTGACTATGTGTGATGAACCTGTTGCACTGGGACATAGTCACCTGACTATGTGTGATGAGCCTGTTGCACTGGGACATAGTCACCTGACTATGTGTGATGAACCTGTTGCACTGGGACATAGTCACCTGACTATGTGTGATGAACCTGTTGCACTGGGACATAGTCACCTGACTATGTGTGATGAGCCTGTTGCACTGGGACATAGTCACCTGACTATGTGTGATGAACCTGTTGCACTGGGACATAGTCACCTGACTATGTGTGATGAACCTGTTGCACTGGGACATAGTCACCTGACTATGTGTGATGAACCTGTTGCACTGGGACATAGTCACCTGACTATGTGTGATGAACCTGTTGCACTGGGACATAGTCACCTGACTATGTGTGATGAACCTGTTGCACTGGGACATAGTCACCTGACTATGTGTGATGAACCTGTTGCACTGGGACATAGTCACCTGACTATGTGTGATGAACCTGTTGCACTGGGACATAGTCACCTGACTATGTATTTCATCTAAAAACACATTCATCATTTCAATTCTTGTATTTGACATTCATCATAGAAAATACTACTAATTACCTCCACCGGTCTAAATATTGAAAGGAAAAAGTGAATGTAGGGGCAGTAGGCAGGTAGCCTTGATATTAGAGTGTTTAGCCAGTAACCCCAAGATTACCAGAGCTGACAAAAAAAGTAAAATACTGTGCCCTGGAGCAAGGCACTAATTGCTCTGCTGGTGCTGTACAGTGGCTGTGAACCCACTCCCTGCAGGTGTCTCAAGAGAGTTGGGATGTGCAACAAACAAAACACTTTTTCATTGCACACTTGTGTGTAAGAGGACAAATATAAGCCCCTCCTTATTATTATATAGATTTGGTCAATTAAATAAATTCATATAATGTGGTGTATTCATTTGCTAAACACAGATGTTTACTAAACGTTAAGCTGTTGAATATAATAGCAGTAAATCAATACTCATATAGATAGACCACAAAATAAGAATAAATAAATGTACATTATTCCAAAAAATTATAATAAATCAAGATTAAAATAATAAAATGAACAGATCAGTTCACGTAAATCTTTTCTGTTTTGGAGATTTTTTTTTTAAGTGTTATTATTTCCAAAAGTTTTTCTGTGATGAAGTTGAGAGAAAATAAAAGTTATAATTTGATGACTGATAATAAAAATCAAAAATAACTTTCTATATTTGAACTATAAAGTCAGAACATTTTGTTGGAAATTTTGTCCACAGCTAGAAGGGAGACGATGTTCACTTGAACCTGACAAACAGGTCTGATCTCCCAGCTCATCATCTGGCCTTAATACGACAGAAGACAAGATTCACCCTGCAAACAGACTGCCCCACTGTGTGTGTGTGTGTGTGTGTGTGTGTGTGTGTGTGTGTGTGTGTGTGTGTGTGTGTGTGTGTGTGTGTGTGTGTGTGTGTGTGTGTGTGTGTGTGTGTGTGTGTGTGTGTGTGTGTGTGTGTGTGTGTGTGTGTGTGTGTGTGTGTGTGTGTGTGTGTGTGTGTGTGTGTGAGAGAGAATGTGCGTGTATGCCAGTGTTCCCGTTACGTGGGATAGGAGCTCCTTGCGTGATCAGAACAAAGCAAGAGAGCATGAGCAGAAAATCCCTCATTGCCCAGCCTTTAAAAATGCAGGAGGGAAATGCATGCAGAAGCAAGTAAAGTAAATGTACAAATTATGAACCAAAACAAGTCTGAGGCTTCAAAAGGAAGGAGATACCCCCCACATGAGGCAGCAAACTTTATTGCATGTGAGGAGGAGAGGAGAAGGAGAGGAGAAGGAGGAAAGAACGAGAGAGGAGGAGAGAGAGAAGAGAGAGCAGAAGGAGAGCAGAAGGAGGAGAGATAAGAGAGGAGGAGGAGAGAGAGAAGAGAGAGCAGAAGGAGAGGAGAAGGAGGAGGAGGAGAGACGTACATACATCTCTCATATTATCTAGGAAATGCTTTCACAGAAGGAATTATTTAGTCTGAAAGGCAGTCCATATTTCTCCTTGGTCTTGACCTAAATCTTTAAATCAAATCAAAGTGTATTGGTTGCATACACAGATTTGCAGGTGCAATAACAGGTGCAGCGAAATGCTTATGTTACTAGCTCCAACAATGCAGCAGAATGTCAAACACAAATAATCAAAACAAGAAATCTAGAAATTACAAAATTAGAACATGTGTTCTAAACTATTGAAGACCTGTCTGGATTTTACAAAATTGTATTGGTCGCATACATATTATTCAGCAGATGTTGTAGCGAAATGCTTGCGTTCCTAGTTCCAACAGTGCAGTAATATCTAACAGTTCACAACAATACACACAAATCTAAAAGTAAAAGAATGGAATGAAGAAATATAGAAATATTAGGACGAGCATTAGGTCAAGGTATCTGGGCAGGAACACACTGTAAATGGCTCCATACTAAATATAGACTGAAGTAGGTCTAATTAACTGTAGGCCAGTGTTCCCGTTATTTGGGTTAGGAGCTCCTTGTAGTCACCATGCTTTTAAGTGTCTCTGTGTTTTTGAGTGTGTGTGTGTGCTGTGTGCATCTAACAGGCTTCCTGGATGCCTCCTTAAAGTTTGCAGGAAGGCGTGAGTAACTCGCCCACGTGACCCACAGCCTATCATGACGCCACCTCCCGTCGTCCCACCATCGACATCAGTGTCCGCACCTCGGAGTGCCACACTTGCACACTTGCACACACACACGCACTGCTTTCTGACTCCATCCAGACCATAATGATCCCTAGACTGCTCTCCCTGAAAACCACACGGCAGGGGAATGGAGAGGTGTTAAGAAACTGGGGTGTTGTTAGAATGTGTCTGCCTATAAAGTGATCTCGAACGTACAGAATGATACAGCACCAACAGTGTGTGGATGTGTTCGCCTGGATGTGTGTTTGTAAGCACCATCAGTGTGTGGATGTGTTCGCCTGGATGTGTGTTTGTACAGCACCAACAGTGTGTGGATGTGTTCGCCTGGATGTGTGTTTGTACAGCACCATCAGTGTGTGGATGTGTTCGCCTGGATGTGTGTTTGTACAGCACCAACAGTGTGTGGATGTGTTCGCCTGGATGTGTGTTTGTACAGCACCATCAGTGTGTGGATGTGTTCGCCTGGATGTGTGTTTGTACAGCACCATCAGTGTGTGGATGTGTTCGCCTGGATGTGTGTTTGTACAGCACCATCAGTGTGTGGATGTGTTCGCCTGGATGTGTGTTTGTACAGCACCATCAGTGTGTGGATGTGTTCGCCTGGATGTGTGTTTGTACAGCACCATCAGTGTGTGGATGTGTTCGCCTGGATGTGTGTTTGTACAGCACCAACAGTGTGTGGATGTGTTCGCCTGGATGTGTGTTTGTACAGCACCATCAGTGTGTGGATGTGTTCGCCTGGATGTGTGTTTGTACAGCACCATCAGTGTGTGGATGTGTTCGCCTGGATGTGTGTTTGTACAGCACCATCAGTGTGTGGATGTGTTCGCCTGGATGTGTGTTTGTACAGCACCATCAGTGTGTGGATGTGTTCGCCTGGATGTGTGTTTGTACAGCACCAACAGTGTGTGGATGTGTTCGCCTGGATGTGTGTTTGTACAGCACCAACAGTGTGTGGATGTGTTCGCCTGGATGTGTGTTTGTACAGCACCAACAGTGTGTGGATGTGTTCGCCTGGATGTGTGTTTGTACAGCACCATCAGTGTGTGGATGTGTTCGCCTGGATGTGTGTTTGTACAGCACCATCAGTGTGTGGATGTGTTCGCCTGGATGTGTGTTTGTACAGCACCATCAGTGTGTGGATGTGTTCGCCTGGATGTGTGTTTGTACAGCACCAACAGTGTGTGGATGTGTTCGCCTGGATGTGTGTTTGTACAGCACCATCAGTGTGTGGATGTGTTCGCCTGGATGTGTGTTTGTACAGCACCATCAGTGTGTGGATGTGTTCGCCTGGATGTGTGTTTGTACAGCACCATCAGTGTGTGGATGTGTTCGCCTGGATGTGTGTTTGTACAGCACCAACAGTGTGTGGATGTGTTCGCCTGGATGTGTGTTTGTACAGCACCATCAGTGTGTGGATGTGTTCGCCTGGATGTGTGTTTGTACAGCACCAACAGTGTGTGGATGTGTTCGCCTGGATGTGTGTTTGTACAGCACCATCAGTGTGTGGATGTGTTCGCCTGGATGTGTGTTTGTACAGCACCATCAGTGTGTGGATGTGTTCGCCTGGATGTGTGTTTGTACAGCACCATCAGTGTGTGGATGTGTTCGCCTGGATGTGTGTTTGTACAGCACCAACAGTGTGTGGATGTGTTCGCCTGGATGTGTGTTTGTACAGCACCAACAGTGTGTGGATGTGTTCGCCTGGATGTGTGTTTGTACAGCACCAACAGTGTGTGGATGTGTTCGCCTGGATGTGTGTTTGTACAGCACCAACAGTGTGTGGATGTGTTCGCCTGGATGTGTGTTTGTACAGCACCAACAGTGTGTGGATGTGTTCGCCTGGATGTGTGTTTGTACAGCACCATCAGTGTGTGGATGTGTTCGCCTGGATGTGTGTTTGTACAGCACCATCAGTGTGTGGATGTGTTCGCCTGGATGTGTGTTTGTACAGCACCATCAGTGTGTGGATGTGTTCGCCTGGATGTGTGTTTGTACAGCACCATCAGTGTGTGGATGTGTTCGCCTGGATGTGTGTTTGTACAGCACCATCAGCACCACTCTCCCCAGGGAGACACACACAATGTCTCCACACCCTATTTGCTGCCTGTACGTAAACTGAGCCATAGAAACTACAGGAATAAACTTAATTCAAACACTCCTCTATTTATCTAGCTATAGGACAAATGTTTCCCCTCACATTTGTAGGTGCAAGTTGCAAAATATTTGTTTGATACGAAAGTTGTTGAATAATTCATGTGTGATTTAATAATGCAGTAAAGTTGGAGGAGTTTAGACTCAAAAGCATGCTGGTGAGAAACTGCTGCACCTGTCTGTCTGTCTGTCTGTCTGTCTGTCTGCCTGCCTGCCTGCCTGCCTGCCTGCCTGCCTGCTGGTCTGTCTGTCTGTCTGTCTGTCTGTCTGCCTGCCTGCCTGCTGGTCTGTCTGTCTGTATGTCTGTCTGTCTGCCGGTCTGCCGATCTGTCTGTCTGTCTGCCGTTCTGTCAGCCTGTCTGTCTGCTCTTCCCACCAGCTACAGTACTTGCAGTACACACTCTGCTTGTACAACCTCACTGTAACCAGCACGAATACATTGTCCTCCTCTAAGATGCCCACCACAGGATCTCCTCATTAAAGAGAGCACTGTTATGTCTAGTACTACTCTCAAGTCACCTCAAGTCACCTCTCCAGCACAATGTACTGTACTTTAGGCTTCTAAATCAAGCTGAACACATATCTTCAACATTTGGCAGCAGAGAATAATAAATAGTCATTTGACTTCTCTGTGAGCCACATGGCTCCTCTGGATGCCTGAGGTTTCTCATAGACATAGACGTATACAGGACACCGGAGACCCCCCAAACCACTAACTTCCTATAATTCTATACATTTTGCAATGAGGCTGAGATAATTTTGCATTTTTAAAGCTAATTTCCTGCAATTCTACACATATTGCCCTGGGGCATTGAGAAAATGCTTTTGTTTTATATCTAATCTCATGCTATTCCCCACATTTTGCAATGAGGCTGAGAGAATTTTCAAAACTAATTTCCTGTAATTCTACACATATTGTCCTGTGGCATAGAGGAAAATGTGCAGTTTTATAGCTAATATCATGCTATTTTACACATTGTGCAATGAAGCTGAGATCATTTTCCAAGCTAATATTACGCTGGGGCATAGAGAAAAATACGCAGTTTTATAGCAAATTTCCTGCTATTTCTACACATTTTGCCATAAATACCCTGGCTGATCCTGTAACGGCTGTTTGAAGAAGAGGACCAAGGTGCAGCGTTGTACGTGTTCATGATTTTTAATACAGCTGAACACTAGAACAAAAAATAACAAAGCAGAACAAACGAAACAGTTCTGTCTGGTGCAGACACACAAAACAGAAAATAACTACCCACAAAACCCATGTGGGCAAGAGCTACCTAAGTATAGTTCTCAATCAGAGACAACGATAGACAACTGCCTCTGATTGAGAACCACACCCGGCCAAACAACAAAGAAATACAAAACATTGAACACAAAACATAGAATGCCCACCCCAACTCACGCCCTGACCAAACCAAAATAGAGACATAAAAAGGATCTCTAAGGTCAGGGCGTGACAGATCCGTCATGGATGCTGGTGCCGGGTCAAACTCAGTGCTGTAGAGAAAGTGATGTATTATCACTCTGATTACCATTGGCTCTGAGCTGCTCTACACAGAGGAACACTGCTGGAAAACACACTGAAATAAAGATGCCCAATTATAAACTAAACCTACTCTCAGGGCTTTGATGGAATTAGCTGAAAGGCTCCTCTTGCGTAACCGCTCCCAAAATGTGCAGTGCATATGCAATCACTTGTCCTATTTACACCAAACAATGGTAAATTTTCCCGCGCTGTAAAAAAGTTACGTAAAAATGCAAAGGTGTTTTAATTCTGGTTGATATAACACGTTTTTGTCTGATTGCTGCGTTTGTTGTCCCGTGTGTGGAGAGGTCTCAGACTGTTTCCTACAGATACTTTCCTCTCTCTGTATTGCCTATGTCAGCAGGCAGCCAGCCCGCCTAAGGCTGCACCGTGCAGGAGAAATACCGTTTCATCAGTTCAGTTAAATATAGCCAAAGTTACAAAAGACTCCCAACACGAACACTGATATGAGAGCTAAATATACATGCGATGAGACACCAAAAAAGACAACTATTAAAAACACATTTAACAAGCCTAATGCACATGAAGAGTTATCAAAAATATAAATAGTATGCACGTGATGTGAATGTGCACGCAATGTAATAATGCACGCAGTGTAAATCATCTACTAACATCAATTTGTAGAATGATATATTACTGTAAAGTTTACACATTAATAATAATGGAAATGAATATATAGCAGCTCACATAGAAAATAATTATACAACAGAAAATAATTATACAACAGAAAAAGATGGACAACTAACAGTTCACTAACAAAAAGTAAGGCATATTCTAAACATATTCAAGATGTAATACGGTAAAATACATTGCTTTCAAAGCACTGTATCTGTTTTTATGCCGTAGAGTCTAGAGTGTAGAATACAGTGGAGATGTCATTTCGATGGCTGTTGTACTGTAGCACCATAATGATGTCTGTCTCAGTCCTGTTACTGCAGCAGGAGAGGATACTTTGCCAGGAGACCCACAGTAAATATAGCATAATCTTGGCTGGGTTAGACGCATGCACTCGCACACACACTCGCACGCAGATACACATGCACACACACAAACACACTCGCACGCGGATACGCACACACACACAGGGCTGGGTTACACACTAGATGAATTAGACACACACGGCCACACACACAAACAAACACACAATCCCTGGCTGGGTTAAACACACACACACACACCAGGGCTCTGCTCATAGTTCTGCATCTGTGAGTATCCTGCTGACCTGGAAGTAGTTTGTCAAGAGAGTTAACAACACTATCTATTTGTAGTTACATTAGCTATATGACATACCTAGGGTTGCAAAATTCCGGTAACCATAAAATCCAGGTTAGTGGTATCCTGAAATAAAGAGGGAACAGGCAGTAAATCCGGAATCCTTCAACCAGGATTTCAGAAAAACCTGAGAATTTTGTGAGTTACCCGAATTTTGCAACCCTGGTCTTAACCCAATCGTATCCCAATGACATGATAATTTTGGTTAGTCTCAAACTAAAACGTCTTGATACAAGCTATATAGTCTGGATAAAGCAAAATAATCTCAAAAGTAATACATTTCAATTATTTAACTTAAATACATTTTTTGCAGTGTAATTACCATGTTACCTCACAGCTCCACAATGGATGACAGAAACAGGACAGGTGTGTCTGTTGCTTTGGAGTTACATACACACCCGGGACCTAAGAGACACACCCGGGACCTTAGAGACACACCCGGAACCTTAGAGACTGACTCGGGACCTTAGAGACACACCCAGG
Organism: Salvelinus fontinalis; assembly: GCF_029448725.1. NCBI lineage: Eukaryota > Metazoa > Chordata > Actinopteri > Salmoniformes > Salmonidae > Salvelinus > Salvelinus fontinalis. The sequence continues at coordinate 18,647,368 of NC_074687.1, forward strand.
ACCTTAGAGACACACCCGGGACCTAAGAGACACACCCGGGACCTTAGAGACACACCCGGGACCTTAGAGACACACTCGGAACCTTAGAGACTCACTCGGGACCTTAGAGACACACTCGGAACCTTAGAGACACACTCGGGACCTTAGAGACACACTCGGGACTTTACATACACACTCATAACCTTAGGGGTAGATCGAGAGAGAGAGAGAGAGTGAGAGAGAGAGAGAGAGAGAGAGAGAGAGAGAGAGAGAGAGAGAGAGAGAGAGAGGGAGAGAGAGAGAGGGAGAGGGAGAGAGAGAGAGAGAGAGAGAGAGGGAGAGAGCGAGGGAGGGAGCGAGGGAGGGAGGGAGGGAGAGAGAAATGGATGGGTGGATATAAAGGGGTTAAGTCTGCCATTCTCCACCAGAGGAGAGGCTGGCGGCGGGAGAGTCCATTTCCTCTGGCTAAGTGGTGTGTATGTGTGTGTGTGTGTGCGCCTGTGTGTATGAGAGAAGAGAGTGGGGGGTACGGGGTGTGCTGCCGAGCGTGCCTAATGCGACAGGACAGTTCTTGCTTATTATAGAAGCAGCGCGGATAATAAAATCTGAATCAAACTGCCAGCTGAGATACTCGGGAGAGCCTCCCGCTCTTCAATCTTTTACGTTATTGAAGCACTTGACACTGGGGTGGATCAAATATCACTAGTTTGCGTGCAAATACTTACTTAGTGAGCCAGCGGGGCCCAAATCTGGGCAGCAGGCCTGCAGGTGAGCAGCCGTGCAAACACAGTTAATTATACTACTCCCTCCGTATCCCTCTCTCTCTCTCCCCCTGTCTCCCCCTCTGTCTCCCACTCCTCACCAACTGTCACAATTGCCCCCTAAGTGGTCACGGTTGATGTATTTCGATTAGATTTCTCTGGGGCCGAGAGCTCTGACAAATTCATGTTTTGGCTGCAGGAAACTGGTAGCAATCAGGAGACCACAACACCATAACAGACAGACGAGAGGAAGGGAGGGAGAGAGGGAAAGAGAAGGGAGGAGGGAGCCACAGCACTCTGCAGCCGAAGACAAGGACCAGCGGGAGGCTGAGAGCTCTGAGCTAAGTGCAGGCAGGGCTGCAGCCGCAGGCAGGGCAGGGCTGGGAAAGACAGAGAAAGAGAAGGAGCACTGACTGTCTGCCAATCAGTGTACCCATTTTCCCAGGCAGTGTCAGCCTCTGACTCACCTGGTGTGTTTGATCTGATTTCTACTGATTCTACTGATTAGATTTCCTACGCAACAAACTACACTGATCTTTGCTGGTCACTCCGTCACGCTTGCTGTCCCTCCCTTTGTTGTATATACAGTACACATACACACTCTAGCACACTGTCGCTGCATGGCAACTGCTGTAAGGTTAGAGAACAGTCTGTGGACCTTGCCCCTCTGCTCTCCAGGCAGGACCTCCCCCGCCGTCACCACTCTCCCCCCTCCTCTCCCCTTGCTGTAGTATGACAGGCCAGGATGACTCAGTGACTATGGTCGTGTTCCCCTGCTCAGACATTGCTGATGCTTGCCAGATCTTACAAGGCCTGGATAGGTATGTTTCATATCATCTAATCACATATGTTAAAGGTGCAGTGCAGTCAAAAACATAATTTTCTGTGTTTTATATACACTGAGTGTAACAAAAATTAGGGACACCTTCCTAAATTCAGTCTCCTCCCCTTCATCTACACTGATTGAAGTGGATTTAACAAGTGACATCCATAAGGGATCATAGCTTTCACCTGGATTCACCTGGTCAGTCGATCTCATGGAAAGATCAGGTGTTCTTAATGTTTTGTTCACTCAGAGTGTATTGCCACACTATGAGGTTGGAATAATACTGTCAAATTGTGAAAATGATGATGCCCTTTCAGTGTAAGAGCTGTTTGAAAAGACTGCCTGAAATTTCAGCTGGAGTTTTGACCAGCTGGTGACATCAAACAGGCGGTTAATAAGTTAATAGACCAAACCTCTGCAAATAACAGCTACTTTTCAGTTTTTCCCTCCCCACTCAGACCACTCAGAGACAGTCCTAGCAAAATTCTTGCTGTAAAATGTGTTCTTTGCTAAGAAGCAATTTGTTTCTTTTTAAACATTTTGATCGAAAACAATGATTTGATATTTAGATAAAAACAGCTGCTTTGGAACTTAAAAGCAATATGGTGCCTGACTGCACAGTCGATGATGTGGCACACAACCATTGGTTCAGTGGTGTAGTGGAGGGTATGCGCAGGTATACACCGTATACCCATTTATTATTCAGTGGGCATTGTGTATACTCACGTCTTAATCTCCAATGATATGTATCAAGGTAGTGTTGTAGAGGTATACGCCATATCAATTAATAGGGCTGATGGAACAGACTGGGATGTTTAGCTTAAAATGTTGAATGTATTTTATTTCTTTACATTTTAGGCGCAGCAAAAAAATTGAAAGAAATACAATAGGACAGGAGAACGCACATGAGTAAGTCTTTATATAAATATAATGTGAAGTAAAAGGTCCAGGTGTCACGATCGTGTGGCGGATTAACGGACCAAAATGCAGCAGTTGGAAAATAAGCCATCTTCTTTTATTATAAAACGAAGATGAACACGACACAAAAACACTTTAACAAAACAACAAAATAACAAAACGACCGTGAAGCTACAAACGTTGTGCACTTACACACACTGGCTACAAACGTTCTTACATAGACAATTACCCACAACCAATGAGAGCCTATGGCTACCCTAAATAAGGCTCTCAATCAGAGACAACCGAAATCAGCTGTCTCTAATTGGGAACTCATTCAGGCAACCATAGACTCTCCTAGACAACTAAACATACATAGACAACACTAGAAACATGTACTCAACACAAACCCATATACTATACACAACCCCTTTACCATAAACAACACCCAAAACCAACAAAACATAAACATTCCCCATGTCACACCCTGACCTAACTAAAATAATAAAGAAAACAAAGAATACTAAGGCCAGGGCGTGACACCAGGTTTCAATGAATTAAGGAACAGGAAAAACATAGTGATGGTAATGACAGACCTAACTGTCTTCTGGTAGATGGAAAGGCTTTCACCAAAACCTTCTTATTAAATGTTAACTAGCTACAAAGTAGCATATATGTACAGTTGAAGTCAGAGGTTTACAGTCGTGGCCAAAAGTTTTGAGAATGAAACAAATATTAATTTTCACAGTCTGCTGCCTCAGTTTGTATGATGGCAATTTCCATATACTCCAGAATGTTATGAAGAGTGATCAGATTAATTGCAATTAATTGCAAAGTCCCTCTTTGCCATGCAAATGAACTGAATCCCCCCAAAAACATTTCCACTGCATTTCAGTCCTGCCACAAAAGGACCAGCTGACATCATGTCAGTGATTCTCTCGTTAACACAGGTGTGAGTGTTGACGAGGACAAGGCTGGAGATCACTCTGTCATGCTGATTTTGAGTTTGAATAACAGACTGGAAGCTTCAAAAGGAGGGTGGTTCTTGGAATCATTGTTCTTCCTCTGTCAACAATGATAACCTGAAAGGAAACACGTGCCGTCATCATTGCTTTGCACAAAAAGGGCTTCACAGGCAAGGATATTGCTGCCAGTAAGATTGCACCTAAATCAACCATTTATCGGATCATCAAGAACTTCAAGGAGAGCGGTTCAATTGTTGTGAAGAAGGCTTCAGGGCGCCCAAGAAAGTCCAGCAAGCGCCAGGACTGTCTCCTAAAGTTGATTCAGCTGCAGGATCGGTAAACCACCAGTACAGAGCTTGCTCAGGAATGGCAGCAGGCAGGTGTGAGTGCATCTGCACGCACAGTAAGTGAAAGACTTTTGGAGGATGGCCTGGTGTCAAGAAGGGCAGCAAAGAAGCCACTTCTCTCCAGGTAAAACATCAGGGACAGACTGATATTCTGCAAAAGGTACAGGGATTGGACTGCTGAGGACTGGGGTAAAGTAATTTTATCTGATGAATCCCCTTTCCGATTGTTTGGGGCATCCGGAAAAAAGCTTGTCCAGAGAAGACAAGGTGAGCGCTACCATCAGTCCTGTGTCATGCCAACAGTAAAGCATCCTGAAACCATTCATGTGTGGGGTTGCTTCTCAGCCAAGGGAGTGGGCTCACTCACAATTGTGCCTAAGAACACAGCCATGAATAAAGAATGGAACCAACACATCCTCCGAGAGCAACTTCTCCCAACCATTCAGGAACAGTTTGGTGATGAACAATGCCTTTTCCAGCATGATGGAGCACCTTGCCACTAAGTGGCTCGGGGTACAAAACATCGATATTTTGGGTCCATGGCCAGGAAACTCCCCAGACCTTAATCCCATTGGGAACTTGTGGTCAATCCTCAAGAGGCGGGTGGACAAACAAAACCCCACAAATTCTGACAAACTCCAAGCATTGATTATGCAAGAATGGGCTGCCATCAGTCAGGATGTGGCCCAGAAGTTAATTGACAGCATGCCAGGGCAGATTGCAGAGGTCTTGAAAAAGAAGGGTCAACACTGCAAATGTTGACTCTTTGCATCAACTTCATGTAATTGTCAATACAAGCCTTTGACACTAATGAAATGCTTATAATTATACTTCAGTATTCCATAGTAACATCTGACAAAAATATCTAAAGACACTGAAGCAGCAAACTTTGTGGAAATTAATATTTGTGTCATTCTCAAAACTTTTGGCCACTACTGTACATACACTTAGGCTGGAGTCATTAAAACTTGTTTTTCAACCATTCGGTTAGGACATCTACTTTGTGCATGATACAAGTTATTTTTCCAACAATTGTTTACAGACAGATTATTTCACTTATAATTCACTGTATCACAATTCCGGTGTGTCAGAAGTTTACATACACTAAGTTGACTGTGCATTTAAATAGCTTGGAAAAATCCAGAAAATTATGTTATGGCTTTAGAAGCTTCTGATAGGCTAATTGACATCATTTGAGTCAATTGTAGGTGTACCTGTGGATGTATTTCAAGGCATACAAGCAATGCAGGTGCTTATATACCTGCATTGCTTGCTGTTTAGGGTTTTAGGCTGGGTTTCTGTACAGCACTTTGAGATATCAGCTGATGTAAGAAGGGCTATTTAAATCAATTTGATTTGATACGTCCAAACTCAGTGCCTCTTTGCTTGACATCATGGGAAAATCAAAAGAAATCAGAAAAAAACTCTTGTGAAGATACTGGAGAAAACAGGTACAAAAGTATCCATATCCACAGTAAAACCAGTCCCATATCGACATAACCTGAAAGGCCGCTCAGCAAGGAAGAAGCCACTGCTCCAAAACCGTCATAAAAAAGCCTGACTACGGTTTGCAACTCCACATGGGGAGAAACTTTTTGGAGAAATGTCCTCTGGTCTGATGAAACAAAAATAGAACTGTTTGGCCATAATGACCATCGTTATGATTGGAGGAAAAAGGGGGCGGCTTGCAAGCCTAAGAACACCATCCCAACTGTGAAGCACGGGAGTGGCAGCATCATGTTGTGGGGGCGCTTTGCTGCAGGAGGGACTGGTGCACTTCACAAATTAGATGGCATCATGAGGCAGGAAAATTATGTGGATATATTGAAGCAGCATCTCAAGACATCAGTCAAGAAGTTAAAGCTTGGTCGCAAATGGGTCTTCCAAATGGACAATGACCCCAAGCATACTTCCAAAGATGTGGCAAAATGGCTTAAGGACAACAAAGTCAAGGTATTGGAGTGGCCATCACAAAACCCTGACCTCAATCCTATAGAAAATTTGTGGGCAGAACTGAAAAAGCGTGTGCAAGCAAGGAAGCCTTCAAACCTGACTCAGTTACACCAGCTCTGTCAGGAGGAATGGGCCAAAATTCACCCAACTTAAAGCTTGTGGAAGGCTACCTGAAATGTTTGTCCCGAGCTAAACAATTTAAAGGCAATACTACCAAATACTAATTGAGTGTATGTAAACGTCTGACCCACTGGGAATGTGAGGAAAGAAAGAAAAACTTAAATAAATCATTCTCTCTACTATTATTCTGACATTTCACATTCTTAAAATAAAGTGGTAATCCTAACTGACCTAAGACAGGGAATTTTTACTAGAATTAAATCTCCGGAATTGTGAAAAACTGAGTTTAAATCTATTTGGCTAAGGTGTATGTAAACTCCCGACTTCAACTGTACCGGTCATAATTATATTATGATGATTTGCATCAACCCAGTGGTCATTTATTTTACAAACTCCATCTCATGTGCTACAGAAACACCGCTAATCAAACAGTAGTGCTAGGTGCCTGTACTACAGAAACACCGCTAATCAAACAGTAGTGCTAGGTGCCTGTACTACAGAAACACAGCTAATCAAACAGTAGTGCTAGGTGCCTGTACTACAGAAACACCGCTAATCAAACAGTAGTGCTAGGTGCCTGTACTACAGAAACACAGCTAATCAAACAGTAGTGCTAGGTGCCTGTACTACAGAAACACAGCTAATCAAACAGTAGTGCTAGGTGCCTGTACTACAGAAACACCACTAATCAAACAGTAGTGCTAGGTGCCTGTACTACAGAAATACCACTAATCAAACAGTAGTGCTAGGTGCCTGCACTACAGAAATACCACTAATCAAACAGTAGTGCTAGGTGCCTGCACACTAGAATTAAAGGATAATTAATCAAAAAAATTAAATAAAAAATTTGATTTTTCTCAGACCTCAAAAGTGGTCTCCTGCTGTGGTTTAAGTGTTGTTATGGACTTAGAACATACAATGTTGTTGTTTTTATGTTGCAAAAAGTGTGACTTTGAGAACGAAAACCTGAACAAATGTGGAAAATTCTGAAACCTGTGAATATTTGACACATTTTATCTTTTTCAATAGTAGGCCTACTATTAGCCAGCTTGGGTTGGCCTGACTGTGAAAGACCAATGTGGGATTTAGCATTTTAGGTCATTCAGAGTGTGTCCTATCTGTGCCTGTAAACAGACAGTTGGAGGGAGAAGTGTGTACATGCACAGTCTTTCTCTTCCTCATCACCAGCCCTCAATGTTCATACGTTTGAGTCCCTATCTCCACTAGATACTTGGCACATGACATTGTTCATTAAAACCTCTACCGCTTCTCTGTCCCGGATCCGGGATCCTCCTCATCAAAAAAGCTGATAGCATAGCCTAGCCTAACGCGACAGGGATATCATATAATATAATTTTCATGAAATCACAAGTCCAATACAGCAAATGAAAGATAAACATCTTGTGAATCCAGCCACCATTTCCGATTTGTAAAATGTTTTACAGCGAAAACACAATATGTATTTCTATTAGCTAACCACAATAGCAAAACACTCAACCGCATATTTTCACAATTTTTCTACCGCATAGGTAGCTATCACAAAACCGACCAAATAGAGATATAATTAGTCAATAACCAAGAAACAACTTCATCAGATGACAGTCTTATAACATGTTAAACAATAAAGGTATGTTTTGTTCAAAAATGTGCATATTTGAGGTATAAGTCATAGTTTTACATTGCAGCTACCATCAAAAATATCACCAAAGCAGCCAGAATAATTACAGAGTGCAACGTGAAATACCTAAATACTCATCATAAAACATTTATGAAAAATACATGGTGTACAGCAAATGAAAGATAAACATCTTGTGAATCCAGCCAATATTTCCGATTTTTTAAGTGTTTTACAGCGAAAACACAATATAGCATTATATTAGCTTACCACAATAGCCAAACACACAAATGCATTTATCAGCAGCAAAAGGTAGTGATCGCAAAAAAACAGCAAAATATATAAAATTAATCACTAACCTTGACCAACTTCATCAGATGACAGTCCTATAACATCAGGTTATACAATACACATATGTTTTGTTCGAAAATGTGCATATTTTGACCTGCAAATCGTGGTTATACATTGTGAATATGTAGCATCGATTCACCAGAATCTCTGGAGATATTTTGGACACTCACCTAATCTGACCAAAGAACTCATCATAAACTTTACTAAAAAATACATGTTGGACAGCAAATGAAAGATACACTAGTTCTTAATGGAACCGCCGTGTTAGATTTTTAAAAATAACTTTACCATAACAAACAGCTTACGTTATAGCGAGACAGCGCCTGCAAAAAGGGCGGAAAATAGGGCTCTACATTTTCCACAGAAATACGAAATAACATCATAAATGGTTCTTACTTTTGCTGAGCTTCCATCAGAATCTTGTACAAGGAGTCCTAGGTCCAGAATAAATCGTTGTTTGATTTTAGAATGTCCTCTTCTCCTGTCGAATTAGCAACCTTAGCTAGCCATGTGGCGCGAACATGCCCATCTTCTCCTGACGCAAAGAAAGAAAAATGCCAAAAGTCGCAATAAACGTTGAATAAACTGATACAACTTGGTTGAAAAAAACTACTTTATGATGTTTTTATCACATCTATCAAATAAAATCAGAGCCGGAGACATCCACCGTCTATAACGAACGCTTTTCAGAAGCCAATGCTGATGTCCTTCCCGCGCCTAGGTAGAGAAAGGAAATTGTGGTCACGTCATTCCAAGAGCACTTGTTCGACCTCAGATCAAACTAGACACCCCATTCTACCTTCCACTGCCTGTTGACATCTAGTGGAAGGCGTATGCAGTGCATGCAAATCCATAAATATTAAGCAATTGAATACGCAGGCCCTGGAACAGAGCATCGTTTTCAGATTTTTCACTTCCTATCTGGAAGTTTGCTGCCAAATGAGTTCTGTTTTACTCACAGATATAATTCAAACAGTTTTAGAAACTTGAGAGTGTTTTCTATCCAATAGTAATAATAATATGCATATTGTACGATCTAGAATAGAGTATGAGGCCGTTTAAATTGGGCACGATTTTTTCCCAAAGTGAAAACAGAGCCCCCTATTCACAAGACGTTTTAACCTTTTCAACAATATGCAAGTACATTTTTGGGGTAAGAGCAAGTGAAAGTCTAGCAGGCGTATTTGAGAGCTTAAAAACGTTACTGGAAAAGTGATGAACACTCACAAACATGGGGAGACTGCTTGTCTTGTTTGTTCTTTCATTTTACACTACTGAAAATGCAGGTAAGTGTACATATTTACAATAAGAACATATTACACTATTACCTATGCAATCTGATAATGTTATGGAGTAATGTAGCAGTGTTTGCAGCATGTTTTCATTCAAGTACATAAAACCTAATACAAGAGTAGGAACTATAGTTGTTTAGTAAACACTTTTAGTACATCTACACTTCTATCTACATCCGGTTTGGAGCGAGCGGTCGCATTTGCATTCGCTCTGCAGGTAGTATAACTTTTCATTTCATTTTCATTACATTTCATTACATTTCATTATAGTACAACGGTTTAATTTGTCTAACCTTAGCAATTTCTTCTTAGCTAGCTACTTAGCCGTCTGTGTATAAAAGATAATTGCGTAATTATCGTATTCCGTCGTCTATCGTAGTCCACACTGCTATCTGCCCAGCAGCTAGCAAACGTCCACCGTCTACCGAATAGTAGTATAAACTTTTCATTACATTTCATTATAGTACAACGGTCTGATTTTCATTTTCACTACAGTACAACGGTTTGATTTGTTTGATCTTAGCTAGCTACATAGCCGTCTTTGCATCAAACATAATTGTGTAGTTATTGAGGTTCGCCAGCCAGCTATTTTCGCCCTAACGTAACGCAACGTAGCCAACACTGCTAGCTAGCCAGCTTGCCACCGAATAGCAGCATTGTAGAAACGAGTGCATTACAACGGAACGACTTGATCAGTGTAGTGTTGGCTGACTACACAGTTGTCTTTGCTATCTTTGATTTGTATTTGTTCGATCTTAGCTAGCTACTTAGCTGGCTCCATAGCCGTCTTTGTATTGGTGATAATTGTGTAGTTATCAAGGTTCGCTGAGGTTCGCTAGCCAGGTATTCTCGCCCTAACGTAACGTAACGTAACGTAGTCAACCCTGCTAGCTAGCCAGCTAGCCACCGATTAGCAGCACTGTAGAAACGATTACATTACAACGGAACGACTTGACTTGTGTAGTGTTAGCTAGCTACATAGTTTTCTTTGCTATCTTTTTATCTAAGATAATTGTGTAGCTTTGAGTAATTATCGGTTAGCTAGCCAGCTATTTTTCGCCTGCCGCGCTGCCGTCCTCCTACCTAGCCAACACTGCTAGCTAGCCAACTTCTACTGAATAGCAGCACTGTAGAAACTTACATTACAACGGGACGACTTGATTAGCGTAGTGTTAGCTAGTTGTCTTTGCTGTCCTTGTATCCATGATAATTGTGTAGTTTAGAGAAATTTAGTGAAATTGTCGAGGTTACCTAGCCAGCTTCACTTTCAACAACGTAGCCACTGCTAGCCAGGCTACTTCACCAGCCAGCAGTACTATATCATTTTAGTCAATAAGATCTTGTATTTTATTTTTATTTTTTTGCAACGTAAGCTTAACTTTCTGAACATTCGAGACGTGTAGCCCACTTGTCATTCTAATCTCCATTGCATTAGCGTAGCCTCTTCTGTAGCCTGTCAACCATGTGTCTGTCTATCCCTGTTCTCTCCTCTCTGCACAGACCATACAAACGCTTCACACCGCGTGGCCGCGCCCACCCTAACCTGGTGGTCCCAGCCCGCACGACCCACGTGGAGTTCCAGGTCTCCGGTAGCCTCTGGAACTGCCGATCTGCGGCCAACAAGGCAGAGCTCATCTCAGCCTATGCGTCCCTCCAGTCCCTCGACTTCCTGGCACTGACGGAAACATGGCTCACCACAGATTACACTGCTACTCCTACTGCTCTCTCTTCGTCTGCCCACGTGTTCTCGCACACCCCGAGACCTTCTGGTCAGCGGGGTGGTGGCACCGGGATCCTCATCTCTCCCAAGTGGTCGTTCTCTCTTTCTCCCCTTACCCATCTGTCTATCGCCTCCTTTGAATTCCATGCTGTCACAGTTACCAGCCCTTTCAAGCTTAACATCCTTATCATTTATCGCCCTCCAGGTTCCCTTGGAGAGTTCATCAATGAGCTTGATGCCTTGATAAGCTCCTTTCCTGAGGACGGCTCACCTCTCACAGTTCTGGGTGACTTTAACCTCCCCATGTCTACCTTTGACTCATTCCTCTCTGCCTCCTTCTTTCCACTCCTCTCCTCTTTTGACCTCACCCTCTCACCTTCCCCCCCTACTCACAAGGCAGGCAATACGCTTGACCTCATCTTTACTAGATGCTGTTCTTCCACTAACCTCATTGCAACTCCCCTCCAAGTCTCCGACCACTACCTTGTATCCTTTTCCCTCTCGCTCTCATCCAACACTTCCCACACTGCCCCTACTCGGATGGTATCGCGCCGTCCCAACCTCCGCTCTCTTTCCCCCGCTACTCTCTCCTCTTCCATCCTATCATCTCTTCCCTCTGCCCAAACCTTCTCCAACCTATCTCCTGATTCTGCCTCCTCAACCCTCCTCTCCTCCCTTTCTGCATCCTTTGACTCTCTATGTCCCCTATCCTCCAGGCCGGCTCGGTCCTCCCCTCCCGCTCCGTGGCTCGACGACTCATTGCGAGCTCACAGAACAGGGCTCCGGGCAGCCGAGCGGAAATGGAGGAAAACTCGCCTCCCTGCGGACCTGGCATCCTTTCACTCCCTCCTCTCTACATTTTCCTCTTCTGTCTCTGCTGCTAAAGCCACTTTCTACCACTCTAAATTCCAAGCATCTGCCTCTAACCCTAGGAAGCTCTTTGCCACCTTCTCCTCCCTCCTGAATCCTCCTCCCCCTCCCCCCCCCCTCCTCCCTCTCTGCAGACGACTTCGTCAACCATTTTGAAAAGAAGGTCGACGACATCCGATCCTCGTTTGCTAAGTCAAACGACACCGCTGGTTCTGCTCACACTGCCCAACCCTGTGCTTTGACCTCTTTCTCCCCTCTCTCTCCAGATGAAATCTCGCGTCTTGTGACGGCCGGCCGCCCAACAACCTGCCCGCTTGACCCTATCCCCTCCTCTCTTCTCCAGACCATTTCCGGAGACCTTCTACCTTACCTCACCTCGCTCATCAACTCATCCTTGACCGCTGGCTACGTCCCTTCCGTCTTCAAGAGAGCGAGAGTTGCACCCCTTCTGAAAAAACCTACACTCGATCCCTCCGATGTCAACAACTACAGACCAGTATCCCTTCTTTCTTTTCTCTCCAAAACTCTTGAACGTGCCGTCCTTGGCCAGCTCTCCTGCTATCTCTCTCAGAATGACCTTCTTGATCCAAATCAGTCAGGTTTCAAGACTAGTCACTCAACTGAGACTGCTCTTCTCTGTATCACGGAGGCGCTCCGCACTGCTAAAGCTAACTCTCTCTCCTCTGCTCTCATCCTTCTAGACCTATCGGCTGCCTTCGATACTGTGAACCATCAGATCCTCCTCTCCACCCTCTCCGAGTTGGGCATCTCCGGCGCGGCCCACGCGTGGATTGCGTCCTACCTGACAGGTCGCTCCTACCAGGTGGCGTGGCGAGAATCTGTCTCCTCACCACGCGCTCTCACCACTGGTGTCCCCCAGGGCTCTGTTCTAGGCCCTCTCCTATTCTCGCTATACACCAAGTCACTTGGCTCTGTCATAACCTCACATGGTCTCTCCTATCATTGCTATGCAGACGACACACAATTAATCTTCTCCTTTCCCCCTTCTGATGACCAGGTGGCGAATCGCATCTCTGCATGTCTGGCAGACATATCAGTGTGGATGACGGATCACCACCTCAAGCTGAACCTCGGCAAGACGGAGCTGCTCTTCCTCCCGGGGAAGGACTGTCCGTTCCATGATCTCGCCATCACGGTTGACAACTCCATTGTGTCCTCCTCCCAGAGCGCTAAGAACCTTGGCGTGATCCTGGACAACACCCTGTCGTTCTCCACCAACATCAAGGCGGTGGCCCGTTCCTGTAGGTTCATGCTCTACAACATCCGCAGAGTACGACCCTGCCTCACACAGGAAGCGGCGCAGGTCCTAATCCAGGCACTTGTCATCTCCCGTCTGGATTACTGCAACTCGCTGTTGGCTGGGCTCCCTGCCTGTGCCATTAAACCCCTACAACTCACCCAGAACGCCGCAGCCCGTCTGGTGTTCAACCTTCCCAAGTTCTCTCACGTCACCCCGCTCCTCCGCTCTCTCCACTGGCTTCCAGTTGAAGCTCGCATCCGCTACAAGACCATGGTGCTTGCCTACGGAGCTGTGAGGGGAACGGCACCTCAGTACCTTCAGGCTCTGATCAGGCCCTACACCCAAACAAGGGCACTGCGTTCATCCACCTCTGGCCTGCTCGCCTCCCTACCACTGAGGAAGTACAGTTCCCGCTCAGCCCAGTCAAAACTGTTCGCTGCTCTGGCACCCCAATGGTGGAACAAACTCCCTCACGATGCCAGGACAGCGGAGTCAATCACCACCTTCCGGAGACACCTGAAACCCCACCTCTTCAAGGAATACCTAGGATAAAGCAATCCTTCTGCCCCCCCCCCCCCCCCCCCCTTAAAAGATCTAGATGCACTATTGTAAAGTGGCTGTTCCACTGGATGTCATAAGGTGAATGCACCAATTTGTAAGTCGCTCTGGATAAGAGCGTCTGCTAAATGACTTAAATGTAATGTAAATGTACATCTTTTCAGAGCAGAGCAAACAAAGAATGTGATCCTGAACCTGAACAGATTATTTTCACATTGTTTTCAAAAAAGCTTTCAGTTGGAATTTGTAATCGTTTACATTCATTGTTAGAAGACATCCCTGCAGACAGTGAAGAACATTGTGATCCGTAAAGAGCGTCTTCGAGTCTTATTCAGAGAGTAATGTCTGTAGGGCTCCAGATGAGCTGTCTGGTGTTTGGTTTCAGCCCACGACACACCAACCTGACCCTGCTGAGAGACGGCCAGCTAAAAGCAGAACAGGAGATGACAGGTGGGCAGCTGCCACCCAATGGAGACTGGGTGTACTAGCTGAGGAAGAGTCTGGAGGTCATTAGGAACTGAGAGAGAGAGACACAACTTACACCTGCACTGTCTCCCACCTCAGTCTGGACAACAAGCTGGATGTCAGCTGGGAGCCTGATCCAGACAGAGACAGTCAGCCTACTCTCCCTTTCAGCTCCAGTGGTGATTAGTCTGTTCTGTGTTTACATTTGGGTCAGGAGGAGACGTGCTGCTGGCTCAGGGACAAAACCAGAACTCTCCGACATTGTTGAAGTGCAAATCAGCCTATCAGAAAATGTTAATTAATAATATATTTATTGAGTGAGAGGTGTGTTGCAGTGGAGGCGGGTGACTTCAAAAATTGAGGAGGATGGGAGACCCACGGTATAGGCGCGGAATAAACGGAGACGACAAAGTGTGTTTAAAAAATTGTCAAAGACTAATTATTTTAACCTAAAACATTTAATAAATACATTTATGGTACAATATTATGGGGAATGGGAATGAGAGGGCTACTTACACCGTGTGGGAAAGGGATCACAGCAGTGATTGAATGAGGGTATGAGGCATGAGTTGAGGTGTTCAGAGGCTTGACCAGTGCAGGACAGGATTAGACAGGGAAGAAAAAAACTACATGACAACACACTACACAGTTAGACAAAATAGCTAAGAATGAGTTAGTCCAAGCAAGGAGTAAATTCATTGATGTGTAATAATGTGATTGTGTTTGTGTATGTGATTGACTCTACATACAGTAATGAGAGAAAATTGCTAGGGGTACTCACAGTGCTTGGAGGGGAAACATTCAATGTGCCAGCGGGCACATGAGACATCGTGGCTTCAGTTTATGTCAGGAGAAAGTTGACAATGGTAGTGGAGTGGAGTAGTCATCACCTCTTAATTATGGAAAAGGATGGGACTTAGCTGTAAATACAAATAGCAGACACATTCCATTACAGCTGTGCCATCGTAGGTTTGGACAACGAGTTTCTCTATGAACTTAAACTCAGACATCTCAAAATGCATAAAGTCAAACACAGACTGCGCATCTCGCCCACTTGACACATCAAAGTATCCCAAGAAACATTCCTGAATAAAGCACTGATCATCCACATACCTGACCATAACTGATAATTGTGAGCAGACTGTTGGCTCCACAGGTCCCAGAGTGGTCAGACTGTTGGCTCCATAGGTCCAAGAGTGGTCAGACTGTTGGCTCCATAGGTCCCAGAGTGGTCAGACTGTTGGCTCCATAGGTCCCAGAGCGGTCAGACTGTTGGCTCCATAGGTCCCAGAGTGGTCAGACTGTTGGCTCCATAGGTCCCAGAGCGGTCAGACTGTTGGCTCCATAGGTCCCAGAGTGGTCAGACTGTTGGCTCCATAGGTTCCAGAGTGGTCAGACTGTTGGCTCCATAGGTCCCAGAGTGGTCAGATTGTTGGCTCCATAGGTCCCAGAGTGGTCAGACTGTTGGCTCCATAGGTCCCAGAGTGGTCAGACTGTTAGCTCCATAGGTCCCAGAGTGGTGGGGCAATTTTTAACAGATGACCAGACTGAAAAATCGTCTAGTTTTCATCCGATACAGCATGTCAGATTTCGAATGTTTATGTGTCGCTGAAACATTTATGCCATGAGTTTTTGCTTGTGTCTGTCCAGAGTAATTATGTGCTATCATCTTTGCTAAACAAATACCGGAGGAAAGTGGAAAGCCTACCTGAGCCCACGCGTCAACCTTTCTTCAATCTAACTTTTAAAGGATGATGCGATGGAAGCTATTAAATCATTCAGAATTCTTTTCGACATCCCAGAAAAGACAGTCAAAGTTTGATATGTTCAGCAAGTAAAGCATTGTAACGTGTAATTACCTCTGCAAGCTCCTTGTAGTTGGCCTTGTTAACGGAACTTTCCCTCTCGTTGTGTCATCTAAAATCAAATTCTTGCATGCCCAGCTTTTGTTTTTTCATTTAGCTGAACGATCAATGTTATTCAGGTCACTGTACCCACCTTTCGACCAAGGCTCAGACTTTCCAAAAAGCAGGCAAGGCCAGAAATACAGGCGGCCTGATGAAAGGCTCCCTGTTAACCAGCTATCCTTTTGATACCAGGTGGTATTGATGAAAGGCTCCCTGTTAACCAGCTATACTTTTGATACCAGGTGGTATTGATGAAAGGCTCCCTGTTAACCAGCTATACTTTTGATACCAGGTGGTATTGATGAAAAGCTCCCTGTTAACCAGCTATACATTTGATACTAGGTGGTATTGATGAAAGGCTCCCTGTTAACCAGCTATACATTTGATACCAGGTGGTATTGATGAAAGGCTCCCTGTTAACCAGCTATACTTTTGATACCAGGTGGTATTGAACGCCCTCCCCTTTTCATCCTTCTTCATGAAACTCAGGCAGAGGTCGACTGTCGCTTTTAATTCACACCTTTTTCGTGTACCCCAGAGAATGAAAGGGGTTCTTCAACAAAAAGTCCATAACATTTTCGGCAGCGTTGGCCATTCTACCATTCTGGCGGAGAAAACTGCACACTCATGTTGGAAGCTAGCTGGCTACTTTAATAAATTGGACTAAATGGACTTAAAATTAAAGTTCTAAAACCAAGAAAACTATTTATATAATACCTCCTCTGTCTCCTGTAATTTGAAAAAACGAATTTGAATTGAATAATATCCCAAAAATGCTCAACTATCACTCTTCACTCATAACCTCTATCCAACAATGTCACCAAGCCTCTCAACACATAGTAAACGATAACAATACAAATCACTGTGTTCATTCTCGGATCCTAATTCTATGATTGAATGGACAACATGTCAGTTCATACTGCAAAAGCTTTGATTGGTTGGAGGATGTCCTCCGGAAGTGGTCATAATTACCATATATGTCTATGGAAGGGGGTGAGGCCTACGAGCCTCCTAGGTTTTGTATTGAAGTCAATGTAGCCAGAGGAAGCGGCACACGCACGCACACATGCATGCACACACGAAGACATACACACAAAGAAAAACACAAACGCAAACAGACATTTTTATTTTTTGATTATCACATTATTACAAATGTTTTAGTGTATTTGCTTCCTTTCTCTAATCACTATTACTATTACTACTATTGTTGTTGATGATGTCATTATCTATCTCACTTTGCTTTAGAAACAGTGCTAATAGCTCTGAATCTGACTGTACTGTATGTATGTGTGTGTGTGTGTGTGTGTGTGTGTGTGTGTGTGTGTGTGTGTGTGTGTGTGTGTGTGTGTGTGTGTGTGTGTGTGTGTGTGTGTGTGTGTGTGTGTGTGTGTGTGTGTGTGTGTGTGTGTCTGTGTGTGTGATGTGTGTGTGCTGCGTGTGATATGTGTGTGCTGCGTGTGTGTGCTGAGTGTATGTGTGTTCAGTGTGAGTTAATGACTGTAATGAGGATTTTAGGGCACATTTTAGTTCATCCCCCAGGTGGCCAAGACAATAGAACATGATGCAGCTGCAGGAGACCAGGATAGGTGATCACAGGGAGAAGAGAGAGATAGATCTACTTCAATTGCTTTGGCAATGTTAACATGTGTTTCCCATGCCAATAAAGCCCCTTGAATTGAATTGAATAGAGTAAGGGAGAAAGAGAGGAAAGGAAGAGAGGGAGAGAGAAAGGGCAGGGAGACGGAGAGGGGGTTGGAGACAGTGGCGGTTCTGGGTGGGGTGGGGGGGGGGGGGGGCAGTGCCCCTGTGACAAAAATGTTGGACCCCCTTGTGGCCCCCCTAAATCTGGAGTATGAAATAATTGTTACATAACTAATTTTTGCTATCGTTCTTTTTTTACATGCGTTATCAGACAGTGGCAACGATGATGATCATGAACATGGTCTTTTGCCTGCTAATGCCTGCAATGCAGTGAAGAAAACTATATGACAACAATAACGTCTAATGTAACTGGCCCCTCTAACAGTACAACTGGCCCCAGCTTGGCCCCCCCAGTTAAAATGGTCTAGAACCGCCACTGGTTGGAGAGGGGGGGAGAAAGAGAGGGGGGGGGGGGGGGGGAGATGAAGGGAAGGACGGGAGGGAGGGAGAGAGATGAGAGCAGGGGAGGAGGGGAGGATAGAGAGAACAAGAGGTACATCAGGACAGCAGGTGGGAGTGAAGATAATTACACCTTTTCTGAGAGGACAATCTGAGGAATGAAACATTTAGAACTAGAGGGCACTAGCAATGGTATCACACACACACGCGCACACACACGCACACACACACAACAATGGTGTTGTCAACGTCACTCTTCTCACTGATTATGGTAGGCTGTACCTGGACTGGTGGTTTTGATGGTGATGATAATTAGACTGTTAGGACATGGTGGGCAGAGAGCATGCTGTCATTTTCTATAGAATTAAGGCATCGGTAGATATCTACTCTGATTGCATTATGTTACATTTTTAATTTAGGTCTCTAAATTATATAAACTCACTTAAAATCACTGAGGATGGTTTGGATAAATGTTCAGTATCTTTCAGAATTCCTTCACTTGATGGAAACTTTTTACATTTTTATACGTTTGAAGGAGTTAGAAATTCACTGAGAAGAATACTGAATAATTGAGTGGTATGAAAACGGGACAGAAACGGGACATGGCTGGTCTTTGACAGCTGCTTTGTTTACTCTTCAGAGTGTCATTGACTGAGGGTGAAGCCCAACTCTGCTGCTGCACTCATTCACTTCCCCTCAAGGATTTAAAAGCACTTGATTCATGTACTCCATCTACAGTCTCTAGACCAATCCAATGCTTTAAAATTCTTAAGGGGGAGGGAATGACTTCAGGGAGAAGAGGGGAGAATCAGTTTCTATGTCGTGGTTGCCGTTAGTAAACCCAGAGAACTCCGGATCCCAGCAGCTCTCAGATCCTTATCAGTCTATCAGCCAATCAGCCGGCTGGTTCCTGCTTCCTAATCACAGCAGATGTGATAAGTGAATTATCCCTCTGCTCTGATCTCCATCTGATAACACTGCAGTTCCTTCTCTTCAGGGCACAACTCAACTTAGCTGAACCGCTACTGTTGAACATTTACTGTTTACTGTTTACAGTACTGCAAAGTCTGCTCCTCTCATCTCTGGATCCCATCACTAACAGCCCAGTTAAAGAGGAGGAAAGGGAGATCAGACCATCTGTGACCACATAGTCAATTGGTTATTACGAGGTATAATAGGAGCCAGTTGGGACAGTGTTGTGGTGCTGCAGAGGAATGTAGAAACAAAGAAAGATAGGATCTCTGTGGGTAGGCCTATACAACTGAACACAATGAGAGGCCAGAGGAGATAGTATACCAGTAAGAGGCTACATTTAGACAGGCCCAATTCTGATCAGCTCAGAAAAGGATCTGATATGAAAATATCTGATGTGATTGGTCAAAAGACCAATTAATAGAATAAAGATCTGTATTGCGCTGCCTGTGTAAATGCAGACTAAGAGGCAGTGGCAGAGCCTCCAGGGAAAGGGTGCCAGTTACCCCTACGACTACAGACGTCCTTTGTAACACTGACCTGCTTAGAGGGCCACCAGTCAAAGCAGGCCTAATTGAAACGTATTGTGTGTAAGACCATTCATTAATTGATCATTGCCATGGACCCCCCCAATACAGAGGTAGATGATTAGCGATATCCGGTAGGTGTTGCCATGGTGATTAACCATCCATAGAAGAGGATTTGTAAAACACTGGAGAGACATTAACCTTACTACTGATGTCAGCCAGTGTTCACATTCAACTGGGTAAGAAAAAGAAGAGAGGAGAAAGTGTAGCAAAACAGCAGAGGGAGGGAGAGGGGGATATATCAGGCTCTTAAAAGGGAACTTCAATCAAGCGGAGATATGGGTCAGAATTAAGACCTTATCAATTGCATAGGCGTATTAATAAAGACCTGGGATAGTGACCTCCTCTAATATGAGGGATGCATGAGGGGAAAAAACGATGTGTTAATCTTCTCAGCAGCACTTAGATAAATGTCAAGAGTGTCTATCACCTCAATTAACCAGGCTGAGAGGCTGCCGGCTAACTGCTGCCAGGCTAACTGCTGTCAGGCTAACTGCTGTCAGGCTAACTGCTGTCAGGACTGGGGATCAAGGTGGGGTGGTGTGCGTGTGTGTCCGTGAGTGTGTGTGTGATGCTTGTCTACTGAATGCTCTTCATCATTGCACCACACATGTGTGCACACGTGTGCACGCATGTACACACACACATGTAACAGTATTACTTTAGTCCGTCCCCTAGCCCCGACCCGTGCGAGAACCAGGGACCCACTGCACACATCAACAACAGTCACCCACGAAGCATCGTTACCCATCGCTCCATAAAAGCCACGGCCCTTGCAGAGCAAGGGGAACCACTACTTCAAGGTCTCAAAGCGAGTGACATCACCGATTGAAACGCTATTAGCGCGCACCACCGCTAACTAGCTAACCATTTCACATCGGTTACGCTCACCCCCCTTTCGACCGCCTCCTTTTCCGCAGCAACCTGTGATCCGGGTCACGGCACCAATGTAACAGTATTACTTTAGTCCGTCCCCTCGCATCACATTGTATGATTTTTAAGTAATTAATTTGCATTTTATTGCATGACATAAGTATTTGATCACCTACCAACCAGTAAGAATTCCGGCTCTCACAGACCTGTTAGTTTTTATTTAAGAAGCCCTCCTGTTCTCCACTCATTACCTGTGTTAACTGCACCTGTTTGAACTCGTTAACTGTATAAAAGTCACCTGTCCACACACTCAATCAAACAGACTCCAACCTCTCCACAATGGCCAAGACCAGAGAGCTGTGTAAGGACATCAGGGATAAAATTGTAGACCTGCACAAGGCTGGGATGGGCTACAGGACAATAGGCAAGCAGCTTGGTGAGAAGGCAACAACTGTTGGCGCAATTATTAGAAAATGGAAGAAGTTCAAGATGACGGTCAATCACCCTCGGTCTGGGGCTCCATGCAAGATCTCACCTCGTGGGGGGCATCAATGATCATGAGGAAGGTGAGGGATCAGCCCAGAACTACACGGTAGGACCTGGTCAATGACCTGAAGAGAGCTGGGACCACAGTCTCAAAGAAAACCATTAGTAACACACTACGCCGTCATGGATTAAAATCCTGCAGCGCACGCAAGGTCCCCCTGCTTAAACCAGCGCATGTCCAGGCCCGTCTGAAGTTTGCCAATGACCATCTGGATGATCCAGAGGAGGAATGGGAGAAGGTCATGTGGTCTGATGAGACAAAAATAGAGCTTTTTGGTCTAAACTCCACTCGCCGTGTTTGGAGGAAGAAGAAGGATGAGCACAACCCCAAGAACACCATCCCAACCGTGATGTATGGAGGTGGAAACATCATTCTTTGGGGATGCTTTTCTGCAAAGGGCACAGGACGACTGCACCGTATTGAGGGGAGGATGGATGGGGCCATGTATCGCGAGATCTTGGCCAACAACCTCCTTCCCTCAGTAAGAGCATTGAAGATGGGTCGTGGCTGGGTCTTCCAGCATGACAACACACAGCCAGGGCAACTAAGGAGTGGCTCCGTAAGAAGCATCTCAAGGTCCTGGAGTGGCCTAGCTAGTCTTCATACCTGAACCCAATAGAAAATCCGTATTGCCCAGCGACAGCCCCGAAACTTGAAGGATCTGGAGAAGGTCTGTATGGAAGAGTGGGCCAAAATCCCTGCTGCAGTGTGTGCAAACCTGGTCAAGAACTACAGGAAACGTATGATCTCTGTAATTGCAAACAACGGTTTCTGTACCAAATATTAAGTTCTGCTTTTCTGATGTATCAAATACTTATGTCATGCAATAAAATGCAAATTAATTACTTAAAAATCATACAATGTGATTTTCTAAATTTTTGTTTTAGATTCCGTCTCTCACAGTTGAAGTGTACCTATGATAAAAAATTACAGACCTCTACATGCTTTCTAAGTAGGAAAACCTGCAAAATCGGCAGTGTATCAAAGACTTGTTCTCCCCACTGTAGCTGCAGATGTCCCATTGATGTCTAGTATAATCAACAGCATCCGGTGGGGGCTCTCTTAAAATACCACCGTATTCTACACTACTAGTATTATGGGAGGAATGATGAGAATGAGTTTTTAAGGACCAGATGGTTACAATCCAGGCCGTGTTAACTAAACTAGACTCTCAGTGATTAAGTGGGATGATAAGTTGCCTCTCTGAACTAAATGACTATCGCCCACGTAGCACTCACTTCTGTCATCATGAAGTGCTTTGAGAGACTAGTCAAGGATCATAGCACCTCTTCCTTACCTGACACCCTAGACCCACTTCAGTTTGCTTACCGCCCCAATAGATCCACAGACGATGCAATCGCCATCGCACTGCACACTGCCCTATTCCATCTGGACAAGAGGAATACTGGAGACTTACATTTCCCTCACTAACTTTAAACATCAGCTATCTGAGCAGCTAACCGATCGCTGCAGCTGTACATAGTCCATCTGTAAATAGCCCACCCAATCTACCTAACTCATCCCCATATTGTTTTTATTTACTTTGCTGCTCTTTTGCACACCAGTATCACTACTTACACACCATCATCTGCTCATCATCATCATCTGCTCATCTATCACTCCAGTTGTCACGTTCTGACCTAGTTCCTTTTTTATGTCTTTATTTTTAGTTTGTTCAGGGCGTGAGTTGGGGTGGGCATTCTATGTTGTTTTTCTATGTTTTGTTCTGTAGGTGATTTTCTATGTGTTTGGCTCAGTATGGTTCTCAATCAGAGGCGGGGGTCAGTCGTTGTCTCTGATTGGGAGCCATATTTAGGTAGCCTGTTTTCATTTGTGTTTTGTGGGTGGTTGTATCCTGTGTTAGTGTTTTCACCGTTTTGGGTTGTTTGTACTTTTGTTATTTCGTTCAGTGTTCTGTTTGATTTATTAAATATATCATTATGGACACTTACCACGCTGCGCATTGGTCCTCCTCTTCTTCCAACCACGACAAGCGTTACACCAGTGTTAATCTGCTAAATTGTAATTACTTCGCTACTATGGCCTATTTATTGCCTTACCTCCTCATGCCATTTGCACACACTGTATATAGACTTAAACATTTTTCTATTGTGTTATTGACTGTACGCTTGTTTATTCCATGTGTAACTCTGTGTTGTTGTTTCTGTCGCACTGCTTTTCTTTACCTTGGCCAGGTCCCAGTTGTAAATGAGAACTTGTTCTCAACTAGCTTACCTGGTTAAATAAAGGTGAAATAAAATAAAATAAAATAAATACCTATGTAAGAATGCTGTTCATTGACTATAGCTCAGCATTCAACACCATAGTACCCTCCAAGCTCATCATTAAGCTCGGGGCACTGGGTCTGACCCCTACCCTGTGCAACTGTGTCCTAGACTTCCTGACGAGCCACCCCCAGGTGGTGAAGGTAGGAAACAACATCTCCACTTCACTGATCATCAACACTGGGTTTCCACAAGGGTGCGTGCTCAGCCCCCTCTTGTACTCCCTGTTCACCCATGACTGTGTGGCCGTGCATGCCTCCAACTCAATCATCAAGTTTGCAGATGACACAACAGTAGTAGGCCTGATTAGCAACAATGACGAGATAGCCTACAGGGAGAAGGCGAGGGCCCTGCGAGTGTGGTGCCAGGAAAATAACCTCTCACCCAACATCAATAAAACAAAGGAGCTGATCGTGGTCTTCAGGAAACAGCAGTGGGAGCACGCCCCTATCCACATTGACGGGACCACAGTGGGGAAGGTGGAAATCTTCAATATTCTTTCCTCTTACTTCCATTCCTTTACTTTAGATGTGTGTGTATTGTGTGTATTGTTGTGAAATTGTTAGATATTACTTGTTAGACACACCCGCAATAACATCTGCCTAACACGTGTGTCCAATAAAATTTGATTTGATTTGATGTTAGAGAGTGTATCATTAGTGAGTTAATTAAAGCAGTAGCCAGGCTCTGTCTGTCTGTGACATGACTGTCTGCCAGCTTCAGGACAGATCCTGACAGAGGCCTGACTCTCTCTCTCTCTGATACACGGTTCACACGTGCGACACATGAGTCTCTTTTTCTCCTCATTAGGGTGCTTTACAGCACACACATACACACACCACACACACGCACACAGATGGCAGGCCCCCTGAACGGTACCAATTTCGCCCTGTGTGGTCGAGCGTCTAGACAAAAGTATGGCCTGATGGTGGCATTTACAGTGGTGTAAAGTACTTAAGTAAAATATAATTGAAAGTACTACCAAAGTAATTTTTTGGGGTATCTGTACTTACTTATTTATATTTATATTTTTGACTACTTTTACTTTTACTTCACTACATTCCTAAAGAAAATAATGTACTTTTAACATTTTCCCTGACAACCAAAATGACTCATTACATTTCGAATGCTTAGCAGGACAGGAAAATGTTCCAATTCACACACTTATCATGAGAACATCCATTTACATTTTAGTCATTTAGCAGACGACGCTATGCCAATTGTGCGTCGCCCCACGGACCTCCCGGTTGCGGCGAACCCAGCCCAGCCTGGGCGCGAACCCAGAGACTCTGGTGGCACAGCTAGCGCACTGCGATGCAGTGCCCTAGACCACTGCTCCACCCGGGAGGTCATCCCTGGTCATCCCTACTCATCCCTACTGACTCGGATCTGGCGGACTCACTAAACACAAATGCTTCATTTGTGCCGTCTGGTTTGCTTAATATAAGGAATGTGAAATTATTAATAATTTTACTTTTAATACTTAAGTATATTTTAATAATTACATTTACTTTTCATACTTAAGTATATTTAAAACCAAATACTTTAGACTTTTACTCAAGTAGTATTTTATTGGGTGACTTTCACTTAAGATATTTTCTTAAGGTATCTCTACTTTTACTCAAGTATGACAATTGGGTACTTTTTCCACCACTGTATAGAAGAGGTAAAAAGTAAAAGTAGAGATACATTAAAAGAAAATGACTTAAGTAAGTGAAAGTCTCCCAGTGCAGGGAGAAGAATTGGAGAAGCCGTTGAATGTGGTTCTACACAACCCTGCCAAGCTCATACCACACATATATGCTCATTATAAAAACTGGAAAATGGAAGGGCATTGTCATATTTCTAGCATTGCGCAGCACTTACTACACTGTCTAATATTCATATGAGCATATTCTCAATGTCATTCAATATGTACCCACTGCTCAGTTTAATTTGCTTGGAGGAACCCAATATCTTTGCCTTTGTAGCAAGCACAAAATACATGAATACAATCCACAGGCGGAGTGGAGAGGTCCGTAACTGGCCTAGTTTTGGGGAGGCTGTGTCTGAAATGGAACCCTATTCCCTATATAGTGCACTACATCTGACCAGAGTCCCATGTGCCCTTAATGGAGAAGTTCGCTGTCTGCCACCCAAGCCACAGACCGGCTCAAACATAACCATGGCGACAAGGCTATACTCATGGCTTCAGTGGGCTCCCAGCAAACATGTCCACATTGGCACAATGTGGGCCCAATGCGGGCTAAAATATTGGACCCATGAAGGCTACCCACATTGGGCCGATGCGCATTTGTGCATCAGCTTCATATTGGCCCCAAGGCAAGGGGTCCCAAGGGTAGCCCTCACTTCACCTGAAATAAGCCCACCCTTTTGGATTGGCTTCCAGTTCCATTGTATCAGAAAGACAACAAAGTTGTTGCTATCATATATATATATCAGTTGTAATCAGTTGATGGCAAAACACAAAGTAGACCAAACTCTTCGGTCCTTTAAAAACCAGCTGTATGTAAAATAGTGTGCTTCAGCTTGGAAAATGAAGAAATGTGACTCTGGCTATATATATATATACAGTTGAAGTCGGAAGTTTACATACACCTGAGCCAAATAGATTTAAACTCAGTTTTCACAATTCCTGACATTTAATCCCAGTAAAAATTCCCTGTCTTAGGTCAGTTAGGATCAACACTTTATTTTAAGAATGTGAAATGTCAGAATAATAGTAGAGAGAATGATTTATTTCAGTTTTTATTTCTTTCATCACATTCCCAGTGGGTCAGAAGGTTCCATACACTCAATTAGTATTTGGTAGCATTGCCATTAAATTGTTTAACTTGGGTCAAACATTTCGGGTAACCTTCCACAAGCTTCCCACAATAAGTTGAGGGAATTATGGCCCATTCCTCCTGACAGAGCTAGTGTAACTGAGTCAGGTTTGTAGGCCTCCTTGCTTGCACATGCTTTTTCAGTTCTGCCACTCCAATACCTTGACTTTGTTGTCCTTAAGCCATTTTGCCACATCTTTGGAAGTATGCTTGGGGTCATTGTTCATTTGGAAGACCCATTTGCGACCAACCTTTAACTTCCTGACTGATGTCTTGAGATGTTGCTTCAATATATCCACATAAATTTCCTCCCTCATGATGCCATCTATTTTCTGAAGTGCACCAGTCCCTCCTGCAGCAAAGCACCCCCACAACATGATGCTGCCACCACCGTGCTTCACAGTTGGGATGGTGATCTTTGACTTGTAATCCTCCCCCTTTTTCCTCCAATCATAAAGATGGTCATTATGGCCAAACAGTTCTATTTTTGTTTCATCAGACCAGAGGACATTTCTCCAAAAAGTTAAATCTTTGTCCCCATGTGCAGTTGCAAGCCGTAGTCTGGCTTTTTTATGGCGTTTTGGAGCAGTGGCCTCTTCCTTGCTGAGCGGCCTTTCAGGTTATGTCGATATAGGACTCGATTTGCTGTGGATATAGGTACTTTTGTACCTGTTTCCTCCAGCATCTTCACAAGGTCCTTTGCTGTTATTCTGGGATTGATTTGCACTTTTTGCACCAAAGAATGCATCTCCTGCCTGAGCGGTATGACGGCTGTGTGGTCCCATGATGTTTATACTTGCATACTACTGTTTGTACAGATTAACGTGGTACCTTCAGGCAATTGGAAATTGCTCCAAAGGATGAACCAGACTTGTGGAAGTCTACATTTTTTTTAATGAGATCTTGGCTGATTTCTTTTGATTTTCCCATGATGTCAAGCAAAGAGGTAGGCCTTGAAATACATCCACAGGTACACCTCCAATTGACTCAAATTATGTCAATTAGCCTATCAGAAGCTTCTAAAGCAATGACATAATTTTCTGTAATTTTCCAAGCTGTTTAAAGGCACAGTCAACTTAACGTATGTAAACTCTGACATACTGGAATTGTGATACAGTGAATTATAAGTGAAATAATCTCTGTAAACAATTGTTGGAAAAATTACTTGTATCATGCACAAAGTAGATGTCCTAACCGACCTGCCAAAACTATAGTTTGTTAACAAGAAATTTGTGGAGTGGTTGAGAAACGAGTTATAATGACTCCAACCTAAGTGTATGCAAACTTCCAACTTCAACTGTATATATAATGAACAAAAATATAAATGCAACATGCAACAATTTTTATGATTTTACAGTTCATATAAGGAAATCAGTCAATTGAAATAAATGTATTAGGTCCTAATCTATGGATTTCACACGACTGAGCGTGGGCATAGGCCAACCCATTTGTGAGCAAGGCCCAGCCAAACAGAATGAGTTTTTCCCCAAAATGTAATAGCTGTCGCTTTCCTCATCCTCAGATGAGGTGAGGAGAGAAGGATCTTCAGACCAAAATGCGGAGTCAGGGAAATAAGCCATCTTTTATTTATAAATGATGAACTGATGGCAACACGAAACAAAACAAAATACTTTCAAAACTTACAAAATAACAAAACGACGTAGAACGAAACCTGAACCTAAACTCACATAGACAAACGTAAACTCACGAACAGGAACGTACATCGAAACAGAACGAACAGCCAAACAGCTCCGTAAGTGAATACATCGAACACAACGAAGACATCACAGGAGACAATCACCCACAAACAAACAGTGAGAATGCCCTACCTAAATATGACTCTTGATTAGAGGAAAATGCAAACCACCTGCCTCTAATCAAGAGCCATACCAGGCAAACCGAAACCAACATAGAAACAGATAACATAGACTGCCCACCCAAAACACATGCCCTGACCATAAACACATAAAAACTAACATAAATAGGTCAGGACTGTTACAGTACCCCCCCCCCAAGGTGCGAACGCCGGGCGCACCAGCACAAAGTCCAGGGGAGGGTCCGGGTGGGCAGTTGACCACGGTGGTGGTTCCGGTTCAGGACGCTGTCCCCATACCACCATAGTCATTCCCCTCTTCTGTCTACCCCTTCTACTGACCACCCTAACACTACCTTCCCCTAAATAAACAGCTAGCACCGGGACAAGGGGCAGCACCGGGACAAGGGGTAGCACCGGGACAAGGGGCAGCACCAGAACAAGGGGCAGCACCAGGATAAGGACCATCACTGGAATAAGGGGCAGCACCGGGACAAGGGGCAGCACCGGGACAAGGGGCAGCACCGGGACAAGGGGCAGCACCGGGACAAGGGGCAGCACCGGGACAAGGGGCAACACCGGGACAAGGGGCAACACCGGGACAAGGGGCAGATCCCGGCTGAAGGACTCTGGCAGGTCCTGTTTGTACGGCTCTGGCAGGTCCATGCAGGCTGACGGCTCTCTACGCTCATGGCAGGCTGACGGCTCTCGACGCTCATGGCTCTCTGACGGCTCTGGCTGCTCATGGCTCTCTGACAGCTCTGGCTGCTCATGGCTCTCTGACGGCTCTGGCTGCTCATGGCTCTCTGACGGCTCTGGCTGCTCATGGCTCTCTGTATTTTGGTCTGAAGATCCTTCTCTCCTCACCTCATCTGAGGATGAGGAAAGCGACAGCTATTACAGAATCACCCACCGAGCTAAGACCAAGCGGCAAAGGGAAACTCAACGGAGTAAGGGACAAAACAAGGATTTCTGGACATGGGAACAAATATTGAATGGAGAAGGTCCCTGGGCTAAGGCAGGAGAAAATCGCCGTTCTCAGGAAGAGAGGGAGGCAGCTAAAGCCCAGGAACGGTGTTTTGAGGAGGCAGCAAGGAGACGTGGCTGGAAGCCCGAAAAGCCATGGAAACAGGTGGAGGCACTGAGGAGAGCAGAGGCTACCTGGGAGAGGAACCGGAGCTATGAGGGAACGCGTCTGGCACGGAAGCCGAAAAAGCCCGTAAGTAATTCCCAAAAATTTCTTGGGGGGGGGCTAGGAGATAGTGGGCCAAGGGCAGGTAGGAGACCTGCGCCCACTTCCCAGGCTTACCGTGGAGAGCGGGAGTACGGGCAGGCGCCGTGTTACGCAGTAGAGCGCACGGTGTCTCCTGTACGAGTGCATAGCCCGGTGCGGGTTATTCCACCTCCCCGCACTGGGAGGGCTCGATTGGGTATTGAGCCAGGTGTCATGAGGCCGGCTCAACGCGTCTGGTCTCCAGTGCGTCTCCTCGGGCCGGCATACATGGCACCGGCCTTACGCATGGTTTCTCCGGTTCGCCTACATAGGCCGGTGCGGGTTATTCCACCTCCCCGCACTGGTCGGGCAACCGGGAGCATTCAACCAGGTAAGGTCGGGCAGGCTCAATGCTCAAGAGAGCCAGTACGCCTCCACGGTCCGGTATTTCCGGCACCACCTCCCCGCCCCAGCCTAGTACCTACAGTGTATACACTACGCACTAGGCTACCAGTGCGTATCCTGAGCCCTGTTCCTCCTCCACGCACTCTCCCTGTAGTGCGTGTATCTAGCCCGGTGCCTCCAGTTCCGGCCCCACGCACTAAGCTACCAGTGCGTCTCCAGAGCCCTGTACACACTGTATATTCTCCCCCTACTAATCCTGATGTGCTTGTCCTCAGCCCGGCGTCACCAGTGCCGGTACCACGCATCAGGGATAGAGTAGGCTTTGAGAATACAGTGTGCCCTGTCCCTGCTCCCCGCACTAGTAGGAAGGTGCTTGTCATTAGCACGGTGCCTCCAGTTCCGGCACCACGCACCAGGTCTACAGTGCGCCATATCCGGCCAGAGCCATCCGTCTCCCCAGCGCCATCTGAGCCATCCGTCTCCCCAGCGCCATCTGAGCCATCCGTCTCCCCAGCGCCATCTGAGCCATCCGTCTCCCCAGCGCCATCTGAGCCATCCGTCTCCCCAGCGCCATCTGAGCCATCCGTCTCCCCAGCGCCGTCTGAGCCATCCGTCTGCCAGGAGCCTGCAAAGCCGCCCGTCTGCCATGAGCCTGCAAAGCCGCCCGTCTGCCATGAGCCTACAGAGCCGTCAGCCAGACAGGAGCCGCTAGAGCCGTCAGCCAGACAGGAGCCGCTAGAGCCGTCAGCCAGACAGGATCTGCCAGAGCCGCCAACCAGACAGGATCTGCCAGAGCCGCCAACCAGACAGGATCTGCCAGAGCCGCCAACCAGACAGGATCTGCCAGAGCCGCCAACCAGACAGGATCTGCCAGAGCCGCCAACCAGACAGGATCTGCCAGAGCCGCCAACCAGACAGGATCTGCCAGAGCCGCCAACCAGACAGGATCTGCCAGAGCCGCCAACCAGACAGGATCTGCCAGAGCCGTCAGAGAGCCATGAGCAGCCAGAGCCGTCAGCCTGCCATGAGCGTCGAGAGCCGTCAGCCAGTCATGAGCATCGAGATTCGTCAGTCAGCCATGAGCTGTCCTTCAGCCTGAAAAGGCTGGATACCCAGAACTGCCCATCAGTCCAGAGCTGTCTCTCTGTCCGGAGCTGCCTTTCAGTCCGGAGTTGCCCCTCTATCCTAATCTCCCTCTCTATCTTCATCTATCTCTATATTCTTATCTATCCCTCTATCTTGATTTATCTCTCTGTCCCGGTGTTATCCTTATTAAATATATTATTAAGAGAATTGTGTGGGGGAAAAAAGAGGGTGGACATTCTTGGAGGGAGGAAGTTAGGATGGATGATGGTGGGGTGGGAACCGCGCCCGGAGCCTGAGCCACCACCGTGGTTAGATGCCCACCCAGACCCTCCCCTAGACTGTGTATGGTGCGCCCGGAGTTCGCACCTTGTGGGGGGGGGTACTGTCACGTTCCTGACCTATTTATGTTAGTTTTTGTGTGTTAGTTGGTCAGGACGTGAGGTTGGGTGGGCATTCTATGTTATCTGTTTCTATGTTGGTTTCGGTTTGCCTGGTATGGCTCTTGATTAGAGGCAGGTGGTTTGCGTTTGCCTCTAATTAAGAGTCATATTTAGGTAGGGCATTTCTCACTGTTTGTTTGTGGGTGATTGTCTCCTGTGTCAGTATGTTTGTTCGTACCACACTGGACTGTAGCGTTTGTTTGTTTCGTTTTCGTTTCGATGTCGTCTGTTTCCTGTACGTAAGTTTATGTTTAGTTATATAAGTTTATGTTCAGGTTTCGTCAACGTCGTTTTGTTATTTTGTAGTTTGGAAAGTGTTTTTGTTTCGTTTCGTGTTGCCATCTTTATCGTTGTTATAATAAAGATGGCTTATTTCCCAAAGCCTGCGTTTTGGTCTTCAGATCCCTCTCTCCTCACCTCTTCCGAGGATGAGGAGAGCACAACCCGTTACACAAAAAAGGGCTTTATTACAGACATAAATACTCCTCAGTTTCATCAGCTGTCCGGGTTGCTGGTCTCAGATGATCCAGCAGGTGAAGAAACCGGATGTGGAGGTCCTGGGCTGGCGTGGTTATAGTACGTGGTCTGTGGTTGTGAGGCCAGTTTGACGTACTGACAAATTCTCTAAAATGACGTTGGAGGCAGTTTATGTTGTAGAACTGAACATTAAATTCTCTGGCAACAGGTCTGGTTGACAGTCTTGCAGTCAGCATTCCAATTGCACTCTCCCTCAAAACTTCTGTGTCTTGTGACAAAACTACACATTTTAAAGTGGCCTTTTATTGCCCCCAGCACAAGGTGCAGCTGTGTACTGATCATGCTGTTTAATCAGCTTCTTAATATGCCACACCTGTCAGGTGGAGGAATTCTCTTAGCAAATGAGAAATACTCACTAACAGGGATGTAACCAAATTTGTGCACAACATTTGAGACAAATAAGCTTTTTGTGTTTATGGAACATTTCTGTGATTTCTGAAACATGGGACCAACACTTTACAAGTTGCGTTAATATTTTTGTTCAGTGTAGAACAAAAAGCCTTCTCGACCGGGTCTCGACTGCCCTGCCTGGTTTGGCTGAGGAGACAGTGGGTTGCTGCCTGGTTGGGCTGAGGAGACAGTGGATTGCTGCCTGGTTGGGCTGAGGAGACAGTGGGTTGCTGCCTGGTTGGGCTGAGGAGACAGTGGATTGCTGCCTGGTTGGGCTAATGAGACAGTGGATTGCTGCCTGGTTGGGCTGATGAGACAGTGCATTGCTGCCTGGTTGGGCTGAGGAGACAGTGCATTGCTGCCTGGTTGGGCTGATGAGACAGTGGATTGCTGCCTGGTTGGGCTGAGGAGACAGTGCATTGCTGCCTGGTTGGGCTGAGGAGACAGTGCATTGCTGCCTGGTTGGGCTGATGAGACAGTGGATTGCTGCCTGGTTGGGCTGAGGAGACAGTGCATTGCTGCCTGGTTGGGCTGATGAGACAGTGGATTGTGCAGTGAGATGGAACAGTAAATAGGCATTTCAACGTCATAGCCTCCCACAGGGAACAGACGTCTATTCCACGTTGGTTAAACGTCATTTCATTGATTCAACCATTAATTCAACGTTGAGTCAACCAGTGTATGCCGCCAGTGGGTTTCAGGGGCGAAAATCTGAGATCAACCTTGGAGGGGACAATTACATTGAATTTTCTCAAGAGCAATTCCTGAGGGGGACACCAAAAGTAGTGCTGTAACACATAGCATACGTTGTTAAATGTATATTGAGGAACCATAATTCCTACAACTGGATAATTGATAGGTACAGTAGTTAACTGAAGGGTTTTCCCAACTTGTTCAAATGTTTAAATCATTATAATTCTACTACCAATAATAGTTATAGCAGTGCTCCTTACCAGTCCAGTATGTATGCAGGTATTCGTACTTACAACCAGCAATATCAAGAAAGGTCAGTAGGTGACAATGGTACTGTACACTGTATGGGTGTAGTTTTCATAAATACAATGAACATGGTGTGATCACATCTAAAATAATCTCCATTGAGAACCATCACAAAGTTGGTCTCCGTATTGAATTGACCTTTTAATTGGACTTTTTCTGATACATTTATATAGTCATTAAATATGTCCACCTGGCCTGAGTCTACAATATCTTTGCAAGAACAAAAAGCTTAAAATAAGTAGTTCTAAAAGCAAAATAACTACTTCAATGAAAAACCCAAATAAATCAAACAAAATATCCTTCAGTGTCTCAACTCAGCCAGTGTCTCAACTCAGCCAGTGTCTCAACTCAGCCAGTGTCTCAACTCAGCCAGTGTCTCAACTCAGCCAGTGTCTCAACTCAGTCAGTGTCTCAACTCAGTCAGTGTCTCAACTCAGTCAGTGTCTCAACTCAGTCAGTGTCTCAACTCAGTCAGTGTCTCAACTCAGTCAGTGTCTCAACTCTTCAAACAGCAGCTATGGACAAGTATGTCGCACAAAGTAGGCCATTTTAAATAAAATAACATGAAATAAATCATTTGTAAGTGTCCTGAAAACTACTAAACAAAAGAACAAATATCAATTACACCAGGGGTTCTCAAACAGGGGTCCATGGACTAATTGCAAGGGGTCCGTGAAATAAAAAAGTGTAATGAATGTAGTCAGTACCACAAGGTTTCCAGTAAGTTTACATATAATATAGAGGGGGTGGAGGTCCCTGAGGACTGCTCAAAACCTTGCCTGCCTTGCCTCAAAATATGCAGGGGTTCCAGTACCCCAAAAAGGTTGAGAACCACTGCTATACACACTACTGAACAAAAGAACCGAGCATATGTTTGCGGGTTTCCTCAACAACACATCAGTTGGCACTTTCGCAATGCCCTCGCCTGTTGTCTCCGACACCCTGTATAGCCCAATAAACTCCTTGTGAGGGACATGGTCATGGTCAACATAACGCAGACAGACACTCTCCTGTTCAGCACCAGAGACATCTTGAGTACCATCAACAATTAATGAAAATTGTACAATCGGAAGAGACCTAATCTCAGCTGCAATGCCTCGAATGACTATTGGCCATGATGTTCAGAATTTCATTCTGTGCTTTGGGGCCTGTGTACATTGTGGTACGCTCTGTTAACCACTTCAGTAAAATGGGATCATCCTCTTCTGCCCTAAGTTTCAAAATCTGGTATAAATTCCCACTGTCATCCGTGTGGCCTCTAAAGGCTTGTCCCTGTCTTACTACATGCCGCACCGAACTAACAATTTTCATCAAGCAATGCCTTGCGTCATCCAGCTGTTTAACCCACGCGCTGGACATAACTGGACACTGATTGGATTTAGCTGGTGTGCTGTTACAATTACAAAGTGGCGGTGGGTTTGGCAATTTTGATGTGCTGTGAATTTTTCAATGCCTTTTCTCCAGTTCCTAAATCCTGCACTAATGAAGGCAGCATCAGCTCTTTGGCCAAAAGATGGCTGGCTTGAAAACCCTTGGCTACAGTGAAAACACAACACTCCTTTTATTGATGGATTATAATGTAGCCAGGGGAAATCGCGAAACCATCTCTCTTGAAACGTCAACACTCTGTTGGCAAGAGTTTGCGGTTCTATAAATTGTGGGTGTGGCTGATGTGGTTGTGTGCCATCACTGTGGTAACTGGACAATGCTGTGCCACTGTCCCCTATACTGGTGCTGCTGGCAACAAGGGTGACACTTGGTCCTGCCGTGGCTGTGACACTGTCCTCTGAAGTCTCTCTTCCTGGCTCTTTCCCTTTCACCCCCCTAACTGACTCAGCCGGTCTCCTAGAAAATAAATAAGGTGTTTGCCGTACTCCTAACTACCGGTACCCAAAACTACACAATTAATCACAACAGCAATACCATTGCCGTAAACAAATCTTAGTTTAGTCACCAGTTTAAGTTGAGAGTGGGGGTATCCATGGCATTTTCCAATTATGTCCCTATTTTACAAGTCCAAAAAATTGAGAACCTTTCATAATGTTGCCAAACAAAGACTCAACAAACTTACCTGAGACTCCCTGTCTCTGCCAGTCTGTCCCTGCATATCTGTCCCCAGCTCTGCTGTCTGTGTGCCATCTGTTGCCTGCTCTGCCTAATGACATCATTGTGAAACATTTCCATTAGCATTTCACTTCTTTCTTATGAACATTTTATCAACTAGTCTTTGAGATATTAGGATACTAGAGTTCTTACTATGCGTTTTGGTGTACTGACAAATACTCTGATGTCCGTCTTCTTACTTTTTTCTGCCATTTTTCTACCTGGCTGGCTGGCTGGCCTAGCTGCACACACACACATTTACACAACACATGCTGCAACCTTTTGTAATTTAAATAGTTTGTTTCATATTGGCTGGCTTCCAACAATAGCTGAATTTGTAAAGCTAGCGAGCACCAATTCCGTTTCTGTGTGTTTGCTATAATCTTTGCTACCTGGTTAAATAAAGGTGAAATAAAATAAAATAAAAAAAGTTCACTAGCGACAATTTATCTTTTGCAACGAGACCATTATATGTATTTAAGACAATGGTAGAAGAGAGTGTAGTTCTGTTCTGTTCAGTTTGGACTTCAGTTTATTGCTAACCTTATCACAGGGACGTCGAAGCACTACAGCTGCATGCTGATCTTGGAATAAACTGACGATAGCAAAGATTCCATCTTTGACGACGCCACATAAATGGAATAGGTACTAGCTAGCTTGATAGTTAATGTTTGCTTTAGTTTGCGCGCTAGCTCTGCAAATTCAACTAGTGTGTGAACCCTGCCAACATAAAAATAAATAAATAACATTGCTATGGACCTGCTATGGATTGACTGGATTAACCTCACGTCAGTTACGTACATGTCCCTTTCGGACAGTAGATACGAACCCTTTATTACCTTGCCAGCTAAAGAACTGGCAGTGGATCAAACCATTGTGAGGCAAAGGGCGGGGGGGGTCGCAATCTTTTGAAATTTAAATGCGCTATTAAGTGTCTATAATCAGCACAAGTGCTTTCATTGCGTATTATTAATATTATTGAAATTACATAGTTATGTTTACAGTGATATATTGGGGGGGACAAATCATATTTTTCCCAAATGGGGGGGTCGTGTC
Source organism: Salvelinus fontinalis (assembly GCF_029448725.1). NCBI lineage: Eukaryota > Metazoa > Chordata > Actinopteri > Salmoniformes > Salmonidae > Salvelinus > Salvelinus fontinalis. Next base: position 18,683,486 of record NC_074687.1, read on the forward strand.
CCCCCCGTCCCCCCTGGGATTTCCGCCTATGGTGGGTTTAGCCGGTGGTATTTTATGGAATAGACACCAGCTGGAATGCGGCTTTAACCAATCAGCATCCAGGATTATACACACTCACATAAATAAATAAGTGCATGTAGAATATCATATAAGTATTTTTACAGACTTCATCATTGGCAGTGTACAACATCATTTTGTTTTTACACGACACAATAGAACACTTAAACTGGAACGACACTCAGTAACAGTTGCACAAATACAACTTGAGACCTGAAAAAATATGATTACAACATAATTGGCTTTAAAGTTCCGAACCCTCATTTGTTTGAATGATGTCAATAATTGTATCTTGTATTCTTTTTTAACTTAACAACATGAATTGGGGTATTTGCAAACCTCTCCCCCAAATATTCAAATGAGCCCCCGCCACTACATTATGAAGTAGCTGGTCTTAGTGTGGGCTAGCCTGCGTTGGGCTGATGTGAAGCTGGTGTAGGCTAGCTTGTGTTAAGCTTGTTGTGGGCTAGCCCCTGCCCATCTTGCCCACCAAATACCCATATGGGGCCAATGGGGATGTTTGCTGGACTGTGTCTAGTCTGTCTTTTATATTCAGAATGGATGTTTTTAACAAGAGTAGACATCCTGATTGGGGGCATTACTGCTTTCTGACCGTTCCTTTATCCCTCCCTCTTTGGCCCTCTCTCTGCCCTCCCGTTCTGCACGCTATTAACCAGCACTCAGAAAACATCAGGCACCTGACAGCGCCTTTATTAAATGAATCTACTGCTAAATGAAATGCCATCAATACCTCTAAATTGCAGCCGCTATATAAAATGTCAATCACTGTCCTTGAGGACTTGATGTGGATGGCCATTTTGATTACCCCTCACTTTGTTAATGTCCTGTGATTTGCAGCGCCTCCGAGGACAGTTGACTATATATCAGGGTCTGATTTAAAGACACTACAAATAATACTGTGTGCGACTCCGGGATGCTGGCCTTCTAAGTAGAGTTGCAAAGAAAAAGCCGTATCTTAGACTGTCCAATAAAAAGAAAAGATTAACATGGGCAAAAGAACAGACACTGGACAGAGGAACTATGCCTAGAAGGCCAGCATCCCGGAGTTGCCTCTTCACTGTTGATGTTGAGACTGGTGTTTTGCGGGTACTATTTAATGAAGCTGCCAGTTGAGGACTTGTGAGGCGTCTGTTTCTCAAACCAGACACTCCAATGTACTTGTCCTCTTGCTCAGTTATGCACCGGGGCCTCCCACTCCTCTTTCTATTCTGGTTAAAGCCAGTTTGCGCTGTTCTGTGAAGGGAGTAGTACACAGCATTGTACGAGATCTTTAGTTTCTTGGCAATTTCTTGCATGAAATAGGCTTAATTTCTCTGAAAAAATAACAGACTAACGAGTTTCAGAAGAAAGGTATTTTTTTCTGGACATTTTGAGCCTGTAATCGAACCCACAAATGCTGATGCTCCAGATACTCAACTATTCTAAAGAAGGCCAGTTTTATTGCTTATTTAATCAGTGAAATGGCTAGCTAGTTAGCGGGGTGCGCCCTAATAGCGTTTCAATCGGTGACGTCACTTGCTCTGAGACCTTGAAGTAGTTGTTCCCCTTGCTCCGCAAGGGCCGTGGCTTTTGTGGCGCGATGGGTAACGATGCTTTGAGGGTGGCTGTTGTCTATGTATGCAGAGGGTCCCTGGTTTGAGCCCAGGTAGGGGCGAGGAGAGGGACAAAAGCAATACTGTTACACTAACATAATTGCAAAAGGGTTTTCTAATGATCAATTAGCCTTTTAAAATGACAAACTTGGATTAGCTAACACAACGTGCCATTGGAACACAGGTGTGATGGTTGCTGATAATGGGCCTCTGTACGCCTATGTAGATATTCCCTAAAAAATCTGCTGTTTCCAGCAACAATAGTCATTTACAACATTAACAATGTCTACACTGTATTTCTGATAAATTTGATGTTATTTTAATCGACAACAAAATTTTGTCTAAACTTTTGAACGGTAGTGTACTGAACAAAGTCTTGCATGTGTTTACATGGTTTTGCGCATGTGCCAGGTGATCGAAATTTCAACGGCAGTACCAGCTCTCTAAAATGTCTGGTAAATAATACTTTTATGTGGATATTTTTTTCTCAGATTTCGACCTGAATCAGAAGCAACCGCACAGAAAACCTGGAAGAGTAAGTTCAAGTGTAATTTTATTAAACATTCTGGCTCGTAAGGAAACTTTCCACGTTTTTCCAATGCTTTAATTCAGACTGGATCCCAGATATCAGGGGTTACAGTCTGATTTATTAGGCAAGTTAGCGCCATGCAGCCTTGTACTGTTTGTTTGGTCAAAAGTTACAAACACTGTAGGCTATCAGTAAATCAGATTCACGGAGCCTGATCAACTATTGACTGTTTAAAAATACAACTGTTTACATTAGGCCCACCATTAACATGCATCTTGCCTTTGTTGTTTGAGATTCTTGCTTAGTAGCAAACTGCAGGCACTGGGCTGCATTCCAAGACGAACGCACGCCTGATCAAGCTCCTTTTCACTGCACAGTCACTAAATTCATCTCTCCTTGGAGAGGGGGTGGTATTTTACATTTTATATATTTTTTGCCAGTCATAAAAACTATTGAATAAGTAATCTAAAATGTATATTTAAAACGTAAAGATATTTTTAAATGCATTCTATGCTGTGAAAATATTCATGTTTAAAGAATGTAGCCTAATCATGTGACTAACTTATCTGCCTTTAGTATCTTCCAGGTATGGGCAGGGCTTTTTTAAACATTGGTTTTGTGCAGCTACTTTATTATTTTTCATATTTTTCCAGCAGGTCTTTTGCTTTTTGTTCTTTGGAGCCTAAGAACAACAAAGATAAACTTGAATTCCTGGTGTCATGACTCTCTCCTTCCACTCCACTTCACAAACACACACACGCACACACACACACACACACACACACACACACACACACACACACACACACACACACACACACACACACACACACACACACACACACACACACACACACACACACACACACACACACACACACATATACACACACCCAGACATCTACTTGCCAGTGCCATTCTTTAAAGACTGAGGCCTAGATCTCTTTCTTACAAAAGAGAGAGAGAGAGAGAGAGAGAGAGACTGTTATGGTGTAAAGTAATGGACAGTGAGAAAATTAAGATGCCTGAGCCTCCCTTTGGGGAAAGCCAATCAATCCAAGTTGTATCATAGATCTAGAAAGCATTGTGAGCCAATGACATATCCATAACTTTATTAGAATCCATTTCACTAATATGTTGACCATGCATTGATGTCAATGGGAGATTTGTGGGAAATGCGCATCTCAACCTGGATGGGACCCTACATGACTGTATTGCTGTCTACCCACTACTGTAAGTAACATGGCTTCCATTACAACCACAATGTTTGAAAAACAACAACAATGGGATTAAGTGAGCAAACTCAGCTAAGAGGAAGCAAACTAAGTATATTCAATCCAATTGTTACTGATATTATCACAGTCATCATCTCTGTCATTACCACTGTGTTTTCCTCCAATGAAATTGACTATAATTTTCTTCCCCATTAAATGTGCATTATCATCTATAGTCTAAAGAGGCTGCGCCAACATGTGTGCTGCTCTCGCTCCGATCTCCTGAATACACAGAATTAATTCAGGAGAACAGCAGCAAAGTTGCAATTTCCTGTAATTTAGCAAGAAGGGGGTAGCTGCTGGGCATTCTGCAGGGAGGAGGGAGAATTCTCTAAGCTTCCCTTCCCTCTGTTCCCCTTTCCTCTCCTTATCCCTCTCTTCCCTCTCCTCCTCCCTCTCTCTCTTCTCTTCTGAACTGTATACAAATTGGCATTTCTCTCTCCTAACCCTGACACATTGGACTCAGATGACAAACTGTGAGATTGATTCTGATTCTGTTTGTCACTGACTCAAATAAAGACCTAGAGATTCCTTTCAGCTCATATGGCATACAGTAGTTTATAGCTCATATGCAGCCCTGCTATACTGCAACAGACTCAATTGACAGTATAGTACATGACATCTGGTTTCAATGAATGGATGATTATTGTTTACATGCACACACCATAACACTTACAGAACGTGTTGCTGAAAAACAGTACTAGCCAAGCTGAGTTCTGGCTGAGAAGTATTCTAAAAGAGCCATCGCAGCACCTTCAGAGCAGAGTTCAAACTCACAACCAACATTTGTCTCTGTTTAAATGTTTGGGGCTTGTACTGGATGCTCCTACAGGCCCTGGTGCGTGTATTTTCCTTTCCGCATCCAAAGGGTATGAGCGATGTTGTGAATAAAGATAAAATATCAGTTTAAAGAGGCTAACAGAGCCAAACCCAGCCTCTTCCCTCATAGCAACCTGCTGCACCACAAAGGCACACAGGTGAATTATTGATATCCTACATTTGTATTGAGGAGGTATCATCTGAGGAATCCGCTGGCGCTCCTCTGCTAGCTGAAACACTGTTGTCAGCACACCTAGTTTAGGCCAGAAGTGCTTACTACTGCTGTATACACCCACACTGTGTCTTACTGCTTCCACACACACACACACGCACACGCACACACACACACACACACACACACACACACACACACACACACACACACACACACACACACACACACACACACACACACACACACACACACACACACACACACACACACACACACAGCTCTCTGTGCCTCATGATGGCCACATGTCTGTTCACCACAAATACCTCTCAATTACAGGGACAAAGTTACTGAACAGAGACAACCTCATCATGAGTCCAACTCCACCAGGACACGGCTTAATTGTATGTTTCTCTCCTAGAGAACACAGAGAGAGAGGGCTGTGTGTGTGTGTGTGTGTGTGTGTGTGTGTGTGTGTGTGTGTGTGTGTGTGTGTGTGTGTGTGTGTGTGTGTGTGTGTGTGTGTGTGTGTGTGTGTGTGTGTGTGTGTGTGTGTGTGTGTGTGCTCACATATTTGTGTTTGTGTGTGGAAGCAGTAAGACACAGTGTATACAGCAGTAGTAAGCACTTCTGGCCTAAACTAGATGACCGAGAGAGAGAGGTGAATAGATCTGCTGGCACATCTCTGCTGCTTACAGCTTTGTTCCTCCTGCTCCTCTCTGTTCCTCTCTGCTCCTCTCTGTTCCTCTCTGCTCCCCTCTATTCCTCTCTGTTCTTCTCTGCTTCTTTCTGCTTGCGGTACCAACTGGCTTATATGATGACATATTGACAGAGGTTCCATGAAGGCACACGGCTCCCTCACTGCTTGCTGGGTTGGAGAGGTCTGTGGGGGTCGTCTGGGGAAATAAAGAGGGGAGCCCAGGGGTCTGGTGGAGGAGATGAGGATGAATGAGAACATTCCTGGATGTCAGCAGCAGCAGCATGTTGATGTATAGCCAGAAGAGAGGAGAGGAGAGCAGAGGAGTGGAGTGGGCAAATGTAGACTATTAGACTATTGAGATGCACTCCTGGGTTCCGAGTGAGCAGGGCAGCCATTGATTTCCTCTCCTCTCTCTAACTGGTGTTACCAGCGATTACTAGGCCCGGTGGGCAGCAGTCTGGTCTCCAACACAAATACACAGCACAAGACCAGAGGGAACACAACTCACAACTCCCAGCCTAGCCAAGGGGTCAACTATAAATCAATATGACCTTTTTCTACAACACAGAACACAGATCCTTTCTTCTAACTGGCTCCATCTCCCAGTATCCCCCAGAAGGCCCTAAGGCCCTAAGACCCCCAGGGTAATGTAGTATTGTACTACCCACAATGCTGAGACAATCTGAGCTCATGATCTTTTGTCTTTTAGAGAGGTACTGGAGGGTGATAGATACAGTAGGAAGACCCTTGAATCGATCATTGAAGTGTAATAGAGGTGTTTCAATGGTGATTAACCTTGCCTGAGACCTGAAGAGATCCCTTGTCTCCCACTAAAACAGTCTTGTGGTACACAAGAGACCCCGGCTGTGTTCGAGAGGAAAGAAACCGCAATGAATCCTTAGTAAATTGTGACTGACTGATCTTCAAATTATAATGAGTCGTTATTTATGATGCAAGGTGATTTGTAGGTCAGTCAGCAGTCGCCTGCAATCATTTTGATGCTCTCGAACACGGTCCCAGTCTAGGATGTCACCCCCACATCCACTCACTAAGGTTTGTTGAGTCACTACATGGTGACATGCCGAAACAACCCTTGAAAATCACAGAGGAAAATTATTTAATAAACTAATATGGTTCTCTTGGGAAATCTAGAGCGGAACATTCTCATTTTTCCATCCAAGCTCTGTTCTCTAATTGGCTTACTGTGCGTGGGTTGTGTTGTGTGAGGAAGTCAGTCAGAATGCAGGGGGTTTGAGCAGAAAGCACTGACCCCTGAGGTGTCGCCCCCTGGAGGCCTGTTAGGGTACAGCTGCACAATGAATCACTCCTGCAGACTCATTTTCCCAGAATCCCCTAGGCTGTAAGAGGACTGAGTGAGAGGGAGAGGAGCAGCAGCTGCGTGGGTGGGTGGGAGTTGAGTCTTCCACTGCCCCTCTGGTAGGCAAAATACAGTAAGTGAGGTTCCACTGGTAGGCTTAGCAGAACAGGGCCGGGGCCAGTAGTTGAACAGTTCAGCAGTTGACGGTACAGTAGTAGAGGTAGGCAAGTCAACTGTAGAAGAACAGCACCTACCCCCACACCTGAGGCAACTAGTGGCACCTTAATTGGGGAGGACAGGCTCATAGTAATGCCTGGAACAGAATAAATGGAACGGTATCGAACACGTCAATGTATCATAAGTTTTATAACTTTCAGCTAAGTTATTTGTTAAAACCTTCAAAGTTTTCCCCTTGTCTTAATCTCTCCTCTACTCAGCAGGAGAGAGCTGATGCTTTCTGGGTTTAGTCTCTGTAACAGTCCTGACCTATTTATGTTAGTTTTTATGTGTTTATGGTCAGGGCATGTGTTTTGGGTGGGCAGTCTATGTTACCTGTTTCTATGTTGGTTTCGGTTTGCCTGGTATGGCTCTTGATTAGAGGCAGGTGGTTTGCATTTTCCTCTAATCAAGAGTCATATTTAGGTAGGGCATTATCACTGTGTGTTTGTGGGTGATTGTCTCTTGTGATGTCTTCGTTTGTGTTCGATATATTCACTTTTGGAGCTGTTGGGCTGTTCGTATGTTTCGATGTCCGTTCCTGTTCGTGAGTTTACGTTTGTCTATGTAAGTTTATGTTCAGGTTCCGTTGTACGTCGTTTTGTTATTTTGTAAGTTTTGAAAGTGTTTGTTTTCGTGTCATCAGTTTTCGTTATTAATAAATAAAGATGGCATATTTCCCGGACTCCGCATTTTGGTCGGAAGATCCTTCTCTCCTCACCTCTTCCGAGGATGAGGAGAGCGACAGCTATGACAGAATCACCCACCAAAATACAGAGACCAAGCGGTATGGGAATGCTCGACGGAGCAATAAGGATTTCTGGACTTGGGAGGAGATCTTGGACGGTAGAGGACCTTGGGCTCAACCAGGGGAATATCGCCGTCCTAAGGAGGAGAAGAGGGCAGCCACAGCCCAGGAGCGCTGGTATGAGGAGGCAGCGCGACGACGCGGTTGGGAGCCCGTGAGTAAGACCCAAAAATTTCTTGGGGGGGGGCACACGAGGAGTGTGGCAAAGCCGGGTAGGATACCCGAGCCAACTCCCCGTGCTTACCGTGGAGGTAGAAGGCGTCGTACTGGTAAGACACCGTGTTATGCGGTAAAGCGCACGGTGTCCCCAGTACGCGTGCTTAGCCCAGTGCGGGCTATTCCACCTTGCCGCACTGGGAGGGCTAGGTTGGGCATCGAGCCGGGTGCCATGAAGCCGGCCCAACGTAGCTGGTCTCCAGTACGTCTCCTCGGGCCGGTGTACATGGCACCAGCCTTACAGGTGGTGTCCCCGGTTCGCCTGCATAGCCTAGTGCGGGCTATTCCACCTCGCCGCACTGGCAGGGCTACGGGGTTCATTCAACCTGGTAGGGTTGGGGAGGCTCGGTGCTCAAGAGCACGTGTCCTCCTTCACGGTCCGGTATATCCGGTGCCACCTCCATGTACCAGTCCTCCGGTGGCAGCCCCCCGTACCAGGCTGTCTCTCCGGGTTCTCTCTCCTGCTGTTTCCTCCTCTCCAGCGCAGCCGGTGCCTAGACCACGCACCAGGCTGTCTCTCCTTCTCCTCCCTACAGAGCTATCTGTCTCCCCAGCGCCATCTGAGCCATCCGTCTCCCCAGCGCCATCTGAGCCATCCGTCTCCCCAGCGCCATCTGAGCCATCCGTCTCCCCAGCGCCATCTGAGCCATCCGTCTCTCCAGCGCCATCTGAGCCATCCGTCTCCCCAGCGCCGTCTGAGCCATCCGTCTGCCATGAGCCTGCAAAGCCGCCCGTCTGCCATGAGCCTGCAAAGCCGCCCGTCTGCCATGAGCCTACAGAGCCATCCGCCAGACAGGAGCCGCTAGAGCCGTCAGCCAGACAGGAGCCGCTAGAGCCGCCCGCCAGACAGGATCTGCCAGAGCCGCCAACCAGACAGGATCTGCCAGAGCCGCCAACCAGACAGGATCTGCCAGAGCCGCCAACCAGACAGGATCTGCCAGAGCCGCCAACCAGACAGGATCTGCCAGAGCCGCCAACCAGACAGGATCTGCCAGAGCCGCCAACCAGACAGGATCTGCCAGAGTCGCCAGAGAGCCATGAGCAGCCAGAGCCGTCAGAGAGCCATGGGCGGCCGGGGCCGTCGGAGAGCCATGAGCAGCCAGAGCCGTCAGAGAGCCATAAGCAGCCAGAGCCGTCAGAGAGCCATGAGCGTCGAGAGCCGTCAGCCTGCCATGAGCGTCGAGAGCCGTCAGCCTGCCATGAGCGTCGAGAGCCGTCAGCCTGCCATGAGCGTCGAGAGCCGTCAGCCTGCCATGAGCGTCGAGAGCCGTCAGCCTGCCATGAGCGTAGAGAGCCGTCAGCCTGCCATGAGCGTCGAGAGCCGTCAGCCTGCCATGAGCGTCGAGAGCCGTCAGCCTGCCATGAGCGTAGAGAGCCGTCAGTCTGCCATGAGCGTCGAGAGCCGTCAGCCTGCATGGACCTGCCAGAGCCGTCCAAACAGGACCTGCCAGAGTCCTTCAGCCGGGATCTGCCCCTTGTCCCGGTGTTGCCCCTTGTCCCGGTGCTGCCCCTTGTCCCGGTGTTGCCCCTTGTCCCGGTGTTGCCCCTTGTCCCGGTGCTGCCCCTTGTCCCGGTGCTGCCCCTTGTCCCGGTGCTGCCCCTTGTCCCGGTGCTGCCCCTTATTCCGGTGATGGTCCTTATCCTGGTGCTGCCCCTTGTTTTTGTGCTGCCCCTTGTCCCGGTGCTACCCCTTGTCCCGGTGCTGCCCCTTGTTCCGGTGCTAGCTGTTTATTTAGGGGAAGCTAATGTTTGGGTGGTCAGTGGAAGGGGTAGAAAGAAGAGGGGAGTGACTATGGTGGTAAGGGGACAGCGTCCTGAACCGGAACCACCACCGTGGTCAACTGCCCACCCGGACCCCCCCCCTGGACTTTGTGCTGGTGCGCCCGGCGTTCGCACCTTGGGGGGGGGGTACTGTAACAGTCCTGACCTATTTATGTTAGTTTTTATGTGTTTATGGTCAGGGCATGTGTTTTGGGTGGGCAGTCTATGTTACCTGTTTCTATGTTGGTTTCGGTTTGCCTGGTATGGCTCTTGATTAGAGGCAGGTGGTTTGCATTTTCCTCTAATCAAGAGTCATATTTAGGTAGGGCATTATCACTGTGTGTTTGTGGGTGATTGTCTCTTGTGATGTCTTCGTTTGTGTTCGATATATTCACTTTTGGAGCTGTTGGGCTGTTCGTATGTTTCGATGTCCGTTCCTGTTCGTGAGTTTACGTTTGTCTATGTAAGTTTATGTTCAGGTTCCGTTGTACGTCGTTTTGTTATTTTGTAAGTTTTGAAAGTGTTTGTTTTCGTGTCATCAGTTTTCGTTATTAATAAATAAAGATGGCATATTTCCCGGACTCCGCATTTTGGTCGGAAGATCCTTCTCTCCTCACCTCTTCCGAGGATGAGGAGAGCGACAGCTATGACAGTCTCTTCATAGGGCTCTGAAAGAGAGAAAGAGAGCTGGAGGGTGAGGGAGAGAGAAAGCTATAACACTTCTGATGGCTTTACAGTGAATATCTCTCGATGTAATCTAGATGAAACATGGGACCAGATCTGATCCACCTGCTGGGTATCTAGAGGCTGAGCTATAGGCAAAGGGACATAAGGTCATAGGGTCAGTACCCACATCTTTACCCTTCAAACTGGCAGTCCACTTCCAGACAGATGGATAGAGGTGGGGAGTGGACATTGCTGCTATTAAGAGCTATTAATAGCATCCAAATGTCCAGGCACTGATGTCATTTTGTGTGTGTGTGTGTGTGTGTGTGTGTGTGTGTGTGTGTGTGTGTGTGTGTGTGTGTGTGTGTGTGTGTGTGTGTGTGTGTGTGTGTGTGTGTGTGTGTGTGTGTGTGTGTGTGTGTGCGCGTGAAGTGGCAGCGGCTGGGTTCCCTGGGAATTGAAATTAATGAGTGTAATCAGAAGCAAACAGCGAGCAAAGCAAGGGCAATTAATACAAACAGGCGGGCAGTGGGCTGAGGGCTGGAGGCTGGAGAGAGATGGGGATTAAGATGCAGCGTGGACAGGCAGGCAGCTCTCAGCAGCAGATGTCCAGGAGGACGGGTGCTGGGAGGCTGGCACCAACACACATCCGCCAACCGGACGCTCTGGTCGGGGCAGCCAGCAGGCCCAACGCGAGCTGACAACCTCCTGGCAACGTTCTGATAACGTGATGATCTCTATTTAGAGCCAAGCTGAGAGAGTTGTCAGGGCCCTGGGCTGCTTGGTGAAGGCCTGGCTATATCAGAGTAACACTGCAGTATGGAGGCTATACAGTGTGTATGTTTATAGAACTCTACTGTTGTTTTAAAGGGCTGTGTGTTTATAGAACTCTACTGTTGTTCTAAAGGGCTGTGTGTTTATAGAACTCTACTGTTGTTCTAAAGGGCTGTGTGTTTATAGAACTCTACTGTTGTTCTAAAGGGCTGTGTGTTTATAGAACTCTACTGTTGTTTTAAAGGGCTGTGTGTTTATAGAACTGTGCTGTTGTTTATAGAACTCTACTGTTGTTTTAAAGGGCTGTGTGTTTATAGAACTGTGCTGTTGTTTATAGAACTCTACTGTTGTTCTAAAGGGCTGTGTGTTTATAGAACTCTACTGTTGTTTTAAAGGGCTGTGTGTTTATAGAACTCTACTGTTGTTTTAAAGGGCTGTGTGTTTATAGAACTCTACTGTTGTTTTAAAGGGCTGTGTGTTTATAGAACTCTACTGTTGTTTTAAAGGGCTGTGTGTTTATAGAACTGTGCTGATGTTTATAGAACTCTACTGTTGTTCTAAAGGGCTGTGTGTTTATAGAACTCTACTGTTGTTTTAAAGGGCTGTGTGTTTATAGAACTCTACTGTTGTTCTAAAGGGCTGTGTGTTTATAGAACTCTACTCTTGTTTTAAAGGGCTGTGTGTTTATAGAACTCTACTGTTGTTTTAAAGGGCTGTGTGTTTATAGAACTCTACTGTTGTTCTAAAGGGCTGTGTGTTTGTAGAACTCTACTGTTGTTTTAAAGGGCTGTGTGTTTATAGAACTGTGCTGTTGTTTATAGAACTCTGCTGCGCAGAAACATCAGCCCACAGGGAGAAGCACGAGATTGAACTTCACTCAACTTTCTCGAGTAGTGGTCACCAACCGGTCGATCCATGGCATTCCTAGACGATCGTCAAACATTTCTGTAAAAAACCCAACGATAAGGCCTTATGTTCCAATAAAAAAATGTTGTCTCAGCTGTTGTTAGTAGGTGCACCAGATTCAGCTGCCCTGCACGCCGTGTAGGCGAACTGTTGCATTTTTAACCATTTCATGTGTCTGAAGGTACAAACTCTGCCTTCCCAGCAGGCCCAGAGAGCAAATCAAGTGTACTATAGGCCTACCACTTTGCCAGCAGCATACCACCCTGCATCCCACTGCTGGGTTGCTTCTGAAGCTAAGCAGGGTTGGTCCTGGATGGGAGACCAGGTCCTGCTGGTCTAAATATCCTAATGCCCCAGGGCAATGATTGGGGACATTGCCTTGTGTAGGGTGCTGTATTTATGATGGGTAGTTAAACAGGTGTCCTGACTCTCTGAGGTCATTAAAGATCCCATGGCACTTATTGTAAGAGGAGGGGTGTTAACCCTGGTGTCCTGGCTAAATTCCCAAGCTGTCCCTCATACCATCACAGTCACCTAATCATCCCCAGCTTACAATTGGCTCATTCATCCCCCTCCTCTCCCCTGTAACTATTCCCCAGGTTGTTGTTGTAAATGAGAATGTGTTCTCAGTCAACTTACCTGGATAAAATAAAAATACCACTGGCCAATTGGATGGCTCAGATGACTGTGTCTGTAGTAATGTAGCAGGCCTAAAAGAAAGTTGATACTGTGAGATTTCAAAATGTTTAAAACCATGACTAGAGAGAGACTCAATGAACACAGCAAAAAATGAGTGAGTTCATGTTTAAGTTCTTCCTCAGCACTGTATTCAACACTTTTATAAGCCATAAAATGTGTGTTCTTCCTATTTTCCCTCAGCGCTAAAAGGCACACTGCATCAGTAATGAAAGAGTTGGAAAGTGTATCTATAAACTTGCGTTGTTATTATTAGCGGCTTGGGTCTTTTTTAATATTGAGGAATATTTCACTTTCTCTGTTCATAGGAGTATCAACATGAATTTGAGCATCTGGCAGAAATAATGCGGTGCGACTCGAGTTTCGCCATCATCTGGAAGACGGTGTCCCTTTTTGGTCAGTGTCAGCGGAGGAAAGGGAGAGCGGAGGGATGTTGAGAGGCGGACCCTCAGTCTGTTCCTCTCTCCCTCCGCTGAGACTGACCATCAGATGCAGGCACCATCAGCCCAGTAAAATAAAAATAAAAAGCACATTTATTTAAATGTATGCTCACTCAGCTGTGCTTTATAAGTCATACAACAATGGATCTATTACCGGTATGATCATACAGCTTTTTTAATAACGAAAAATGTCCCGAACAACACTGTCTTGGCATGGCATTTCCAGCAAAGCCAATATGCGGTGATAATCTATTGGGCCTACAGTTTACTCCACCAATCTCATTGCTACAGTACTGTTTTTAATTGATTAATGTTGCATAGGATTATGTTTTTTACGTCATGTTAAAAAAATATGAGTGGTAGATATCGGCTTACATATGATCTTGACTCAGACCACTGTTCTAGAGTTTTCCCTGTTAACACTATTAAGGTTTCCCTTTACTGGGGCAATTGTGATCGAATCAACGCAATATTAGCCACTTTCAAAGCAATATACCGAAACTGTAACGGGTGACGTCGGAAGGAAGAGACCAAGGCGCAGCGTTCTTAGAGTTCCACATAATTTAATCACAAAGTGAAACTAAAACAGGACAAAACAATAAAGAATACAACGACCGAACAGCTTCGATGTGCAAACTCCCTGCGCACAAACAAAGAACAAGAACCCACACACAAAGAGGGAAAAGGGCAGTCTAAGTATGATCCCCAATCAGAGACAACGATAAACAGCTGCCTCTGATTGAGAACCACACTCGGCCAGAAACAAAGAAAAACAAAACATAGAATTACAGAACATAGAATGCCCACCCAAATCACACCCTGACCAACACAAAATAGAGACATAAAAAGGATCTCTAAGGTCAGGGCGTGACAGAACCCCCCCCCCCCCCCCCCCCCCCCAAAGGTGCGGACTCCGGCCGCAAAACCTGAACCTATAGGGGAGGGTCTGGGTTGGCATTTCACCGCAGTGGCGGCTCTGGTGCGGGACCAGAGGATGTGGGGGACGTGGACCCCGCTCCTTAGTCTTGGGCCACTTAGGTGGTGCCTCTGGAGCGGGGACCCTTACTGCCGACCCCGGACCGGGCACCCTCGCAGCGGGCCCCGGACAGGAGGGAAACTCTGGCAGCGGGCCCCGGACAGGAGGGAAACTCTGGCAGCGCCGGACAGGCGAGAGGCTCTGGCAGCTCCGGACAGGTGGGAGGCTCTGGCAGCGCCGGACAGGCGGGAGGCTCTGGCAGCGCCGGACAGGAGGGAGACTCTGGCTGCTCCGGACAGGAGGGAGACTCTGGCTGCTCCGGACAGGAGGGAGACTCTGGCTGCTCCGGACAGGAGGGAGACTCTGGCTGCTCCTGACAGGAGGGAGACTCTGGCTGCTCCTGACTGGAGCCCGTCACTGGAGGCTCCGGACTAGAGGGCTTCGCTGGAGGCTCCGGACTAGAGGGCGACGCTGGAGGCTCCGGGCTAGAGGGCGACGCTGGAGGCTCCGGACTAGAGGGCGTCGCTGGAGGCTCCGGACTAGAGGGCGTCGCTGGAGGCCTCGTGCCATAACTCCTCACTGGAGGCTTCGTGCCATGGATCTTCACTGGAGGCTTCGTGCCATGGATCATCACTGGAGGCTTCGTGCCATGGATCACCACTGGAGGCTTCGTGCCATGGATCACCACTGGAGGCTTCGTGCCATGGATCACCACTGGAGGCTTCGTGCCATGGATCATCACTGGAGGCTTCGTGCCATGGATCATCACTGGAGGCTTCGTGCCATGGATCATCACTGGAGGCTTTGTGCCATGGATCACCACTGGAGGCTTCTTGCCATGGATCATCACTGGAGGCTTCGTGCCATGGATTATCACTGGAGGCTTCTTACCATGGATCATCACTGGAGTGGAGAGACACACAGGAGGCCTGGCTCTGGGAGAAGGCACAGGACTCATCAGGCTGGGGAGACATATAGGAAGGTTACTTCTCGTCGCAGGCATAGGACTCACCAGGCTGGGGAGACATGCAGGAAGCCTTGTCCTTGGCCGAGGCACCGGATACACTGGGCCTTGGAGGCGCACTGGCGGTCTCGAGCGCAGATCTGGCTGCTCCCGTTCTGGCTGGGTGCCAGATTCCACCCGGCAAATGCGGGACGCTGGCACCGAGCACACCGGCCTGTGGATGCTCGGCCGAGACACCGTGCCCATCACCCCATAGCACGGGGCCTGACCAGTCACATGCTCGCCCCGGTAAGAACGGGGAGTGGGCTCAGGTCTCCAACCTGACTCCGCCACACTCCCCATGTTCCCCCCCCAAAAAATGTTTGGGTCTGCCTCTTGGGTTTCCTTGCCAGCCGTGTTCCCTCGTACTGCTGGTTCCCTTCTCCTGCTGCCTCCGCTCTCCTGGCTGCCTCCACCTGTTCCCATGGGAGGCGATCCCTTCCAGCCAGGATCTCCTCCCATGTGTAGGATCCCTTCCCATCCAAAATTTCCTCCCATGTCCATTCCTCCAGAAAACGCTGCTTGGTCTTTTTGTGGTGGGATCTTCTGTAACGTGTGTCGTCGGAAGGAAGAGACCAAGGCGCAGCTTTCTTAGAGTTCCACATAATTTAATCACAAAGTGAAACTAAAACAGGACAAAACAATAAAGAATACAACGACCGAACAGCTTCGATGTGCAAACTCCCTGCACACAAACAAAGAACAAGATCCCACACAGACAGAGGGAAAGGGGCAGCCTAAGTATGATCCCCAATCAGAGACAACGATAAACAGCTGCCTCTGATTGGGAACCACACTCGGCCAGAAACAAAGAAATACAAAACATAGAATTACAGAACATAGAATGCCCACCCAAATCACACCCTGACCAAAACAAAATAGAGACATAAAAAGGATCTCTAAGGTCAGGGAGTGACAGAAACAAAACAAACTATGCAAGAGATTTTGTTGTAGGCATAATGCATCGGAGTAGGATTCTATTGCATTGATACCACTACTCAGCCCATACTCCACACAGACCGGTGAGGCATAAACAATCAGAGCTGCAGTAGGTCTATATGCAAATAGACCATTGCCATATATGAATCTGTGCCATTTACTTTGAACTGGACTGTGTTTACTGCTTGAGCAGTCGTGATGAAAAGATGCGCTGGTTTGAGATCATAGCGAGAGCTACATGTAGCCACGTATACACATTTTGTTCATTTCCTTTGCTAGTTAGTGAGTTATTAACCAGCTATCGATCATTTGTAGTCAGCAATAGGGGAGTGAATGCTTCCTACAAGAGCACAAAACGTATACATCTCTAAACATCTTTGAAAAGCGAGTCAGGTAAAGAGCTTTTTTTGGTCTTAAAGGGGCAGTGTTGTATTTTGAGACGGGCTTGAATAAGCTAAGCAGCCAATAGGCAGAGGGTAGCATAATTTGTCTGATTCTCTGTAATAATGGTATGGGAATAATAATGCATTTTATTTTGTAAAGTGGTTTCTTGCATCAAACACCACAAGTTGATAAGTGGATAAACAGGTTAATGTTAAGCCCTGCATGTTTTGTTTTTTCCTAAAGTCTCATGGATTTTAGGCCTACATTGAATACCACACATTAGCTGCAACTGTAGGCTGAATGATAGAACAGCTACTTCCATGTTAAAATGTTATGGAATGCAATTTCTCCGTTGTTTTTAATGGTAGGCCACTCTGGTAGGCCTACAGTGCATTCAGAAAGTATTCAGAACCCTTTACTTTTTCCACATTTTGTTATGTTACAGCTTTATTCTAAAATGTATTAAATAGTTTTTTCCCCTCATCAATCTACACACAATACCCCATGACAAAGCAAAAACAGGTTTTCAAATTTGAAAAAACGAAAATATGACATTTATATAATTATTCAGGCTCTTGACTCAGTACTTTGTTGAAGCACCTTTGGCAGTGATTACATCCTTGTGTCTTCTAGGGTATTACGCTACAAGCTTGGCAAACCTGTATTTGGGAAGTTTCTCCCATTCTTCTCTGCAGATCCTCTCAAACTCTGTCAGGTTAGTGTCAGGTTTTGGCCAGGACTGTTCAGGTTTTGGTCACTAGATGTCCCCATTGCACCTTTTTTGTACCTTTTGTTTTTCCTTGCTCTAATTATTGTTTGCACCTGTGTGTCGTTCCCTTGTTAGTATTTAAACCCTGTGTGTTCCTCAGTTCCTTGCTCAGTGTTTGTATGTTAGCACCCAGCCCCAGCCCAAGCCTTGTTCTGAACATATGATTCTCTTATTGGATTTTCCAGAGGTTCTCTGGTTTAGTGCTTGTGTATTTTTGAGTAGTCTTTTGAGGTTTGTTTTTCCCTGCTGTTTTTACTACTTTGTGGAGTTTCTTTGTATTTTTGGAGGATATCCATTTTGTGCTTCTTGGCTTTATGTTTGGACATTGTGGATTTAGATTCTTTGCCTGAAGATTTTGTTCTTTAATTAAACCACCATCTCTAGTACTGCTGTGTCTGCCTCATCTTCTGGGTTCTGACGATTATTAGTGACTGTTTCTCGCACCGGGTCCTGACAGTTAGATGGGGAGGTCGCTGCACAGCTATTTTCAGGTCTCTCCAGAGATGTTCGATCGGGTTCAAGTTTGTGCTGTGACTGGGCCACTCAACGACATTCAGAGACTTGTCCTGAAGCCACTCCTGCATTGTCTTGGCTGTATAAGTTATGAAAGTAAGACCCAGATGCAGTCCACGTCGAATAAAAAATGTATAATTCAACAGGGGCAGACGATAGACAGGTCAAGGCAGGCAGGGGTCAATAAATCAGAGGTGGGGCAATGGTACCGGATGGCAGGCAGATCAGGGTCAGGGTAAGGCAGAGGTTGGTAATCCAGAGGGGGGCAAAGGTACAGGTCGGCAAGCAGGCTCAGGGTCAGGAAACAGGAGACAAAGGGCTGTGAGACATGGGTTTGACTCAGGACACATGAAAGATGGGATGCATATGAAGGTTACGGGGCAACAGAAGATGAACAGCAGAGGGGCTAATGATCTTGGACATGGGGAACGGGCCGATAAACTGAGGAGAGAGTATGCGGGATTCCACCAGGAGGGGCAGATACCGGGTGGATAGCCATACCTTCTGCCCGAGAAGATACCGGGGAGCTGGGGTCCGATGGCGATCCGCTTGTTGTCGTTTCCTGTAGGTGGTCTTGATGAGGGCCGACAGGGCTGTCCTTCAGGTACGACGACAGAGGTGGACAAACATCTGGGCAGAAGGTATGTCGACCTCCTCTTCCTGCTCAGGGAAGAGCGGGGGCTGATACCCCAGGGAACACTCAAGCAGTGATAGGCCCGTGGCAGAGCAGGGAAGGATGTTGCAGGCATATTCCACCACACCAGCTACTGGCTCCAGGTGGTGGGGTTGGCGGAGACCAGGCAGTGCAGGATGGTCTCGAGGTCTTGGTTGGCTTGCTCTGACTGGCCATTGGACTGGGGGTGGAACCCGGAGCACAGGCTGGCCAATAACCCAATGAGAGTACAGAACGCCTTCCAGAACCGGGACGAGAACTGAGGACCACGGTCGGAGACAATGTCCACGGGCAGTCCATGGATCCTGAACATGTGCTGGACCATGAACCGATTCAGCATGACGCAGAGAACGTAATTTACCAGAGCCTGGAATACGGCAGGGGCATTGGTGAGGCCAAAGGGCATTACCAGATATTCGTAGTGGCCACTTGCCTTGTTGAAGGCGGTCTTCCGCTCGTCCCCCTCTCGTATCCGCACCAGGTGGTAGGCGTTTCATAGATCCAGCTTGAAGAACACAGTGGCCCCCTGGAGCGGCTGGAAGGCCGAGGAAATGAGTGGTAGCAGATAATGTTTCTTTACAGTGATGTCATTGAGTCCCCGGTAGTCAATGCACGGGCACAGGGTCTTGTCCTTGTGCCAGCAGGAAAGGAAGAGGGACGGATAAATCCAGTAGTTAGGGAGTCCCCAATGTAGTCCTCCATAGCCTTGGTTTCAGTTCCCGACAGTGAGTACAGATGTCCCCGGGGCGGCGTGGTGCTAGAGAGAAGTTCAATCCCGCAGTCATAGGGGAGGTGCGGCAGAAGGGAAGTGGCCTGGGACTTGCTGAACATCTCCCGGAGATCCTGGTACTCCGTGGGAATGGCAGAGAGATCCAAAACCACATCCGAGGACACAGGAAGACGTCCCGGGGCAGGTTGCGCCAACTTCAGACAATGGGCGTGGCAGAACGGACTCCAGCCCATGATGGCATCCGTAGACCTGTTGATGAGTGAGTTGTGTCGCTGGAGCCAGGAGAATCCCAAAACCATAGGAATCTGTGGGGGCTTGATGAGCAGGAACTGAATGGTCTCGCTGTGATTCCCTGACACACGTAGGTTGATGGGAGTGGTGTTATGGGTGATCTGACCTATAGAGCGCCTGTCCTACGCTCTAACATCCACGGGAATGGAGAGGGGCTGAGTGGGGATGTTCAGCTCGGAAGCCAGTGTGGTGTCCAAAAAGCTCTCATCGGCCCCAGAGTCAATGAGGACACTGAGAGATTTGGACTGGTCTCTGCACAGCAGAATGACATGAAAAGGGATGTGAGTAAGGGAAGCAGAAAAGTTCCCCATTTGGCCCATCAGAGTACTCGCTCCTACCGGTGAGCCTGGTCTTTTACCGGGCACGAGGACACAAAATAACCAAAAGACCCGCAATGCAGGCAGCTCCTTGTGCTGATACGGTTTTGCTGCTCCGCTGGCAACAGCCCAGCCCTGCCTAGTTGCATGGGCTCGGGAAACAGTACCTCGGCCCTCGTCTGTGACTCTCGAAGAAGGTCGGGAAATCTCGGATGCTCTCGGCCACGGGACCGTCGGGGACTTCCAGGGTGACTCGGAGGCAAGGTGGAATCCCTGGACATGCGAGTGAAATCGAATTAAAATCCTCTCCATCTGTCATTCCTACAATTACCCATCGATGTGGATGGTCATAGCGATGAGGGAGTCAAAATCTGTGGGTAACTTCCAAGCCGCAAGCTCGTCCTTAACCTCCTCTGAGATGCTATGCAGGAACATGTCGAACAGTGCTTCCGGGTTCCACGCACTCTCCGCTGCCAACGTACAGAAGTCCACCGCATAGTCGGCCACAGTGCGGACGTCCTGCCGGAGCTAGATTAGCTTCCGGGCAGCTTCTCTCCCGGAGAACAGGGCATCAAAAACCTTCCTCACCTCTCTCACGAACCCCTCCAGGTTCGCGCATATGGCCGGCTGCTGTTCCCATACGGCTGTAGCCCAGGTGAGAGCCCTACCAGACATCAGTGTGATTAGGTAGGCAATTTTGGAGCGATCCGAGGGGAAGGAGGATGGTTGAAGCTCAAAATTGAGGGCACACTGAGTTAAAAACGCCCGACAGGTGCTCAGCTCTCCATTAAAGAGTTCTGGAGGAGGTAACCCGGGGCTCCCGGGAAGGTGGAGTGGCCGGTGGGGTTACCATCGAGGCAGGCTCCCCCCCAGACGACCCGCAGAATTGCTCCAGCAGCATGTCCAATGCCCGGTCATGGCGCTCAGCCAACGTTTTGTCCCCTCCATCAGCCCACGAAGCAATTCCTTGTGCCTACCAATTGAGGCTCCTTGGGAGGAGATGTTGTTGCGCAGCTGGTCCAGGTCTGCTGGGTCAGTCATGGCCAGTTCGTTCTATCAGGTATGAAGGTAAGACCCAGATGTAGACCACGTCGAATAAACAATAGTTACAATTTTCAACAGGGGCAGGCGATAGACAGGTCAAGGTAGAGCTCGGTAATCCAGAGGGGGGAAAAGGTACAGGTCGACAGGCAGGCTCAGGGTCAGGGGCAGGCAGAGTGGTCAGGCAGGCGGGCTCGGTGTCAGGACAGGCAAGGGTCAAAACCAGGAGGGCGAGAAAAGAGAGACTGGAAAAAGCAGGAGCTGAGACACAAAACGCTGGTTGACTCGAACAAACAAGACGAACTGGCAAAAGACAAACAGAGAACATAGGTATAAATACACAGGGGATAATGGGGAAGATAGGCGACACCTGGAGGGGGTGAGAAAATCACAAAGACAATTGAAACAGATCACGTTGTGACAGGCTGAGTGCTTAGGGTCTTTGCCCTGTTGGAAGGTGAACCTTCGCCCTAGTCTGAGGTCCTGAGCACTCTTGAGCAGGTTTTCATCAAGGATATATGTACTTTGCTCCTTTCATTGTTCACTCGATCCTTACTAGTCTCCCAGTCCCTGTGGCTAAAAAACATCCCCACAGCATGATGCTGCCACCACCATGCTTCACCGTCGGGATGGTGCCAGGTTTCCTCCAGATGTGACACTTGGCAGTCAGGCCAAAGACTTCAGTCTTGGTTTCATCAGACCAGAGAATCTTGATTCTCATGGTCTGAGAGTCTGTTAGGTGCCTTTTGGCAAACTCCAAGTGGGCTGTCATGTGCCTTTTACTGAGGAGTGACTTCCGTCTGGCCACTCTACCATAAAGGCCTGGTTGGTGGAGTGCTGCAGAGATAGTTGTCCTTCTGGAAGGTTCTCCCATCTCCACAGAAGAACTCTGGAGCTCTGTCAGAGTGACCATCGGGTTCTTGGTCACCTCGCTGACCAAGGCCCATCTCCCCAATTGCTCAGTTTGGCTGGGTGACCAGCTCTAGGAAGAGGTGGTGGTTGGTGGTTCTAAACTTCTTCCATTTAAGAATTATGGAGGCCACTGTGTGCTTAGGGACTTGCAGAAATATTTTGGTACCCTTCCCAGATCGACACAATCCTGTCTCTACCGACAATTCCTTCGACCTCATGGCTTGGTTTTTGTTCTGACATGCACAGTCAACTGTGGGACCTTATATAGACAGGTGTGTACATTTCCAAATTATGTCCAATCAATAGAATTTACCACAGGTAGACTCCAATCAAGTTGTAGAAATACTCAACGATGATCAATGGACCTAGGATGCACCTGAGCTCAATTCCGAGTCTCATAGCAAAGGGTCTGAATACTTTTGTAAATAAGGTATTGCTCTTTATTTTATTTTTATAAATTAGTAAAACATTCTAAAAACCTGTTTTCACTTTGCCATTATGGGGTATTGTGGGTAGATTGATAAGGGGGATTTTATTTTTTAAAGTTTAGAACAAGGCTGTAACGTAACAAAATGTGGGGTCTGAATACTTTCCGCATGTACGGCACATTATGATCAAATAGCCACAGTAGCCTACATGGCCACTGTTAAAACTGTAAGTTAAAAATGGAACAGGCTCAGTGTTCAAAGTAAGAAGTTGCAATGGAAGTTGCACAGAATTTTCACAAAGTTCAAGTTTGCGCTCAGCAGACCTGAAATTTGCTCAGTGCCGAAAAACATTACAGGGAACATTGGCTGTGTGTTTATAGAACTCTGCAGATGTTTTAAAGGGCTGTGTGTTTATAGAACTCTACAGATGTTCTAAAGGGCTGTCACGCCCTGACCATAGAGAGCCTTTTTATTCTCTATTTGGTTAGGTCAGGGTGTGACTAGGGTGGGCAATCTAGTTTTCCTATTTCTTTGTTTGGCCTGGTATGGTTCCCAATCAGAGGCAGCTGCCGATCGTTGTCTCTGATTGAGGATCATACTTAGGCAGCCTTTTTTCCACCTTAGTTAGTGGGATCTTGTTTATGTACTGTTGCTTTCCAGCCCTACAGACCTGTGCGTTTAGTTTTGTATTTGTTGTTTTTTCGGTGTCATCAATAAAAGTAAGATGTACACCTACCACACTGCACCTTGGTCTACTCCTTCCAACGACGAACGTAAAACAAGATCCCACCACCAAAGGTCCAAGCAGCGTGGCCAGGAGGAGCAGGGATCCTGAGCCCGAGAGAGCAGGGAGTGGAGGACATCATGGACATGGGAGGAGGTTATGGCAGGGGACAAGACCCTGCCATGGAAGCAGGTAGAGGCAGCGAAGGAGGATCAACAATGACTCCGGGGTTCGCAACCACGACGGAAGCCCGAGAGGCAGCTCGGGGGGGCACACGGAGTGGTCGGCGGAGCCAAGGGGTGAACCAGAGCCATTCAGGGATTCGAGTGAGGAACTCAACGAAAGATTCCGGAGAGAGGTGTTGGTGTTGAGAGCGCTGCAGAGCGGGCGTGCTGAGGAGCGTGACACCAGTCCGGTGTCATATGCACCAGTTTCAAGCATCTGGCCTCCAGTGCGCCACCCCAGTCCGGTACGTCCTGTGTCTCCTCCATGCACTCACCCTGAGGTGTGTGTCACCATTCCGGTACAATGTGTGCCGGTTCTACGCACCGTGTCTCCAGTGCGCCTCCACAGCCCAGTGCGTCCTGTGCCAGCTCCCCGCACTTACCATGCAAAGGTGGTCCTTTGTCCAGGACGCGTTGTGCCAGCTCTACGCTCCAGACCTCCAGAGCGCCTCCACGGTCCAGTATATCCTGTGCCAGTTCCATGCACCCGGCCTCCAGTGCGTGTCTCCAGCCTGGTACGTCCTGTGCCTGCTCCACGCACGAAGCCTCCAGTGATGATCCATGGCCCGGAGCCTCCAGTGATGATCCATGGCCCAAAGCCTCCAGTGATGATCCATGGCCCGGAGCCTCCACCTTAGTTAGTGGGATCTTGTTCTTGTACTGTTGCTTTCCAGCCCTACAGAACTGTGCGTTTAGTTTTGTATTTGTTGTTTTTTCGGTGTCATCAATAAAAGTAAGATGTATGCCTACCACGCTGCACCTTGGTCTACTCCTTCCAACGACGAACGTAACAAGGGCTGTGTGTTTATAGAATTCTACAGACGTTCTAAAGGGCTGTGTGTTTATGTATGTTTGAAAAATAAAGTTGCACACTATCTTTAATACTCCCATGATATGTATTGTGGATGAACCAGTTTTGAGCTGGCATTCAAGCAATAGAAAATCTGAGTTACTGGGTCAGTGTACCAGCCCCTTCCACCCCATGTCAACCACTGTATAGGATGATGGAGAGCAGTGATTGTTTCCTGGTTTATTTTAAGCTCTTCTGATTGAAACATCCTAGTTGGCTTCATGTATTTAGGTGTTCTTATCCCTGTGTTTTCCCCTTGTATAAATACAGAAAGTGTTCTGGTAGTTGTTTGGGTTAATTGATGTTAAACTAGACTGTCACAGCCACAGGATCCTCTCACGCTCTGCCTGTTTGTTTCCTGGGATCCTGGGTATTCCCCTGTGGTATAACGTTTCTAATGTTTATGTGAGGTAATTATGTGAGTGTAAAACTACACCAGGCCGGAGCACAGAGCACTGTCAGAACCTCTGAAGCCTGCCTCTCCAGTCCACATCAATTTAGCCTGAAATGGAACAATGATGTCAGCTGTAAATAGATGCATTTAGCTGACGTAAAGGGAAGGAAGGAAGAGAGAAGGTGACATCATTTGTCAATCGATAGAGACCGTGCCCAGAATCTAGTTTACCATCACCCTCACTTTTCTTGCACAAGTTTTTTATATTTTTTTTTAGACAAGTTTACTCAACAAAGTTTGTAAAAGCTTGTATGTATTAGAAATGCTCTGACTGAATAGCACTTCTGAGATTCCAATCACATTGATTGAATTTACCTCTTAATGTGATTTGTCAGTCAATTTTGAGGAGAAATATTATTGCCTATTGATTGATTATAGCTGCCAAACATAAATCCAGTTTTTATTGTCTTTCTTCTGCAGCAGCCAATGCTGTCTCTGTCGCCTTCATGTGCATTCATAAATTACTGCCACTTCCATAACTAGTGAAATATGTGTTTTCATACCTTTAAAAGGGAATAGTTTAACGTGCCACTCTTTTAGAACCCTATTAATTTAATGGCAGACAATTCACAGTAAACTAAAAAATTTACTGTTTTGTTCATGACCTAGGCTACAAGAAACTGCCAGCTTACATAAAGTAGCCCAGGCTGTGCTTAGGAATTGACAACTTTCCTCACATAATTGCTTTAAAAGCTTTATATTTGGCCAAGGATCAAAATATCACTGCTCCCTGATGTAGCATGCCTGCCCCCTTGTGGAATGATGGGACAATGTCACTTTGAAAGTCAACAAAACTTGAAATGGGGAAAAAAGATCAGTATCATTCTTTCAGTATGAGATTATTTTTAAAAATAGGGCATAATTATCCGGTATATAACGTTTTATTATTTCATATATTATACCATCATGAAACAGTAACCCAGTTCAAAAACAGACAGGATACGTTTAACTCCATCTAAGGGAGAAATCTGGGTTTACAATGCACCAGTAAACCCATCATTTTTGGCAGAGAGTGTCTGAGAAGGGATGATGGTTCCACCATACAGACTTTTACCAAAATCTTCTCTCATTAATATGCTCATTCATCTCTATACAAAAGCAACTGTGTAACGGAATTAGAACCGTCAAATCAAACTGAAGTGCAAAAACAAATCTACTTGGCAATTAAAGCTGTTTCCATGGTTCACCACCCGAAAGCTATTTCAAAGCTCCAGGGATCCAGAGTTTAGAGTTTAACATTTCCTTTATGAGAAACACACTTCTTCATTAAAGAAAAACTCCAGTCACAGGGATCAGGAGACGCCAAACATACACACACACACACTCAGACGCCAGTGAGTCGTATTTTTGAAGCTGTGCGTCAGAGCCGTGCCATGGGCCAAACCACTTATTAAACAGAGGAAAGCCAAGTGCCATAAAGGCAGGAGGCGGGCAACTTGTTATTATTCTTTCTGTGAGGTGAACAGCCAGAGATCAATGGCCGTGGTGGTTTCCTCTGCCACAACTATGGCCTAGTAAAGTACAGAGCCCCAGCCTACAGAGACAGATATTAACTAGCTCAGTTCCTTTGAAGCGAATGCCAAGAATAATTTCCCACATGTAACATTTCCCACCAAAACCACAGAGTCACTGCTGCATTCTCTACCCCACCACACAGAGCCAGGCCTATAGGCTACATTCACACAGAGTGAGAGAGGAGAGAGTGACAGAGAGAGAGATTGAGGGTGAGAGAAAACCAATGAAAAAGGGAGTGGACACATCATTTCTGTCATGAAATTGTCTTTGTGAAAGTACATACAGTGCCTTCAGAAAGTATTCACACCTCTTGACTTTTTCCACATTTTGTTGTGTTACACATTGGGATTAAAATATATTTAATTGTCATCTACACAAAATACTCTGCCATGTCAAAGTTGAATATTTGTATTATATTTTTATGAATATAAAATAAAACTAATATATCTTTATTAGATAAATGGCCCAAGTAAATACATGTTAGAATCACCATTGGCAGCGATGACAGCTGTGAGTCTTTCTGGGTAAGTCTCTAAGAAAGGGGGATAACTAGTCAGTTGTATAACTGAATGCATTCAACTGAAAGTAAGAGCTTTGCAATCCGGGATTGTACAATATCTGCCCATAATTTTTTTTCAAATTCTGCAAGTTCTGTCAAATTGGTTGTTGATCATTGCTAGGCAGCCATTTTCAAGTTTTTGTCAAAACTGTAACTAGGCCACTCAGGAACATTCAACATTTTCCAGACAGGTCACCTGTGATACAAGTCAGTATTCGACTTCCATTCATGTCTGAGGATGTCGTGAGATGACGTGGAAACCAGCCACTAGGGGCAACAGTGAGCGCTGTTACCTTCAAGTAGATTTTGGTTTTGTTAAGGTGTTGTGGAAAGTGGTGGTGGATGGGTGTAAGCGTCTGCCTCTGGGTGCATGTATGAATCCAGTGATAGAAAGTTGTTTTTGATATTTTGGTTTTAAACCTATCCCAAACCTTAACCTTTACATTAACCATTCGGAGTTAATGCCAAACCTTAAGAATTTGGAGTTAATGCCTAAACCTAACCTTGGAACGATAAAGAGAAGTAACCAAAAACTTTGAAATTTGACGTTTGAGAAACATGGATGAACATCTAATTCTGACGTGAGACTGTGAGAGTCTTGTTTTTTGCAGTATTATTTAGTGCCTTAGTTGTAAACAGGATGCATGTTTTGGAATGTTTGTAAGCTGTACAGGCTTCCTTCTTTTCGTTATGTAATTAAGGTTAGTATTGTGGAGTAAAAACAGTGTTGTTGATCCACAGTGGCGTGTATTCATGGATATCTCTGTTTCATAATTTTACTACAATTCGCAAGAAGCTGAATATATCTCACAGGAGAAAGCATCCGAGCGAGCAAAACAGCGCCCCTCTGTCTGTCTAGTTGCTGTCTAGTCTGTCTTGTCCAAACGAGTATACTGTTGCCACCCTTGGCATTGAAGGCAAGGGAAGCCAGCGAGCATCTGGCCTTCCTTGACAAAAATAGTATAATTTGCCAATCAGCGTTGTGCTAAACTTAGCGGGCTCAAGTAGGAATGGTCCTGTCACACCAAAGAAAAGTGTCAAAGGAAGGCAGCTTGGATTTTGCCATCACTCCTGTCTTTTAAATGTCACTGTATTAGACCAAGCAGAAGTGATTTGATAATGTTGAAATGTTGAAGTTGAAATGGTGGAGGCAGCTCCTGTTTTCCACTTATGGAATTGCTTCAGGGGGGGTTGAGCATTGGCTTCCCCAGGGATTTTACCATCCAAAGTATAAGTAATAACTTCACTAAGGAATATTCATTGCCTGCTTATTTTCTACCAACAGGTGCCCTTCTTTGTGAGGCAATGGAAAACCTGCCAGGTCTTTAGAAATGCATTGCTTGACTGAGGGATCTTACAGATAATTGTATGTTTGTGGTACAGAGGTGAGGTAGTCATTCAAAAAATCACGTTAAAGACTATTATTGCACACAGAGTGTAATTTATGTGACTTGTTAAATACATTTTTACTCCTGAACTTATTTAGGCTTGCCATAACAAAGAGATTGAATGCTTATTGACTTAAGAAATGTCACCTTTTGTTTTTGATGAATTATTAAATGTTGAAAATCATAATCACACTTTGACATTATGAGGTACTGTGTCTATGACAAAACAATCTCAATTCAATCCATTTGAAATTCAAGCTGTAACACAATGTGTGAATACTTCCTGAGGCACTGTAGCTACCTGGACTATCTGCATTGACCCTTTTTGCACTAACTTTGACTCATCACTGCTGCTACTATTTATTATCTTCACTTTATTCTTACATGTACATATAGTATCTACCTCAACGACCTTGTACCCGTCCGTGCACATCGACTCAGTACTGGTAGCCTGTGTATATAGCCAAGTTATCATGACTCATTGTGTATTCATTATTACATGTATTAATTTTCTATTATTTCTCTATTTTCTTTCTCTCTGCATTGTTGGGAAGGGCCCGTAAGTAAGCATTTCACTGTTAGTCCACACACGTTTAAGAAGCATGTAACGAAAAATGTGTTTTTGATTTGAAAAGATCCGTCTTTTTGTTAGTGACAGTAAATCGAAGTAAGGATGTCATCCTTTGACATCTTATCCAACAACTCTCTGCAACCATAAAGCTCCTTGTAATTAAATCCTGACATTTTAAAAACTACAAAGAGCTAATTTAAAATCAGAAACTTGTGCTGAAACTTTTCATAGTAACTTGATGTCAGATCATGCCAGCAATATATGCCAATTTAACCAGTTCCATTTCAGCAGAGCATATCTGGGAGCTTTTGATTTCAATTAAACAAAATAGAAAATAGAAACCTTTGTAATAGAAACCTTTGTAACCTCAATAAAAAATTGAATTAAGTGCTAAACATTTGGTTCATTAACCAATGTATTGATGGTCTATTGCAAAATGATTGTGCAAAACATTGAAAATTAATGCAAATTCGGTGAATTATAAGACTGCATAAGGCACAGGTCGAAAGAGAACATATACTGTAGGACTAGGTAAATGCAGTGCATTCGGAAAGTTTTCAGACCCCCTGACTTTTTCCACATTTTGATATGTTACAGCCTTTTTCTAAAATTGATTAAATTACTTTTTTTCCTCATCAATCTACACACAATACCCCATAATGACAAAGCGAAAACAGGTTTTTAGACATTTTCGTACATTTATGAAAAAATCTAAACAGAAATAGCTTATTTACATAAGTATTCAGACCCTTTGCTATGAGACTCGAAATTGAGCTCAGGTGCATCCTGTTTCCACTGATCATCCTTGAGATGTATTTAGAACTTGACTGGACTGCTGTAAATTCAATTGATTGGACATGATTTGGAAAGGCACACACCTGTCTATATAAGGTCCCGCAGTTGGAAGTGCTTGTCAGAGCAAAAACCAAGCCACGAGATCGAAGGAATTGTCCATAGAGCTCCCAGACAGGATTGTGTCTTGGCACAGATCTGGGGAAGAGTACCAAAAACTTTATGCAACATTGTTGGGGACCTTCTGTGGAGATGGGAGAACCTAAAGGACTGTCATCTAAAGGACTCTCCGACCAAGAAACAAGATTCTCTAGTCTGATGAAACCAAGATTGAACTCTTTGGCCTGAATACCAAGCTTCACAGTGAAGCATGGTGGTGGCAGCGTCATGCTGTGGGGATGTTTTCAGTGGCAGGGACTGGGAGACTAGTCAGGTTTGAGGGAAAGATGAACAGAGCAAAGTACAGAGATTCTTGATGAAAACCTGCTCAATACCTCAGACAGGGCCGAAGGTTCACCTTCCAACAGGACAACGACAAAAGCACACAGCCAAGACAACGCAGGAGTGGCTTCAGGACAAGTCTCTGAATGGCCCAGCCAGAGCCCGGACTTGAATCCAATCAAACATCTCTGGAGACCTGAAAATAGCTGTGCAGTGACATTACACATCCAAACTGACAGAGCTTGAAAGGATCTGCAGATGTAGCAGTGTGATGTTGTTCCCCTAGATTACGCACCAAATTGCACACAAGGACCAATTCAAATAGGCCAGGTCAAGAGGGGATGTTAATAATCTGATAATAATAATAATAATTCTGTGTATTTTTTTTATTTAATTACAGCTGCATAGCTAATGTTTTTATTTGGTGTACAAACACTTTTTCATACCAATATTGTACATACAAGTGATTGTAAAAGTTTTGTATATTTTGGTTTGGCCCATCGCGGGTTATCTGTATCCCCATACCACTTTATCGTTCTCTTTTGCCTGACCCTCGGCTAGCAAGGTGTCGGAGAGCTGTGACTGCACCAAGGGTAACGTGTGTGTTGTCTCTTCGTGTGCAGGGCAAATAAAAAGATTTCAACGAGCAGACCATCAGTTGTGGCAGCGTCTTCATTAAGAATTACACAACGCAGAACGAACCACGCTACAAACTGGTGCCGCGACCTCCGACTGGTTAGCTCAAGCTGACCACCGGAGCTGTGCATGTGGAGGAGATGCGCGACCCGCGCATGCGCACTTGTTGATGGTTTGCTATAAGTGAATGTATACTGTAAATAGTGAAGGTGAATGTAGCATATTCACTAGATAATTGTATTGGCGTTTATTTGCATGTTTTGAGGGAATTTGTTTATTGCATTTTTTTTTGTATTTGTATGCAGTAAATTACATTGTAGTTTAGTTCTCTATTGAGCCATGGAAGACTCTCAAGTCCATAAGATGAGTTATGCTGGGGATTTTGGTGTGGTTAGTGTGGGTAGAGGGAGGGGTGTCCATGCATTTACACCATTGGTACAGTCAGCTCCTGGGAGTAGAGTGGCTGCTAGTCCTGAGTTTACAAGCACTGGGAGGGGTAGGCTGTTTACTCC
Organism: Salvelinus fontinalis; assembly: GCF_029448725.1. NCBI lineage: Eukaryota > Metazoa > Chordata > Actinopteri > Salmoniformes > Salmonidae > Salvelinus > Salvelinus fontinalis. Next base: position 18,714,093 of record NC_074687.1, read on the forward strand.
ACCTGACCAGGGTATCCCACCTCTGTCTCTTGATGTACCATTGTCCCCAGTCCTCAGTAATAATGGGACACCGAGTCAGCTTAGTGACCTTATTAAGCAGATTGGTTCAGAGATAGGAGAATCTATCAGAGCGAGTTTACTGCAGCCTGGGGCTTCAAGTCTTTCTCCTGCCCATTCCCCTGACCAATCCCAGCAGTTTCCCCTGCCTGAACAATGTGGGTCAACTTTAATTGATGCGTCCAAGCTGAATCTGGTTGTGAAGTCAGAGGTTAGTGCTCCACCTTTCTTCAGGGGTGATGGCTCAGATAAGTACTCTGTCCTGGAGTGGGAGGAGCTAATGGGAGTCTACCTAGAGAAGAGGGGTTACACTGGGTCTGAGAATGTTGGGGAGGTGATGTCTAGGCTCATGGGGAGGGCACGGGATGTGACCAAAGTCTGGATGCGTAACAACCCTGTTGTCACAGATGTTAAGGCAGTGTTCAGTGTTCTCAAGCAACACTTTGGGGATACTGTCTACTCAGGTATGCCATTAGCTGACTTCTATTCAATGAGACCATATGCTAATGAGGGTCCACTAGATTTCTGGATTAGGCTTAACAAAGCTGCAGAGGCAGCTGAACAGTTCCTTGTAAGTGAGGGTAGAACCTTGCCCAATCAGTGCTCAGAGTTGGCAGTCATGTTTGTACGTAACTGTCCTGATAAAGAGTTGGCCCAAGTGTTCAAATGCAAACCCCTGCGTGACTGGACAGCCAGTGAGGTACAGGATCGTTTGGATGAACTGTTAAGGGAGCGTAAAGCATGTAGAACACAACTTTCACAGCAGGTGGCTGCTGTCTTCGACTCCCCCCAGGAGGAAGTGGATCCTGAGAGCAGACCTAATGTGTCATCTTTTTCTCGATGTGGCCGTGAACCAGAACAGGCCCAATCTGTATCTGAGGGTGGGACATTAGAGAAGGTTTTGAGTATGCTAGGGAAGGCTCTTGTCAGCAATACTCAGTCTGTGAACAGAGGGCCCCGTAAACAGTTCCCCAAACGTGAGTGTGAGTGCGCTGTCTGTGGAAGCACTAATCACTGGACCAAAGCTCACTGTCAGATGCACCAGCTGTGTTTCAAGTGCTTCTCTCCTGGCCACATGAGCTTTGACTGTAGTGAGACTGGGAAGCGAAAGAGCCCTGTATGTGGGCAGACTGGCAGGTCTCAGGAAAACTAGAAAGTCTCCATTCTGAGGAGGGCAATGTGAGGCAGTCTAATTTTTCCTCCACTGATGATGATATCCAATCTGTTTATTCTTATTTTTGTGAGTCAGTACCCAAGAACAACACAGTAATTTTTCAGAACACAATGAGAATTTCTCAGAATGACAGTTTGTTTTACACCACCGTGCTAGTACAGGATAAAGTTGAGCTGAAGGGGATGTTAGATAGTGGGTCCATGGCTACTACTCTGCGCGCAGATATTGTACCTCGGTTGAGGGAGGCAGGAGTGGTAGAGGGGAACTTTCTAGCTCCTTCAGACATCATACTGGTGGGTTGTGGTGGGACGCAAACTAGCCCAGTGGGCATGTGTGACTTGAAACTACAGCTTTATGGCTTCAGTTATGTAGTCCCAGTGCTTATTGTAGATGGGCAGGTTGATGAACTCATTGTTGGCACTAACGTGTTGAAGTCTCTGATTAGACAGTTCAAATCAAATGACAGCTACTGGCGGGTGGTGGGTACGCCAGGTCCCTCTGGACAGTGTGAGGACAGCCAGTTCCTGCGTCTCCTATCAAATCTGGAGAGATGGAGAGGAGACTCCATCCCAGATAAAGTGGGCACCATTAAGTTGAAGAGGGCAGTAACGCTCCAACCCATGAGTGAGCATCTTGTGTGGGGCCGCTTACCCCCAAAGACAAAACTCTCTGTGGGCAGTACTGTTGTTGTCGAACCCAGCACGTCTCGTTGTATGAATCGACACATACTAGTAGGGAGAGTAGTTACGCCTCTGTGGGGGGATGGATGGCTCCCTGTGAAGATTGTGAATCCAACAACTTCGCCAGTTACCCTGAGACGAAATGCTAAAGTGGCAGATGTGTACCCTTGTATTGCATTGGAGGATTTTGATGATGTCAAGCAGAAAGCTGCTTACCAGAACGTGGCAAAAGCACAATGTGACAGCTCACATGGCAGTCTTACAGCCAAGAGTTCAGTTGATGGCAGTGTAGTTAATGGAAACAGTACACTGAGCAATCTTGGACTTCAAGGCCTGTCTGTTGAGGAGTGTCCAGTCTCACAGTTCTGGAAAGACAAACTTGTCGGTTTAATTGAGAAGTATGACACGGTGTTCTCTAGACATAGCCTGGATTGTGGAGAGGCAAAAGAGTTCTGCCATCGCATACGGCTGACTGATGACCGCCCATTTCGATTACCTTATCGTAGGCTTTCTCCAGCTGATTACCAAAAACTCAGGGAAACACTGGATGATATGGAGGAAAAGGAAATCGTCAGAAAATCCAGCAGCGAGTATGCCTCACCATTGGTGCTGGTATGGAAAAAGAATGGGGACTTGCGTCTATGTACTGACTTTAGGTGGTTAAACGCCCGCACAGTGAAGGATGCTCATCCACTGCCTCATCAGGCTGATGTACTGGCGGCGCTGGGAGGTAATGCCTTCTTCAGCACAATGGACTTGACATCAGGGTACTACAATGTGCCACTGCATGAAGAGGATAAGAAATACACTGCCTTTTCCTCTCCTTTAGGTCTGCACGAGTACAATCGTTTGCCTCAGGGCCTTTGCAACAGCCCGGCTACGTTTATGAGAATGATGCTGACCATCTTTGGGGACCAAAACTTTCTAAGTCTCCTTTGCTATTTGGATGATCTGATGGTTTTTGCTAAGACGGAGGAAGAGAGTCTGCAGAGACTTGAGATGGTTTTCCAGCGGTTGCAGGAGCACAATCTTAAACTGTCTCCGTCTAAGTGCAAGTTTTTGAGGAGGTCTGTTAAGTTTTTGGGCCACATCATTTCTCAGGAGGGCGTAGCCACTGATCCTGCTAAGATTCAAACCATTTTGAATGTGACTGAGAGTGAGATGATGGAAGCTGATGGTGTCACTCCGTCTCCTAGCAAAATCCGTTCTTTCCTTGGTATGGTAGTATACTATCAACACTACATTGAGAATTGTTCCATGGTTGCTAGGCCATTGTTTCAGCTGACTACAGGTCAGAAGAAGCCTAGGAGAGGCAAGGGCAGAAAGAGGCCTGGTCCCTCTCGCAGGCTCACTGCTGCAGACTGGACTGCCGAGTGTCAACTCGCTTTTGAAGCTTTGAAAGCAGCACTAGTTGACCAGGCACTGCTGGCTCATCCAGATTTTTCTCAGCCATTTTTGCTTTCTGTTGATGCATCTACTAGTGGTTTGGGAGCTGTACTATCCCAAGTGCAAGATGGGAAGGCCATAGCCAGGCCAATAGCTTTTGCTAGTAAATCTCTTAATCATGCACAATCCAAGTATCCTGCTCACCGGCTGGAATTTCTAGCCATGAAATGGGCCATTCATGATAAGTTCAGCCATTGGCTGCGAGGGCATAAGTTTACGGTGTGGACCGACAACAATCCACTCAAATATATTCTTACAAAGCCGAGACTTGATGCATGTGAGCAGAGATGGGTTGCAAAGCTGGCACCTTTTGATTTTGATATCCAGTACATACCAGGGCCCAAGAATGTCGTTGCTGATGCTTTGAGCAGAGAGCCATTTGTCCGCCCCAAAGTTCTGCACCGACTGACAAGAATTCCATATGATGTCCTGCTGGAGGAAGCCAGAGGTCTTCGACTGGATGATGTACAAGACATGTTCCGTCTCTCCTGTGAGCAGCCCGAGGCTGGCTGTGGAACGTCTATGGCTCCTGGGAGTGAGTTGAGTAGAGCTGGAGACGATGTCAGTGGGTTGGTTTCCTGTGAAGAGGTGTCTGCTGTCCTCCAAGCCCATCGCCGATGGGATGATGGTGCCACAGTGAGGTCCGTTTCACATGTGCAGCACCTTGAGAAGTTGATGTCCATGGGTCAGAGCCCTTTACCTGTCCTTACACACAAGGAGCTGTATGATAACCAGTCACTGGATCCTATCATCAGCAGAGTAATGTTCTTTGTAGATAGAGGCCGGCGCCCATCTCGGAGAGAGCGAGTCTTTGAAGCTAAAGAAACAGTTTATACTCTAAGACAGTGTGGGAAACTCACCACGCGGTTAGGGATTCTGTATCGTGTCTCAAAACACCCAGTGAGTAAGAAGAAAATATTCCAGTATGTCGTACCTGTGTCTTTGAGAGGCCTTGTGTTGAAGGGAGTTCATGATGATGCTGGTCATCAGGGTCAGCAGCGCACATTGTGGCTCACGAGACAGCGGTTTTACTGGGAATCTATGGAGAAGGATGTCAAGGAATATGTGGCCCACTGTAAGATATGTGTGTTGAGTAAAGCACCTGAGCCTGAAGCAAGAGCTCCACTTGTCTCCATTGTGACAACGGCACCTTTAGAACTTGTGTGTATTGATTTCTGGACTGCCGAAGATTCAAACAACAAGTCTATTGATGTGTTAGTAGTGACTGATCACTTTACTAAGCTGGCCTGTGCGTATCCATGTCCAAACCAGTCTGCTAAGACTGTTGCTCGTGTTCTCTGGAATAATTTCTTCTGCATTTATGGGTTCGCTGATTGCATCCATTCTGACAGGGGTGCAAACTTCGAGAGTTTACTTATTGCAGAATTACTTCAGTTATCTGGTGTTGAAAAGTCCCACACCACACCTTATCATCCCATGGGTAACGGTCAAGCAGAACGTCTGAATCGCACACTGGGTGGGATGATTAGAGCTCTGCCAGCTAGGTCTAAGGCTAAATGGCCTCAGATGTTGAACACATTGACATTCTCCTATAACTGCACTGTTCATGAGACTACTGGGTTTCCACCCTTCTTCTTGATGTTCGGACGCACCCCTAGGTTGCCGGTAGATGTTATGTTTGAAAGTGTGCTGTTGGATGGGGACACAGTAGATGTGGATAAGTATGTCCAGTCTCTGGGTGAGGATCTGAGAGAGGCCATGACATTGGCCCAGCAGCATGCCAGTAAGCAACAAAAGAGACAAGCCGAGGTCTACAACAGACGGTCTAAGGGTCACTCAGTGCAGAAGGGAGATAGAGTTCTACTTGCTAACAAGGGGGAGAGGGGCAAGAAGAAACTGGCTGATCGCTGGGAGAGTGTGGTGTACATAGTGGTTGCAAAGAACAGCTCACTGAACACATATCGTATCCAACACCCTACCACTGGACGCATCAAAACTGTGCATAGGAACCTGATTATGCCAGTCAACTTTCTGCCTTTACCTTCGTGGGAGGAACCTGAGGGTCACGGATCTCTATCGAGTGGTGACGTGATCTCTGAGATGTCTGCAATGTCCAGCCAAATGGATGGGAGTGACGCCAGGACTGTCCACTGGGTAGCAGGCCTTCCTGAGTCTTCTGGGAGGATACTCCAAGAGGATGGTGAAGTCCCGGCTGATGGAAGTGAGGTGGAACAACCGTATGAAGTCCCCTTAAGTGAGGTGTGCTCAGCAGAAGTGGACCAGAGAGATATCCCCGAAGCCTACAAGAGTTCTGATTGCGAAACTCCATTCAGTGTGGATGATGTTACCTTGGTTGAAGATGCTTCGTCAGTGTGGTCTGTGACAATCTACCAGGATTCTGATCAGTCGTCTGACACTACTAGTGTTGAGTCGGTAACTGAAAGTGTGCTGGCTCCGGAGATGCGGATCTGTAGTACTCCCCATCCTGAGGTTAGACCTCTGAGCAGGGTTAGTGCTGTCTGTGACATTCCTGCTAGGTTTGTGGGTGAGGGTGTTCGGACTAGACTGGGTAGACTTATTAAGCCAGTGGATAAGCTAATCCAAACTATGTCTACACAGGAAATGAAACAGTTCTTGGTTTCTCAGTGACGGTAGGATATTGCCTACCTTTTCTTTTGTAGGAATGTAGGAATCTAAGCATGTCTTAGAATGATTTGTGGATTTGTCTAATATATTTGACAATTCATGTAACTTTGTGTGTAGTCCATCGGCATAAAATGTATATGGCATTTTTCGTATACGGTTGAATAAGGGATTAGCTACCCCTTATTTTTCCTAATCCTTCGCGGGATAGCTTTTCAGCTGATCGACCATTTGTGGGTCTAGAATTAAGGGACTACACTGGGTTACTCTGTCGCCCTGTGGGTGTGAATTTTTTTTCTTTCTTTGCTTTGTTACCTTTGAGGTCATGTGTTTTGTTTTGGGTCTATAATCTAGTGTAAAACAGTGGGGGTGAATGTAGCAGTGTGATGTTGTTCCCCTAGATTACGCACCAAATTGCACACAAGGACCAATTCAAATAGGCCAGGTCAAGAGGGGATGTTAATAATCTGATAATAATAATAATAATTCAGTGTATTTTTTTATTTAATTACAGCTGCATAGCTAATGTTTTTATTTGGTGTACAAACACTTTTTCATACCAATATTGTACATACAAGTGATTGTAAAAGTTTTGTATATTTTGGTTTGGCCCATCGCGGGTTATCTGTATCCCCATACCACTTTATCGTTCTCTTTTGCCTGACCCTCGGCTAGCAAGGTGCCGGAGAGCTGTGACTGCACCAAGGGTAACGTGTGTGTTGTCTCTTCGTGTGCAGGGCAAATAAAAAGATTTCAACGAGCAGACCATCAGTTGTGGCAGCGTCTTCATTAAGAATTACACAACGCAGAACGAACCACGCTACACAGAGAATGGGAAAAATTCCCCAAATACAGGTGACAAGCTTGTAGCGTCATACCCAAGAAGACTCGAGGCTGTAATCGCTGCCAAAGGTGCTTCAACAAAGTGCTGAGTAAAGGGTCTTATGTAAATGTAATATTTAAGTAGATTTTTAACAAATGTGCAAACACTTCTTAACCTGTTTTGGATTTGTCATTATGGGGTATTGTGTGTAGATTGAGAATTGTATTTTTTTTATATATATATTTTAGAATAAGGCTAACATAACAATGTGGAAAAAGTCAAGGGGTCTAAATACTTTCCGAATGCACTGTAAGTCACATACCTGATCAATATCAATACAGTTAATATAATATCAGCCAAACAAGATGACACAGAGCGAAGCAAACAGTACACAGGCAAAGGTTTAAATTATTTTTAGTACTGGTATGATACATATTTACAATATAATATACTTCAAGTTTTAGCCATATACCGTTACCGATGATAGAGGCATGCTTCTGCTTATAGACTATTCTACATAAGGCACAGATCACAGGTCATTTAAGGGAAAATGTCTCAAATGAGAGAAGAGAAGAATCGTGAAAACCACACATTCCTACACCAACCAAGAACTTTTCCCATTACATGGAGAGTAAACCTAAACATATCCTGGAATATAGTATTAATAGCAAAAACATTTTTCATCTTGATACAGCAGTACATAATAGCTTACTATATAGTATTGAGGAAAACAGACCATGAAATGTATGTTTACCTCATCATGACAATTAAATTACTTGCATAATGTATTGAGTGCACTTTGTCTTTCATTCTCACAGGCATATCTCTAACCACTGCTCCCTTATGGTCTACAGAGCAGACCTCTTCTCTTAGTGACACCAAGTGTGAATTTCAATGATCTGAAGTGTCTCTCACTCTCTCTTCTTCTCTCCTTTATCTGCACTGACCTGAGAACCCAAGATTGGTGAAAACAATATGGTGGATGTGACATTGGCAATTTACTTTCACCTGTCCATGTTTTTCACGAGTGCAGATAAAGGAAAGGAAGCAAGGAGAGGAAGCCCCTTTAGACTATTGGGATGCACCTCAGTTCCCTCATCTGCAGAGCAGCTGTAGTTCAGAGGAGCTGCAGGTCAGTGCAGGCGAGGCCAGCTCCTCTGCTCCTCCCAGGGCATCCTGCCCCCTGATCTTCAGGTTGACAAACTTGATCTTCCAGCTGTTCTGTTCCAGCGGTGAGCGGATGAGGCCAAACACCTGTTCATAGACTCCTAGGCAGACATCATCTCTGTGAATGGTCCCTGCCACAGCCACCAGCACCAGGCCGTGGGGGGAGGACAGGACCTTCAGGCCAGGAGGGTCAAGGTTGGGGCTCAAAAGGAGCCTCTCGTCCCTCGCCAGGGCCAGGAGACGCAGGCTGGTCAGTTCAGAGCCATGGAACTCTTCCATTTGTTGGCCATCAGCACTGAGACAGAGTGAGAGAGAGAGGTCCTATGAATTAATATGGTATTTAATACTGTATGTTCAATACAAAATAAAATGGTAAGTTAGTCAAAATCAATACTTAGTCCCTAAGAGACTAAAAACTATATCATTTGTGTCCAGATTTTTACCTGGAGAAGAGGCGCAGACGGACGTCCTCCCAGAAGTGTTGTGGTCCCCAGTCCTTAGGAGGCTGGCCCAGGGAGGGGTTCTGACTGTTGAGAAGCTGGAAGAACCACTGACAGAACTGTCTGGCCAAGGCCAGGTGGTCAAAACCAGGACTGTACCCTAACTCAGAGGAAACAGAGACACTCTCAGCTGGTCTCAGACTTAGGCTGGTCTCAACTGCTGGGGTTTGATAGTCCAATGCCTACAAACAAGACCACAGACATTAAGTGACAAAAGCATGTTAAAATGTTCTTGCCAAATTCAGCCTCTATGAAAACAGAAACACAAATGTGTCTATACCTTCCCAGTAGACCAAAACTCTAGAGTCCGCTTCACTAGCTGGTGTTTCTCACTGTTGGGGGGCATCACCACCCCCTCCTTTGCCAGGTACTTGAATATAACGTCACGGTGGACCTTTTTTCGTTTTAGCAGCTCCGCCGTATCCTTGGTGTATGAAAGAATGGCCTCAACTGCTTCTGTAACAGACAGAGACGACCCCAAGATTTTACTATGGTATACCATTTACAGATCAAAACTTGCAATGGTTGGCAGCTAGCTAGTTAGCTAGCCCAATAATGGACTAAAGGAGCCTAATGTTACTCCTTATAGTCCAAGGACCGTACATGTTCTGTTTAAAGGCGAATTGGCTGTCTGCCAAATACTCCATCTAAATGTGAATCGATTCTCAATTGAGGTATGGTCCTAGAAACAAAAAGCCCTTTACTATTATATCACAAAATAATTTCACAAATGAAAAATATACACTTACTGTACACTGTTTTAACACAGTTGCAGCCAACAGTGCTGTAACTTGGAAATATTGCCTTGTGGGAACCTTAACAAAGGTGTGTAATAATTGAACCTTTTGTTTTTTGAAAAATATTTCTCGATTATATGAAAGATGTACAATCCTTATGTTTCTAAAACTGTACCACAAGCGATGCGTTTTAACGTTCATAACAAGCATCGGGGCTCTTAACAAAATACCCTGGCCAGAAGACACTATCATCAATAGGCGCTAGAGGTAGTTATGAGTGGGTTAGCTACCCCTTGATCATGACTCTTATTACACACAAGAGTCATTGGATGAAGGCGTCTTCTGTATGGGGGTGTTTTGTTAAGAGTCCCGACTTTCGGTCTGAACATTAACAGCATGGCTTGGGGTATGGTTTTGGATGCATGAAAGGTCCTTATCTTTCATATCTGGGATAAATCATAAGAGGTTACATTGACACACATATTTATAGGGTTTGAATTCCCACACATATGTCCATGTTACAGCGCTTGTTTGCGGAAAAAATACGTTAGACAGTGGTTGGACTAGTTACATGTGCTAATTAGCTATCTGCGTCTCCGAACACCTACCTGTATGTAACCATACGGAAGCCAAAAACATGTTGACACTGAACAATACTGCGGGCTGCGACTGTATTAAAACAATGTACAGTAAGTGTGTATTTTGCATTTGAGACATTTTTTCGAAGTGGGGGGCGGCAGGTAGCCTAGCGGTTTGAGCGTTGGGCCAGTAACCGAAAGGTTGCTGGATCGAATCCCCGAGCTGACAAGGTAAACATCTTTCGTTCTGCCCCTGAGCAAGGCAGCTAACCCACTGTTCCCCGGTAGGCCATCATTGTAAATACGATTTTGTTCTTAACTGGCTTGCCTAGTTAAATAAAGGTTACATTTATTTAAAAAATACAAATTGTGATATGAAAGTAAAGGGATTTAGGATTATACAGCCTAACCGCAATTGACAATCGATTCACGTTTAGATTGAGTATTTGTCTGTTTCTGCATCCAGAGCCAATTCGCATTTAAACAGAACGTGTGGTCATTGGACTAAAATGCAGCAACGTTCGGCTCCTTTAGTCCATTATTATTGGGCTAGCCTAGTTAACATTAGCCGCTAAGTTCTCACCTGTAATGTTTTCCACTGCAATCATTTTGTTGGTGACTGTATCGCTAAGCGAAAGTATGTCGCCCCTTGACATGATAGCCAACATATTTTTACAGCCCTTACGCTCCGTATCGGACAATACAGGCATATTTAAAAGAATAGCGTACAACTTTTAACCCAATAAACACCTGCAACGGCTGTGGTTGTACTTCCGTCATCCACCACTCGAGGGTACCAAAGGGAACGTCCGGGAGGAAACACCGCATCCCTCAAAGGTTCCGCAAGTGTTTGCACGCTGCCTGTAGACAGAAGCAGAAGTGACAGTGCCATCTATAGTGAGTTAACTAATCATTTTCAGCATGTACTAGGTACTCTTTTTTTTTCTTAATAATGCATACTAAGGCATTATTATCACGACAGAAGAACATCATTTATTCCGTGCATCTCTGAGATTTGGCGATAACGGTTGTGGCGTATTGCAAGTAACGTTAGGGTGTCCGACGCTGTCCCAAAACAAGGTAGGCAACGATGATAACTAGCTAGCTAAGGTTACCTAGACTATGCCATGGTGAGTATCATTAACTAGCTATGTCAAGCATCTGCATTTTATATGATAGCTTAATGTTGGCCAGTGGCCAGTTGATAGTACATTACTGTACTACTGGGCTTCGCAATCATTTAGCGATTCAGTAGCTAGCTATATGGGACTTGCTAGTACAGTATGATGACGTTCATTAGCTAAGGGTGTTCCTAGTTAACGGTACGTTAATATCCCTAGTAACCCAAACAACCCCAACCCTTAACGAACCCTATTACCAGAGAGGATGAACCTCTTTGCAGAAGATTGGACAAAGTGGATGTCATCAGTAGCCAAGTTTTTTTTATTTCTCACGATTGCTCTATCTTGTCAGATTTATTAACAGGAAGTTGTAGGCAATGTTTAAACCACAGAGTCCTTAAACAGTGTGTTAAATGTCATCATGGAGGTAAAATATACTTTTTCCAGTATTGATGAACTCTGCAGGTAAGCTTGTTTTGAGGAGGAAGTTGAGTGTACCATGATTTCATCAACCCAATGAACCTATATTGCAAATCACTGTAATTTCCCCACAAGGAACTTGGTACATAATTATTGCTACACCTCTTCAAGGAAGTGTTGTCAAAACACTTAATTTCACCACTTACCACCCAACAATAGCTGCTTACTAAACCTCTGTCTCTTCTCTGTTTATCCTCTCCGGTGGCTGTTTAGATGGGGGAGACTGAGGGCAGGGTGCTGGGCAGGGTGACGGTGTACTCTGTACTGGGCTGTCCCCACTGTGTGCAGGCTAAGACAAGCCTTGGCCGTCTGGGTCTGCCTGTGTGTGATGTAGACATGGGAAAGCACCCAGAGCTCCGGGGGAGTGTGAAGGAGCTGACCGGACGGAGCACAGTTCCTCAGATCTTCTTCAACAGTGTCCACATCGGGGGGAATGATGACCTGCAGGAACTGGTAAGAACACTGTCTCTCAGATGGATGGATATATTGTCTCTTTGACTGCTCTATATTCAGTCATTCAGTTAAGTGAACTTTAGGTACTTTACCAACATTTTTACAAAAGGTGGTTTTGCTATTGTAGTAAGTAGAGGCTTGCTTCTGAATGCCTTGCCTGGCTAAATAAAGGTTAAATAAACACTACTCTCTGAAGCTTCCAGAGGAGTTGGAGCGTCTAGTGCGTTTGGTGAGGGAGGAGCCTGTCTTGTCAGAAGCCCTACCCCTGCCCAAGGAAAACCAATCAGATGGCTCAGACACAGCTGAGGAGGCTGATGGAGGTCAGTGGACACACAAGAAGCCCTGTGCCTGATTAGATTACAGTCGATTTAGAGTTGGGCCCTACTCTATAGAAATGTTTGCACCGTAGAACAGGAATGGGTAGACTGGAATGGCTGCAAAGATACATTCAGTCAAATGTGTTTATTAACCATTTTTAGAAGAAAAAGAAACGCACACCTATTTAGGCGAGGTGCTGGCTAGCGGAGTAGAAAACTTAAAAATAAAGGAGAGCCGGGAGCTCAGATGCAAAAATGTAATTACCAACGTTTTGACGGCCAAGCTGTCTTCATCAGGGTATAATCACAAACACTGCGGGATGACTCGTAGACTTTGATCTGAAGCCATTCTTGTGACTTTGCCATTGTAATTGTTTGTAAACTTGTATAGTCTAAAATGAATCTATGATCGTATGCTATACATTTGTTTTTTGTATGCTGCTCTTTGTATGCCATTTTAATATTTGAGAATTAACCAATGATATTAGGCCACACTTGGCCATGATTACAGACACCTGTGTGTCTTTTGACACTATATAAACGAGTCATCCCGCAGTGTTTGTGATTATACCCTGATGAAGACAGCTTGGCCGTCAAAACGTTGGTAATTACATTTTTGCATCTGAGCTCCTAGAGTGTGCGGCTCTCCTTTATTTTTAAGTTATTAACCATTTTTGCCTATTGCAGTTAAAAGACAGACCTCCTGTGGCGAGACTAATCTAGTCTTCCTCTAGTTATAAACATGAGCTCTGATTCGACAGGGTTATTTGGATATGATACTGATATTACTGGACATGCTACTGTTTGAATACCAGCTGTAATATCAGTGTCATAAGACCTGGGGAAGAAGTGTCTGTCTTGTCAGTGTGGAATGTTGGCGTTTGCTGCATGAGAGACAGGCTGGTTTTGTGGTTTTGTTTCAGCAGCCACAGCTCTCTGTGTGTGTGTGTGTGCGCCCATCTCCTGTCACCACAGCAGACGCAGAGACAATGGATCAGTGTTACCTGATAGCCCCAGACCAGCCAGCACCTGGCCTCTCTGCCCAGCCACAATATGTGTCTCTGAGTTCTAGTCTCCTCTGCTACCACTCAGGTCTATAAAATACATTCATATGGACTACAGTAAGAAATAAATATTGTCAATTGCTCCAACCATTTTCTCTTACACATTCCTATAGTGTTGATGTCTGGTGAGTGGCATCCATTCACACATTAGATGATTGCCAAGCCTTGTGTGCATTCTCTGCAGAGTTTAAGTGTGAGAGGGATGCGTTAGCAGACGTGGTAGAGGAACTCAAGCGGAGCGGTGTGATTGGATTTCAGTGGAGGGGACTGAGCATGTGCAGAAACAGCTTCACAGGAGCACAGCTGGTTGGCTGGCTGCAGAAAGAGAGGGGCATGGGTAAGGAATGAGAATGAGTAAACCGGTATTCCTAAATTCTACATACAAATTCTAATTCTATTGTTCTATTCTATGATTCTAACTGATTCTAATTCTCGGATTCTGGCAGAGATGACTAAGGCATGTGAGACTGGGCAGATGTTACTGGACAGGAAGTACATGGTGGGCGTGGCTGGGGCAGGGAAGGGGGTGGGGTTTGGAGTGAGTGACAGGCTGTACAGGCTGATGGAACGCAACCCTCACTCGGCCCTGAACGCAGGACAGACTGCTGCATGCTCCCCTTTACAGGGTAGGTAGGGAGGACTCTCTTTTCCGAGTCTGGTTCTTCTCAATGTTTCTTCTTGCTAGTGAGCTTTTCCTTGCCACTGTCGCCTCTGCTTGCTCTTTGGGTGGTTTAGGCACTTTCAGATAAATCCCACTGTGTAGGTAGGGGCTTTCCTGCATGGAGCTTCTCTTTCTACTAGTTAAACACACAAGTGTAAGAGGCAATCCACACCTGGTGTGGGCTATTACATTAATTCCATGATACGATTAACTGGGATTGCAGTAGGTGTCCTTAAAAGCAGCTGATCTGTCTGTGTTCGTGCAAACGTGTGTGTGAGTCTCTGTCATTGCATAAGTTTAGTCTTTCTGCATGCCTCTTGTTGTCTTGCATAAGAAGTAACCTTAATCAGAATGTCTTTCCTAGTAAGGACATCTGCTCATTATCTCTTAAAAATAGTTTATTCATTGTATGTGTCTATATTCTCTCTTTTTCTCCCTTTCCCTCTGTCTTTCTTCCTCTCTCAGCTGCTGAGTTGTCTGCCATTCTAAGGGATATGATCCTGAAGTTGTTCTCTGAGTACCTCTCTTCTGATGGAAAGGTAACAGTCACACTGAACTAACTGAACCCTCCACTACAGTAGATATATTATGACATGACAGTTGTACTACAAAATGTGTGTTTCCTTAGTGTGTGGACTACAAGGCCATGTCCCTGAGCCCAGTGTTTGAGCGCTACTGTGAGCTGGCTGTTCAGCTACAAAGAGTGGAGCTGCTGTCGCTGACCAGAGAGGAGAAACTAGCCTTCTTCATCAACACCTACAATGCTCTGGTCATCCACGGAAACGTCCGGATGGGAGCCCCAACCAACATGTGGCAGAGATACAAGGTAAGAGCACCATCTAGGATTGTGGAAAGACAAGTAATAGTCTGTTTAGCAGTGATATTACTTTGTTCCTGTGTGTTGTTTGCAGTTCTTTAACTACGTGAGCTACCTGATTGGAGGAGAGGTGTTCACTCTGCAGGACATAGAGAACGGAGTTCTGAGAGGGAACAGAAAGGGCGTCGCACAGCTTCTGAGGCCCTTCTCTAAGACTGACCCTCGTCTACAGGTACACTACTCCGCTGGACCGGGAAAACTATTCAACTTATTATCATTTTTTTATTCACATCTCTGATTTACTGGTGCAAATGTATGTTTTTATCTGAAATGTGCACAATCTGTGGCAGTGGTTGTAGTGGTGATAGTGGATGTTCTGTTTGTCCACCAGGTGGCTCTCCCAGACGCTGAGCCTCTCATCCATTTTGCTCTGAACTGTGGAGCCATGGGCTGTCCACCCATCAAAACATACACTCCACAGGTAACACACTGGGTTTTTACACTGAAAATAGTACACAGTATTTTCTGAATCTGGAGTTGAGTAAAGTCACATGATTTGTCCTCTCTGACCAATCAGGACATCGATAGTCAGCTGCGCACGGCGGCCGAGTCCTTCCTGGAGAACGATGATGGATGTGTGGTGGATTCTGAGAAGGGGGAGGTCCGTCTCAGCCAAATATTTAAGTGGTACAAGGCAGACTTCGGAGGCACAGATGAGAAGGTATCTCAACACTGACCTTTCACCTTTAACTGAAGAGTACGGTCTCCTGTCCTAACACAGCCTTGCCTGGTCTCTCCTTCAGCTGTTGAACTGGATCCTGGAGCACATGGGGGAGTCTCCCAAGAGGTCCAGCCTGCAGAGTGTCCTCTCCTCTGGGAAGATCAAAGTCAGCTACCTGCCCTATGACTGGAGCACCAACAGCTCTCAGAGGCAGAGTAACAAGCCATAGGAACACACTGTTCTGTCCACAACACAGAGAAACACACAGCTCAGCCTGCAGACATGTCTATCCTCAGTAAAGAGGTCTGAGTGTCTAACCCTTTCTTTCGATCTGCTTCCCTACTCTCCCACAGCATGTGAACCTATAGTTTAACCTGGTTTTACTTCCTCTTCTTACTGGGTCTTCCATATCCAGCCTTGGAAGTGCTAATGCTGCATTTTAGCACGCACCTACTTATTATAAATTTGTTTTATCATTGATTATAAATATATTTATTGATACTGTATATGTTAGGAAGGCTTGATTAATTCCATGCATGTTTATGATCCAATTCAACACTTAAAGGACACATTTGTACTTTTTCTAACAAAATAAAAAGTTAACTATTTATTTTTAAAAAAGGATCTAAAACTGTTTAGTAAAACTTTTATCCCAAATGGTTTGTTCATCTCCTGTTTTATGCACACCACATTGTGCTGGTCTCTGTATAGCCAGGTACCAGTAAATTGTTCACCAGAAAGAGCTTTGTACTGTGTAGCACACTGAGTCTGTTCTAGCCCATCTGTTTTTAGAACTCTCCCACGGTATGACAACGGAGGGATATGTCTCCCTCTTTACCCAACAATCACTGGTGTGTTTATCTCAGGTCAGCTGCCCCATGATGCAATGGTAGGACTTCTTGTATGAGCAAAATCTGGAAAACCGTTGTCATATCACTAACATGTAATATCTGTATCATTCATATACCTGCAGTATACTGCTATTTCTGTCAAATCCTGATGTATTAACCATTTGCTCTGTCTCCCACTCCGATGTTTGTCTTTGTTTGTTGGGTTTCTGTGAGAGACTTGCTGTACCTCTAGTGAAGCAGATTCTCCAGTGAGAGGAATAACTCTCCTGCTCTGAAGGCAAAGCCGACCTTAGATACTGTTTAGAAGTATTACTATTTTTACTGTCTCGTTCACTCACTGAAATGCATGTTACAATGACTGGAATGCGTTAGTTTGTTTGATGCATGTACTACTGTATGCTTGGGATGCTGAATCCTCTCATCCTGAAGCCTGTAGTTAGAATATATGACCCTGTTCTCTAGCCAGTGCCTTCTAACCCTGCATGAGAGAGAGAGTACCTCAGACCCTGGCCACATCTATAGCTAGTACTCCTATAACAACTACTCCTAACCCCTACTGCCAACAACAGGCACCAGTACTCCATACTAACAGTTATAAGTACTACACTGGTAGACATGTTGCTGGGAAATTCCAGTTGGGCAGTGTTCTTTACTCCTGGTCCTGGATAGCCACAGTATGTGCAAGCTTTTTTTGTTCCAGCCCTGCACTAACATACCTGTTTCAGACCTTGATTAGCTCCAGGACCAGTAATGAAGAACACTGCTTTAGTAAGGTTTCATGCATCTGCAACAGTAAGAGCTTGTACTCTGAATGATACCCTAAAGGTTGGAGAGCTCAGTCTGCTCTGACGACCACTGTACTTCCCTAAACTTACCTCATCTCTTTGTATTTGTCAGGGGGAAAAAAATGTGATGCAAACCTGTAGAGAACAACACTGTCGTGGCTTTTGCCTGGATCTAACTATGACCTAACTCTGAAGCAATATTTTTTATGATGGAAATGATGCAATTTGTCATCTGAAATAAATATCTTATAGTTCACTGGTTGTGCTCTCCCTTCTTGACCCATTGCAGTAAAGCACTACTTTGGTTCATACTGTAAATTGTTTATTGAAAACAAAAGGGACTTTTCTTTTAGAAAAATAGAGTTGAATTGAGGATATTTACATTGAGTACAAACTTATAACATTTGTACATATAATCAACCAATGCAGGTAAGAGCACATCACTATATTCATCCCATTATGGGCTCTTCAACAGTGATTTTTATTTTCAAATGCATTTGGACTCCTTTACAAAATAAATGCATAGATCAATTTCTAATACATTGTAAAACAGTTTAATTTGACAGAACAAAATCAGTTAAAATACTGAACTAAAATATAGATTTTATGTGCCAACTAAAACTTATGGCTAAAAATACAATTAGAAGTACTTTTGAAGCACCATACCTACAGTGCGATTCTTCATACTGATTTTAAAGCAAATAAGAATTGAACAAAGAAGTGTAATGACTGAAAGGCAGTACTGTTCGGTCCACATGTATGTACAGTGAAGTGTAGCAGTAACACTGATTCCAGAGGATTGTGTGTGTTGTATTTTTAGTGCCCGGCAAACTTCAGGCTGCAAGTATTAGTCTGCCACAAGAGTCTGGCCCTACAGCTCTCAGAGCCGACTGTCTGCAAGTAGTGCCTGTATTAGGCCCAGTTCAGAGTACAGATAAAACACAGAAGTGGAGACACCTGTCTGATAGGAGCATTGTGGAGCTTCATATGGACTCTGTAGTGCTCGAACATGAAGAGCATTTCACTCCCCTTCACCACTAACCTGGGAAGGAATAGAACAAAATGTATATTTGCTTTACAAAACAGAGTTGTCACATAACTATGCTTTTTGTATATGGTAGAAAAATTGTTGACCAAGTTCATGTTTCAAAACATTCTCTCCCTTTTGATATAAAGCTGTGCTCTATTCATTAGGTGTACAGTAGCTCATTTTCAAAGATGCATTATGGTACATTACAAGCTCAAAACATGTTTCAACAAATTACAATTATGATAAGTGGATATTTGCATGAGAATTAATCGTTACCCCAAATGTAATAATGGTCACAGCCCTAGCTCCCCGTTTGACAAATTCAGTGAACAGAAACTCCCACGTACGCTACTCACTGTCGTCATCGGAGTCGAAGCTGAAGAGGGAGGAGCAGGTATTTTGGGAAAGGTGTTTCTCCAGTTCCTCGGTGCTAGTGAAGGAGGAGAAACACTTGGAGCAGCGCTGTCTTTGAGGGGCCTCCTTCTCCTTCTTCCCCACCACACTCCTCTTTACCGCAGCCTTACTCTTTTTGCCAGGCCCGCAGGAAGTGACCTCGCTGGGCTTCCTGCGCTTGCGCATGCTGAGGGCTGCCTCGGTCAGGTATGTAGAGGGGGGCGGGCGGATGAGGGGAGCTTTGGCCAGTGGTAGGAAGGAAGGATCCTCTAGTTTGAAGGTCTTGTGTTCCGCGATTACTGGTTCCTCTCCGCCAGGCACCACCTGAGCCAAACTGACGATATTGTCCACGTCCCTCATAGTCATTGGCTCAGTGATGTTTTGGAAGATTCTGGGATGGGGGTGTGTGGATGTGGTTGTTTGGGATGGGGGTGTGGGAGAGGTGGTAGTGGTGGCAGGGACGGCTGTCTTGGGGGCTTTGTCTTTCTTATCCTTTTCATCATGGCCATTGATGAGTTTCAGTGTGCAATGATTAGGAGGTGTGGTGACAGCACCATGAACAGTGCCTGGAGTCTCCACTAGGCCGTCATAGTCGTTACCGTTGGTGTCTGACTCTGGAGTCTGCCCCTCCTCTTTGGTAGCGCTCTGCTCCTCTGTCAGCTCGTCATTAGGCTGGGCCTGGACGTAATGCCTCCACTCGTGGTCATGGAGAGAGGGGAGGCGGGAGAAGATCAGCCCACAGCCGGAGTACCCACAGGGGGCCTGGAAAGGCAGGTGCGTATCCATGTGCTCCCAGAGTAAGTGGGTTCTGGAGAAGCGCTGGCTACAGTTCAGGTGGAGACACACCTGTTTCAGAGGAGCATCATGGATCTTCATGTGTTCTAGGAAGTGCTGGTGGTTCCACAGGTACCTGGAACAGAAAATAATAGAGACATAAGCAACACCATTTTCAACAGGCCTTAATTTATCGGCTCAACCATCTATGGGCTGGTTCCCCAGCCTAATCATGGAGAGCAGTAGATTTGGTGTTCTCACTTGCTTCTGCAAGTCGTGTCTCAGGCCTGGCCTGAAGAACACCTCAAGGTTGAAATGTTGTTTTGATAGAAATAATTTGACAGCAGTGTGTGGAGTCTCCCTCTTTTCACCTGTTACAGTGAAGGCACTTCTCATGAGGATTAGAGCGCCTGCTTTTGGGAGTAGGCGTTTCCCTCTGCCCCCTCCACCCGTGCACTGTCACATCTTGGCCCTTCGCCCTCTGTTTCCAGGGGGCCTCGCCCTCAGGGCTCAGCTCTGTGGTAGCGCCCTGCTCCAGCTCGTCTTTAGACTGGGGCTGGGTATAGTGCCTCCACTCGTGGTCGTGGAGAGAGGGGAGGGTAAAGAAGATCTCCCTACAGCCGGAGTACCCACAGGGGGCCTGGAGAGGGCGGTGGGTGTCTATGTGGTCTTTGAGCTCCTGGGCAGTCTTGAAGCGTTGGCCACAGTTCGTGTGGAGACACGCATGTTTTAGAGGAGCATCGTGAAGCTTCATGTGGTCTCTGTAGTGCTCAATCACCAACAAGAGCCTGGGGCACAACAAGAAAAAGATGGAGACATAAGTGACACCATAGTAAAGTTGGAACCCCCGCCACACCTAGATACATTCTGATCTAGTTGGAGCCTACATATTTTTCTGTGCCTTTGCATCTGACCTGGGAAATAATCTGTGGGGAAAGACCCTTCTTACCTCTGGCAGATCTGGCACTTCCCCTTCCCCCACTGGAAGGTCTTGTCCAGGACGGCTGCGTCCTCCCTGTGGTAGGTGACAGCGTGTCTCAGCAGCGATGGGCCGATCTTCATAAAGATGCTGTCACAGCCCTCTGAAGGACACAGGTGGTACTGCTTCTGCTTCCCCTCCTCCTCTCCTCCCTCGCTCTCCTTCCCAGGCACCACCTCTCTCACGATCACCACTTTGTCTTTCACAGTCACCTGTTCATCAGTCACTTCCACAGACTTCAGGTTGTCCGTGTCCATTTTACACTTCTGGGTCTTTCTGATCAGGTTTCTCAGGTTCTGGATGATTCTACTCTGCTTACTCACCACCGGCTTGGCTTTAACACGTTTGGGTTTAGGAGGCTGGTCCGTCGGAGTCGAGGGCTCGGTCAAGTTCTCAACGGGTTTCGCTTCGTTCTCTGAGGCTTGATTAATATTCTTTGACGAATATGTCTCCCCATTGACAGCGGGTTTGACCTTAATGTTGGCTGTGGAAGTTCTCAGTTCCTCTATGTGCTCTAGAACGTGTTCCTTGGCACGGTTGTACCTTTGGAAGTGTTTACCGCAGAAGACACAGCTGAGCCTGGTCTTTCTCAGCTTCAGGTGGGCCAGGGTGTGTCTCACCACGTTGCCTCCCTTGAAGAGTTTCTGGCAGTGGCTGCAGTGGAAGCGCAGGTGTTTGGAGCGTACTGGAGCCTTGCCTGGCTCAGTCTCTTCACCCTGTAGGTGCAGAAACAAGCTGTTATGCTGTCAAAGTGGAGAGGTGATATTCACAGAACCGGGTGTACTAGATAAACACTAAAGAGCTCTGGAGGAAGGTTAAGAATACATTATAGATGAATGAATCACTAGATTTTTTTTGCTCCAGATAACACTAACCTGAGTGTTTGAGTCTGATCCCGCCTCTGTCACTGTGAATTCACTTTCTCTAGAAAGTAGTTCCTTAGCAGCTGTCCTTTTGGAAAGTTTGGCGTAGATGTGGAACAGTTTCAGTGGACACTCCTCCATCTCCAAGGCTGGACCATCCAACTCTGGGTCAGTCTGCTCACTGGGACCTTCTAAAACCTTCACACCTGAAGGCTCCACGTCTAAAGGCTCTACTTCTAAAGGCTCTACTTCTAAAGGCTCTATGTCAGAAGGCTCTACTACTGAACGTTTGGAGTCTGAAGGGTCTACCTCTGAAGGCTCCACTTCTAAAGGCTCCACCGCCGAAGGCCCCCCTGCCGAAGGCTCCACCACATAAGTCTCTACGTCTGACTCTGGTTTATACTTAAACGGTCTCTCACCATATACACCATTAGGCTGTCCCATGTTAACATATTTCTCAGACTCACTGTGCTGTTGTTTAATACGAACACTGGGTTCTAGATGACTCTCTACCACTTCCTGGTCAACAGGCACTTCATTTTCAGGGAAGGACAGCTCCATGCCAGATATAGTCCGACGGTAAGGTCTCTTACTCTCCCTTCCCTGCCTCATCTCTCTCTTATCCTCCTTTTCATGCCCCCTCTCTTTCCCCTCCTCTCCCTGTCTCTTACACTCTCCTCTCATTCTCTCCCGTCGCTTCTCCCTCATTCCCCCTGGGGACATGTTCTCCGTCTGTCTGGTCATCTCCAGGAGCAGCCATCTTGGTTTCCTGCTGCGTCTCTTCAGGATCTTGTTCTTCACATGTCTGGCCAGGTATTCTCTCTGCCGATTGGCCGGTAGCTTGGTGGAGCTTTCAGAACTGAGATTGTGAATGAGGGAGTACTTAATGTCTGGGTCGTCAGCATACTCAATATCTGACCTACAGTTTCTTCTCCTCCTCCACCTCCTCTTCCTCCTCCTCCTCCTCACAGGGAAGTCCTCTGTCTGTGACTCAGGAGCATCCCCATTCAATCCCTCTTCAGGTTCATGACCTACAGTGTCAGAACTCTCCAGTGCTGTGTTAGTGTGTGGGTGGAGGTGGGAGGTGTCTGTGTGTATTCTGCATGTCTCCTCCTCCATCCAGTAGCTTGGTATCCACTCCTCCTCCACCTGCTCCAACTCCTCTTCCTCCTTCAGCTCATTGAGAGCATCCCTCATGGCCTTGTCAGTCATCAGCTCCAGACAGTGGGTTCTCAGGGTCAGCAGATTCCAGAACTCTGGGTCAAAGAACAGACCTTCCTTCAGCACCTGGACCAGGACAGAGTTTTCAACTCTAAGTATTACATTGTTATTACAACATGTATCCTCAATGAGGATATCCAACATTTTCTTACATAGAAAAAAAATACATAGCCCAATGGGCTTTGAAATGCCATACTGTACAATGAAATACACTTTTGACAAACGTACTCCCCGGTGCCCCTCTCTGACCTGTAGGATATAGAAGCGGATGTTGGTTCTGACATGGGTGTGCTGGGGGTGTGGCTCCTCATCGGGGTATGTGTAGAGCAGATACATGGTCTTGTAGGCTTCCATGCTACGTTCCAGACAGAACACCAGCAGGGCACAGAGGCGACATACCTCCAGGTCCCTGGGGAGCAGGAAGGCGATGGTCTTACACAGCAGACAGCGTGTTACAGGGTCAGACTGGAGGTCTGTCTGTAACGCTGTAGCACAAAGCTCCACACACAACGGCACTCCCTCACTACCCATCTGTCAAAGAAATAAGAACACTGTGTTACATTTAATTATGTAAATAGCAGAACAACAAAGTTAATTTCTAAGTCAGGGTAAACTAGGACTATAAGCAAACAAGAGAGTCAGATGTGTTGGTGGTTGGCTGTACACTCACCTCTGCTGTGATGACTTTGATGAAGGGGAAGATGGCGCTGGCGTTGATGGCGAAGCCCATCAGCTGGCGACACTCAGACAGAAATCCCTGCTTAGAGGGATGGGCCCTGAGGTACAGTCTGCTCCACAAGAACACCAGATCCCTGTATGAACACAACATTCTATTATGTTACAGTACTGTATTATTACTGACCAGATTTAGTACAGTCGTGGCCAAAAGTTTTGAGAATGAAACAAATATTAATTTTCACAAAGTCTGTTGCCTCTGTTTGTATGATGGCAATTTGCATATACCCCAGAATGTTATGAAGAGTGATCAGATGAATTGCAATTAATTGCAAAGTCCCTCTTTGCCATGCAAATGAACTGAATCCCCAAAAAACATTTCCACTGCATTTCAGCCCTGCCACAAAGGACCAGCTGACATCATGTCAGTGATTCTCTCGTTAACACAGGTGTGAGTGTTGATGAGGACATGGCTGGAGATCACTCTGTCATGCTGATTGAGTTCGAATAACAGACTGGAAGCTTCAAAAGGAGGGTGGTGCTTGGAATCATTGTTCTTCCTCTGTCAACCATGGTTACCTGCAAGGAAACACGTGCCGTCATCAGTGCTTTGCACAAAAAGGGCTTCACAGGCAAGGATATTGCTGCCAATAAGATTGCACCTAAATCAACCATTTATCAGATCATCAAGAACTTCAAGGACAGCGGTTCAATTGTTATGAAGAAGGCTTCAGGACGCCCAAGAAAGTCCAGCAAGCGCCAGGACCGTCTCCTAAAGTTGATTCAGCTGCGGGATCGGGGCACCACCAGTACAGAGCTTGCTCAGGAATGGCAGCAGGCAGGTGTGAGTGCATCTGCACGCACAGTGAGGCAAAGACTTTTGGAGGATGGCCTGGTGTCAAGAAGGGCAGCAAAGAAGCCACTTCTCTCCAGGAAAAACATCAGGGACAGACTGATATTCTGCAAAAGGTACAGGGATTGGACTGCTGAGGACTGGGGTGAAGTCATTTTCTCTGATGAATCCCCTTTCCGATTGTTTGGGGCATCTGGAAAAAAGCGTGTCCGGAGAAGACAAGGTGAGCGCTACCATCAGTCCTGTGTCATGTCAACAGTAAAGCATCCTGAGACCATTCATGTGTGGGGTTGCTTCTCAGCCAAGGGAGTGGGCTCACTCACAATTTTGCCTAAAAACACAGCCATGAATAAAGAATGGTACCAACACATCCTCCGAGAGCAACTTCTCCCAACCACCTAGGAACAGTTTGGTGACGAACAATGCCTTTTCCAGCATGATGGAGCACCTTGCTATAAGGCAAAAGTGATAACTAAGTGGCTCGGGGAACAAAACATCAATATTTTGGGTCCATGGCCAGGAAACTCCCCAGATCTTAATCCCATTGAGAACTTGTGGTCAATCCTCAAGAGGCGGGTGGACAAACAAAAACCCACAAATTCTGACAAACTCCAAGCATTGATTATGCAAGAATGGGCTGCCATCAGTCAGGATGTGGCCCAGAAGTTAATTGACAGCATGCCAGGGCGGATTGTAGAGGTCTTGAAAAAGAAGGGTCAACACTGCAAATAATGACTCTTTGCATCAACTTCATGTAATTGTCAATTAAAAAGCCTTTTGACACTTATGAAATGCTTGTAATTATACTTCAGTATTCCATAGTAACATCTGACAAAAATATCTAAAGACACTGAAGCAGCAAATTTTGTGAAAATTAATATTTGTGTCATTCTCAAAACTTTTGGCCATGACTGTTGTACATGAAGTATACATCATAGTGTTACTGAGCAGATTTAGTACATGAAGTATACATCACAGTGTTACTGACCAGATGTAGTACATGAAGTATATATATCACAGTGTTACTGACCAGATGTAGTCATGAAGAATATATATCACAGTGTTACTGACCAGATGTAGTACATGAAGAATATATATCACAGTGTTACTGACCAGATGTAGTCATGAAGTATATACACTGCTCAAAAAAATAAAGGGAACACTTAAACAACACAATGTAACTCCAAGTCAATCACACTTCTGTGAAATCAAACTGTCCACTTAGGAAGCAACACTGATTGACAAAACATTTCACATGCTGTTGTGCAAATGGAATAGACAAAAGGTGGAAATTATAGGCAATTAGCAAGACACCTCCAATAAAGGAGTGGTTCTGCAGTTGGTGACCACAGACCACTTCTCAGTTCCTATGCTTCCTGGCTGATGTTTTGGTCACTTTTGAATGCTGGCGGTGCTTTCACTCTAGTGGTAGCATGAGACGGAGTCTACAACCCACACAAGTGGCTCAGGTAGTGCAGCTCATCCAGGGTGGCACATCAATGCGAGCTGTGGCAAGAAGGTTTGCTGTGTCTGTCAGCGTAGTGTCCAGAGCATGGAGGCGCTACCAGGAGACAGGCCAGTACATCAGGAGACGTGGAGGAGGCCGTAGGAGGGCAACAACCCAGCAGCAGGACCGCTACCTCCGCCTTTGTGCAAGGAGGAGCACTGCCAGAGCCCTGCAAAATGACCTCCAGCAGGCCACAAATGTGCATGTGTCAGCATATGGTATCACAAGGGGTCTGAGGATCTCATCTCGGTACCTAATGGCAGTCAGGCTACCTCTGGCGAGCACATGAAGGGCTGTGCGTCCCCACAAAGAAATGCCACCCCACACCATGACTGACCCACCGCCAAACCGGTCATGCTGGAGGGTATTGCAGGCAGCAGAACGTTCTCCACAGCGTCTCCAGACTCTGTCACGTCTGTCACATGTGCTCATGTGCTCAGTGTGAACCTGCTTTCATCTGTGAAGAGCACAGGGCGCCAGTGGCGAATTTGCCAATCTTGGTGTTCTCTGGCAAATGCCAAACGTCCTGCACGGTGTTGGGCTGTAAGCACAACCCCCACCTGTGGACGTCGGGCCCTCATACCACCCTCATGGAGTCTGTTTCTGACCGTTTGAGCAGACACATGCACATTTGTGGCCTGCTGGAGGTCATTTTGCAGGGCTCTGGTAGTGCTCCTCCTAATCCTCCTTGCACAAAGGCGGAGGTAGCGGTCCTGCTGCTGAGTTGTTGCCCTCCTACGGCCTCCTCCACGTCTCCTGATGTACTGGCCTGTCTCCTGGTAGCGCCTCCATGCTCTGGACACTACGCTGACAGACACAGCAAACCTTCTTGCCACAGCTCGCATTGATGTGCCATACTGGATGAGCTGCACTACCTGAGCCACTTGTGTGGGTTGTAGACTCCGTCTCATGCTACCACTAGAGTGAAAGCACCGCCAGCATTCAAAAGTGACCAAAACATCAGCCAGAAAGCATAGGAACTGAGAAGTGGTCTGTGGACCACTCCTTTATTGGGGGTGTCTTGCTAATTGCCTATAATTTCCACCTTTTGTCTATTCCATTTGCACAACAGCATGTGAAATGTATTGTCAATCAGTGTTGCTTCCTAAGTGGACAGTTTGATTTCACAGAAGTGTGATTGACTTGGAGTTACATTGTGTTGTTTAAGTGTTCCCTTTATTTTTTTGAGCAGTGTATATCACAGTGTTACTGACCAGATGTAGTACATGAAGTATATATATCACAGTGTTACTGACCAGATGTAGTACATAAAGTATATATATCACAGTGTTACTGACCAGATGTAGTACATGAAGTATATATATATATCACAGTGTTACTGACCAGATGTAGTCATGAAGTATATATATATCACAGTGTTACTGACCAGATGTAGTCATGAAGTATATATATATATCACAGTGTTACTGACCAGATGTAGTACATGAAGTATATATATATATCACAGTGTTACTGACCAGATGTAGTCATGAAGTATATATATATCACAGTGTTACTGACCAGATGTAGTCATGAAGTATATATATCACAGTGTTACTGACCAGATGTAGTACATGTCTCCGTTGTGTAGCTGTTGGCTGAGGAAGGCTTTGCACAGAGACAGCAGCAGCTCATCTTTCTCCTGGCTCTCTGCGTTACAGATTATCTCTACTGCGTCTCTGCCATCTATCTCAGCCATCTGAGGTAGGAAACAAAACCATGAGTCCATGCTGATGATGCTCATTGTCCATCAACCTACTCTGATTAGAGAGACTGTCTGAAGATAGAGTGAAAGGTAGTTATAGATGGTTGCTGTACCTCCTCGTGCAGGTGTTGGTGTAGTGAGGCCTTGTACAGGCAGGTGAGGTAGGCCTGGTGGAAGAACAGGTGCCTCCACACCTCTGGGTGCTCCAGGCAGCACTTAGCCAGGGCCATGGCCTCCTGCACGCGCTCACAGGCCTGCAGGTACCGCACACGCAACTCAAAGAACACTGGCTTCTCTGAGCTCAAATACTTCTCCACTTTAACAGGGAGAGAGAGTGGGAGAAGGAAGAGAGGAAAAAGGAAGAGGGGGAGAGGAGATAAAAGACAATAAGAAATGCATAGGAACCTCACAAACAAAAAAACAAACAGAGAATGTGTATGTACCTTCTGTCTGTGTGAGGGCTGTGTCTTTCAGGATGGCTTGCAGAGCGGGTCTCTCCCAGGGACCGCCATCTTTGATGATCTGCCTCACCTGCAGCAGGTACACATTCCTGTGTCTCAGCAGGCGGCGATGGCAGGCCTACAGAGGAGTAATAAAAAAATAAAGATAGTCACACACTCCATATATAAACTCCCAGCAATTTATTGGGTAAATCACCAACGTTTCGGCATCACTGTGCCTTCTTCAGGGTCAAAGAGGAGGAAATGGGACTCATGTTAACACAGTGTACATGGATCATCATGATGATTGCACTCAGTGAGAATAAAAACATGACACCTTTTTGCCTCACCTGAAAAGAGGCTAATATGTCCCTCAGGGGGGCCTCTAGGAACTCCTCTTTCCCGAAGAACAACATCAGCTCAAAGAAGCTCCTGAAAATGACATTTACACACACACACACACACACACACACAGTGCATTTGGAAAGTATTCAGACCCATTCCCTTTTTCCACATTTTGTTACGTTACAGCCTTATTCTAAAATTGATTAAATACATTTTTTTACTCAATCTACACACAATACCCCATAATGACAAAGCGAAAACAGGTTTTTAGACATTTTTGCAAATGAATTACATTTGAAAACAGATACCTTATTTACATAAGTATTCAGACCCTTTGCACCTTAGCCAAATACTTTTAAACTCAGTTGTTCACAATTCCTGACATTTAATCCTAGTAAAAATTCCCTGTCTTAGGTCAGTTAAAGGCTGACCACACCGCTCGCGTCGCGTCCGCGTCGCGTACGCGTCGCGTTGCAAAATAAATTAAGAAATCTATGTTATTCAATTATTGCGCGCGCCAACGAGCGTCTGCGTTGCCAAGGGCTAAAATAGAAATCAGTTCCATTTCTGACGCAGATTGCGCTGCAAGTCCTGCCTCTCCCATCTCCTCATTGGTTTATAGAAGCAGGTACCCATGTGCCATCTCCTCATTGGTTATACCCACGTGGGTGACTGAAAGACAAACAAGGTCAGTGGCGGTAATGCACCTAATTTATGAAAGTTGCCAATCGCAATATAAAGTCAAGAGAAGAAAAAGCCTGGAAGGAAGAGAGATGACTAGAGACGATTCGGTTGACTGTTTTATGTGTGGATTAATTGCCGGAGTAGAAGACCTTGTGCATTTCAGGTAAAATAACAACTCAATGTTTATATCCCAGGACAAATTAGCTAGCAACAGCTAAATAGGATAACTTAGCTAGCAAGTGCAAGCTAGCTAGCTAAATTGCCATAAAGGTTTAATGCTTTTCGACTTGTCTCCAAATTAATGTAATTGGTTCAGAGTTTGTTTTGATATTTTAACCTGCGTGTGGTGATTGCGTTTGGTGTGGGGGGACAAAATAAATGTATGCGCGCAGCCGGTTTGGGTTTCCCGTGTAAGGATCTTTAAGCTTTAACTTCCTGACTGATGTCTTGAGATGTTGCTTCAATATTTCTACATAATTGTCCTACCTCATGATGCCATCTATTTTGTGAAGTGCACCAGTCCCTCCTGAAGCAAAGCACCGCCACAACATGATGCTGCCACCCCCGTGCTTCACGTTTGGGATGGTGTTCTTCGGCTTGCAAGCCTCCCCCTTTTTCCTCCAAACATAACGATGGTCATTATGGCCAAACAGTTCTATTTTTGTTTCATCAGACCAGAGGACATTTCTCCAAAAAGTGCGATCTTTGTCCCCATGTGCAGTTGCAAACCGTAGTCAGGCTTTTTTATGTTGGTTTTGGAGCAGTGACTTCTTCCTTGCTGAGCGGCCTTTCAGGTTATGTCGATATAGGACTCATTTTACTGTGGATATAGATACTTTTGTACCTGTTTCCTCTAGCATCCTCACAGGGTTCTTTGTTGTTGTTCTGGAATTGATTTGCACTTTTTGCACCAAAGTGCGTTCATCTCTAGGAAACAGAACGCATCTCCTTCCTGAGCGGTATGACGGCTGCGTGGTCCCATGGTGTTTATACTTGCTTACTACTGTTTGTACAGATAAACGTGGTACCTTCAGGTGTTTGGAAATTTCTCCCAAGGATGAACCAGACTTGTGGAGGTATGCAAAACAATTTCTGAGGTCTTGGCTGATTTATTTTGATTTTCCCATGATGTCATTCAAAGAGGCACTGAGTTTGAAGGTAAGCCTTGAAATACATCCACAGGTACACCTCCAATTGACTCAAATGATGTCAATAAGCCTATCAGAAGCTTCTAAAGCCATGACATCATTTTCTGGAATTTTCCAAGCTGTTTAAATGCACAGTCAACTTAGTGAATGTAAACTTCTGACCCACTGGAATTATGATACAGTGAATTATAAGTGAAATAATATGTCTGTAAACAAACTGTGTATATATACACACACATATATATATACTTTCAGAGAACAGTCGTGCTGGATAGCACATTGTAGAAAGAGAATATTCAAGTCAGCTTTGTACAGTGTGGGTCAGCATTACATGATGAAAACCAAACAAGTACTTACAAAGCCAAGCTGCTGAGAGCATAACAGACGTGCTGACAGTCATCGGGGTAGGCAACAGTGGCTCTGGTGAAGCAGGTCAGAGCCGTCCGCAGCACCTTCAGCTGGGGCAGCGGCACCTGCCATCTCCCTGTGTGCACCTCTACCAGCTTTACAGAGAGACAGTCAGACAGAGATACAGGGGCTGTGATTGAGATACACAGGCCAGTGCAGATTATTGGATCCGTATGTCATTAGTTGTTGTGGTTGCTGAATTCTGAAATATTAAAACCTTTTTTCAGGTGAGGTATTGTAGAGATCTCAGCATCTGTGCAGTCGAGACTTGTGTAGCTGGCTAGCAATCTAGATTGTAGACCATGTGGCAAGGGAATGCTTCAGGGAAGAGTGCTGCTCATCTGAAATGTTTTACAGTAGCTAGCTCAAATTGGGTTTCATTGCTTGTTAGATGTGCTGGGTAGTACCACCTCAAGACTTACTATAAAATCAAGTGACAGCGCGCCTTATTTGTCAATGTTTTTGACAAGTGGAGTGAGCCAATATATTTTTTGCATAATCCTCTCTTTGACTAGACTACTGACGTTACATAAAATTCAAAAGGCAGTAAGGCACATTTCCTCATATGAATAAATTCAACGTTTTTGCTTACCGTTTCATACACATCTGTGTGGTTTTACTATGAAGATGATACGTTTAATTCGTAACTACATCCATCGTAAAAAGACATTGATTACACTCGTGGTCATTATGTCAACAATATCTATGTTTTTGTCACTCGTTATAACTAATTGGTGGAGCAGTCCGTTGCTGTTTTCATGTTATCCAGAGCGTTGGTGACTGGAACTGTGCTGCTGGCAACAATTTATTACGCTTTTTTGCAGACGTTTACTGACACCCGCCATATTCAATGGTGCGCGAGTGCTCTGAAATTGGAGTAGATTGACAATTCTTGCTATGTCCATTGAAACGCACAATGACTATCCCACTTAGCTAAGAATGATGTGAATAATCAAGTCAATAAACATTGGTTAGTTATTTAATATACTGCATGGCAAGTTCAATGTATTATTATCCAAATAGGTAACTAGGGCGGCAGGTAGCCTAGTGGTTAGAGCCAGTAACCAAAAGGCTGCTGGATCGAATCCCGTCATTGCATATAAGAAATTGTTCTTAATCAATAGGGTAGGGGGCACTATTTTCACCTCTGGATGAAAAGCGTGCCCAAAGTAAACTGCATGCTACTCAGGCCCAGAAGCTAGGATACGCATATAATTAATAGATTTGGATAGAAAACACTCCAAAGTTTCTAAAACTGCTAAAATAATGTCTGTGAGTATAACAGAACTGAAATGTCTGGCAAAAACCTGAGAAAAATCCATCCAGGAAGTGGGATTTTTTTATGT
Organism: Salvelinus fontinalis; assembly: GCF_029448725.1. Lineage (NCBI taxonomy): Eukaryota > Metazoa > Chordata > Actinopteri > Salmoniformes > Salmonidae > Salvelinus > Salvelinus fontinalis. The sequence goes on from NC_074687.1 coordinate 18,745,500, forward strand.
TTGTAGTTTTCCATTGACTGCCTATTTAGATCCATTGACTTAGAACTGAAATTGCACTTCCTATGGCTTCCACTAGATGTCAACCATCTTTAGAAATTGTTTCAGGCTTGTTTTCTGAAAAATGAGGGAGTAAGACCACTCTGAATGAGTGGACACTGCAGTGTCCCAGAGGTTTTTCATGTGCGCGACCGAGTGTGCGTCTTTCTTGTTTAACATTTATTTTAACTAAGCTTTTGTCCGGTTGAAATATTATTGATTATTATGACTAAAAACAACCTGAGGATTGATTATAAACATTGTTTGACATGTTTCTACGAACTTTACTGATACTTTTCGGATTTTTCATCTGCCTGTTGTGACTGCCTTTGAGCCTGTGGATTACTGAACAAAACGCGAACAAAACAGAGGTTTTTGGATATAAAGAGGGACTTTATCGAACAAAACAAACATTTATTGAGTAAATGGGAGTCTTGTGAGTGCAACCATATGAAGATCATCAAAGGTAAGTGATTAATTTTATCGCTATTTCTGACTTGTGTAACTCCTCTACTTGGCTGGTAACTGTTTGTAATGGTTTGTCTGCTGGGCGCTGCTCTCAGATAATCGCATGGTATGCTTTTGCCATAAAGCCTTTTTGAAATCTGACACCGTGGTTGGATTAACAAGAAGCTAATCTTTAAACTGATGTATAACACTTGTATGTTTTATGAATTTTTATCATGAGTATTTCTGTTTTTGAATTTGGCGCTCTGCAATTTCACTGGATGTTGGCCAGGTGGGTCGCTTCAGTCCCACACTGTAAATTATAGAGAGGTTATTAACTGACTTGTCTGGTAAAAAAAAAAAAAAATTGCTTACATACTGCTGTAATGCTATTCGTATCTGACAAATTGTCAGCCAACATAGCGTGTAATGTAACTTGTTTGAAAAGTCATTACATTTTCTCAACATTTGTCATTAGTCAGTTCTCGTTAAACTTTGGCTGTATATTTTCCACCATTTTCTTCAAAACTGAAAACGATGTGAAGCCACGCCCATTTCCTGAAGAATGTGTGTATACTTCATAATTTGGCGAATTTAGTACACAGGAACTTTTGGCATACTCACTACATCCATACTATGACCAATAAGCATACTATATAATCAGTGCGGGTTAGTATGAGTATTCGAACACAGTTCTAGTTAGTTTCTAGTAATCTCTCCTAGTTCAGTCTTCTTCTTTAGACTTTATATGGCATTTGGCAAGCAACTTCAAGGCGCATCAACCGACTGGACTGGAGTGTGGACCTCATTCATCTGTCAATCACCACGTGGGTATATCCTCCTAAAAACAAATGAGATGGGAGAGGCGGGACTTGCAGCGCAACAAGCATCTAAAATAGAACCAAGAACCAAAAAATTTTTTTTTTATATTTCTATGTTCTATCTACCAAGTTCTATTTTAGCGCCTGGTTACGCAAATGCTTGTTGACACACGCGAGCACTTTGGATGAAATTATTGAATAACATGCATGTGTACATTTTATTTTGCAGGCGTTGTGGTCAGCTTGTTACGCAGCAAGTGGCAATAGATTTCAGGAACTCAGCTCCTTACCACTGTGAGGTAACTGTCCAAAACCACATTTGTAAAAGATGGCCATTATTTTATTATGAGTGTGCCAGTGGACTTATGGTAAGTATGCTTTACTGAGAAAGTGTTGGGATCAGGTACAATTACCCACCCCTAAACGAATATTTATGAGCAATTCCCCCACCCACAACTTCTCACCTTAATGCATTATTTTTTTTTCTTGGAGGGGTTGATTTGGGGTTGATCTCAACGACGCGTATCCAGTCGTTGAGATCTGATTCTGCGCAGCGCAAGATGAGACCGGCATATCATCAATCAACCACATTTCTCAAATACTTTGGGGCTAAATTCCAGCAAAACTTGGGAGAAGGGTGCAAGTTCAGCCTGCAGTTCAGAGCGATCCTGCATCTGCAGGAACCCCTCTAAACTTATATTGGTACATGTTTATTAAGCTAAGACAGGTGGGAGCGCCCCAGTGCAGTACGTGGTGTTCATGCACAATGTTGGATATCAGCCGCAGAGAAAAAGGAGCGGGGCCGACAACAGTAGCTAGCCATACACTAGTAGACAGTGTCCTTCATCCCGCCTGTCGGGCACTGTTTTCCCGCAGTTCTGTTAACGACAGCAGGTGATCGGCAGGCTGGAGCGAAGGACACTGCTAGTTTTTCCAGCTAGTCCGGTACACAGCAGGCGGAGGCTACCTGTGGCTACACCGTGTACTAACTAGCTATGTGCGCTAGCTAACTAACACATGGTGTCGCTAACTAGCTAGCTAGTTAGCTAGCACACGGTATCGCCCCAGCCTGCTATTCTAGTGGGAAGCGGGTGCTACCGGTAGACAGTGTCCTTCGTCCCCGCCTATCAGGCACTATTTCCCCATAGTTCTGTTAAATACGATGAGGGCCATCTAGAACACGGTGTCGCTAACTAGCACGCTAACACATGCTATCGCTCCAACCTGATGTTCTAGCGGGAACAACCGGTAGACTGTCCTTCGCCACTGCCTGTTAGGCACTGTTTTCCAGCATTTCTGTTCCGCCTGAAGAAAAGGACACTGTCTACCAGTGTCGATCCCGCTAACTAGCAAGGAGGACTTCGGGAGGCAGGGGATTAAAAAACCTCAGATAATACTTTTATTTCTCACATTCAAAAGTGTCACAAGCATGAAGATGTGCCCGGGGGGGGTGGCCTAACTACTTACAAAATGCGTGTTTCTGACGAAGTAAGGTACCTTAACATTTAAGGTCATTTCATAAAACTTGAGGCTCTCCATGCTCACTAGTTTTTATTTATTTATTTTTTATTTTACCGTTATTTTACCAGGTAAGTTGACTGAGAACACGTTCTCATTTGCAGCAACGACCTGGGGAATAGTTACAGGGGAGAGGAGGGGGATGAATGAGCCAATTGTAAACTGGGGATTATTAGGTGACCATGATGGTTTGAGGGCCAGGTTGGGAATTTAGCCAGGACACCGGGGTTAACACCCCTACTCTTACGATAAGTGCCATGGGATCTTTAATGACCTCAGAGAGTCAGGACACCTGCTTAACGTCCCATCCGAAAGACGGCACCCTACACAGGGCAGTGTCCCCAATCACTGCTCTGGGGCATTGGGATATTTTTTAGACCAGAGGAAAGAGTGCCTCCTACTGGCCCTCCAACACCACTTCCAGCAGCATCTGGTCTCCCATCCAGGGACTGACCAGGACCAACCCTGCTTAGCTTCAGAAGCAAGCCAGCTGTGGTATGCAGGGTGGTATGCTCATTCAACATATTTGCTGCTACTTCAATCAGACCCGTTTTAAAAGACTCCCTTCTTATCTGTTTTACATTCCCTGAGACCAACCAGAAATGATTTCTTGGCCAAATATTCCCAGATTTTTATAAAACAGCCACACACGTGGGCTCTCGTTTCTGCATCACCAAATTTTACGTGAGGCAAAAAAGTAGGCTACGTGTGTTTCTATTAGCTCGTTCGGTGCAGCGGGAGCAAGGCTGTAGTGGAGCGCTTCTCACAAATGGTGCTCATTTAAAGTCAGATCAAAACATGTATTTGTACTGCTCTAATTACATTGATAACCAGTTTATAATGAAATAAGGCACCTCTGGGGTTTGTTGGTGGTATATGGCCAATATACCACGGCTAAGGGTTGTATCCAGGCACTCCGTGTTGCAGTACGCTTAAGAACATGTGGTATATTGGCCATATACCACATCCCCTCGGACCTTATTGCTTAATTAACACCATCTGCTGTAATTTGTTTAAAAAAAAAAAAAAAGATCTAAATGCATATTCCCATGAAACTAATTTGAGATCACATGATTGACATGCAGATGCAATTTGGACGTTTCACGTGAAGAATTGTCATTCATGATTAACAGTGATGGCCCATTTTGAAACTAGGTATGCCTTACTTGGTGTTTGGGGGTATTAAAAAGAGGGCGCTGCCGTTTTTTTATGTTATTGATGTAGGCTACAATGTCCCACATTCATCCTGTTGTTCATCCTATTTTAAATATGGTTACCCTAGCCTTTTGCCAACAGACATAGCTATGTGACAGCTTTAGCTAGCTTATCATTAGACAACTGGCTAAATGTAAACACGGTATTAACATATTAGCGAAGAAAAACGTATTACAGCACAACTAGCTACATGCCAGTTTATTGTCATTTTAGCTAAACTTGTGGACACAATCAGTAACGTTAGTCTTCTCCACAGTGATAGGTAGACAGTTTTGCATTCTAGCTAGCAATCCTAGGTTGTGTTCATAAATTCAGAGCGTTGTCAGATTGTCCGTTCATAAATTCCGAACGTTTCGCCACAGATTGAACAATGAGACAGATATTTTACCGGGTGTATAAATGTGAAGCATTTGGTTGGCGTTTCCACACACTACCAAATATCCTGCCGAGACGAAACCCAGTAGCAAGCAGTGGAAGAAGATGGATTTTGGGCGACATTCTGTACATTTTCTCATCGATGAAACATTTGATATCCATACAGTTCAGAAATGTAATCTGTAACAAACAGTGGACTGCGTGTTGTAGACTTTACTATTTTCAATATATATCCAACATTGTAAATGGTGTTATTTAGGAGTGCAAGGGCGAATCGTTCCCTAACGAAAATATGCAAATAAATGCTAGAACGCGCCAATTGGATCCCGCTAGCTCGTTCTTGGCTCTGCCCATCTCCTTGCTTGTTCTGCCCACTAGGATTTATTGCTCCCATTGCAAACGACAGGTCAAGATTTGGTTACGCTCTCCGGAGCGTACACTGGATGCTGTGGCCAAGGAGTAGGGTTGATCAGAGCGTTCTGGCCTCACAACAACAACAGTCAAGCACCCAAGCTAAATGAGCTTGATAACATGCTACTTCCAGACACAAATGAGAGAACACCTCACTCTGGCCATTTTAATCACCCCAGCAGAACTGGTTAAGCTGTCATTTAGAGCGGTGGTGACTGTGCTGCTAGCAACAATTTAATTGCTGACGTTTACAGTACTGACACCGGTCATATTCAACGGATGTTGCGTGTTCGTAAATTCCTCATTCTTCGAGAGTGCTTTGAATTCGGAGTAGATAGCTAGAGTGAATTTACGAACGCACCCATAGTTAGCGTGTAACGTCACATAGTGGTAGCCAACTCAAAGAGAAATAAAAGCTCTGTGGGGTAACGTTATAGCTAGCTAGACCAGTATGGGTTGACTAAATTTGCGATGAATGCTAGCTAATTAATGCGATGCCACGTAACGTTGGCTAGTAAAGTAATGTATTTGCTATCTAGAGTAGCTGAACTGCCTTGCTTCGTACTGCAAGCAACTGGCTAACTTACTTAGTAGCTAGCAAGCTTGGCTTAAGAACTCGCCTCTCTCCCAACTAAAACCAGGACTTGGCGTGATTTAGCTTACCTTACAAAACTCGGAGCAATATTCTTTGCTTTGTACCGAAGAATTGTCGTTAGAGTATATGTACAAAGTCTCCAGTTCCAATTCTAGCCTGTCTGTTTCTAAATCACTTTCCCCCTCCGCCATACTGTCTCGTTTACCTTGCACATAAAGGGCCTACTAGCGGATAGGTTGACATACTACAACAACTAATATCCTGGATCGAGATTGGATAAAAACTACATCAATATGAAGGGTTATGAGAAAGCAAGGCAGTTGCTCGTAATGCTTTTTTACATTTTTATGACCAGGCATTAAACAGTATGAAATCTTACGGACTGTGCATGTTTTTTTTATTAAGTGCCAAAGTGATGATAAACTGCTGGAATGGGTAGACAACAGAGATCACTACACATGGGTAAAGCCAGTGCTTGCTTGACTTGGGCAGGAGCTCACGAACTGAGTACCAGCACCTCAAATGTTCTTCTGCTGGAGTTCCTGCATCTCCTAGAATATTAGCTCAAAAGTATAGAGTTCCTGCACATAAATATAAATGGTATGTAGAGAGAACATTCCTCATGTCACTGTGCAAAGGGCAGTTGATGTCCCTCTCAAGAATCTCTGCCCTGCCAGGTGTGGCATCACTATCCACATACTACAAAGCAACGTGGAATGTCAAAGCACAATACAATAGGCAGAATAAGACAATACAATGCAAGTGATCCCAAACAGAGGAGAATACATGATTCAGACAGAAAGACATACAGTCGTTGATTGACGAGATTAGTTTTTATATAACTGAGAAATTATTTTGGAGGCAGTGATTTGGGTTACGAAGCACCTTTGGCTCTCAGCTTGGATAGCAGCATTTCATTCTTACGACACTCCTGTAAGAAAGAGTATTGGATTAATAAAGCAACGTCAGTGTTTCACTTTATCAGTTTAGAAGGGAAAATGCAAAAATAATTAAAAAATATATATAAAAATGTTTTTTTTAAATTAGCTCTGGGAGACTACGGTAGAACACATTCATAAAACAGTTAACTAGTTCCGTCATGTTTTACCATACATAACCAGAATGCGGTTCTCTCTCAGGCCTCACCTCTTTGAAGTCCTTGACAGTTTTGAAGTAGAGCCTCTGTTTGTCCAGCAGCTCCAGGTACTCATCATTCAGCTGGTCTCTCCTCATCTTATTCTCCTGCTTCTTCTTCTCCATCTGTAGACCAGGAGAAGGCATCCCCAATATGCATCACACAGCACTGTCATATTTAAGTGTTTTTCACTAGGGCCAGGAGGAAAGCACCTGGCGTCTTCAGCTCAAGCTGTCATTAGGCAGCGGACGGTGAGATAAGAGAGATGGTTAGTTACTGTACTCACCTTAATGCGGCTTTGTTTGATTCCCACCACTATCTGCTCCATCTGTCTCAAGAACTGCTCCTTGGCCCCCAAAGACGCCATCGCCCTGAGCAAGACAGAAGACCACGGCTTAGACAGGAGGTAAACCTGCTGGACTCCATTACCCATAATACAAAAAGCAGGATAGGTTTATAAAGGGTAAATTGTGAAAATACTCACTGTTGGAAGTTGTCATGGATGGAATTCAGCAAGTTCACCTACAGAAACAGATCAACACGGGGTGGCAGGTAGCCTAGTGGTTAGAGCAATGGGCCAGTAACCGAAAGGTTGCTAGATCGAATCCCCAAGCTGACAAGGTAAAAATCTGTCGTTCTGCCCCTGAACAAGGCAGTTAACTCACTGTTCCTAGACCATCATTGTAAATAAGAATTTGTTCTTAACTGACTTGCCTAGTTAAATAAAATAAAAAACATGAGTAAACAAGCTGATTTCAGCTGCAATGGCTCTATGAAATTGATGCCCTCTCCTCTTACCTCCTTCTCCAGGTATACCTTCTTGTCATCTAATGTGTTATACAAGGTGAAGAACTGCTTGGTCTCTTAATGTGTTGCTGAAACTAGGGGACACACACAAAAGTAATGTTTCTTTGATGTAAGAATTTGTTAACAAATCAATAAGTGGTTGAGGCTAAGATACCTACCTTGGCCATAGAGCTCAATGAACCTCTTCTGATACTGGTTCAGTTCTTCCCTGCTCGGCACCTCGTCCATCTTCCTCTGCAGGATGGCGATCTCACGGTTCCTCCGAGCCTATCAGAGAGTAGCCCTCAGGTCATGAGCAAATAAAGGACTTGATAAGAGGACCACTATTTGCATGCTCCAAACAGAATACCTAAGTGAATTCAAATTGATTAAGGAGGAATGAATCCTGCTACAGCAGTGTGCATTGGTGCTTTTACCATCAGCAGTCTGATCTTCTGTAGCTTATCTCTGTCTGTGTTGTACTGCTTGTCGATTAGCTGACTCCTCTCCTTAGGGAGAGAGTGAGAAAGAGGGGGAAAGAAAGTCAGTCACAGTGTAACATTTATTAAACATAGACAAAAAAAGAGTTAGCTGGTCTTGGGAGTGTATTACCTTCTCGTCCTCCGTATCATCTCCTGACTCCATCTTCAGGTCCTCAATGTTCTGCTGCAGGCGAACCATCTCCTCCTGGGAAAAAATTGCACTACATGTTAGTTGTTTTTCTCTTACCAGGAAATAAGGGAATTACATCACAAATACACCTGTGAAGTAGGTCCATTTCAAACTTAAATCTAACAAGTCATATATGGACGGACTATGACAGACGAGCTAAATTACTTCTATGCTCGCTTCGAGGCAAGTAACACTGAAACATGCATGAGAGCATCAGCTGTTCCGGACGACTGTGTGATCATGCTCTCCGTAGCTGATGTGAGTAAGACCTTTAAAACAGGTCAAGGCCGCAGGGCCAGACGCATTACCAGGACGTAATGCGCTGACCAAATGGCAAGTGTCTTCACTGACATTTTCAACCTGTCCCTGAGTGAGTCTGTAATACCAACATGTTTCAAGCAGACCACCATAGTCAATGTGCCCAAGAACACTAAGGTAACCTGCCTAAATGACTACCGACCTGTAGCACTCACATCTGTAGCCATGAAGTGCTTTGAAAGGCTGGTCATGGCTCACATCAACACCATTATCCCAGAAACCCTAGCCCCACTCCAATTTGCATACCACCCCAACAGATCCACAAGATAATGAAATCTCTATTGCACTCAATACTGCCCTTTCCCACTCATCACTAAGCTAAGGACCCTGGGACTAAACACCTCCGTCTGCAACTGGATCCTGGACTTCCTGACGGGCCACCCCAGGTGGTAAGAGTAGGTAACAACACATCCACCACACTGATCCTCAACACGGGGGCCTCTCAGGGGTGCATGCTCAGTCTACCTCCTAGTACTCACCGTTCACTCATGACTGCATGGCCAGGCACAACTCCAACACCATCATCAAGTTTGCTGATGACACAACAGCGGTAGACCTGATCACTGACAACAATGACACAGCCTATGGAGTGGTCATCAGAGACCTGGCCGTCTGGTGCCAGGACAACAACCTCTCCCTCAACGTGATCAAGACAAAAGAGATGATTGTGAACTACAGGAAAAGGAGGACCGAGCACGCCCCCATTCTCATCGCTAGGGCTGTAGTGGAGCAGGTTGAGAGTTCCAAGTTCCTTGGTGTCCACATCACTAAACAAACTATCATGGTCCAAACACACTAAGACAGTTGTGAAGAGGGCACGACAAAACCTATACTCAGGAGACTGAAAAGATTTGGCATGGGTCCTCAGATCCTCAAAAGGTTATACAGCTACACCATCGAGAGCATCCTGACTGGTTGCATCACTGCCTGGTAGGGCAACTGCTCGGCAACTGACCACAGGGCACTACAGGGGGTAGTGCGTACGGCCGAGTACATCACCAGGGCCAAGGTTCCTGCCATCTAGGACCTCTATACCCGGTGGTATCAGAGGAAGGCCCTAAAAATTGTCAAAGACTCCAGCCACCCTAATCATAGACTGTTCTCTCTGCTACCGCACGGCAAGAGCTACCGGAGCGCCAAGTCTAGGTCCAAAAGGCTTCTTAACAGCTTCTACCCCAAGCCATAAGACTCCTTAACAGCTAATCAAAGGGCTACCGAGACCCCTCTTTTACGCTGCTGCTACTCTCTGGTTATCTATGCATAGTCACTTTAACTCTACCTACATGTACATATTACCTCAACTTGACTAACCGGTGCCCTTGCACCTTGACTATGTACCGGTACCCCCTGTATATAGCCTCGCTATTGTTATTTTACTGCTGCTGTTTCATTATTTGTTACTTTTTTTTTCAATTTTTTTTTTTTTACTTAACACTTATTTTTCTTAACCAACAATGCTTCAAGAAATTTAAGGGCTTGTAACTAAGCCTTTCACTGTAAGGTCTACACCTGTTGTATTCGGTGCATGTGACAAATAACATTTGATTTGAAAGTGTGCAGACTCACTCTACAATGTGTCCGGAACTCCTGCTCTTGGTGCTTCAGGTTCTCATTCATGCCTACCAGAGCCCTCAGCTTCTCCAACAGTCTGTGGCACACACAGGGAGGATGAGAAAAGTCCAAAACACCTGTATAATTTCAGAAAGAAAGAATGCCCTAATGATTTGGTCTGTATGTGCAGCACTCACCCAGTATCAGCCTGGCCCTCAGCCTCTTCCAGGGCACTCAGCTCTTTCTCCAGTCTCTCTGTCTGCTCTGTGGCCTCAATCAGTTTGCTCTTAGCTTCCACACACGCTGATTTTACCTCCAAGTGTTTGGCTTGTAGCTGAAAACACACCAAATACACATACTTTTAATTACTTCTGACAGGAAGATAAAGTGCATCATATCCTTCCATTTAAGAAATGCATGGCTATTTTACACAATGTTCTATGAAATTCATAAAGTCCAGTCGTCACCTCCTCCAACTGCTTGGTCTTCTGTTGGATCTGTTTGTTAAGAGAGGTCACTATCCTACGGTGCTGCTGGACTGGCCCGTACCGCTCTGGACGGTCCTCTGCAGACCTCTCCAACTGATGGAAATGTGTATGTGGAAACACATTTAACTACACACTGTGGCATTGACTTATTCATTAAAATATGACAAATATTTTATGATTGCAGTTAACCATTTAACCCTGCTGTGGGAGTTGCTCACCTTCCCAGCATACTCAGATGCTATCTGTTTAATCTCCTCAGACTGCAGCCCAACTATCTGTCCCACTGTGCTAGCCGTTAGCCTCCCCTGTATTGATGTTACATATTAAATCAAATAACTTTACACAGTAATCAACCACACAGTAAAGGCACTGGCAAAGAGAAGAACTAAAGCCATGCCTACCTCCTCAGTCGCCATGGCAGCCATGCTGGTCATCAGTGTTTTGATGCACAGCTGAGAGGATATATCACAAAGAGTCAGGGACATCATCACAAAGAGGGATGCATTTCTGTAGTATTGGACATGAGGCTACGGTTAGGTTTAGTGATGTGACCTCACCTCCTCCGCTGCCTGCAGGTCCTCCTCCTCCTGCGACCCCTCTGTAATCCCTGGGGGTGTGGCCTGAGAGCCTGGCATCAACAAGGCTTTCCGTTCCTCTGCCTGTAGGGAACAGGGGGATACCATCTTTCATCGTGGTTTCACTTTCTACTATAGCTACAGTTCACAGAACACCTATGATCCACCCTGTAATATTGGTTGTAATGATCGACCTCCTGTCCCTGTCTTCATCATTCTGTAGTTATAGGCTTTGAATTCATATAATGCTACAATTAACTTGACAAATATGACAGTAATTTCAATAAATCTCACCTGGTCCTGTTTTGTCTGCTTGCTGAATCCATACCGTCTAAAACACAGGCGTAATAAGTACTTAAATCACTGTTAGGCACAGGAGGTTGGTGGCACCTTAATTGGGGAAGACAGGCATGTGAAAATGGCTAGAGCGTTATAGTGGAAAGGTATCAACAACATCAAACACATGGTTTCCATGTGTTTGATGCCATTCCATTTGCTCCGTTTCAGCCATTATTATGAGCCGTCCTCCCCTCAACAGCTGTAAGGATACTGGTACATGAAAGGAACACATAACACATGTATGCACACACTAACCCACTCCATGCTTTTTTTGAAGTTTTGTACCCTCTTCTGTATTGAAACACACACACACAACAAGCATTCATGTGAAACACTCCTTGCAGTGAATGAGACCATTTACATACTTACAGAAGGTAATCTGACATTCTAATATAAGGATGGATGAGACACAGGAAAAGAATAGGAAAATGAAAGGAACACAATTGTCAAATGGGATGAGATCACATTGGTTCTGATTCTCAATGACAAGGTAAAGATCTATCGTTCTGCCCCTGAACAAGGCAATTAACCCACTGTTCCTAGGCCGTCATTGTAAATAAGAATTTATTCTTAACTGACCCACCAAGTTAAATAAAGGTAAAAACATTTTTTTTTTTTTAAATGTGAACATGTAACATGGACTGTGGAGAAAGTTGGATATGGAGAGATGGAGAGAGACAGGCAGCCTACCTTCCGTACTCCAATAGAGTGGAGTGAACCCTGGACTCCTCGTCCAGCAGCGCTCCTGCCTCAACCTGTCTCTTGTATTTCCTATGAGGTTTATACACTTCCTGTCAATACCAGAGGAGAAAAACAACATGCTGTGTGGTTTTAAAGTTTCTATACTATTACAAGGGGGGCCTTTAAATCAAATAAAATTTCATTTGTCACATGCTACGTAAACAACAGGTGTAGACTATTTTTATTTAACTAGGCAAGTCAGTTAAGAACAAATTCACATTTACAATGACGGCCTACACCGGCCAAACCTGGACGACGCTGGACCAATTGTGCCCCGCCCTATGGGACTCCCAATCACGGCCGGTTGTGATACAGACCTGGAGACAAACCGTATCGAGTCGAATCGATGAGGTAATTGCGGTAGATATGTATATATAAGCAGAATTGGTCAGAAGCCTGTAAAACGACTGCTATCCACTGCAGCACCATCTTTATGCCATCTATATTGTAAAGGCTCATGGAATAATTTGACCCAGACATGGCATGACAGCTTCATGTCAGGGAGTCACTCACCAATACATCTAGGACTGCTTTCACAACCTTTTCCTTCCTCTGGAGGAAGTCTTCATCCTAGGATGGAGGGACAATACAGGGTACATAAGACAGGGGTTTATTCAATGAAAAGTTCAAAACATTGCACTTTGAACATTGAACATTGCAGCACAAATGTAATGAGTAGAGTTGGAATTGAATATCCCTGCCATGGAGCCACCCTACAATAACAGCACTCACCTCAGGAAAGCTGTGTGTCTTCTGGAACTGAGAGACAGAATAGGCTCTCACATAGTCTCCCATCTCCTCCCTCGTCTCTATGGCCCTCTTCACCAGCCACTGAAGATCATACAACACAGGCAATGAATCAGACATGAGGTCACAAACCAAGTGTGATACTCTATTACAAAACTCTAATGTCTAGGAATACACACCTGTGTCACTGGAAATATATGGATGAAATCCAGCCCTTGGATCTGATGGGGCTCCAGGTGATGAGGGCACTTCATTTTGGGCAGAACAGACACAATCTTCTCTGTGAGAGCTCTGCAAAGAGATACACAAGTTCATCCAACATCAGTTACACTGGTCCAGCAACATCACTAACAGTAAACAAAATAATGCTATATGTTAGCTACTTACATTTTCTGTCCAATAGTTGAATTCTCCTGGAACAGCAGATTCACATCAATGTCAAAGTTACATGTTGTGATGCACCATGTCATCCCTCCAACCACCTATAAAAATACATGGTTCAGGGAATGGAATTAGAAAGGGTAGCAAGGAGATGGTAAACTAGGAATCAAAAGCCTGCAGAGCTTCAGGAGGTTTGTAATGTAAGTCGGTTCTCACCTTGTCAAAAGGTCCCAGTCCTTTTATTCGGGCTCTGAAATATCCAGCAGCAAGCAGAAGTTCCAGGATTTCTGCTAGCCTGACACTCTGCTCCTCGTCCTCCCTTGTTTCAACCTGCAAGCCACAGTTGCTAACATCAGTTGCTTTATTTAGCAAACTGCGAATTCGCTAACTTAGCCCCAGTAGGTATCTAGCCAAGTGGCAAACCCAGAAATGTTTACATTACAATGTTGTGTTGTTATATTATGACAGAAACCGCACCATATTAGGAAAAATGACAGACTAAAAATGATGTTACCTGAATAAGATTGCCCTCTTGATCATATGGAGCTCCTATTTTCGAACTTGTTCTCGCTCTGTGGAAAACAGACGTGGCCGCCATGTTGGACTGTGGTGTGTAGTTACATGACGAAAGCATATGACTTTGGTCTTAATTCTTGAAAAATTGTGCGTTCAGGATGTAGCTGTAATCTTTATACAAAAAGTAAGCTAACCTCACTTAGATGTCGACTGCAACACGGCCACTGTCGAGTGATGGGAGTCGATAAAGTGATTATTGAGTTAACATTTAGAAAAACAAAAGGGAACAATGTTGCATGTGAATCGCTGCAGCGGTTCTAAACGTTGCAATTCCACTTTTGTCCACTGGAGAGAGCTCTAATGCCACTACAGATTATATGGAAAGGCTGACATGATGAAGCTCTAGGTCTGAAGCCTTTCCAACATCATTGCATCTTTCATTTCAACAGGGTTGTCAGTATTCCTAGAGACAAATAAATCATGCACGTTGTGATTAATGATCCTCAGTTGTTGAAGTCATGTAAGGAACCAGGACCATCAAGTACACATCCTGTCCAATGATCCTGCCATAGGCCTATAATGCAAACCATCAGTTTGTCACACAAAACGTAAAATCTATTTGGTGTGTGTGTGTGTGTGTGTGTGTGTGTGTGTGTGTGTGTGTGTGTGTGTGTGTGTGTGTGTGTGTGTGTGTGTGTGTGTGTGTGTGTGTGTGTGTGTGTGTGTGTGTGTCATCAACCATAAGCTGCTCTCAGATCCAGTGTTCATCTGTCATGGGGAGATATTCTCAATAGGGCAAAAGTGTGTCCTCTCCTCGACTCATCTGTCCTCCTTTCCAACGTGACCCCGAAAACCGTTAAGTGGTTGCCATATGTAGGAGAGCATCAATTAGTTAATAGGTGAACAGAGAGTAGTTTGCTCCTTTCCTCGACTGCCTTCTTCTGGCAGAGGATGCTCCAGTGTATCCTACATGGAAGAGTTTTAAAATCCGCAACAAACCCTTTGAAACATATATTTTCTCAGAGGTGAAAAGCATGCACATATTTAAAAACAATATGCTACGTATATTTTTATCCATAAAATGTCTAGCACAACTAACTAGATGTATTTAGGATCTAGGATTTTAAAAAAAATAGGATTTAAATCATAATTTACCTGATGGGATGCTAGAGGAGTGTGTGTGTGTGTGAGAGAGAGAGAGAGAGAGAGAGAGAGAGAGAGAGAGAGAGAGAGAGAGAGAGAGAGAGAGAGAGAGAGAGAGAGAGAGAGAGAGAGAAAGCGAGAGAGAGAGAAAGAGAGAGAGACACTAGAACGCTCCCATTTAACAACTTGAGTTTTTGAATTCCTTCTGCCTTTGTCTTCAGTATGCTTTTTGTTACAAAGAATAGATTTACCATATTTATAAATAATACTGCGCCATTGTATAAAAGAACAGCCATTACAGAGCGGGTTAGACCTTCACATAGGTGTGAGTGCTTTGGCAGGCACCTGATGTCTCTGTATTTCACATGAAGAAAGCTAAGATAACTGAGCTAAACGACTATCGCCCCATAGCACTCACTTCCGTCATCATGAAGTGCTTTGAGAGACTAGTCAAGGATCATATCACCTCCACCCTACCTGACACCCTAGACCCACTCCAATTTGCTTACCGCCACAATAGGTCCACAGACGACGCAATCGCAATCACACTGCACACTGCACACTGCCCTAACCCATCTGGACAAGAGGAATACCTATGTAAGAATGCTGTTCATCGACTACAGCTCAGCATTTAACACCATAGTACCCTCCAAACCCGTCATTAAGCTCGAGACCCTGGATCTCGACCCCGCTCTGTGCAACTGGGTCCTAGACTTTCTGACAGGCCGCCCCCAGGTGGTGAGGGTAGGTAACAACATCTCCACTTCACTGATCATCAACACTGGGTTCCCACAAGGGTGCGTTCTCAGCCCTCTCCTGTACTCCCTGCTCACCCATGACTGCGTGGCCATGCACGCCTCTAACTCAATCATCAAGTTTGCAGATGACACTACAGTGGTAGGCTTGATTACCAACAACAACGATACGGCCTGCAGGGAGGAGGTGAGGGCCACGGAGTGTGGTGTCAAGAAAATAACCTCACACTCAATGTCAACAAAACAAAGGAGATGACCGTGGACTTCAGGAAACAGCAGAGGGAGCACTATCCACATCGACGAGACAGTAGTGGAGAAGGTGGAAAGTTTTAAGTTCCTCGGCGTACACATCACGGACAAACTGAAATGTTCCACCCACACAGACAGCATGGTGAAGAAGGCGCAACAGCGCTTCTTCAACCTCAGGAGGCTGAAGAAATGTGGCTTGTCACCGAAAACACTCACAAACTTTTACAGAAGCACAGTCGAGAGCATCCTGTCGGGCTGTATCACCGCCTGGTACGGCAACTACCCCGCCCACAACCGTAAGGCTCTTCAGAGGGTAGTGAGGTCTGTACAACGCATCACCGGGGGAAAACTACCTGCCCTCCAGGACACCTACACCACCCGATGTCACAAGAAGGCCAAAAAGATCATCAAGGACAACAACCAACAGAGCCACTGCCTGTTCACCCCGCTATCATCCAGAAGGCGAGGTCAGTACAGGTGCATCACAGCTGGGACCGAGAGACTGAAAAACAGCTTCTATCTCAAGGCCATCAGACTGTTAAACAGCCATCACTAACATTGAGTGGCTGCTGCCAACATACTGACTCAAATCTCTAGCCACTTTAATAATAAAAAATTGGATGTAATAAATGTGTCACTAGTCACTTTAAACAATGCCACTTTATATAATGTTTACATACCGTACATTACTCATCTCATATGTATATACTGTACTCTATACCATCTACTGCATCTTGACTATGCCGCACGGCCATCACTCATCCATATATTTATATGTACATATTCTTATTCATTCCTTTACACTTGTGTGTATAATGTAGTTGTTGTGAAATTGTTAAATTACTTGTTAGATATTACTGCACGGTCGGAACTAGAAGCACAAGCATTTCACTACACTCGCATTAACATCTGCTAACCATGTGTATGTGACCAATAAAATTTGATTTGATTTGATTTGATGGACACTATTAAAGTGGAGGATCCCATAATGGAATATGCATCAGTGCAGGTAATAGTAGTCAGGTTGAGCACCCAGGAGGCAGTGGAGGGTTCCATTAGAGACTCACAGTTCCTAAATCAGTAATGCTCTCTCACTCTCTCTCTCTCTGTCTCCCTCTCCCCTATCTCTCTCTCTCTGAGTGTGTATTGAACTGCCTCTTTCAGGTAATTACCACAGCTTCATAAACTCTCTACTCCTCGGCCTCCTCAACAATGAAAAGAGACCTAGTCCTTGGACATATCAATGCCCACCCAGCTGAAACCATTACACAGTGGCTCTCACTCAAGCATAAGAGGCTTACAACAGAACATCACCTGACAACAGGTGTATAGACTGAAGCCATGTCAAAACAGGGTTTTGGGCTATAGGTTTTTGTTATATGTTGAAGCCATATTGCAAGTTATTTATAACAGAATAGGCTAAAGGTTTTTCTTAGGGTGATTACAATATTATTATTGCAATATTATAGCTTACTGTGACCACTATTGTATCATATATATATATATACAGTTTAAGTTGGAAGTTTACATACACTAATGTTGGAGTCAGGGGCTAGGCCCCTTTTTTCTCAATTTCCGCCTGAATGACGTGCCCAAAGTAAACTGCCTGTTGTTCAGGCCATGAAGCCAGGATATGCAGGTTTGTAGAAAAGTTAAAATAATGTAGGAGAATGTAACACAATAGATATGGTAGGAGAAAATCCAAAGAAAAACCAACCAGACTTCTTTTTTTGAGAGAGACCATGCTCTTACAAAGGAAAGTATAAGAAAATACTGGAAATTAGCTCCCTGGATGCAATTCCTATGGCTTCCACAGGGTGTCAGCAGTCCATGTTCAAGGTTTCAGGCTTGTAACTTTAAAAACGAAGAAGAAATATCAGTTTTAGTACAGGGACACAGTCTTGGAAATTCGTGTTTGGCGCGCCATGAAGAAGGAACGCACCTGCTAAAATCAGTTTCCTATTGAACATACCGCTTTCCATAAGAAATATTCTAGATTTATTACATTTTAGGGTATCTGAGGAGTAAATAGAAACTTATTTTGACTTGATGAAACAAAGTTTAGGGGTAGATTTTTGGATTCCTTTCCCTGCATGTTGAAAGAGTGGATTACTCAAATTGATGGCGCCAACTAAACAGACTTTTTGGGATATAAAGAAGGATTTTATCTAACAAAAGGACACTACATTTTATAGCTGGGACACTTTGGATGACAAATCAGAGGAAGATTTTCAAAAAGTAAGTGAATATTTAATCGCTATTTGTGAATTTATCTAACCTGTGCTGGTGGAAAAATATTTTGATTTGGGGTGCCGTCCTCAAACAATCAAACAATAGCATGCTTTCGCTGTAATAGCTACTGTAAATCGGACAGTGCAGTTAGATGAACAAGAATTTAAGCTTTCAACCGATATAAGACATTTACATTTACCTAAATGTTTAATATCCATAATTTTAATAAGTATTTATTTGAATTGTGCGCCCTCCAGTTTCACCGGAAGTTGTCCCGCTAGCAGGACGCCTAGCCCTAAGAAGTTTTAAAACTCGTTTTTCAACCACTCCACAAATTTCTTGTTAACAAACTATAGTTTTGGCAAGTCGGTTAGGACATCTACTTTGTGCATGACACAAGTACATTTTCCAACAATTGCTTACAGACAGATTATTTCACTTATAATTCACTGAATCACAATTCCAGTGGGTCAGAAGTTTACATACACTAAGTTGACTGTGCCTTTAAACAGCTTGGAAAATTCCAGAAAATTATGTCATGGCTTTAGAAGCTTCTGATAGGCTAATTGACATCATTTGATTCAATTGGAGGTGTACCTGTGGATGTATTTCAAGGCCTACCTTCAAACTCAGTGCCTCTTTGCTTGACATCATGGGAAAATCAAAAGAAATCAGCCAAGACCTCAGAAAAAAGATTGTAGACCTCCACAAGTCTGGTTCATCCTTGGGAGCAATTTCCAAATCCCTGAAGGTACCACGTTCATCTGTACAAACAATAGTACGCAAGTATATAACCATGGGACCACGCAGCCGTCATACTGTCACGTTCCTGACCTATTTCTGTTAGTTTGTTTTATGTGTTAGTTGGTCAGGACGTGAGTTTGGGTGGGCATTCTATGTTTTCTGTTTCTATGTTGGTTTAAGGGTTGCCTGGTATGGCTCTTAATTAGAGGCAGGTGTTTGGCGTTTTCCTCTAATTGAGAGTCATATTTAGGTAGGTTGTTTCACAGTGTTCGTTGTGGGTGGTTGTCTCCTGTGTCAGTGTTTGTCGCACCATACGGGACTGTTCGGTTTGTTTGTACATCGTTCTTTTTGTGTAGTCTATTTTTCCCTGTTCGTGCGTTCTTCGTGTTTCATGTAAGTTCGTCGTCCAGGTCTGTCTACATCATTTTGTTGTTTTGTAATATATCAAGTGTTCTTCGTGTGTTTAGTTCGTCTTGTAAATAAATCATTATGTCTTCACAACCCGCTGCGCCTTGGTCGAATCACTACTCCTCCTCTTCTTATGAAGAGGAGGAGGAACACCGTTACAGAACCACCCACCAAACCCAGATCAACCAGCGGGTTAATGGACAGCAACGACAGCGCACGAAGCAGGATTTATGGTCTTGGGAGGAGATCATGGAAGGAAAGGGACCATGGGCTAAAGTGGAGGTGAATCGCCGCCCATGGGAACAGCTGGAGGCAGCTCGGAGAGCGGAGGAGACCGGAGAGAGGAACCTGCGTTATGAGGGGACGCATCTAGCACGGAAGCCCGAAAAGCCCGTGAGTACTACCCAAAAATTTCTTGGGGGGTGGCTAAGAGGTAGTGGGCCGAGGGCAGGTAGGAGACCTGCGCCCACTTCCCAGGCTAACCGTGGAGAGCGGGAGTACGGGCAGACACCGTGTTACGCAGTAGAGTGCACGGTGTCTCCTGTACGTGTGCATAGCCCGGTGCGGGTTATTCCACCTCCCCGCACTGGTAGAGCTAGATTGAGCATTGAGCCAAGTGCCATGAAGCCGGCTCTACATATCTGGCCACCAGTACGTCTCCTTGGGCCGGCTTATGTGGCACCAGCCTTACGCATGGTGTCCCCGGTTCGCCTACATAGCCCGGTGCCGGTTATTCCACCTCCCCGCACTGGTCGGGCGACGGGGAACATTCAGCCAGGTAAGGTTGGGCAGGCTCAGTGTTCAAGGGAGCCAATACGCCTGCACGGTCCGGTATTTCCGGCGCTACCTCCCCGCCCCAGCCCAGTATCACCAGTGCCTACACCACGCACCAGGCTTCCAGTGCGTTTTCAGAGCCCTGTTCCTCCTCCACGCACTCTTCCTATGGTGCGTGTCTCCAGCCCAGTGCCTCCAGTTCCGGCACCACGCACTAAGTCACCTGTGCGTTTCCAGAGCCCTGTACGCACTGTTCCTTCTCTCCGCACTCGCCCTGATGTGCGTGCCCTCAGCCCGGTACCTCCAGTTCCGGTACCACGCACCAGGCCTATAGTGCGCATTGAGAGTCCAGTGTGTCCTGTTGTTGTTCCCCGCACTAGCCTGAAGGTGTGTGTCCTTAGCCCGGTACCTCCAGTTCCGGTACCACGCACCAGGCCTACAGTGCGTCTCATCCGGCCAGAGCCATCCGTCTCACCAGCGCCATCTGAGCCATCCGTCTGCCCAGTGCCATCCGAGCCATCCGTCTGCCCAGTGCCGTCTGAGCCATCCGTCTGCCCAGTGCCGTCTGAGCCATCCGTCTGCCCAGTGCCGTCTGAGCCATCCGTCTGCCCAGTGCCGTCTGAGCCATCCGTCTGCCCAGTGCCGTCTGAGCCATCCGTCTGCCCAGTGCCGTCTGAGCCATCCGTCTGCCCAGTGCCGTCTGAGCCATCCGTCTGCCCAGTGCCGTCTGAGCCATCCGTCTGCCCAGTGCCGTCTGAGCCATCCGTCTGCCCAGTGCCGTCTGAGCCTTCCGTCTGTCCCGAGCCATTAGAGCCGCCCGTCTGTCCCGAGCCGTCAGAGCCGTTAGTCAGTCAGGAGCCGCTAGAGCCATTCGTCAGTCAGGATCTGCCAGAGCCGCCAACCAGACTGGATCTGCCAGAGCCGCCAACCAGACTGGATCTGCCAGAGCCGCCAACCAGACTGGATCTGCCAGAGCCGCCAACCAGACTGGATCTGCCAGAGCCGCCAACCAGACTGGATCTGCCAGAGCCGCCAGCCAGACTGGATCTGCCAGAGCCGCCAGCCAGACTGGATCTGCCAGAGCCGTCAGCCAGCCATGAGCGTCCAGAGCCGTCAGCCAGCCATGAGCGTCCAGAGCCGTCAGCCAGCCATGAGCGTCCAGAGCCGTCAGCCAGCCATGAGCGTCCAGAGCCGTCAGCCAGCCATGAGCGTCCAGAGCCGTCAGCCAGCCATGAGCGTCCAGAGCCGTCAGCCAGGCCGGAGCTGCCAGTAATCCAGAACTGCCCCTCAGTCCAGAGCTGTCTCTCTGTCCGGAGCTGTCTTTCAGTCCGGAGTTGCCCCTCTATCCTGAGCTATCTATCTATCCTGAGCTACCTCTCTATCTCGACCTACCTCGCTGTCCTGAGCTACCTTGTCTTGGTGTTGCCCCTTATATTAGGTGGGTGGAGAAAGAGGGTGGTCATTCTAAGGGGGAGATGTAAGCTGGGTTTGACTATGGTGGGGTGGGGACCTCGTCCTGAGCCTGAGCCACCACCGTGGTCAGATGCCCACCCAGACCCTCCCCTAAACTTTGTGCTGGTGCGCCCGGAGTTCGCACCTTAAGGGGGGGGGGGGTTATGTCACGTTCCTGACCTATTTCTGTTAGTTTGTTTTATGTGTTAGTTGGTCAGGACGTGAGTTTGGGTGGGCATTCTATGTTTTCTGTTTCTATGTTGGTTTAAGGGTTGCCTGGTATGGCTCTCAATTAGAGGCAGGTGTTTGGCGTTTTCCTCTAATTGAGAGTCATATTTAGGTAGGTTGTTTCACAGTGTTCTTTGTGGGTGGTTGTCTCCTGTGTCAGTGTTTGTCGCACCATACGGGACTGTTCGGTTTGCTTGTACATCGTTCTTTTTGTGTAGTCTATTTTTCCCTGTTCGTGCGTTCTTCGTGTTTCATGTAAGTTCGTCGTCCAGGTCTGTCTACATCGTTTTGTTGTTTTGTAATTTATCAAGTGTTCTTCGTGTGTTTAGTTCGTCTTGTAAATAAATCATTATGTCTTCACAACCCGCTGCGCCTTGGTCGAATCACTACTCCTCCTCTTCTTATGAAGAGGAGGAGGAACACCGTTACACATACCACTCAGGAAAGAGACGCGTTCTGTCTCCTAGAGATGAACGTACTTTGGTGCAAAAAGTGCAAATCAATCCCAGAACAACAGCAAAGGACCTTGTGAAGATGTTGGTGGAAATGGGTACAAATGCATCTACACTACTCAAAAAAATAAAGGGAACACTTAAACAACACAATGTAACTCCAAGTCAATCACACTTCTGTGAAATCAAACTGTCCACTTAGGAAGCAACACTGATTGACAATAAATTTCACATGCTGTTGTGCAAATGGAATAGACAAAAGGTGGAAATTATAGGCAATTAGTAAGACACCCCCAAAAAAGGAATGGTTCTGCAGGTGGTGATCACAGACCACTTCTCAGTTCCTATGCTTCCTGGCTGATGTTTTGGTCGCTTTTGAATGCTGGCGGTGCTTTCACTCTAGTGGTAGCATGAGCCGGAGTCTACAACCCACACAAGTGGCTCAGGTAGTGCAGTTCATCCAGGATGGCACGTCAATGTGAGCTGTGGCAAAAAGGTTTGCTGTGTCTGTCAGCGTAGTGTCCAGAGCATTGCGGCCCTACCAGGAGACAGGCCAGTACATCAGGAGACGTGGAGGAGGCCGTAGGAGGGCAACAACCCAGCAGCAGGACCGCTACCTCCGCCTTTGAGCAAGGAGGTGCACTGCCAGAACCCTGCAAAATGACCTCCAGCAGGCCACAAATGAGAAGAAGAAGAAGCGTCCTCTCACTGTCAACTGCGTTTATTTTCAGCGAACATAACAAAATTCAACAACTGAGACATAAACTGAACAAGTTCCACAGACATGTGACTAACAGAAATGGAAATGTGTCCCTGAACAACGGGGGGACAAAATCAAAAGTAACAGTCAGTATCTGGTCTGGCCACCAGCTGCATTAAGTACTGATGTGCATCTCCTCCTCATGGGCTGCACCAGATTTGCCAGTTCTTTTTTTTTCTCTCTTTTTTTCTTTTTTTAATAATTTTTATCCCATTTTCTCCCCAATTTTCGTGGTATCCAATCGCTAGTAATTACTACCTTGTCTCATCGCAACAACTCCCGTACGGGCTCGGGAGAGACGAAGGTCGAAAGCCATGCGTCTTCCGAAGCACAACCCAACCAGCCGTACTGCTTCTTAACACAGCGCGCCTCCAACCCGGAAGCCAGCCGCACCAATGTGTCGGAGGAAACACCGTGTACCTGGCCCCCTTGGTTGACGCGCACTGCGCCCGGCCCGCCACAGGAGTCGCTGGAGCGCGATGAGACAAGGATATCCCTACCGGCCAAACCCTCCCTACCCCGGACGACGCTATGCCAATTGTGCGTCGCCCCACGGACCTCCCGGTCGCGGCCGGCTGCGACAGAGCCTGGGCGCGAACCCAGAGACTCTGGTGGCGCAGTTAGCACTGCGATGCAGTGCCCTAGACCACTGCGCCACCCGGGAGGCCTGATTTGCCAGTTCTTGTTGTGAGATTTTACCCCACTCTTCCACCAAGGCACCTGCAAGTTCCCAGACACTTCTGGGGGGAATGGCCCTAGCCCTCACCCTCCGATCCAACAGGTCCCAGACGTGCTCAATGGGATTGAGATCTGGGCTCTTCGCTGGCCATGGCAAAACACTGACATTCCTGTCTTGCAGGAAATCACACACAGAACGAGCAGTATGGCTGGTGGCATTGTCATGCTGGAGGGTCATGTCAGGATGATTTTTACGAATGATCTTTGAAAGACAGGGTCCTGAAAAGGTATGTTTCTTATTTTGCTGAGTTTGGTATACTATTACCTTAACTGTAATGAAAACAGAAGACATTCACAATGGTGTACTACATATGATATAAAGCCTGTTTCATAGAAGTCTTTCCTGTTTGCCCGTGATCCAAGGCCCTCTCCGCACTGACAGTTGTAAGATTAATGTGGTTAGGTGATAACCTGCTCATGCGCACCAAATTAAATCAATGGAACAAATTTCCCTCCTAATTAAGATGGAAATTTGTGTCAGTTGTAACCTTGCTGAGCACTAATTATGTACAAATGATTTGTCATCTGTTTGGTCCTGAATAGCAATGGTCTCACCTCACTGATAGCCGTGGCCGCAGTAAGAGATGGCTGCTCATTAACACTAACAGTTTGTGCTACAGAGGAGCAGCCAATGAGAACATATGCACTGAATCTCCCTCCTTTCAATTCACCTATATTGGATGCGTAACTGAGTTTCACTGGGCTCGGCTCCGACGTATTTCTCTTTCCTGAATGAAAATAAAGTGTCTGCTGACTGAAATTTTTTGATGAGTGTTTCTCGGTTTGTAATTGATGATGAATCCCATGTAGACCATTTCAAATTTAGAGTGCCCTGATTATACCTGTATGATGACTGATAAATATACTGTAGGGGTAAATAAACATCCTCATATAGCACTCCTCATATATTGTCTTCTCTTTCCTCCCAGTAGAAACAATGGGTTCCGTTAAGCACATCTGAGTTTGTGCATTTGACTTGATAGGCTGACCAGGCCAGTTCTATGATGGTGCCAGTAGATGGTGCAATAGGTTAAGATTGACGGTGAGCAAGTGGGGTATAAAATGCAGTTGGGCTAAAAATGGCAAAACACGCAGCGCTCTGTGCAATGGTGTAACTGGTGTATTCCATTCTATTTCCCTGCTTTAGAGCTACATGGGAAAATACATTTCAATGGGAGCCAACAGTGATTAGCATTAGAATCCTGGTCCTCTTGGGGGTGAGGACACACTGGCCAATCTGTAATCAGCGTTCCACAGACTTGCTCACAAGGGATATGGCGTGCTTTGTCATTATCATTCAAGATGCCACACACATGCTGGTATTGGTGCTTCCGTGTGGCCAGCTAAATTACATTAGCATTTTACCTCATACTCTTAAGAATTTTCATAGACAATGATGAACTAGTAGACTACCCTCTGTTTCTAAAGCTCCAGCATATATATTATTTTCCATACTGTGTTTCTTTCTCATTTATTTTGAATTATAGACATAAGTATGTGTCCCTATGTGCCTGAATGCTGTGCTCCTTAAATTTCACATGGAATGTCTAATCATGCAATTATGGACCATTTGACTTTCCATTATTACTCATTGAGCAATACCATGAATATGACGGTTGGTATTTTACTGTTGCATTAAATGCCAATATACTTTCTGAGGGAGGTACTTGCATGGTTCTTTATTAATTATTGGCTTATCTTCTGATTGGCCATCCTCTGCTGCTGTAAACACAACACATTACAGATGTTCATGCAGATTCACAGCATGTCAGTCAGGCAGAGAGAGACAATAAATATGTCAAGCCCTGCTGATACACCATGTGAGCCCTGCGGACCAGGGGGCACGCTAGAACGTGCAAACAGATGTGCGTTAGTGGAATTTCAAATAAGACATTTCATTAATATTATGAGTTTATGTTAGAAAACTATTCTTAATTCTATATGGCATTTAGACAACAGCTTTATAAGTGATTGAAGACTACCACTGTTGTCCGCAACAGAAATGACACGCAACGGCATAAAAAATGTTACAGGTATTTATTGGTCATGATGTACAGGCAGCCCCAGTGAAACACATACTCAGCCATTTTCCTTTGTTGCCCTCAGTGGTTTTTAGTTTTAAATAACACCTCTGAGAGGCTGAGAGTTCCAGTGGCACTGCAAAACGCATCTATTATCCCTGTCTGGGGATTGGTGGGCAAGTCAGAGAGGGGAGGGGTTTAGGGGTTAATTAGAGACAACAGAAAGGTCAGGGGACCTATTATGTGTGAGCTGAGACCTGTAACGGGCCAATAGGGGTTGACTTTAACTAGAGCACACCTCACCCTGTACCTTCCCCATCAGTCACATTTATACCAGGGTTGTGTCTGACTGGGACACACGGGGCTGGTAATGAAAAGGCCCTTAACATTGAGCCAGTCAGGATGATGAATTGGGTCCCTGACCATTTTCTCTTAGTGCCAGGGGGCCTCCAAATAGCCCTTGACAACTAATTGAAACCCCTTCTGTATCCTGCCTGTACCTAGCAGGCTCCCTCCATCACTCTGATTATTAGGGTTAAGGACATCTCCCCGGGGATTGTTGGTACTGCTGTAGTGGATGGGATTTGCAGTGTCCCAATTGAATCCAGAAAACCCAAGGTGATAACAGTTCTAAATGAATTCACCACCACTATTCTTCTTCTCCTCTTCTATGTGATTTTACGTCCTAGCCATCCAGTGTAAATGGATACTAAGGCGTTTTCACTGGTGTGTTGGGAAGTAGTTTAGTGACAGTTCATCCTACTGTATGTCAGAAGAAATGGAAATATCCCTTAATAGTTCAACTATCTCTGTGCCAAATAATTCAAAAGGCTTTTGTGTCCCTCAAAAGTACAGCTGCCCAATATCCCTGTCCTGCTTCTCACTGTATACTCAAACAAAAATGTAATCCCATTCTCTCTCCTGTCATCTTTCATTCATGATGGCTGAATGGCTTCCCTTAAAGTCTCTTACCACTGTTCAGTCAAGACATTCCTTTTGCTCCAGCATGTGGTCTACTAGGCTTATGCTATGTAGGTGAGGCAGTCACAGTGTGGAGTAGATCACAGATAATCCCCATTCCCATTTCCACCTGATTTGGTATTCAGTATTCAGACTTTTGCCTTCTCAAAGTCTTACAGACCATTCACACTCTCTCAGCCTATTAGGATTTATTGTTATGTTTACAGCAACTCTGGATTTCATCCAATGGATAGACCAAAAATTACAATAGGCCTACACTAATGACAGATGTGATCCACATTAAAGACATTCTTATATAATGGGGTGGCAGGTAGCCTAGTGGTTAGAGTGTTGGACTAGTAACCGAAAGGTTTTTAGATTGAATCCCCGAGCTGACAAAGTAAAAATCTGTTGTTCTGCTACTGAACAAGGCAGTTAACCCATTGTTCCTAGGCCGTCATTGTAAATAAGAATGTGTTCTTAACTGACTTGACTAGTTAAATAAAGGTTACTTTTTTTTTATATATATATAATCATCATTGCTTTGATATGCACATCCAATTATACCTGTTGACAACCAATTGCCAAACAACTCAGCCATTTTATCATTATGTTTATAAATTAATGTATTTTAATTTGAACCACTTCTGTGCATTTTCTAATGTTTTATATCAAAGACAATTTTGCATTTATTCTACCTGGGCAAAACGTGGCCTTTGTGCAATGAGATTACGTCAGGGTTTTAGAAGCCGATTGGTTGGCCACGTAGCCAGTGCCAAACCAGTTCATCCGAAATTAGCGAGAAGGCGAGTTTTTTTTCCCCCCTCGAAGCTAGTTCTCAAACTCCTGCTACTACCTAAAACAAGAAGCAAAATGTGTCTTTTACCATTTTAAAAAAATACTTTATAAACATTGAAGGTAATATTTATTATTTAATTCAAGGCAAATAGCGTGTGACTGTAAATATCAGCTGACGAAGTGTGCTAGCTAACGTTAGCTTGGCTAATAAACAAGATGTGTTTGCTGATTATCAGCAATCAACTGTTGCTAGCATATATACAAAAACTATCAAATTCGTTTTATTTAACACTACACTATATAGTTAGCTAACGTTTGGTATTTATTGTTTGTATCCAACAGTGTATTCAAAGTATTAATGTTAGCTATTATGCTAACTAGATATTATGCTAGCTGGCTATCTTCTAACGTTAGCTAGTTTAGCTGATTTCAATGACCTTCGCTAGCTAGTTAGATAACGTTACGTTGCTCTGGCAGTGCCAATACTGCCACAGGTTACTGTTATATCAGCTTCCAATCTCGAAGTAGATGAAACGTCACTGTAGGTAACTAACTAGGTCAAAAGTAGCGAGCCATCTGGCAAATGTGATGTATTCATTTGCTGAGGCTGAGCATAACTTGGTTTGATCAAATGACTGAAGAGTTATTGTCTCTTCTTGAGACAAAGAAATCCACATAACGCATAGCTAGCTACTCTTAATTATTTCACTTGTGTTTGTAAGCTGAGACATGAACATTGACTAACTAGACCAGGGATTAGACTCAGGGTCTGGAGTGGTGTCACACTTTTTGCCCATCCCTAGCAAACACAGTTGAAGATCATGATTAGTTGATTGTTTGAGTCAGGTGTGTTAGCTGGGGCTGGGGCAAAAGTGTGACGCCAATCAGGCCCCAGAGGACTGGAGTTGCCCATCCCTGAACTAGACACACATCTATGTTTGTCCACTGACTTCACACCTCTGGGCTGTGGTTGTTTTGTTGGATGATCATGTAGCCACATCTGAATCCCTAAACATGTTCCTGTGTTTTAGGGTATTGGTGATGTCAGTGGACAGCGCGATCACTGGAGGATAGAGTTAGCATTTCCCCTGGTGTCCACGATTGCCCCAGCCATGGCCGACTCCACAGTAGTCAGCAACCAGCAGCAGTCTGGGTCTGGTCAGACCGCTCCTTCCAGAGGACCATACATTGCAGTGATCACCAACAGAAGCACCACCCTGGTGATCCGTGGGTTCATGCTGTTCTCTATAGGAGTTTTCCTGGCTCTGGTGCTCAATCTGCTGCAGGTGAGCTATGTTTGTATTTTAATGATACATCTCTTGAATGGGGAAACATTTAAGGGGAAGATATGACTAAGAGTACTAAAGTAGCTAATATTTGTTTTCTCTCACTGCAGGTACAGAGGAATGTCACTCTGTTCCCGCCTGATGTCATTAGTAGCATCTTCTCATCAGCCTGGTGGGTGCCGCCCTGCTGTGGGACCGCCTCAGGTAGGACACACACATTTACATTTTAGTCATTTAGCAGACGCTCTTATCCAGTGTAACTTACAGTTAGTGCATTCATCTTAAGATAGCTAGGTGGGACAACCACATCACAGGCATAGTAAGTACACTTTTCCTCAAAGTAGCTATCAGCAAAGTCAGCGCTAAAAGGGACACACACACAGGTTTTTGCTGCCAGACTTGACTACTATCATTATTGAATTGTTGTCCCCTGGGTCTACAGCACAGCACAGAGAGTAGATGTAGCTGCTGATTCCTAGTGGACCAGTAGAAAAGCACAACAGCCGCAGGCCTGCATCCCCCTGAGACTGAGACTGCCGCGCTCGACTGCTCAGCCTGGGGGAGATGCAGGTTTCCACTGTTACTGCGCACTGGGCTGTTTGCATCATGCAGTAGTTATCGGGTTTTATTTACTAGTCAAGACCAGAGCAGTTTACTGTACATAGTTACCTAAATTTGCACAGCAATCTGTATAGTTATTGTGTAATATTTAAACAATCGCTTTAAAAGGAGGCCAACCTCAACAAGTGTTAAAAAAAATGTTTGGTGTGTCATCAGAATAGCGTTGATGCTATGTGGTGGGCTGGCATGGCAGCATTTCTCTCCACAAACATACTAACAGGAATGTACGGCACAGGCCGTGCTACTGCAGCAATAAAGCTGATTGTTGATCTATGATCCCCTCTCCATATTTCTGCACCCTCAATCCCTTACTTTTATCCCGTCTACCCCTCTCTCTCAGCAATAATCGGTTTGTTGTATCCGTGCATTGACTGTCGGCTCGGCGAGCCCCACAAGTTCAAGCGGGAGTGGTCCAGTGTGATGCGCTGTGTGGCAGTGTTCGTGGGCATCAACCATGCCAGTGCTGTATCCTCTATGCCCCTCAAACTCAAGTCTGGACCTGGAAGCCAGTTCCACTGCATTTTTTCATTATTCCCCTCTATAATCAGGGACTGATTTAGACCTGGGACACCAGGTGTATGCAATTAATTGTCAGGTAGAACAGAAACCCAGCAGGCTCCACACCACGTAGGGTAAGAGTTGAGTATCCTGCTCTATTCCTACCTGCCTGTCTGACACTCACTGAATTTGATGTGAATAATAAAAAGATGTGTAAAAACCTGTAAACCATGGGGCAAAAGCATTCCTTGTTGACATTTTTACTTGCAAATCAAACTTGATTTAAATTGTATTTATAATCACAACACACTTTACAGTAAAACAAAATTAATCTGTCGATGTGCCCATGGGCAAGGCACTTTACCCTAATTGCCTCTAAGTTGCTCTGTATAAGAGCATCTGCTGAAAGACTCAAATGTAATGTATAAAACAATAAGATCAGTGACTAAAGGCCCAGCTAAAACGATGGGCTTTTAAATGTGATTAAAAGAGCCTGTTTACAAGAAAGAACCTTACTGAGTAGAACCCATGGTTCCTGTGTGGACTATCCTACTACATGATCAGCTGTCCTTAACCCCTCTCAGAAAGTGGACTTTGCGAACAACGTGCAGCTGTCCCTGACGCTGGCGGCCCTGTCCATCGGCCTCTGGTGGACATTTGACCGGTCCCGCTCCGGCTTTGGCCTGGGGGTGGTCATCGCCCTGCTGGCCACTCTATCCACTCAGCTCCTGGTCTACAACGGAGTCTTTCAGTGAGTACTAATACAATACAGTTTACAGGACATACGTGTATAATAATTAAGCAATAAGGCGCGAGGGGGTGTGGTATATGGCCAATATACCATGGCTACGGGCTGTTCTTGTGCACGAGGCAAAGGGGAGTACCTGGAAACAGTCCTTAACCGTGGTATATTGGCTATATACCACAAGCACCGAAGATGCCTTATTGCTATTATAAACTGGTTACAACCTAATTAGAGCAGTAAAGATATATGTTTTGTCATACCCGTAGTATACATTCTATTGTATACTGGGTGGTTTGAGCCCTGAATGCTAATTGGCTGACATCTGTGGTATGTCAGACCGTATACCACAGGTATGACAAAACATTTTATTTTTACTGCTCATATTACGTTACGTCATGCCTAAGAACATCTGTAGCCGTGGTATATTGGCCATATACCACACCCCCTCGGGCCTTATTGCTTAAATATACAACAGCTTTGACCCAATCAGCATTCAGGGCTCGAAACACCCAGTTTATAATATTTTTCAAGATACAGGAGGGATTTCTGTGGATTTTCATGCTCATTTGGGGATCGTCCTACGTTTAATACCTGTTCTATTGTTTTGTTTCAGGTATACCTCTCCAGATTTTCTGTACATTCGCTCCTGGTTACCTTGCATCTTCTTCGCTGGTGTGATAACCATGGGGAACATAGGACGACAGCTAGCCCTGGTGAGGAAACTTTATTATGCTGAATTAAAGTGTCATAGGTTTATAAATGTCCTACATGCATGTATTCATTCATTCCAACCAGAGCTTTTTACTGAATGTTCAACTGCCACATTACATTATCCCTTGTCTCCTGGGTTCTCTTTTCCAGTATGAATGCAAACTTATGTCAGAAAAGACTCATCAAGACTGAGAGAAATTCTGGCTATATCAAACTTTTGCACAAAATAAAATTTTCGTAGCAACAAAAAGCCAAAAGAGGATGGTAAAGGACATCTGTATGCAGCGTTGATGGAGATTGGTCAACCTTGGAGGCGGAGCAGTCATCCACAGGCAACAAATTATGTGCTTCTGCTTTGCTGATGAGTGCTTTACTGTGGAAAATAGTGTTTTGGTTTGTTCTTATGTGCCCTTTCTGGGCCTAGGGGGACAGACACCAGCTCGCTTTATTATAAGCATTCAATGGATGTCTAAGGAGAGGAATAACGACTGCCGATGTGATGTTGTGTGTGTGTGTGGTAGGTAGGCCCCATCTACAACGCAATCTGTGATTGCAACTCAACGGGCACCAATATTAGTGTAGCTCTGCTGTTGTTCAGGGCACTTTCGGCACCAGTGGTGCCAAACAGGATCATCTGAATTATTTTCTTTCTTCATCCATTCTTTCTATCCTTTATATACTGGTAGAAGCTGCAGTGTATATAGCCCATATATGTAGAGACATTTATTCCATGCTTTTACAATGTACAATTATATACACATAGTTATTTTTCTTATGCCGATAATGTCTGTGTTTGCTGGCAGTCACGAAGGGGTGAAGTGTTCAGTGTTGCACTTATTTGTGCCATCCCAGCGTTATATCAAGGCAACCAGCATCCTGGGTCCAGTTTGGTATTTCATCCAGCCTTACCAGACCCTGCTTTTCATTCATTTCATTTTGAAATAAAACGCTCATAGAAGTTTATGGGCAAATTTCACTTCATTAACTTAATTTTGGTTAATTTCCTAAATTCAAAACTGAATTAAACCAAACCCTGATGAGATCCAATCAGAGACCAGGCTTCCCATTTCATTGTCCAACCTCCAGGTGCACGCAAGTATCCACATCATCAGTGGGTTCTTGGGTCAGGCATCTAATGCCAGATCTGCATTTTTTTTAATAGAAAAATTTGATATAATACAGTGTTACATTCCTGGATGCAGTTAGACTTGATTTAGGAACCTCATTTCTCATTGTAAAGATGGTCTTATTGGAAATATAGAAAGCCATCCCTTTTTCTTGGTCTCTATCTAGAAAATGCTGCGAGACTGCTAAGTGAAGGAATTTTATTCAAATGTTATTTTTTTTCTTTAGAAGAACTAAACAAATTTAACATGACTGATTGAATTAGAGGATGCTGAAAATGTGTTAGTGTCTCAACAGTGTTTTTGTAAAATATTGTTTGTAATAATTTCACTGTGCATGATAAGGCAAACAAACTGCCAATGACTACAGAGGAAAGAAAATTAAGAACCAACAATCAATATTAAAATGACTAACTTGGATATCCTAGCATGTCAGCGTTATAGCTATGGTGAATTTTTCTAGAAATAAGATGAACTAGTTTTATTTCATCCATCTCTTCAGGAAGTAGAGGATTTAACTAGTTGAACTGGGACATGTTTATCCTCTCACCAAACAGAAAATCTGGAACTTGTGCAATCTCTTTGGTTAAATAAAGAACATGCCTTTTGTTGACGACAGGTTTATGTTTCTCCTTGATCACGCACACGGCTCTGAAAGATTTTAGGGAAAGTTTGGGAAAGCATTTTTTTTGTTCTAGACATTGTACATTTTGTTATATAGAGAGCCACTTTGTCATGATGCTTAGGCTACATGGTTAAATGAATGTGTTTTGGCATGAATATACCAGTGCTGCAGTCCAAATGTGCAGTGCCTGTTATGGCAGGTTTGGCCTATCTAACTGGTGTATTCTACTAATGTGGATTGATGTCGCCTGTCTTCAC
Source organism: Salvelinus fontinalis (assembly GCF_029448725.1). NCBI lineage: Eukaryota > Metazoa > Chordata > Actinopteri > Salmoniformes > Salmonidae > Salvelinus > Salvelinus fontinalis. Next base: position 18,778,748 of record NC_074687.1, read on the forward strand.
CTGCCTCCCACAATAACAGGCTTCTATAGACACATAATTAAGATGAATAATCTGAAGTTGACTCCTTTGTTTGCGTGGTTGCTAAATTCCAGGATATGTGGATGCTTTTTTTTCTTTGGTTTTACAGTCCTGTATGAGGCAATTTACTGTGTGAATGTTATTGTTCAAGACTAACTAGCTAAAACAATAGGCGTGATGTGTCATAGCAGAAAGTGGTGCTGTGAAGAGCTAAACTCCCTTCTGCTAATGAATTCATTAATCTCTCTATTTATTCCTGACAAGTAATTATCTCTTCTTAGAGACTGAGGGTCCGGAGGCAAGGTTGAGAGCACTCAGATACACTGCAAGGAAAAACTGAGATGGGTTCTTTTCCCAACCAGCCAACCATTCCACAGGCTCCTTAGCATGGTCGTGGATAGCACGTTCCTTTGAAACGTTCACCTTGAGTGGTGTTAGCTATCCCCACTTCTGACACCAGTGTAGCGGGTAGCTGGTATTGAACCCAGTAGTACCCTATTGCACTGAACGGTAAGGTACAGTTGTGTCCAACACACCTCAAAGCAAGTCTGTGGTTAACTGTGGTCACTGCATATGCTCATCACATGACAACAATGGTAGGAGTTTGACCTTGCCCACTGAGGTGTTTTCACACACGGCAGGGCACAAAATCCATAATGTCTCAGTGAAATTGAAATGGGGGTGGGTCTTCATACAATGAAATGGATGCTCCACTGCCACGTTTCCTGTAAGTCTCTGAGGAATGACCATCTAAATCGGAGCAAAATCCTGTTAAACGGTGTCAACATGAATCACCGGCTGCACAGACATCCATCAGGGCTAAGAAGTTGACCACAAATGACCTGTGGACCACTATATATTGATTACTCATGTACGGCCAGTGTCAGGTTTAATGTTGTGGCCGCCTGAGAGTGGTGCCTCTGACAGCGCGTGATCTAACTCTCCTCTAATAGATTTTAATGGTGAGATATTGATTTCTCTGTGGCCAAGGTCTCCCATTGAGGATCATTTATTGGGGTAATGCAGGACAACCCATGCATCCATCACAATCTATCACTTTGACAGGGAGCACCAGATATTATCCATGACAGAGGGTTGAGCAGAGTGCTACAGTACATGGCTGAGAGCTCCTGCAGAGAACAAACTCCAGCTAGATAATATGAATACTAAGATGTGTTTATTGAGTGGGAATGCTCAGCAAATCAGCGCTGACGTGAAAGCAGCTAGTCGGAGTGTCTGGAGCAGGGAATGAGGATCTCAGTGAGAGGGTCTATATTTTATTTGAACGTCTGAGGCTGCTCGAGACTGCAGCAGGTAATGTGTTGTGTTACAACCCAGTGGCTGTATGGTTCTCTCCACCCACAGCGATAACACACTAGCTAATGGGAGCACATCAATCACAATCACACTCCTATTCCACCAGTGTCTCGATCTGCTCTTTCCTCCTCCCTACCGGCTCTGTAGCATGAACAGCACAGGTAATAATGGAGTTTTGTAGCCTAACACATTCCAGGATCATATTTACAGCTAAGGAATAAAATGGCTTTGCCAAGTCAGCATCTCTTTGACAAGGTAACAGAAAAGTCAGTGAAAGAATCATGAGAATCATGAGATGATGAAAACTGGCCTTGTGTCAAGTGGGACATTATAGGTGGATGTTTGGTGCTGAATACAGCTAATTATTTTGGTTTCATTACCTTGCAGATGCAAGGGTGCTATCAAGTCAACTGCTAAATAATCTGAGCACAGAATGGACAAATTAACACATTGTTAGGATGATTTTCTTACAATATTCTACATCGCTTGATATATTTTAGGGCCTTCCATTAGTACTATAGTGATATATTTTGCTATCACAAAGGCTGCGTTTAAACAGACAGGCAGCCCAATTCTAGTATTTTTCACTAATTGGTCATTAGACCAATCAGGTCAGCTCTGGTAAAACAGCTGATGTGAAAAGATCTGATGTGATTGGACAAAATACCAATTATAGGAAAAAAGATCAGAATTGGGCTGCCTGTCTAAACGAACCCATGTGTTGTGAATAGGACCTGGATGACCAGAAGGGGGCACAAAACTACAGGACTGTTACACCAACCTTGATCTGTGTAAAACTCAATTGCTCTGTGAATGGAGTTCCTAAATGTATTATTGTTTCCCTGTAGATATCGTTTTTTTATTATAGATGTACAGTACCAGTCAACCTACTCATTCCAGGGTTTTTCTTTATTTTTACTGTTTTCTACATTGTAGAATAATAGTGAAGACATAAACTATGAAATAACACATATGAAATCATGTAGTAACCAAAAAAGTGTTAAACAAATCAAAATATATTTTATATTTGAGATTCTTCAGTAGCCACCCTTTGACTTGATGACAGCTTTAAACACGCTTGGCATTCTCTCAACCAGCTTCATGAGGTAGTTACCTGGAATGCATTTCAATTAGTAGGTGTGCCATGTTAATTTGTGGAATTTCTTTCCTTCTTAATGCGTTTGAGCAAATAAGTTGTGACAAGGTAGGGGTGGTATACAGAAGCCCTATTTGGTAAAAGACCAAGTCCACGTTATGGCAAGAACAGCTCAAATAAGCAAAGAAAAAGGACAGTCCGTCATTACTTTAAGACATGAAGGTCAGTCAACCTGGTAAATTTCCAGAACTTTTAGTTTCTTCAAGTGCATTTGCGAAAACCATCAAGTGCTATGATGAAACTGGATCTCATGAGGACCGCCACAGGAAAGGAAGACGCAGAGTTACTAATGGATTAGTCCATTAGAGTTACCAGCCTCAGAAATTGCAGCCCAAATAAATACTTCACAGAGTTCAAGTAACAGACACATCTCAACATCAACTGTTCAGAGAAGACTGCGTGAATCAGGCCTTCGTGGTCGAATTGCTGCAAAGAAACCACTACTAAAGGACACCAATAAGAAGAAGAGACTTGCTTGGGCCAAGAAACACGAGCAATGGACATTAGACCGGTGGAAATCTGTCCTTTGGTCTGATGAGTTTTTGGTTCCAAACGCCATGTCTTTGTGACGCAGACTAACAGATGATCTCCGCATGTGTAGTTCCCACCGTGAAGCATGGAGGAGGAGGTGTGATGGTGTGGGGGTGCTTTGCTGGTGACACTGTCAGTGATTAATTTAGAATTCAAGGCACACTTAATCAGCATGGCTACCACAGCATTCTGCAACGATACGCCATCCCATCTGGTTTGCGCTTGTTGGGACTATCATTTATTTTTCAACAGGACAATGACCCCACACACCTCCAGGCTGTGTAAGGGCTATTTGACCAAGAAGGAGAGTGATTGAGTGCTGCATCAGATGACCTGGCCTCCACAATCACCCGACCTCAACCCCATTGAGATGGTTTGGACCACAAAGTGAATGAAAAGCAGCCAACAAGTGCTCAGCATATGTGGGAACTCCTTCAAGACTGTTGGACAAGCATTCCAGGTGAAGCTGGTTGAGAGAATGCCAAGAGTGTGCAAAGCTGTCATCAAGGCAAAGGGTGGCTACTTTGAAGAATATAAAATATTTGTTTTAACACTTTTTTTGGTTACTACATGATTCGTGTTATTTCTTAGTTTTGATGTATTCACTATTATTCTAGAATGTAGAAAATAGTAAAAAATAAAGAAAAACCCTTGAATGAGTAGGTGTGTCCAAACTTTTGACTGGTACAGCATATATGTATAAACATGTTAAATGTAATTTATTTTTAAATAGCACTTAAAATTGTTCAGCGCTACACAATTTCTATTTTGGTAAAAAATAAAATAAAAAGCTTAGATCGACCAACTATCCTATTGCACCTTTAACATATTTTTCGGGAAAATATATTATTTAACAAAACACATATTGAGAACGTATATGAATAACAATTTCCAATGGTGTGTGTATTGAAATATATGGTCATCTTCTCTCTCCTTCCCCTCACTGTTATCATCATTATCAATGAATTACACTACCACTCTGGTATTTGGGCTGCTGTCAAATAATATAGCTTACCAAAAAGTCTGTTTTGCTCTTGACACACACACACACACATACACACACACAGCTAGACCTAAACATTGCATCCCCAGAGGGATCAAGACAAGGTTAGACTTGTAACCAGACTAATGGCTGACTTCCTCCCTGTATTGTTTTGTGGCCTCTAAGCCGTCGGCAGAGAGCATGTATGTCAATCAAAGGTTTTCTGTATGTGCCAACATGTTGTCATGGCAACAGGGTAGAATCTGGAACAATGTAGGGGGGAAGGGGCCCTAGCTACCCCACCCCTGTACCTGAAACCAATCAGAGGCCTTTGAATGAATTTAATGTTTTTGCCCAACACAAATCAACATAGATGATCCAAGTTGAGTAGCTCTTTTGGTGTGTGTTTTTTTTATGCACCCTAACATTTCACAGAGAAGCAGCCCTTTAAAATCGATTGAATTATCTTAAGTTCAGCATGGTCTCAGCGTAGCATGGCGAGCCCAGTTGGTTTTGAGAGGGGCACTGAGCAGAGAGGATCGCACATCAAAGTGAGCATTTTATGTGAGAGGAGCAATGGTGGAGTCACACATGAGGGGCTGTGTATTGTGCTGGATGTGAATCTCCACGGGAACCCAGTCACTGTAGGCCAACACTTCGACTAAGATTAAGACCAAGGTTAACAGTCTCAGATTTTTTTTAAATAGAATTTATTGAAGAATGGAAACCAGTTGTACTCCTTGGGAAATTCACAATCCAGACACTCACACTTACTCTGTAACCAGGAACATGTAAATCATTATTTCTACTATTATTTAAATGTATTAATAAAAGACACATACCAGCCATGATAACAGTAAATAATGTTACAGTCTGAGGACTAAGGCTGTATTCTGTGGCTCAGAGACAGTGAGTTTTTGTGTAATCACATATGGCGTTGTCATCATACAGTGAATTCCTGCTTTGACACTGACTATACATTGATTCTGTCACAGGGTCAAATTGAATTTTCTGAAGAAGGGTCTGAAGATTCAAAGCACTGTCATGGTCCCCTTGGTGATACAGCATCCCCCTCAGGAAAGATCCAAAAGACATTTAGAAGGAAAATAGAGCTCTCCATTGTAGTAAAGGCATGTGGGGTAGTGGCTAGGTTAGTCTTAAAACCCAATAGGTTGAGATGAGCGGAGGGTTATTGGAACCGAACCACACATGACAAACTAGAATTCCAACACCATTTCAAATTATACTTTTTTTACACACCAGACACTTACAGTATATATCCTGTAAATAGTTTAATATGTCTAACTTCATCTTGACGCTATATTGTTGCTTTCATTCTATCTTTGACTTTTCTTCGGTTCGTAATTAGCATCGGCTTCAAGTATAGGCTTTCATCATGAATCAGTATTGTTAACTGTCTTCGATATAGCCTACTATCAGTAGCCGGTATGAGTTTTGCATATTGACTCTGTCTACGAGCCACATCATTACATATACACCATATGTAATGATGTGGCTCGTAGACAGTCAATATGCAAAACTCATACCGGCTACTGATAGTAGGCTATATCGAAGACAGTTAGCGATACCAATGTTGAACTGAAGACCAAACCAGACCAGAGCATTTTAACTCAACCTCCATTCAGATTCAGTTCATATTTCTCCAGTTGGTCTCTCTCTCATACAGTAGACAGTACACAGTCTCTATCTATCCCACCCTGTTAGTTTACATGCTGACAGACACATCTGACATGCTAAATCACCCCCACCATTAGCCATGGTTGCTGACCAAACGGATGACATGCTAGAATCCTAATCACGAGTTTGAATTGCTGTGCGCTCCGTGACTAAATGCTTTTGGTCAAACACAAATCATCAGTGTGTAATCCACTTAGCTGTGTGTGAGACTGTGTGTGTGGTCCCACATAACACAGCCTAGCAGAGGTACTAAAGCAGCCATACATGAGCGGTGGTGTGGGCCATGGGTCATGGGATGAGCTAACCCACAGCAGAGAGGAGCAGTCGGTCCACAGTAGTAGTTGAGCTCATGTACATTTGCTTAGGTCTGCTGATTTTGTGGTCAGAGGCCTGCAACTTACAGTGCAACACTGATAAGAAATTCATGGTTATATTTTCCTAAAAGCTCTAAATGAAAAACAATGGACAATGTTACTATTGCAGTAGTAGTCTTATTTATTACTTACTGTGATCATGTTATTATATGCCATTTAGTTAGAAGCATTTATCCAAAGCAACTTAGTCATGCATGTATACATTTGTACGTACGGGTGGCCGTGGGAATCGAACCCACAACCCTGGCATTGCAAGTGCCATGCTCTACCAACTGAGCCATACAGGACCATTCTATTATTACATTTTAATAAACTAATAATTACCCTTTATTCCATTCATACATTCCAATCAGATGGAGTTATATTATTAAGAGCTACTAAAGTGTGTGGCTCACCCTCACAACAACTAGCATCATTTTTTACACCATTTATAGTGATGTTTTAAATGCGTCCCAAGACGTATCTCAAATACAACTGTGAACGTGTGTCTGTGTGCATGTTTATCTGTGTGTGGATATGTACATGTATGTCCTGCATTCATGAGTATCATGGTATTCGTGAGCATTTAAAGGAGTAATCTCCCATAATCCTCCAGAAAAAAACTATTTAGCTTCCATAAAAGAGCTGCTTTACCTTGCCTTTCTGTATCCACACGCACACACAGTCCCTCTGATAATGGAGATTAGGGTTATTAAGAGGGGTTTTTGTCTGTGGTGTCATGGATACCAAATTATTACATATCCCATGGCTGCTCCTCCTCTGTTCAGCTTCAAACCTCTGGGGTATCTCTCGCTGCCAAAGTCAAATAAATCATTTTTCACATTCACCTCTGATGTTATGGTGCAACTATAGTGCACTGTGCCATCGACTAAGATTTGGTGCACTGTGCCATCGACTAAGATATGGTGCACTGTGCCGTCGACTAAGATATGGTGCACTGTGCCGTCGACTAAGATATGGTGCACTGTGCCGTCGACTAAGATATGGTGCACTGTGCCGTCAACTAAAGATATGGTGCACTGTGCCGTCGACTAAGATATGGTGCACTGTGCCGTCGACTAAAGATTTGGTGCACTGTGCCGTCGACTAAGATATGGTGCACTGTGCTGTCGACTAAAGATATGGTGCACTGTGCTGTCGACTAAAGATATGGTGCACTGTGCTGTCGACTAAAGATATGGTGCACTGTGCTGTCGACTAAAGATATGGTGCACTGTGCTGTCGACTAAAGATATGGTGCACTTTTTTAATTTTTTTTATTTCACCTTTATTTAACCAGGTAGGCTAGTTGAGAACAAGTTCTCATTTGCAACTGCGACCTGGCCAAGATAAAGCATAGCAGTGTGAACAGACAACACAGAGTTACACATGGAGTAAACAATAAACAAGTCAATAAAATGGTAGAAAAAAGAGAATCTATATACAATGTGTGCAAAAGGCATGAGGTAGGCAATAAATCGAATAATTACAATTTAGCAGATTAACACTGGAGTGATAAATCATCAGATGATCATGTGCAAGAAGAGATACTGGTGTGCAAAAGAGCAGAAAAGTAAATAAATAAAAGCAGTATGGGGGTGAGGTAGGTAAATTGGGTGGGTAGTTTACAGATGGACTATGTACAGCTGCAGCGATCGGTTAGCTGCTCGGATAGCAGATTTTTAAAGTTGTTGAGGGAGATAAAAGTCTCCAACTTCAGAGATTTTTTCAATTCGTTCCAGTCGCAGGCAGCAGAGAACTGGAAGGAAAGGCGTCCAAATGAGGTTTTGGCTTTAGGGATGATCAGTGAGATACACCTGCTGGAGCGCGTGCTACGGGTGGGTGTAGCCATCGTGACCAGTGAACTGAGATAAGGCGGCACTTTACCTAGCATAGCCTTGTAGATGACCTGGAGCCAGTGGGTCTGACGACGAACATGTAGCGAGGGCCAGCCGACTAGGGCATACAGGTCGCAGTGGTGGGTCGTATAAGGTGCTTTAGTAACAAAACGGATGGCACTGTGATAAACTGCATCCAGTTTGCTGAGTAGAGTATTGGAAGCTATTTTGTAGATGACATCGCCGAAGTCGAGGATCGGTAGGATAGTCAGTTTTACTAGGGTAAGTTTGGCGGCGTGAGTGAAGGAGGCTTTGTTGCGGAATAGAAAGCCGACTCTAGATTTGATTTTGGATTGGAGATGTTTGATATGAGTCTGGAAGGAGAGTTTGCAGTCTAGCCAGACACCTAGGTACTTATAGATGTCCACATATTCTAGGTCGGAACCGTCCAGGGTGGTGATGCTAGTCGGGCGTGCGGGTGCAGGCAGCGAACGGTTGAAAAGCATGCATTTGGTTTTACTAGCGTTTAAGAGCAGTTGGAGGCCACGGAAGGAGTGTTGTATGGCATTGAAGCTCGTTTGGAGGTTAGATAGCACAGTGTCCAGGGAAGGGCCGGAAGTATACAGAATGGTGTCGTCTGCGTAGAGGTGGATCAGGGAATCGCCCGCAGCAAGAGCAACATCATTGATGTATACAGAGAAAAGAGTCGGCCCGAGAATTGATCCCTGTGGTACCCCCATAGAGACTGCCAGAGGACCGGACAACATGCCCTCCGATTTGACACACTGAACTCTGTCTGCAAAGTAGTTGGTGAACCAGGCAAGGCAGTCATTAGAAAAACCGAGGCTATTGAGTCTGCCGATAAAAATATGGTGATTGACAGAGTCGAAAGCCTTGGCCAGGTCGATGAAGACGGCTGCACAGTAATGTCTTTTATCGATGGCGGTTATGATATCGTTTAGTACCTTGAGCGTGGCTGAGGTGCACCCGTGACCAGCTCGGAAACCAGATTGCACAGCGGAGAAGGTACGGTGGGATTCGAGATGGTCAGTGATCTGTTTGTTGACTTGGCTTTCGAAGACCTTAGCTAGGCAGGGCAGGATGGATATAGGTCTGTAACAGTTTGGGTCCAGGGTGTCTCCCCCTTTGAAGAGGGGGATGACCGCGGCAGCTTTCCAATCCTTGGGGATCTCAGATGATACGAAGGAGAGGTTGAACAGGCTGGTAATAGGGGGTGCGACAATGGCGGCGGACAGTTTCAGAAATAGGGGGTCCAGATTGTCAAGCCCAGCTGATTTGTATGGGTCCAGGTTTTCCAGCTCTTTCAGAACATCTGCTATCTGGATATGGGTAAAGGAGAAGCTGGGGAGGCTTGGGCGAGTAGCAGCGGGGGGGGCGGGGCTGTTGGCCAAGGTTGGAGTCGCCAGGAGGAAGGCATAGCCAGCCATTGAGAAATGTTTGTTGAAGTTTTCGATTATCACGGACTTATCAGTGGTGACCGTGTTACCTAGCCTCAGTGCAGTGGGCAGCTGGGATGAGGTGCTCTTGTTTTCCATGGACTTTACAGTATCCCAGAAATTTTTGGAGTTAGAGCTACAGGATGCAAATTTCTGCTTGAAAAAGCTGGCCTTTGCTTTCCTGACTGACTGCGTGTATTGGTTCCTGACTTCCCTGAACAGTTGCATATCGCGGGGGCTCTTCGATGCTATTGCAGTTCGCCACAGGATGTTTTTGTGCTGGTCGAGGGCAGTCAGTTCTGGAGTGAACCAAGGGCTATATCTGTTCTTGGTTCTGCATTTTTTGAACGGAGCATGCTTGTCTAATATGGTGAGGAAGTAACTTTTAAAGAATGACCAGGCATCCTCAACTGACGGGATGAGGTCAATATCCTTCCAGGGTACCCGGGCCAGGTCATTAGAAAGGCCTGCTCGCAGAAGTGTTTTAGGGAGCGTTTGACAGTGATGAGGGGTGGTCGTTTGACCGCGGACCCGTGGCGGATACAGGCAATGAGGCAGTGATCGCTGAGATCTTGATTGAAGACAGCAGAGGTGTATTTGGAGGGCAAGTTGGTCAGGATAATGTCTATTAGGGTGCCCATGTTTACGGATTTAGGGTTGTACCTGGTGGGTTCCTTGATGATTTGTGTGAGATTGAGGGCATCAAGCTTAGATTGTAGGACTGCCGGGGTGTTAAGCATATCCCAGTTTAGGTCACCTAACAGGACAAACTCTGAAGCTAGATGGGGAGCGATCAATTCACAGATGGTGTCCAGGGCACAGCTGGGAGCTGAGGGGGGTCGGTAGCAGGCGGCAACAGTGAGAGACTTATTTCTGGAGAGATTAATTTTTAAAATTAGAAGTTCGAACTGTTTGGGCATAGACCTGGAAAGTATGACAGAACTTTGCAGGCTATCTCTGCAGTAGATTGCAACTCCTCCCCCTTTGGCAGTTCTATCTTGACGGAAAGTGTTATAGTTGGGTATGGAAATCTCAGAATTTTTGGTGGCCTTCCTAAGCCAGGAGTCGGACACGGCAAGGACATCAGGGTTGGCAGAGTGTGCTAAAGCAGTCGACTGTGCTGTCGACTAAAGACATGGTGCACTGTGCTGTCGACTAAAGATATGGTGCACTGTGCTGTCGACTAAAGATATGGTGCACTGTGCTGTCGACTAAAGATATGGTGCACTGTGCTGTCGACTACACATATGGTGCACTATGCTGTATGTAAACTCAGCAAAAAAAGAAATGTCCCTTTTTCAGGACCCTGTCTTTCGAAGATAATTCGTAAAAATCCAAATAACTTCACAGATCTTCATTGTAAAGGGTTTTAACACTGTTTCCCATGCTTGTTCAATGAACCATAAACAATTAATGAACATGCACATGTGGAACGGTCGTGCACATGTGGAATGGTCGTTAAGACACTAACAGCTTACAGACGGTAGGCAGTTAAGGTCACAGTTATGAAAACTTAGGACACTAAAGAGGCCTTCTACTGACTCTGAAAAACACCAAAAGAAAGATGCCCAGGATCCCTGCTCATCTGCGTGAACGTGCCTTAGCCATGCTGCAAGGAGGCATGAGGACTGCAGATGTGGCCAGGGCAATGAATTGCAATGTCCGTACTGTAAGACGCTTAAGACAGCGCTACAGGGAGACGGGACGGACAGCTGATCGTCCTCGCAGTGGCAGACAATGTGTAACAACACCTGCACAGGATCGGTACATCCAAACATCACACCTGCGGGACAGGTACAGGATGTCAACAACAACTGCCCGAGTTACACCAGGAATGCATAATAATCCCTCCATCAGTGCTCAGACTGTCTGCAATAGGCTGAGAGAGGCTGGACTGAGGGCTTGTAGGCCTGTTGTAAGGCAGGTCCTCACCAGACATCACCGGCAACAACGTCACCTATGGGCACAAACCCACCAGACAGGACTGGCAAAAAGTGCTCTTCACTGACAAGTCGCGGTTTTGTCTCACCAGGAGTAATGGTCAGATTCGCATTTATCGTCAAAGAAATTAGCGTTACACCGAGTCCTGTACTCTGGAGTGGGATCAATTTGGAGGTGGAGGCTCCATCATGGTCTGGGGCGGTGTGTCACAGCATCATCGGACTGAGCTTGTTGTCATGTCAGTCAATCTCAACACTGTGCGTTACAGGGAAGACATCCTCCTCCCTCATGTGGTACCCTTCCTGCAGGCTCATCCTGACATGACCCCCCAGCATGACAATGCCACCAGCCATTCTGCTCGTTCTGTGCGGGATTTCCTGCAAGAAAGGAATGTCAGTGTCCTGCCATGGCCAGTGAAGAGCCCGGATCTCAATCCCATTGAGCACATCTGGAACCTGTTGGATCGGAGGGTGAGGGCTAGGGCCATTCCCCCCAGAAATGTCCGGGAACTTGCAGGTTCCTTGGTGGAAGAGTGGGGTAACATCTCACAACAAGAACTGGCAAATCTGGTGCAGTCCACGAGGAGGAGATGCACTGCAGTACTTAATGCAGCTGGTGGCCACACCAGGTACTGACTGTTACTTTTGATTTTGACCCCCCCCCCCGTTGTTCAGGGACACATTATTCAATTTCTGTTAGTCACATGTCTGTGGAACTTGTTCAGTTTATGTCTCAGTTGTTATGTTCATACAAATATTTACACATGTTAAGTTTGCTGAAAATAAACGCAGTTGACAGTGAGAAGACGTTTCATTTTTTGCTGGGTTTATATCCATTATCATTATTATTTGTATATAATCTATTGATGTTGTCCAAAGAGTATTTAAGTAACTCATTGACAGATAGGCTATAGAGTAGGTGGTGATTTGTGTTCTCCTGCAAGCTCCATGCAGTCCCAGTATTGTTTCTAAACTCAGAACATTAAGCCCCATAGGTGCCTCTGTACCCTCAGGAGATCCACTGGTCTTGTCCCAGGGGCCCAAGGGGTTTAGATGTTCCTTTTGCAGCTAAGGCACTTGACCCTGGCTGCCCTGAGAGCACCGGTTCAACAGTGATGTCATGTCGCACTGTTTTCAGTGCTGGAATATTTCAAGGAGGCTGAGACTTAGAGGGCAATAAAACTGTGAGCGCAGAAGGCCTTGAATCTAAACATATGGGCCAGCAGTTTGGCCTTAACTCTCACTTGGCGTCCGAACGCATTTTTGCAGGTCCCACAAATCATCAGGTGGAGAGTGAAATTACCACAGGGTCAAAATAGGTCACATTTTCCAGGAATTACTTGTTGTGTGGGTGCGTTTGTTATGGTAACGTATGTTCTGTATGTGTGTGAGGTGTGGGGCGACTCACATTTGCCGAGTCTGAGTCAGCGTTCCTAATCCTCTGGTGCTGCTGCCGCGCCTGCTCTAGATCCTCCTCACACCAATCAGGTGCCACCGCAGCCACAACTTGTCCACATAAATGTGAGGTATCTGAAGGGAAAAGATTGACTGACGTTGAACTATGAGCTGTGGGCTGTGAAACCTCCAACACAAGTAGCACACAGTTGTGTAATAAAATGTGTAATAAAATCCACAGCTTCTAATTGTGATCTCGGGTGTCAGGGCTCTAAAATGTGAACAATTTGTTAGTTTTAGTTTGGAAGCACTGTGCTACTATGAAAAAAATCTCCCAGATAATAATTATTGTAATGATAAGGCTTCACTAAACCGTTGTTTCTGAGTGTCCTGGAGAAACAAGAGAGTGCAGATTCGTTAGCGTCACGGATGCACTATTACTACAGCAAAAATGGCTTGCTTCTAACCCAACCAGGTAAAATAAATCTGACCCATATTACGGGAGCAATATTTTTATTTTCCTATAGCGGATCGCCGAAACCGCATTTTACATTCATAAACCATGTCATCGGCCGTTCTAAAACTACTCACGCGTACTTAACCATTTGTTTACACTTTGTTCAGTCAAATAAAATAAAATGTATTTATATAGCCCTTCTTACATCAGCTGATATCTCAAAGTGCTGTACAGAAACCCAGCCTAAAACCCCAAACAGCAAGCAATGCAGGTGTAGAAGCACGGTGGCTAGGAAAAACTCCCTAGAAAGGCCAAAACCTAGGAAGAAACCTAAAGAGGAACCAGGCTATGAGGGGTGGCCAGTCCTCTTCTGGCTCTGCCGGGTGGAGATTATAACAGAACATGGCCAAGATGTTCAAATGTTCATAAATGACCAGCATGTTCAAATAATAATAATCACAGTAGTTGTCGAGGGTGCAGCAAGTAAGCACCTCAGGAGTAAATGTCAGTTGGCTTTTCATAGCCGATCATTAAGAGTATCTCTACCAGTCATGTTATCTCATTGGCTAGCTAGCTAACTAACTACCTGGTAACTTCACCCGTGTATACATTTGGGGGCACATAAAGTGTTACATATTTGTTTCTAGGGCACACCATGTTCTTCAAAAGCACTGGAATTCATATAGGCCCAATATAGGTTGTATCTCAATCAATTAAAAAATCGTATTTTCTGGTGCTCCGAAATTTCATGTGGTGCTCCTAACTTTTTTAATTTGGGCGCACCAGTGCTACCAATTACATGTTTTAATTTAGAGCCCTGGAGGGAGTCATGACGATCTTTACTGATGTTCTTGTGATTTTTGGCTCCACCTTGACTGCACCTCGTTGGTTGAAATGCTATCTACACCCCTCTGAGAAATGAACAATTAAGAATGTTTGTTGAGATAGGAGAGAGAGTATAATTGAGGTTATGACAGAGACAGGTTATCATCTGCAGTCAATAGAAATCCAACACAAAGGTGCTGCTCTTTATGTGTGAAGACAGCAGCGCCAGGGGGCTGGGGGTGCAACCAGACAGAGAGGTCTCTAACATCCAGAGACCAGGCCATTGATAGGCTGATAGGCACTAAGCAGGCCTCTTCAGCCGGTTAGCGTTGACATAATTAAAAAGATAAACCTTTTGAGCAGGGCTCAAAGATAAGGTTGTAATGAGAGGGAGACGTGGGATGAGACAGTGGAGAGAAGAATTGGGGGGTAAGAGGGGGCTTGGAGGGGGGTACTAATCCCCAGGGAAATAAAGACCCAACCTGTCAATCATTTTCTCCAGATAAGTGTGGATGGATGGATGGATGGATGGATGGACAGACAGACCTGTCCCGAAGATGATCTCTGTCTGCTAACTAGGCTTGATCTGTACCTTGACTCACAGAATGTACAGATGATTGCAATGCCTAATTTTGAAACAAATCAGCTAATCTTGGTGCTTGATCATACCTAAGACATACACCCTTCAACAGATGTTGCCAATAAGTAGGCATGAGATCAGATTATTTGTTCAATATGGCCGATGACTCAAGAGCTTTGATGCGCTTGTTGTTTTGAACAACAACATAATGTAGTTTACAGGACTAAGATCGAATCCTACTACACCGGCTCTGACGCTCGTCGGATGTGACAGGGCTTGCAAACTATCACAGATTACAAAGGGAAACCTAGCCACGAGCTGCCCAGTGACACAAACCTACCAGGTGATCTAAATGCCTTCTATGCTCGCTTCGAGGCAAGCGACACTGAACCATGCGTGAGAGCACCAGCTGTTCCAGAAGACTGTGTGATCACGCTGTCCATAGCCGATGAGTAAGACCTTTAAACAGGTTAACATTCACAAGGCGGATTACCAGGATGCGTACTCAAAGCTTGCGCTGACCAGCTGGCAAGTGTCTTCACTGACATTTTCAACCTCTCTCTGACCCAGTCTGTAATACCTACATGTTTTAAAAAGATCACCATAGTCCCTGTGCCCAAAAACAACAAGGTAACCTGTCTAAATGACTATCGCCCCATAGCACGCACATCTGTAGCCATGAAAAGCTTTTAAAGGCTAGTAATGTCTCACATCAACATCATCCCAGATACCTTGGATCCACTCCAATTCTTAAAAAGATCCACAGTTGAGACAATCTCTATTGCACTCCACACTGCCCTCTCCCACCAAAAGGAACATCTACGTGAGAATGCTGTTCATTGACTGCAGCTCGAATCTCATCACTAAGCTAATGTCCCTGGGACTGAACACCTCCCACTGCAACTGGATCCTGGACTTCCTGACAGGCTGCCCCCAGGTGGTGAAGATAGGCAACAACACATCCACCACGCAGACCCTCAACGCACAGGCCCCTTGGGGGTGAGTGCTTGGTCCCTTCCTGTACTCCTTGTTCACCCATGACTGCGTAACCATGCACGACTCCAACACCATCCTTAAGTTTGCCGACATCGTGATGGTGGTAGGCCTGATCACTGACTAACGGAGGAAACGCACTCCTCTACTAAACTAACGTGCGGGAAAGGAGATGATCGTGGACTACATGAACCAGAGGGCTGAGCAAAAATTCATTCACATCGACGGGCTGTAGCGGAGCTACAGGGCTGTAGCGGAGCGGGTCGTTAGCATCAAGCTCTTCAGTGTCCACATCGCTAAGGATCCATTATGGTCCAAACACACCAACACAGCCATGAAGAGGGCACGACAACACCTCTTCCCCCTCAGGTGGCTGAAAAGATTTAGCATTTGCCCTCAGATCCTCAAAAAGCTACTGCTATTACTGCTGCTACTACTACTGCTGCTACTGCTACTACTGCTACGACTACTGCTACTGCGTAGGTAATAGCTTTTTCCTACAGCAAAT
This sequence comes from Salvelinus fontinalis, assembly GCF_029448725.1. NCBI lineage: Eukaryota > Metazoa > Chordata > Actinopteri > Salmoniformes > Salmonidae > Salvelinus > Salvelinus fontinalis. The sequence continues at coordinate 18,794,796 of NC_074687.1, forward strand.
CATTACTTCCCTTCAGAAAACACAGAGCAATCTGTTCCAGCTGCAGATGTACCAGTCTCTCTCACTGGAGTGTGTAAATAATCTCAGAGTACTTTGTCTTTCTGTCCTCCAGTACAGCCAGCTTACCATGTAAGCCTTACACCGGCGAGAGCCTCCAGACTGACAGGTAGCTTGTCTCTTTGACACTCATATATAGAGTTAAAGCCGTGAACAGAACCCTGCGTCTCCTTTGAGATGCTCTCACTTTTTCTGACACCTCGATTAGAAGGCAAACCTGCGTGGAGAGAATGCATCTCTAACTGGAACAGTGTGTGTGTGTGTGTGTGTGTGTGTGTGTGTGTGTGTGTGTGTGTGTGTGTGTGTGCGGTGCTGTGAGGTGGAAACACAGCTCTCTTGTTACAGGGCCAGTGGTGGAGGTTGTTTACATGACTACTTTAGGAAGAACAATGTACAGGCTGACAGGCAAACCGTGTTACTTCATTTCCAGGGCTTCCTTGTTTAGAAATAAGAGTACATAACTGAGTGCCATACATACACGATGGAGCATATCTGAAGATGTGTTGTAAATGTACTGACTTATAATACATAGACGTATGACAGTCAGTCTGATAGTGCATCAATGTAATTACTCTAATCACATATTTTTATAATAATATGAAGAAAAGACACTGCCATGTCGTAGATGCCTAGCGCTAAATTCCAAACCGACCCCAAGCCCTTTCTCCCATAGGCACTACTTTAGATCTGAAAGGGGTGCATAGATATAAACATTATGGTAATAGCTTCGTTTTATATTCTGCTTGGCTTGGTAGAAATGTCACAATGTTGCTTCCACCTACTTAATTATCCCAGATCTACAGGAGTGGCTATAAGGAGGGTTAATTGGCGATCCAGAACCAGACAGACGCCAACCCTACAAGTATAACGTTTTCTGTACACAGCTTGCCTCTGCTGTAGAACGTGCTCCAGCCTCTGTCAGATGTACCTAAAACTTCACATGTTCTATTCTAGAGGAAAATAAAACACAGCAAAATAGAAACACAGAAGTGTATCCATTTCAAACCTTCTCAGTCTCGTTCACTATTCAATTACGTCTTTCATTTCATCTTTTCAGTATTTCCAGGAAACATTTTTACTGAACCTGACATGCTGCATTATTTGCATTGGAGAGATTTACTAAACAAGAGACATCTACAAAATAGCAGCTCCAAGACAGCTATGTTTTAATGTGTATTTGTAAATGAAGCTTAATTCATCTTTGTGTGTAGTGAGAATTATTTTTCCCTGATGGTGCTACATGAATAAGGCTTTACTGACGTAATGGAGACAATATGTAACTCTCATACAAGAGCTTCTGACAGATAATTAGCGTTATTCATCAACCAAAACAACCCATAAAGATGTTGAGAAATCTCTCTCTCTTCCTAATGAACAATGTGTCTTCCTTCAATCTGCGGTCTGTGTATTCAAATGTGACAAACCCACAAATTAGGATTTAAACAAACGTCAGTCATTTCTTTTTCTTTTTCCATTGCAGAAAAATGGAAAGATGAGACTGTTTGTTGGTGAAAATGAAATGCTCTCCAACCATATGAATTTAGTTCAATTATAATTTCACAATGCATGGTTAAAAATCCCTCAAACTATCCATCTTTCATTAATATGACATGTAACACAAACAGTGTAGCTACTGTATATGACTGATGCATTATAGTCTTATTTCTAAATGTATTCTCTGCATACCTATAGGACACAAGCACATTATTAGAACCTTAAAGGAAGAAAGTGATTTATCATTTTCTAGAATACATTTGATACATTTTCCTTAAAAAAAATGGTTTTCTCTGTCAAAATAATACTTGTATCCCTTGATTGATTTGTTGCTCCTTGTAAGCACTTTTATGGCATGATATATTAATCAGAGAGCTGGTGAACAGAAGCATTCTGTGTAATCAGCAGATGTGTACTGTTTATAGGCTTGGCACAGCGTCGCTCACAGCAGCTGAAAATCTCTACCTCTGTGTTGGGAGGTCTTCCTCCTGAGGACAACTGAACCCAAGGAAAATGCCTGTCTCAGTGGAACAAGTCTTGATTTGCAAGGACAAGTATAGCTGGGACTTTCTACATTTCTGCGTTAGAGCTGGAATTACAGTTATTTTCTAAATTTGTAAATTAAATCCACAATTATTTTGCGCTTAATTCATTATTCATTCTTGTGAATGAATAATCTTGGTCTTAATTTACTTGTTTTTATTTTATTTAGTTGCATTTTATTCTTTACAATAGCGTATCTGTGTAGAAATGAGAGAGGTATGTTTTGAACTGTTCATTTTGAGTTCTATGGGTTCTCTGTGTTGTAAAAACTCCTGATGTCCAGCCAGTCAGTGGACATCAGGACATTGGTTACACCAACACTGCTTCGGGCATATTATTAAGCAGCAATGTTGGCAACCATGTTAGCGCTCCAAACTTCAGATTTCACACCACAGGGTCCGAGGATGACATAGCTGACGCGCTATGCAGCCCCTCACCATGATAATACACATTTGCACAGAGCAATGGATAATTTATATTTTCTCAGCAGTCACCCCTTCTAGAGAACAGAGCTATAGTCACTGGCTCCATTGTGAGCCGCAGACTAATGCATTATTAATCTGGATTTATGTTGTTACTTTCCTTACATGGTTTGGAATAGGACATCACATCCAATAACCTATTTATACAGAATGGACCAGTGTAAACAGGACAGGAAAGGGAATATATACTGTAAGCTCTTAGGACTTCTACTCAGTACTTCTACTCAATAAAAGTAATGTTCTTGGATGGATTGCAGTTAGGGTGATAGGGCTATACAGTTGTGAATGATCCTGTTGAGGTGACTGATGCCTCTGAAGAGACAAGCCATGTGAGAAGACACAAAGATTGTATTGGAGATTTGTTGGAGATCTATTGGCCCTGGTCCAACATGTTAGTCCTCTGTTACGCCACTAGAACGTGCTCTTCAGCAGCCTATCAGTCCTCTGTTACTACTGTAACATCATCTCTCTCTCTCCATTTATATATATATCTCTCTCTTTCTCTCTCCATTAATTTATATATATCTCTCTCTCCATTTATATATATATATCTCTCTCTCCATTTATATATATCTCTCTCTCCATTTATATATCTCTCTCTCTCTCTCTCCATTTATATATATATATATATATCTCTCTCCATTTATATATATATCTCTCTCTCTCCATTTATATATATATATATCTCTCTCTCCATTTATATATATATCTCTCTCTCCATTTATATATATATCTCTCTCTCTCCATTTATATATATATCTCTCTCTCCATTTATATATATATATCTCTCTCTCCATTTATATATATCTCTCTCTCCATTTATATATCTATCTCTCTCCATTTATATATATATATCTCTCTCTCCATTTATATATATCTCTCTCTCTCCATTTATATATATCTCTCTCTCTCCATTTATATATATATATCTCTCTCTCCATTTATATATCTCTCCCTCTCCCTCTCCATTTATATATATATATATATATATATATCTCCATTTACATATATATCTCTCTCTCTCCATTTATATCTCTCCCTCCTCCTCTCCTCCTTCTCCTCCTCATCTCTGTCTTTATATCTATCTATATCTCTCTCTTTCTGTTCTCTTTCTCTCTCTCTCTGTCTCTACCTCCCTCTCTCTGCAGATCCTAAGACAAAGCTCTGCGTCTAATTTGTTGAGGAAGCAGAAAGAATGTGATTTAGAGCTGTGAAGAGCAGCAGACCACCAACACACACACTCTCAGGGGTCTCCTGGGGTTCTCTGGGCTGGTCTGTGGAAAACACACAGGATGAATAAATCACAGAGACATACAGTATCAGAGACCACCATACCATACCCCACTGCTCATAGTCCATACCCATTGATTGATTGTGTGTGTGTGTGTGTGTGTGTGTGTGTGTGTGTCAACCCTGTATCTTCACAGTCTAATAAATGTTAATGACACATCAAGAAGACATTAGGGAGTCATGGTAGACCGAGTCACCATTAGTTTCTCTCATAGATAACTCCTGAGGGACCAAATATTTTAGGTGCCCTGTCTGCTGACCTGTAATGGCCAATACGTCTTAATTATTGACACTCTTCAACAAGCACTGAACTCTTTAGTGAGCATTGAATATAACTTCTAGGTGTGGTCCTCAGGGAGTGAAGGGGTGTTGGGATGTTTTCTCCATGGGGTCCTGGTTGACTGGTCCAGGGCCTCCCCAGGGCCCCTAGAGAGTACTGAGTCTCACCATGGAGTCACAGTTACATACTGGGGTTAAATCTCTACAAAAGAGACCTGCTCAGTCTTCCACTTATAAACAAAGGAAAAAACAAGTGCATCAGGCATACAACACCATTCATTGATTATTCATTACAATCTTTAGATCAATAGGTTTATTTTCATGATGCAGACATTGTAAGTGAGATAATTTATGTGTATTTCAGACTTATAAATGAATCCAAATCCAATCCAAAACCTTTCACTACTGCACCATACAGCCTGGTTGTGTTAGAGGCTTCAAGCATTGAATGTGCTGATGGCTTCCATTACCCCTCCATTATCCATCAACACACTGATGGCTTCCATTACACCTCCATTGTCCACCCAACAAACTGATGGCTCCCATTACCCCTCCATTGTCCACCCAACAAACTGATGGCTCCCATTACCCCTCCATTGTCCATCAACAAACTGATGGAATCCATTACCCATCCATTGATCATCCACAAACTGATGGCTTCCATTACCCCTCCATTGTCCACCCAACAAACTGATGGCTCCCATTACACCTCCATTGTCCACCCAACAAACTGATGGAATCCATTACCCATCCATTGATCATCAACAAACTGATGGCTTCCATTACCCCTCCATTGTCCACTCAACAAACTGATGATGGACAAAGAAATACTTGGAAAGTCTTTCAATGTATATTTTGGTAAAATAACTTTAGTTGTACACATCATTCTGTGTATTACAAAATGGAGCTAATGATTAAAATCAGCAACCTGACTTATCTCCTTTCATTCTCATTTTGAATGACTCATCCCTCTCTGTGCAGGGATACCTAGGTCTTTCACTGACTGGCATAATAGCCCTTTACAACACTTTCATTCATCTGATGAGGAGATATCAGTAGAGGTTGATATGGATAGTAATTGAGGAGATATCAGTAGGGGATAATATGGATGGTAATTGAGAAGATGTGTGTAACCACCCACACTATTATTAAAATTCTTAATTTCCTCTTTCATTTGGAATTAATTGGAATAAAATCCATCCTACATTAGTCTCATAATGAAAGGCAATAATCTATAAAAGAAAATGTATAAGTGCGAAGATCTTCTCCTTAGGTTCAAATTAAGGAAATTCCTTTTTAGCCATATTTGATTAAATTGCTCTCATTTCACCAGTATTGGGCCTATGCCATTCATTCTCGAAGTGCATAAATTAAGAAAATAAAAAAGTGAATTATCTGAGAGGAGCCAACTGTCAGTGAATTCAGACCAAGTTCATTATTTCAGCCTGATAACCCTTCTCATCTCCTTGACTCGCTTTATAGAGACAATTAATTATGTCAAACATGCTCTCTTTCTTTTCAGAGAATAGCCAGGCACAGGCAGGCTGGTGGGGGTGTTTACGATACGAGGGATGGGGGGTCTTCAGGACGAACGAGGGAAAAGCTTTCCCTAATCTGGACACACCTGTCAGACATATAGATCGTTATGTTGCCACTGAGGGCTAGATAACAAGCTGAATGTTGAACTACAACATCCAGGGGAGTGCAGAGCTGAGCTGATCAGACCACTGTCCACTGGTAGACAATTCATTCAATTAGCCAACAGCACTCAGCCATGGCTGTAATGAGCTTGTAACAGGGCGTGAGTTGGGCTCATTGACTGAAGATCCTCAAACCTCGTCTATATTATTGATACGGGACATTGACTTCATCTCCATCAAGGACGTTTTGCCGTTCCCTGCTTGTGGCTGCATGAAGTGGTGTTTGGGAATAGCAGGAAAAAGCAGTAACGTCTGGCAATGAGAGAGAGCCTGATCATCCTAGTGTTGAGTGGGGGACATCAGCATGACACCAAAAGAAAGCATGAGCACATGGCAGTGTCCTCAGAGCTAGCGTGTATCCTGTCTGAGCATGTGGACTTGGCTGTGACACCTGGAGATGCGGGGGGAGCATTTAAGAATTCCCTGAGTCACTATTGGAGGGAAGTGGGACCCTATGGTGTAGCTACCAGAGCTGTTTCATCGGCAGGAACACACTTGGGAGACAAAAGTCTCTAGAAAATGCATGGTTTGTAATCCATCTCAGGAAAAAGGGCGGAAAATCACGCCCTCTGTCCGAGGGGCCCGCTGCATAGTTGCTACGGCTGGTTACACTCTGTCAGTCATTGGGTAAGGTCTGAGATGAGAGGGTGACGTTGGGTAACAGTTTTAATGGCTAGGGAAAATATGAAGTTGAGTCACAAGGTTCTGAAATGGTAGTCATTTTGAGGAGCATGGTCTTCAAAACATTTGATCTTTGCGTGTTTGCTGTATTTCTTCATTTGACTTCATACAAGCCGCCTCTTCCTCATGAGAGAGTCTGAGAGAGTATGCATAAGCACATCTGCCTGCCTCTCTAGCTGTAACATACCACAGATGTGAGTACAGACAATTTACAGACAATTTAGTAAAAGTGTGAGCCATGGTAGCCGTGCATGGGCTTCCCCCCCGACATCAAAGAGATGGACAGAGGACTGGTTGGAAGAATGAGGAGAAGAAGTGAATTAGAAACTGTAGCTTTCTACAGCTCAGCGTGAGAGTCTGACCTCCACCTCTGACAGCAGGCCATCCAGGTAAACACACTGTCTATCAGCAGGGGATCTGAATGCTGCTGGAGAAATGTAGGCTCAACTTACAGCCTAGAAATTAGCTAGTGATATACCACATATACATGTGTGTGTGTGTGTGTGTGTGCCTACGTGTGGGTGTGAATGTGCATGTGCGTGTGCGTGTTTGTGTGTGTTTGTATTTTGAGATGCCTGTTGGTTGAGTAAAAAGTAATTCTCTTTGATTCGTTCCCAGTCACACATCCAAATGAGTCGGGATGAGAAAGACAGCGGGGAGTCTCTTGGCCTTCCCAAACTCAAGGCCCATTTTTGGTGCATGGAATTGGCCTCTCTCTGTTTGGATTTATTCATTTGATATGTGGAACCTGATATTGAAATGAATGGCTTTAGACTGGTGCTGAAACAAAGAGAAAGACTGAAGGTTTTAACCATTTTTATATTGACTCTTCAGCAGTATTCCGTTTTATGTCTCATCAAATTCAAATAGTTGTTTAAGCCCCCTTTTTCTCCCCAATTTCATGATATCCAATTGGTAGTTACAGTCTTGTTCCATCGCTGCAACTCCCGTACGGACTTGGGAGAGGCGAAGGTCGAGAGCAATGCTTCCTCCGAAACACGACCCCACCAAGCCGCACTACTTCTTGACACACTGGTCGCTTAACCCGGAAGCCAGCCGCACCAATGTATCAGAGGAAACACCATCCAGCTGGCGACCAAAGTCAGCTTGAAGGCACCTGAAGTCAGCTTGAAGGCACCTGAAGTCAGCTTGAAGGCACCTGAAGTCAGCTTGAAGGCACCTGAAGTCAGCTTGAAGGCACCTGAAGTCAGCTTGAAGGCACCTGAAGTCAGCTTGAAGGCACCTGAAGTCAGCTTGAAGGTGCACGGCCCGCCATAAGGCACAAGTCCTGCCTTAATTTTGCTGGACCCCAGGAAGAGTAGCTGCTGCTTTGGCAAATTCTACCTCAATTTGACTTATACTGTTACACATAGTCCAAGTGAAAGCACTGCTCCAGTACTGCAGGTGCACTGACTGTGTATGTGTTGAGGGTGTAAAGGACGGCTCAGTGACCCGGCCTCTGGAGGTCATCCCAGAGAGCTCTGGTGTCCAGAGCTGCCTGAGTGGTGACCTAAAAGTCAGCGGACAGCAGTCCATGGCAACAGGTTGACCACATTTCACAGCCAGCTTGTGCAGGTGCCTCTGAGGTCAGGGGTCTGTAGCTGGAGGTCATAAGGGTCGCAGTCTGTTTTAAACAGTAGGGTCCTCCCCTGCCCCCTGGCCACCTGTCCTGAGCGTGCTATGTTTGGTGCACCAGAAAGAGTGTGTGGGTGATCAAATTCATTTCCCAAATTTCTCCAGCGGTGCTGGGCCTTAAAAGGACGGATCATTAAAAACAAGAAAAGCCTGCACACTATAAAACAGTACAACTTGATGAAGGCTATTGCAGCTAAAACATTCTCCATGTTTGTGCAGGGGGAAAGCATGAGAGCAGCATATACTGCCATGTATACCATATGCATGTTGTTCTGTCTTTACTATGGGTGTGGTGATCAGCCAGCCAGACTCAGGGAGAGCGGTCAGCGGCCTGTCCAGTCTGGATGGACACCAGCAGGGGGTATGTGTGGAATGTCCAGACTGCAGGCCACTCTACCCCACCATGGTATGCATATGGAAGGGAAGACCAACAGGACCTCACTCTACATGCACCTGTGTTTTTGATGCATGTGTGTGCGTACATGCGATAGTGTATGTATTCGCGAGTGTGTATGCATGTTGAGTGTGTGTGGGGTGGGGAATCCTGGCATTGGAATGTGTGTTAACTCTTGACTGCCAGGCCACACCATCAGCTGGACATCTGGCCTGGATTCATTTAGGCTTTCTTCCTTCCCATCAACCCCCCTCTCTCCATCAACCTGTCGTCCCCCTCACCCTCATCAACCCCCTCATGCCCCTTTCTCACCCATCACCCCCTCCTACCCATCAACCCCTCACCCCTTCTTTCCCATCAACCCCCCACCCCCTCTCTCCCCTCACCCTCCTCTCCCTACTCTCTCCCCTCACCCCTACTCTCCCCCATCAACCCATCAGCCCCCTCTTTCCCATCAACCACCTCTCTTCCATTACCCCCCTTACCCCCACAACCCCCACCCCCCTCTCCTTCTCACCCCATCAACCACCTCTCCCCATCAACCCCTCTCTCTATCCACCCTCACCCCTTCAACCCCTCAACCCCTCTCTTCCTCACCCCATCAGCCACCTCTCCCCATCAACCCACCACCCCCTCTCCCCATCAACCCCTCTCTCTATCCACCCTCTCCCCATCAACCCACCACCCCCTCAACCCCTCTCTCTATCCCCCCTCACCTCTTCAACCCCTCAACCCCCAGCCCCCTCTCCCCCTCTCTCTATCCACCCTCACCCCTTCAACCCCTCACCTCCCTCCCCCATCTTTCTCCACCCTCCCATCAACCCCCCTCCACACTCCTCTCTTCCTCTCTTTTCCTACTCACCCTCCACTCATCTCTGGCAAACCCAACACTATCTTCTTTATTCTCTCATCATCTCCTTCTCTAATCTGTAACCCTCTTTAACCTGTTCTCTCTATTTTACCTCTAGTTCTCCTTCACCTGCTGAGCCTCTATTGTCTGCTCCCTCTTTTCCTCTCCATTAACTCCTCTCACAGATGTTTTCTTTGACTTTACTGGTGTTCGCCCATAGTACATACACCATCTGATATTATGCTCTATCCGGTGGCTGTAGTGGTATGTTAGCCAGCTGTCCTGTGGGTGTCTGCTATGTGTCTGCAGAAATGGCAGCAGGGGTGCGGGTCAGGGAAAGAGGGTTTGTTTCATCACTATCGCAGCCCTGAGTTACGGCCCCGCTAGACGTGTTACTGGATAGCCTGCTCCCCTGTCGGTGTTTGAAGTCCCGTCAGATTTAGCAGTAGGGTGTACATCCATAGGCGATGCATACGGACACTTGCTCTGACACCGCTGATGCGTCGTCCAGTGCCATCCAAACATATTCACACATTTGCGCAAGCATGCGCGCACACACACACACACACACACACGAGTAGCAAGGCCAGGGGCAGCCCTGCAAACTGTGCCGTAATAGAGAGAGTGTAGAATGTGGAGGGGTCAGGGACTAGGCCAGGGTTCATACATAGGCCCACCCACATGTAGACTCACTCAACTCCATACAGACAGACAGAGGCTTACAGTTTCCCAGATGCAGATTAAGCGTAGGCCTACTCATGGCCTAAAGAAACATGCTCAATAGAGAAACTCCACTGAAAGAAGGTCTGGATAAACAAAATAAGTCTATAATCACTGCATGGCGGAGAAACAGACTCTATTCTACCCAAGGTGTTACCCATCAGAGTTATTGAGACAGTCAGTGGGCAGAGCTGTCACCATAGTCTAGTCAGAGTCTAAACAGACAGTACAGCAGTTTGAATCGCCTCCAGATTATCTTCACTCATTCAGAATGTTGAAATGCTCCTCTACAGTCCGAAAATAGGCTTGTTCCCTGCTGCTCTCCTCGTCACACCAGCAGCCTGTCCTCTCCTCTCAGCCCAGTATCCAGAAGCCATCAGCAGCCCTGGCCCCCTGCTGGGACAGTCTGGCTGGCTGACCGACAATATCCAGAGTTAACAACAGCCATGATGTCAAGAATCAGAAGACAGATGTAGTCGTTTTGACAGAGAGAGAGAGTAGAGTATTACGATCTTATATTGTAAACTCTTTTCAATGGCCAAAGTAACATGGAGTCAGATGGTATTCTACAGTTGTGAGTGAACACCAGGAGAACAACTTTGGTCTGATGCCTCCACATCAATAACTTATTCATCTGCTATCATGCTGAATCCTTTCAATACCCTCTCTATTTATAAGCAATACCTTTCAAATATTTATAAGTCAGTGTAAGCGGGTAATTTGTGACTGACTAATGATCCTTACAGTCTGTCTAATTCCAGCAATTGAAAAGGGATTAGTCTGTTTTCATGTCTTAAAGGCCCTTGAATACCAACCACCATCATTAGACATTCACACTGACACAGAACATTACAGGAACGCTAATAAAAGTGTGTAGTTTAATTAAGGCTAACGTTTCTTCACATAATAAAGCACCGCGCTGAACACCGTGAGCCTGGCGTATCTGGTGATTTGTATTACACCCCCGCAATGTAATTAATAAGACAACAATATCGGTGCGCAGTGCCCGTGGTTTGGAATGCCAACGGCAAACCCATGCAGCTAATGTACAAAGCCACTAATAAACAATATGGAAATAGAGGGACCCAGATGAGCCCCTGAGGGCCAGGCCATTCTGATGCGTAATTACAATCACACTGTATTAATGAACACAGAACACTTATTCTCTGAAACGTGAGAAAGAACAAACCGTATTATATAGAGAGAGCAGACAGAGCTCAAAGCCAAGTCCTTCAGCACTTTGGGGAAACGGATTTGAATCGGAGAGAGGATACACAGTGGCCTCCCATACATCACGGACAGAAGGTCATTGCTGATATGGAGAGGCTTTGATAGCTATTATCAGGCAGCACAAACAATGAAGGGTGTTGATAATAAGCGTATGAGAGTGGTCTTTGTGGGTGGGGTCTCTGTAGAGGCAGCCCCTCTGGTGTGAACAGAGCCAGGCACGCTGTGGCTCCTCCCTCTGGCTGGTGTGGCCATGTAGTCATTAGCTAGTGATAAGACAGGACAACAAGGAGGCAGGGAGGAGGAGAGAGGGATGTTTACTGGAACAGAGCTGGCTCTGACTGGAATATACGAGGTGTACAGTGAATCTCAACCTAATGCTCAGGTACACTGCATTCTCGCAGTCATTAGGATGGCAGAATTGTGGCAGGAATCCTGAATGATTTCACCTTTGAGTGAAGCATTCAACACAATCACTACCCTGGCAAATATGTGAGATGTGTTAATGCATGGCATGTCAACATTATGTCGGCCATGATAGTAACAATTATTCAGTCTGCAGTCTAATGTTGTTTTCTGTGTGATTGACAGCTGCATCCGCCAGCCCTTGGAGTGCAGCCAGGCGTTAACGCCCTGCATGAGCGATCATGGGGTCCGCCCCCGAACCCGGGCTGCTGGGCCGGTGGGGCGTCCCACTACCACGACACGTTTAGGAAGTGGCAGAGGCCAGGGATTGTCTCTGGCCAGCAGGGAAGATGGAGAGACACCAGGATAGACAAAAGGAGGAGAGGATGAACGTGAGGGCTGAGGCCTCTGTCTCTTTCATTAGAGAGGAGCCGTCTAGACATCAATGTTCCACAGGAGAGCAGGGCCTCTTTTAAAGATGACTTTGAGAAAGTCTTTGCTGGGAAAATAGGGGTGGGGGTCAAAGTCAGTGATCAGTATAGGCACCACAATACTAAGGTAAAACTGAATGTCTAAATAAACCTACATTCATCTCAAATCACATTCTGTGACATTAAGATACATCAATCACAATATTGTGATCACAATGTTTTGTATACAGTTTGTGTTTTCTGGTGTCTTCCTACACAAAATAGCAGGTGCAATGTGTGCATGTGTGAATGTGTGTGCACACATGCGTATCTGTGCTTTGTGGTGTACCTTCCTTTCCACAGCAGCAGCACAGGGAGACGGTGGGGGGTGGGGAGGAGAGGGTAATGAGCCACGGCTCTATTTTGAACACGTACTTACTGGTTCTTTAATAAACCTTTGACCCCCCCATGGGGTCATATATCCCAAAACAACTGTGCAGCTCCGCCACCCACAGAGCCTGCTGCCTGGCTGTCACAGTCACAGAGAGGCTCTGTCTCACACCAACTGCTCTGTACCCAATACCCTTGTGCCCTCATATAATTATTGGTGGTATGTTTGTAAGAGGTTCTCTCCCTTTTAACCTCTGCTCCTTAGCTGAATGTATGTGCTAAACTGGACAACCATCGGCTCTCATATAAGAATGCGTGTATTTACACTCCTGCATACTGTACATGTAATGTATTGTTATACAGTGAGGCCATATTTCTTTCCCGTGCATGATTATATAGCACCTCTGCACTGTTTATTCTATTTGTTTGCCTAATGCAATGATTGCGTACTGTTATGATGGTCCTGCATTGAGTCACATTCATTACCTAAACCTGCACTGACATTTGAAATATGCACCTGCAGTGCTCCTTCTAGAATGTTACATCAGGTTCCTGTTATAAAGATACACTCAGACATTAAACTTGATGGGAACATTTGTACATTTTGTCTTGCAAATAGTGTTATTAAAATGTCTAACTAATTGCAGGATGTAATGGCCCGAATATAGACATATAGACCTATTCAGATTTTAGAAATATTTAGTTACCTCGCATAAAAGATGTGATATACAGTAACCTGGGTAGAAAGATGCTCTACAGCGTGTGACCATTTTAGATAATCCTATTCCCAAAATAAGTTATTGTTTTGTATAGCTTTGTTTGTAGATGCTTCCTCTCCTTACCTGCACATTAATCCCTGTATCTAACCCTCTCTAAAAACAGTTCACCGAAGGCAGATGGGTCACTCTTCTGTTATTTAGTTGTTGATGGAAAATGTGTTCATCCTTGTCGTCTGTTCATCCATTGAGCACTGGCATTGGACTGAGTAGCGGGTGGAGGGGACCAGACGGTGGCACATTTGCATGAGAAAGTGTTTATGGTACCCTATCTCTCCCCTCTCCTCTCAGGCAGTGCATTTTGAATCAGTCTTGTTGGCTTTCTGGCCCTCTAGATGAGGGGAGGGGTCAGGAGGGCAGCCTATTACAACGCCCCCTATCACTTCTATGTCACTCAGACCCCGTCACATGACCCTTTGTCAACCAGAAGGGCGACAGCCCTCTTAAGAATAATCAAATTAGTTATCAATAAGCTCCATAACTCTGGATGTAATTGGCTTTTTATGGACAGAGGAGGTGTGCAGCTGGTGGCAATGATTGAGGTGACACACACACACATAAATACACAAAGGTGTGCGAAAGAATGATGGGATGGAGAATAATGCAGTCTCTAGGGGGTACTCTCTCTTCAAACCCTCAACCAAAATCCTAATTGAATTAGCGGAGCTACATTGAGAGAACTGGGAGGGCAGTGTATTATTGAAAATTTTGTGCATTATTTTGGCTCCTTTTTGGTCAAACTTGAGTCCAAAGTAGTTTAGATAATACTTGATCGTGACATTTCCTCAACTAAAATAATTGTTTTGAATATTTCATTTTTAATGAATACAACCAAGAATTGGCCCATATGGCCACTCCACTGACATGTGCGTGAGGTATATCACCTTCACGTACGAGGTGTCCTAATCTTATATTATGTGTAAATTGCAACATCCCTCCTAGCTGCTATCAGACAACTCACCCTTCTGAATTGTTCTTTCCCCAATATCAATTCTCCTCACCCTGCAGAATCGTTCTCCCCAAGGCTCCTAGCTACAGCCAGAGCCACAGTGCTGCCTCGCTACATTAGCTGATCGTCCAGCACCAGGGCCCGGGCCCTCCTAATGAGACGGGGGCGTGGGGCCCTGTAGCTCGTTCATCATCCTGCTCCCTCCAATCCCAAGCCCTTTTATCAAGCCCCCTGTCATCTCCACCAACATTAATCAGCTGTCCGCTGAGGCACAGGCTCTGATAATGCCCTATTAGTCGCCATGCTGCAGAGTCATTACGGGCCAATGAAAAGGCCAAGGAATTACATCCCCAAGACGCTCACAGAGCGCGCTCAGACAGCGCGACTGGTATGGCCCGGATATTAGTGTTAGCTAGCAACAATGGCTCAGGTTCTGAGAGAGGAAAGGTCCTGCTTGGCTTGTTTGCTCTCTCACTCTCTCTGGAAAAATACTATTCGGTAATACTGAAGGGATGAGAATATTTCAAAGTAAGACCAAATAGTCAATTTTCTGTAAATAAAATCTTCGACTACCAACTAAAGAACATGAACCAAAAGCTAACCCTGGACAGAGATAATTTACATCCCCATCTTATCAGACAAAACATCACAATGTATTCTAAACAAATATGTCCTTTCAGTTCCTCCGCACCCATCTTACAGCTAGCTCCCTGCAATAACTCATTCATTATCACCATCAAGATCAACACTATGATCCACACTCTTAGAACATAGGGTTCCAAAGGGGTTCTTCAGCTGTCCCCATAAGATAACCCTTTTTGGTTCCAGGTAGAATCCTTTTGGATCCATGTAGAACACTCTGTAGAAAGGATTCTAATGGGTTCTACCTGCAACCAAAAAGGGTTCTTCAAAGGATTCTCCTATGGGGACAGCCAAAGAACCCTTTAAGGTTCTAGATAGAAAAAAAAAGAGTGCATGGTTATGAATATCATCAGAGCCATGCTGAACATATCCCCACCGTCAAAATATGGTGCTTTGGATCTTAATGGTAATTATCTGAGATATGCGTTCACTTCCCTTTATGATTATCTCTGTGTATGCTTGAGTGATCTGGCATTAGAGGTAGCATAACATCCATCATGGGGAGACACAGGGAGATTAGCAGGGTTAGTCGTGTGATAGATAGCCCCTGATAGGCTAATGATAAGCTTCTTAGTGTCCATGTAGCCAGCCTGGTTCTGAGCTCCACTAACCATGCAGATGAGAGCCCATTTGTATTCATTAGACCATGGAGGTCCTGTCTCTCTCTTTCATTCTCTCTTTCTTCCCCTCTATCTATAGCCCCGTTTATACCTGGTGCTAACATAAGTCCTTTGTCCTGATCTTGTCTACATTCTGATTGTGCCCACATTTCCAGAAATGTGTCTACACGTGGTATTAAAATATGTTTGTTATCCGTCCACTGTGTCTACCTTGTGACCATATTTCCTGTTCCTTTCCTTTATGCAAATTATTTCATAGTTATTCATTCAAAATATTATTTCTTTATTTAAACTGATGTAATCAGCCAATGATGCCACCTGTCAATGATTTTAGAGAGCGGAATAATGATGATTTAAACAGTTTTTCTGTCCAGATCTGTCGACACTTGTAAGATATAGAGACACAATGTGTGTCTAACTACCTTAGGAGGTGGGCAGGATGATCTGATCACAATCAGATCACAATATGTCTTTTGATTGTCTACACCTGTCTAAAAATGTGGGCCCAATCTGAATATGGACAAGATCAGGACAAAGGAATCAAGTTAGAACCAGCTATAAATGTGGCTTTTGTCTCTCTACCTCTCCATGAACATAAAAGGGTAAAATCTCTGCGGAAATTAAATCAGCACTACAATTCTAGAAAACCTATAAAAACCTGAATTCCTGGAAGATACAAAAAAAGCTGTATGTTTAAATTGACCAGGTAGACTTTCCTGAGAGACGTTGTTCCCGTCAGTGTCAAAACGCAGCCTGTAAGTCTAGACTGACTGAGACTATCTCTTCTCTGGCCTTGTAGATGAATGGTGTGCATCTGACAGCTCAGCTTGTTCTGAGGGCTGATAGCATCTCCACACCGGCCCAGGCCCTGAGGTGAGGTGAGTCTAGCCTTATACTACAGTATGTCAAGCTGCTGCTGTGACACTGAACAGAGTGCTGGCCGCAGGCTACGTGTCGAGTCATGTGCCACAGGCAGGTGGACACACCCCTGACTCTGTAAAGTGTATCTACTACCTGTAATGGTTCCTGTGATCCATAATCATTAAGCTTTTAGAACAGCTGGAAGAGAACTGAGCCATAGACAAAAGAGGGAAAGGACTGTGATATTCCTCTCTTCACTACATGCTGCCAATGTTCATTGTTGATATTGTTGCTGAGAGTAAACCAGGAAACATGTTGGCCAATTAACTAGCTGTGTTGTCATTCAGACAGTAGACAACAGGTTAGATGACGTTTGATATTCTAATTAGTCCAGCAGGGTATTACAACATGTTGGTTCCAAACAGTTACCTCTGAAGGCAGGCAAGGCACAAACACACACTTTCTGTCAGTAGATCTCTTTCCTAATGACAGCAAGGCACAAACACACACTTTCTGTCAGTAGATCTCTTTCCTAATGACAGCAAGGCACAAACACACACTTTCTGTCAGTAGATCTCTTTCCTAATGACAGCAAGGCACAAACACACACTTTCTGTCAGTAGATCTCTTTCCTAATGACAGCAAGGCACAAACACACACTTTCTGTCAGTAGATCTCTTTCCTAATGACAGCAAGGCACAAACACACACTACTGTTACTGCAGGCTAGGTCCCTTTCCTAATGACAGCAAGGCACAAACACACACTACTGTTACTGCAGGCTAGGTCCCTTTCCTAATGACAGCAAGGCACAAACAAACACTACTGTTACTGCAGGCTAGGTCCCTTTCCTAATGACAGCAAGGCACAAACACACACTACTGTTACTGCAGGCTAGGTCCCTTTCCTAATGACAGCAAGGCACAAACACACACTACTGTTACTGCAGGCTAGGTCCCTTTCCTAATGACAGCAAGGCACAAACACACACTACTGTTACTGCAGGCTATGTCCCTTTCCTAATGACAGCAAGGCACAAACACACACTACTGTTACTGCAGGCTAGGTCCCTTTCCTAATGACAGCAAGGCACAAACACACACTACTGTTACTGCAGGCTAGGTCCCTTTCCTAATGACAGCAAGGCACAAACACACACTACTGTTACTGCAGGCTAGGTCCCTTTCCTAATGACAGCAAGGCACAAACACACACTACTGTTACTGCAGGCTAGGTCCCTTTCCTAATGACAGCAAGGCACAAACACACACTACTGTTACTGCAGGCTAGGCCCCTTTCCTAATGACAGCAACAGAGAAGAGCACCCAACTAGCAACTTTTTTAGAAGAAGTGAGCAGGTTATTTATCATTTCATCAACACAGCCCATCCCAGCCAGGTGATTTATGGGACATCAACAGCTCAGGATGTGGAGTCGTCTGCAGACAGAGGAAAGGTGTTTATCTGCTGCTGTCTGGATGAAGGGGAGGGAGGACAAGACACTCGACTTGGCTGTAACCGTCCGGTGTGATCTTTAATATACACCCTTCAGACAGTTTGGGTCTGTCCTCCAGACCTACTCTGATGAGGCCAAGAGATCAGAGTGAACTGAAGTTCAAGATTTCAACAGGCTTGTTGCTGCTGACTTACACTTTACACTCCACCTAGTGTGTCAAAAGGCCACTAAATTAGTGAAATAATGCTTCTCACTTTGTCTCTTTCTATGAAAATTCCTGACAACTCAAACAAATCTTCTTCCTCAAAACAAATTTAGTCAGATGCCAGTGTGAGGCAACGTTACCTTGTGACCTGAAACCCTATGGAGAAGAGACCTCTATCTATCGCTGCGTCTGTGCAGTGTCAGGGTGTGTGATGGAGGGTATTAGTCAGGACCTCTGTGGAGGAGAACAGGAGGTCTGTCATTACCACGGGACCAGGAAGGGATTACTACGCCTGAATTATCTGCACTGATAAGGACAGAAGGATGAGCCACAGACATCCTCCACTCTGACCCTGTTCCCCCGTACAAACATTTGATGTACAACATCTTGGGGTTGTGTCTGTCTCTGTAATTGGAGTCAAATGCAAGATCCAAAAGTTCACAAATATCACAGACAGAGACCATAGATTTATCTCCAAACCCCAACATACTAAATTAGCCAAATACCCACAACCAAATAGTGAGCAAACAAAACACACACTCTACTCGCATCACTGGATCAAAAAGCAGAGATGAGCTGCAATGTGAATGCCACGACAGATGTACGTGACGCACTAGAGAAGCGATGCAAGACAAACAGGCCAACATGGGTACAGAGAAGCGCCAAGGGGAAATGGTGCTCTAATTATACCATTCAATGGTTCCCGACGAAGGATGGCCTGCCTGTGTTTCTCTGCCTGCTGCTGTGCCGTGAGCCGCCGTTCAGCAGCACAGTCATACGCCCTGGGAGGAGACAGACACCCACCGTCTGCCTCCTCGGTATGTGTGAATGCTCCGTCGCCCGTCCTCCCCCACCTCGTCCTCCTCCCACCGTCGCCCCTCTTTCCCCCACTGTTGCCCGTCCTCCCCCACCGTTGCCCATCTTCCCCACCTTGCACGGGATACTTCCACTGAGATAATTAGTCTTTATTGCAGATGAGAGAGTGTGGTGCTGACAGCCAGTCAGCTCAGCAGACTACCTTTCATGTAGTGCTCAATATTGTGGCACCAACCAACCACACTTATCTTTGGCGCTGCTTTGATGCAGTGTAGTGTTACAAGGTGGTAAGGTTTTGTTTCTATGTTTGTGTTTGTACACTGAACAAAAACATAACCGAAACATGTAAAGTGTTGGTCCCATGTTTCATGAGCTGGAATGAAAGATCCCAGAAATGTTCCAAAAGCACAAATAGCTTATTTCTCTCAAATTTTGGGCACAAATTTGATTACATCCCTGCTTATGAGCATTTCTCCTTTGCCAAGATAATCTATCCACCTGGCAGGTGTGGCATGTCAATAAATTGATTAAACAGCATGGTCATTACACAGGTGCACCTTGTGCTGGGGACAATAATTGGCCACTCTAAAATGTGCAGTTTTGTCACACAACACAATTCCACAGATATCTCAAGTTTTATGGGTGCGTGCAATTTGCATGCTGACTGCAGGAATGTCCACCAGAGCTGTTGCCAGATAATTTAATATATACTTCTCTACCATAAGCCGCCTCCAACGTGGTACGTCCAACCGGCCTCACAACCGCAGCCCACGTATAACCACATCAGCCCAGAACCTCCACATCCGGCTTCCTTACCTGCGGGATCGTCTGAGACCAGCCACCTGGATAGCTAATGAAACTATGGGTTTGCATAACCGAAGTATTTCTGCACAAACTGTCTCAGGGAAGATCATTTGTGTTCTCACCAGAGTCTTGACCCGACCGCAGTTCGGCGTCGAAACTGACTTCAGTGGGCAAATGCTCACCTTTGATGGCCACTGGCACGCTGGAGAAGTGTGCACTCCTCAGATGAATCCCGGTTTCAACTGTACTGGGCAGATGGCAGACAGAGTGTATGGCGTCGTTTGGGTGAGCGGTTTCTAATGTCAACGTTGTGAACAGAGTGCTTCATGGTGGCAGTGAGGTTGTGGTATAGGGAAGCATAAGCTACGGACAATGAACACAATTGCATTTTATCGAGGATGCCCATTGTCATGCCATTCATCCGCCGCCATCAACTCATGTTTCAGTACGATAATGCAAGGCCCCATGTAGCAAAGATCTGTACACAATTCCTTGAAGCTGAAAATCTCCTAGTTTTTCCATGGCCTTCATACTCACTTCACATCACCCATTGAGGATGTTTGGGATGTTCTGGATCGACGTATACGGCAGCGTGCTCCAGTTCCCAACAATATCCAGCAACTTCGCACAGCCATTGAAAAGGAGTAGGACAACATTCCACAGGTCACAATCAACAGCCTGACCAACTTTATGCAAAGGAGATATGTCACGCTGCATGAGGCAAGTGGTGGTCACAACAGATACTGACGGGTTTTCTGATCCACGCCCCTACCTTTTTTAAAGGTATATGTGACCAACAAGTTAATATCTTTATTCCCAGTCATGAAATCCATAGACTAGAGGCTAATGTATTTCTTTGAATTTACTGATTTCCTTATACGAACTGTAACTCAGTAAAATCTTTGAAATTGTTTCATGTTGTGCTTTTATTTTTGTTCAGTGTATTTAGCTGCTCTTTGATCAAATAACTGTCTTTGTTTTGTCTGCTTGTAGTTTTTGTTATGTCTGTGTTTCAGTTGTTGTGTCTATGTTATTTGTTTGGTACATATTTAACCCATATTCAAACGCAACCCAAGCGTCTTTGGTGTGAGAAAATCTACTTGTCCCTCTCAACCTGATCTTCTACCTCACACACGTCTACAGAGAGCTCTTGACCTACCTCTGAACGGTAAATCTAATGAAAGGCAATGGCACTGCGATCAAGGGCTGGTTTCACAGCTGCTTTGGGCTCGAGTTCTATGTTCTTTGAACCACAACCACCAAAGGACGCTGGGTATTAGACTAAACACACACACAGTCCCCAAAGAATTGCTGGCCGTTTTGAGTTTTTCATATATTTTCTCTCCACATGAGCGAGGGGCACGGCACAGGAATTCTACCCCAGAACTTTTATTGATTCTGAGCACAGTCTATTAGAGCCCCCCGCTAGCCTTAACATTGAGTGCACTTGAACCAACACTGGATCGAACTGCCGTTTTTCATTATGTGAAATCCAGCTAGATGTGATTGAGTAATTCTCTCCAACTATTCTCAGTAGTCGAAAGGAGTCGTAACCACACAGATCTGATACCATATGAGAAAATATACAAAAAAAGTACAAGAAAAAAAACAATTTTTACCAGGTGATATTGTATGTATAGGCATTGAAACAAACAGTATGTCTCACTAAAGCCCAATGACCATATAAATGGACAGTCATCGATCACGTGACACCAATCATTCCTATGTGAAGAATTAATAGCGCATTGAAGCCAATAGGAGGTGGGCCGAAGCCGAAAAACATGAACCCCGTCGAGGGAGGATCTGATTTTTTGTATATGACAGTAAAACATTCTTAGGATTATTGGCACCTTCAATTCTTGCACATTTTCTCATAAAACGTATATTTGAATACTCTGTCCGCTCAGGTAAATTTGCCGAATTGCTAACCTTGGAACCAATCAGAACCACCGTACATACCCCTCGTGATAAAGGCAGCCAAAGGTCTGCTTCTATCTATGATGTAAGCATAGCCTCTTGTGAAAACACGAGCTGCTGTCTGATGAAGAGGAACAGATATAGCTAGCTCCGAAAGACTGCAATAAGATGAATATATTTTTTTAGAGTGCACTGGAAATATGCAGCATGATTTTCGAATTGTCTTTATCGTAAGAAGAGGTGACATGCTAGCTAGTATAGTTAGCTAACTAGCAAGCTAGCTACATTACTAAGGTTGCTGTGTTCTAAGTTAGGAGTCGTTTTACAGCTTGCATTGATGGTATCACGTTTCTATAGCTAAATAGTTAGATTACAAATAAAAAAATACTCTACCTGGTAGCAGTTTGTCGGAAGGCGATCTCTTTCAAGATGTCACCAGCTGTCTACTACCTTAGATATGGACAGATCTAGGGACAGATCTAAATTTACTGGGGGTGATTGGCTGGTCCAACTCAAGGTGTCGTAAAAACAATTATCACCATCCTCCCCTTTTTTTCACCCTCCCCCTCATAGAATTAACTCAAAATAATGTTTACGACCAAATATAACAATAACTACTGACCCTTTGTTTAGAAACATGGATATCAACTTTGCAACTTCAGCATGCTTTTGTGGCACAGTCGATGCCACACAGGGCCACGGGCCAGAAGGTTGGGGGTTCGCCGACCACTATAAACGAGCTCACTCTCCCTGCCTGTTTTATTCCACTACAAACAGAGCTGGCTGCAGACAATGATCAGCTTGGGGGAAATCAGATTTTCAACATTTTGATGCCATATTTATAATTATGTCAAATATATGCAACTCATTATCCACCAACAGATTTCTGTGCCAATGCACCACACAACCAATAAACAAAGCATAACAATTTCGGGCACTTCACTATCATGGTATATCATGGATTCAACATCACAATAAATAGACCATGTAAATCTCGACAAACAGAAAATACATCCCTCCCTACCTTGTAGGCGTACCCAGTATAGAAGGCTTGGCTTGACCATCTCCGAATGTCATTAAATGTGTGTGTTTTGTAACAGATGTTTCTTCCCATTCATCAATTGGCCGCTGCAGAGTTTGGATTGATTGATTGATATTATTTGCCAATTAAAAAAATACATAGTGTACAGTATATACACAAAGATTTATATAAGTGACCGGGATTGCACAATAAGGTTGGGGACTTATTTCCATTGTGATCCCTGTTTTTTTACATAAATACATATACAATTACATAAATAGACACATTACAGAGATAAAGACAAAAAAATGCTCAACCTCCAGATGAGTATGAGGGGAGAGTTTAAGTACAATTCTTACAAGCTTTTTTGGTTTGTAGCTTATTCTTTAGATGTTTGGGGCTGCTGGTGAACCATGATGTGCAGACATAATCAAAGTGACACTGGACTACCACACTAGCTAGGTTTCCATCCAATTGGTGACAGATTTTCATGTGAATATTCTGAAATCTTCAAATAAACAAAATTAATTTCCTTTCTGAAAATGTAGTGCCGAAAAACATGACAGGGAAGATTTTCATATACAAGACATTTGAGAAATTTACCAGACATCCATATGCATTCAGATCCAACCTGGCGCAGCCAGCGCTATCAATAAAGGGATACTGGCCAAATTAGCCACATTTACGTGTCCTTAAAAACAGCCTATAACACATTACAAAAAAAACAATTCCTTGTGTTTCGATGTGAAGCATATGCAACACTTGATAGCCTATTTTTGTAATAGTTTTTTAGGCTACTTTCCTAAAACCATAATTGTCAATCTCAAGGTTCAGTTGTCAGAGATTTGAGCACTAAATGTATCAGGGCATTGCATGCATAGGCGTATAGGCTTAGGTGTCCACTGTATGATAATAATATTTAATAAATATAAACTCAGAAAAAAAGAAACGTTCCTTTTTCAGGACCCTGTCTTTCAAAGATAACAGATCACAGATCTTCATTGTAAAGGGTTTAAACACTGTTTCCCATGCTTGTTCAATGAATCATAAACAATTAACGAACATTCACCTGTGGAACGGTCGTTAAGACACTAACAGCTTGCGGACGGTAGGCAATTAAGGTCACAGTTATGAAAACTTAGGACACTAAAGAGGCCTTTCTACTGACTGAAAAACACCAAAAGAAAGATGCCCAGGGTCCCTGCTCATCTGCGTGAACGTGCCTTAGGCATGCTGCAAGGAGGCATAAGGACTGCAGATGTGGCAAGAGCAATGAATTGCAATGTCCGTACTGTGAGACGCCTAAAACAGCGCTACAGGGAGACAGGATGGACAGCTGATCGTCCTCACAGTGGCAGACCACATGTAACAACACCTGCACAGGATCGGTACATCCAAACATCACACCTGCGGGACAGGTACAGGATGGCAACAACAACTACCCGAGTTACACCAGGAACGCACAATCCCTCCATCAGTGCTCAGACTGTCCACGATAGGCTGAGAGAGGCTGGACTGAGGGCTTGTAGGCCTGTTGTAAGGCAGGTCCTCACCAGACATCACCAGCAACAACATCGCCTATGGGCACAAACTCACCGTCACTGGACCAGACAGGACTGGCAAAAAGTGCTCTTCACTGACGAGTAGCGGTTTTGTCTCAACAGGTGTGATGGTCGGATTTGCGTTTCTCATTGAAGGAATGAGCGTTACACCGAGGCCTGTACTCTGGAGCGGGATCAATTTGGAGGTGGAGGGTCCGTCATGGTCTGGGGCAGTGTGTCACAGCATCATCGGACTGAGCTTGTTGTCATTGTGATCTTAATCCCATTGAGCACGTCTGGGACCTGTTGGATCGGAGGGTGAGGGCTAGGGCCATTCCCCCCCAGAAATGTCCGGGAACTTGCAGGTGCCTTGGTGGAAGAGTGGGGTAACACAGCAAGAACTGGCAAATCTGGTGCAGTCCATGAGGAGGAGATGCACTGCAGTACTTAATGCAGCTGGTGGCCAAACCAGATACTGACTGTTACTTTTGATTTTGACCCCCCCCCCCCCCCCCCATTATTCAATTTCTGTTAGTCACATGTCTGTGGAATTTGTTCAGTTGTTGAATCTTCTGTTCAAACAAATATTTACACATGTTAAGTTTGCTGAAAATAAACGCAGTTGACAGTGAGAGGATGTTTCTCTTTTTGCTGAGTTTATATATCCTTTATAAAGGAAGAGAAGCTTATGCCTAACCCCAGAGATATAAAGATATTCCCGTGGCATGCTATGACACCGACATACATTTCTTTAAATGTCAGATGGCTGCTGCATCTGCTATACAGATATAAACACGAGACTAAATTGTACATTTTCTATCAGAATATTTTGTATAAAGTTAAGGATTATATTGTTAGAATATAGCAGGAACTTTGGTAGGCCTGAAACAGTCTTCCTCACCTCAAGTTCAACTGTCGGAGTCAGTTGGAGCGCCGGGGCGCACTGCCTTCTTATCTTAGGCCTGCAGTAGCCAAAGCTTAATAGTCACACCATACCAAACATTTCTAAACTTTATTAGGGTAATATCAAAAGTTAGTCAAGGCATTGTTACAGGGAAAATACGAGCAGAGCAAATGTAAACCAGGGAAAAAATATATACTTAGAAAACAGCTCCTCTCTTGACAGAGATCGAGCTCGAGAGATTGAAGCAAATAGCTTTCTACTGCTCACCACCTACAAATGAAGTCGGTTAAGATTGCATTTCATAGAGACATAACATGGGCAGTTTGAGCTACTCCAGTCTAGTTCAGTGCTGCCCCCTCTCATTGAGCATCTCAAATTGAAGGCCAACCAGGGTACTACTGCAGGCTTCCAATAGCAACTAAATTAGCCTGAATTTTAAAAAATGATCCTTAACTTCTGTGTGCAATTTTAAAATAGTCAGTTCAAGGACATACTTCTGGTGTATTAGATGCAATTGATACCACGATGGTCTTAGAATATTTTTTTTTTTACACAAAGATTGCCATTTTTTCCATTCACTATAATTCGGGGAGATCTGGTTTTCTGCTAATGTCAAAGGCTGGTCAAGAGCAGCTTTGACTAGACACAGTTCAGTACCATAGATAAGACTACACTTAGGTTTAGACCAAGAGCAAATAAACACCAAGAGACCAAGAGCTCAAATAAACACTTCTACCATTGGCTACACAGGTTCTTTCAGTTTGAGTTTGAACAGAGGAATATGAAAGGAGGATCAGAGGCATGCTACAGTTCACAGTTTGTTTTTTCTCCCAATTTCAGCTTCCATACCCACTTTAGCATTAGCACAAATGGAGGACGGATAACAAATACAAACATTTATATCAAACAAAACAGGTTTCAGTGCATGTGGAGCATTTTAACATTATCTTTAGCTTAAATCATTATTTCATCAAGCTAACACTTCTCTTAGCAAAACCCTCGGCTTCCAACGCTCTGTCACAGCTTTAATCAACATCACTTCCCTCTAACCTGAGCCTTCCCCTGGACAGCCACGCTTCAAACAAGGGTTATAAACAGAGCCAAACACATTGCTCCATGAAACATCAATTAAGAATCAATTAGGAACACTCAATTAGGGCAAAAGCATACACAGTAATTAAGGGCATTCGTCACACCTGGGACACTTACAATGTCTTCAGTACAGCGGTCGGTCTTGAACTTCCGTGGCTTCAATGAGAGGGGGTAGTTGTTTTCCCCTTACAAACAGTAGCTCTCTGCATCTATGATGTCACCATAGTGTCATGAACTTAACATTCTCTTTGACAGGTTAGTATTATGACTTTATGTAATCTAGTAGGGGTCGGAGACATACAGCTCTGTTATGGCTATTCTATGTCCACTGACTGACTTGTCTGATGGATGTGGCCAAAAAACTTGAATAAGTATCTGCCTAAATGAGGCTAAATGGTTGGCAAAGAGTTATAAGTGTTGATAGGTAATGGTGTTGAAGAGAATGACAGTGAACGACAGATTCATATTTACTACTGGCTAGCTCTAAGTGTTGACCTGAAATGTCTGTTAGATCAGTGTAAATATGTTGAGGCGAACTTGGCCAGTTTATGTCCCTAATGAGCTTATCTTCTGTAACTGATGAGAGTTTCTTTCAAGGTTCCTCTGAAGGGTGCAGAGTGACACATGATCCCATCTCTTTCTCCAACGTTAACACAATGTATCTTGTCTTCATATTTATTTTACTCTGTATGGGCAAAACTCTGGCATTGCTCTTCATCTGGGGTGTCAGACATAAGTCTGCTGTGACTATGATGAAGAAAAAAAATCCCTAATTTTTCAACAAAAGTATTCCTACATGGCCAAAGTTCCTGGGCCAAATCACTTTGAGCATGGTGTCTATGAAAACCAGGCATACAGTGGAATCTAAGCCTCCACAGCTTCTGAATAACAGAAAGATATTTTAGGGACATGTCTGCATTTCTGGTGTCAGGGCATCGGGTATCTAAACATTGCCAGAGTTCATTTGGACTAACATTGCGTCATGTGACATATTTTTCATAATGTACAGCAGACCACTGCAAAAGAATAAGGTCCAAAAATGATTTTGTTCAATATAAAATACATTTTCTCTGTGTTTTTCTAGGAATATAGGCATGGACATTGATACGCCTTTCACTTAAAAAATGTATGTGTTTGATTTATGGTAAATGTAAAACAGCTTCTAAGATTGAGCAATGAGGTGGTGCTGAGTTGAGTTCTGCATTGCTGAGCTGATATTTTGTGTTCAAAGGTATGCCTGTGATGGTGAAAAGGGGAAGAGGCAAAACTACATTGGCACACATAATTCTGTCAGAATTCTGGTGACAGGGATGCAAATAGTTCTCAAACCTTCAAGAGCATGTGACCTTCATATCACTAACACTCTGCCACTCCATGTACGGTAACCACGTCTCAGATTATGCCGGACAGTCCCGCGTTTTGGCCCTTTGTCTCGCGTCCTGCAACCAAACAATCATATCCCGTATTTTATCAACAAATTTAAACACCACTAATTTAGAAAAAAAGGTTGATTTGGCCGTTATTTCAGTCCGACCTGTCTCTTGCAGTCACACTGTGCTTATGAAAATATATACACTACCGTTCAAAAGTTTGGGGTCACTTAGAAATGTTGTTTTTGAAATAAAAGCAATTTGTCCATTAAAATAACATCTAATTTATCATAAATAGTGGAGACATTGTTAACGCTGGAAACAGCAGATTTTTCTTATGGATTATCTACATAGACATAGAGAAGCCCATTATCAGCAACCATCACTCCTGTGTTCCAATGGCACGTTGTGTTAGCTTATCCAAGTTTGTCCTTTTAAAAGGCTAACTGATCATTAGAAAACAATTTTGCAATTATGTTAGCACAGCTGAAAACTGCTGTCCTGATTAAAGAAGCAATAAAACTGCCCTTCTTTAGATTAGTTGAGTATCTGGAGCATCCGCATTTGTGGGCTTGATTACGGCTCAAAATGGCCGGAAACAAAAAACTTTCTTCTGAAACATGTCAGTCTATAATTGTTCTGAGACATGAAGGCTATTCCATGCGAGAAATTGCCAAGAAACTGAAGATCTCGTACAACACTGTGTACTACTCCCTTCACAGAACAAAGCAAACTGGCCCTAACCAGAATATAAAGGAGTGGGAGGCCCCGTTGTTGAGCAAGAGGACAAGTACATTGGAGTGTCTAGTTTGAGATACAGGCACCTCACAAGTCCTCAACTGGCAGCTTCATTAAATAGTACCCGCAAAACACCAGTCTCAATGTCAACAGTGAAGAGGCGATTCCGGGATGCTGGCCATCTAGGCAGAGTTGCAAAGGAAAAGCCATATCGCTGTCCAGTGTCTGTTCTTTTGCCCATCTTAATATTTTATTTTTATTGGCCAGTCTGAGATATGGCTTTTCCTTTGCCACTCTGCCTAGAAGGCCAGCATCCTGGAGTCGCCTCTTCACTGTTGATGTTGAGACTGGTGTTTTGCGGGTACTATTTAATGAGGGGCCTGTTTCTCAAACTAGACACTAATGTACTTGTCCTCTTGCTCAACAACGGGGCCTCCCACTCCTCTTTCTATTCTGGTTAGAGCCAGTTTGCGCTGTTCTGTGAAGGGAGTAGTTGTATGAGATCTTCAGTTTCTTGGGAATTTCTCGCATGGAATAGCCTTCATTTCTCAGAACAAAAATAAACTGACAAGTTTCAGCAGAAAGTTATTTGTTTCCGGCCATTTTGAGCCTGTAATCAAACCCACAAATGCTGATGCACCAGATACTCAACTAGTCTAAAGAAGGCACGTTTTATTGCTTCTTTAATCAGGACAGTTTTCAGCTGTGCTAACATAATTGCAAAATGGTTTTCTAATGATCAATTAGCCTTTTAAAATTATAAACATGGATTAGGATGTGCCATTGGAACACAGGAGTGATGGTTGCTGATAATAGGCCTCTGTATGCCCATGTAGATATTCCATTAAAAACTCTGTTTTCTAGCTACAATAATAATTTACTACATTAACAATGTCTACACTGTATTTACGATACATTTTATATTTTAATGGATAAATGTGCTTTTCTTTCAAAAACAAGGACATTTCTAAGTGACCCCAAACTTTTGAACGGTAGTGTATATGTTTTCATAAGCGCAACGTGACTGCAAGAGACAGGTCGGAATGTGACTGAAATAATGGACAAATCAACCTTTATTTTCTAAATTAGTGGTGTTTAAATTTGTTGATAAAGTACAGGACATGATTATTTGGTTGCAGGACTCAACTAGTCTAAAGAAGGCAAGTTTTATTGCTTCTTCAATCAGAACAACAGTTTTCAGCTGTGCTAACATAATTGAAAAATGGTTTTCTAATGATCAATTAGCCTTTTAAAATGATAAACTTGGATTAGCTAACACAACGTGCCATTGGAACACAGGAGTGATGGCTGCTGATAATGGGCCTCTACACCTATGTAGATATTCCATAAAAATCTGCTCTTTCCATTTTATTCATATAGGCTACACTGTCCCACAAATCACAATATTGTCCTGCATTTGGGTATTTTAAATATGGTCACCCTAACTCTGTGTGTGTGTGTGTGTGTGTGTGTGTGCGTGCGTGCGTGCGTGCGTGCGTGCGTGCGTGCGTGGAGCATATAGACCATACTGACATCAAGCAGGCAGACAGACTAGTATGATATCTTATTCAACAACCTCTCACTGTCTCACTCCATAATTAGAAGCTCATCCAAGTTCTCCAAATATCAACTTTTGAAGTTAACTTTAGGCGCTCATTCCGAATGGTTAAGGTAAGTGTTAAGGTTTGGCAGAGGGTTAAAACCAAAAATAAAAAAACAGTGCCCAAGACTGGGATGGAACACACAACTTTTTGAGCCAGACTCATGGGGTTACACCATCCACAATGCCCCAGCAAAACCCAACCATACTCAACATGAATGGCGCTCACTGTTGCCCCAAGTGGACGGTTTTAAAGGCATTTCCGGTCGTACTCAGGACATGGATAGACGTCCAATTTTGACGTCAATCTTGAACAACCTGGCTGATGTTATTGTACCTGAGGGGCACTGACAAGATATTGGCAGGGGTGGGCAATTCCAGTCCGTGAGGACCTGATTGGTGTCACAGGTTTGCCTCAGCCCCAACTAACACACCTGACTCCAATAATCACCTAATCATGATCTTCAGTTTGGAATACAATTTGATTAATCAGCTGTGTTTGCTAGGTATGGAGAAAAAGTGTGACACCAATCAGGCCCTCGAGGACTGGATTTGCCCACCCCTGGTAGTGCAAGTGAGTGCAAACTCAGGGTGTACGGCCCTTTGCTCACCAATGGAGGCAGGCTACTCCCATGCACGTACACAAAATGGTTAAATCAACATTGTTTCAGTGTAATTTGTCTACGTATTGTGATGTGGAGAATACATTGGATTTGAAAAAAGTAATCAACTGTCATTTTTATCCACAGGATTATTTCATTATGGTAACCAATTTTCAACATAGACAAACCTTGTATAAAATATGTTGAATTTGTTCCTTTTGAAACAACGTCAGATCTTCAACGTAATATCCACTAAAACAAAAACAAATAGGATGGGTAGCACCTCCTACTGGAGAGTTGATCTATCTACAGCTATCCCATTGGTCTCCCATCAAGGGTTTTAGCCAAGCCCAGCATTAATATTTGTCACTGACTATTACCAATGTGCTATCGTGAGAATTACTGTTGAGAACTATCCAGTTAACAGATTCACTGTTGTTATCAAAGTCATTCCAAAGGGTAGGATCAACAGAGCAAATTAAATGTAACCATACAATATCAAGCATATATCATCAATGGGGCTATTTAGCCCTATATAGCATTTGGGAAGTCATCAACAGCTAATGCTTAAATTCAGCCCAGGATTAAACTAAAAATAGACAATACATACAGTGCATTTGGAAAAGTATTCAGACCCCTTGACTTTTTCCACATTTTGTTACGTTACAGCCTTATTCTAAAATTGATTAAATAGTGTTTTTCCCTCATCAATCTACACACAATACCCATAATGACAAAGCAAAAACAGTTTTTTAGAAATAGTTGCAAATGTATAAAAAAACAACTGAAATATCAAATTTACATTTTTACATTTTTACATTTTACATTTACATTTACAAATGTACATTTACTGAGTACTTTGTTGAAGCACCTTTGGCAGATATAACATCCTTGAGTCTTCTTGGGTATAATGCTACAAGCTTGGCACACCTGTATTTGGGGAGTTTCTCCCCTTCTTCTCTGCAGATCCTCTTAAGCTCTGTCAGGTTGGATGGGGAGTGTCACTGCACAGCTATTTTCCGGTCTCTCCAGAGATGTTTGATCTGGTTCAAGTCCTGTCTCTGGCTGGGCTGCTCAAGGACATTCAGAGACTTGTCCCAAAGCCACTCCTGCGTTGTCTTGGCTGTGTGCTTAGGGTGGTTGTCCTGTTGGAAGGTGAACCTTTGCCCCAGTCTGAGGTCCTGAGCACTCTGGAGCAGGTTTTCATCAAGGATCTCTCTGTACTTTGCTCCGTTCATCTTTCCCTTGATCCTGACTAGTCTCCCAGTCCCTGCAGCTGAAAAACATCCCCACAGCATGATGCTGCCACCACCATCCTTCACCGTAGGGATGGTGCCAGGTTTCCTCCAGATGTGACACTTGGCATTCAGGCCAAAGAGCAATCTTGGCTTCATCAGACCAGAGAATCTTGTTTCTCATAGTCTGAGAGTCCTTTAGGTGGCTTTTGGCGAACTCCAAGCGGGCTGTCATGTGCCTTTTACTGAGGTGTGTCTTCCGTCTGACTACTCTAACATAAAGATCTGGTTGATGGAGTGCTGCAGAGATGGTTGTCCTTCTGGAAGGTTCTCCCATCTCCATAGAGGAACTCTGTGGTCACCTCCCGGACCAAGGCCCATCTCCCCGATTGCTCAGTTTGGCCGGATGGCCAGCTCTATGAAAGAGCCTTGGTGGTTCCAAACTCTTTCAATTTTAGAATGATGTTGGCAACTGTGTTCTTAGGCACCTTCAATGCTGCAGAAATGTGTTGTTACTCTTCCCCAGATCTGTGCCTCGACACAATCCTGTCTCAGAGCTCTACGGACAATTCCTTCGACCTAATGGCTTGGTTTTTGCTCTGACATACACTGTCAACTTTGGGACCTTAGATAGACAGGTGTGTGCCTTTCCAGATCATGTCCAATCAATTGAATTTACCACAGGTTGACCCCAAGTTGTAGAAATATAAGGATGATGAATGGAAACAGGATGCACCTGAGCTCAATTTCGAGTCTCATAGCAAAGGGTCTGAATACTTATGCAAATAAGGTATTTATGTTTTTTA
Organism: Salvelinus fontinalis; assembly: GCF_029448725.1. Taxonomy (NCBI): domain Eukaryota; kingdom Metazoa; phylum Chordata; class Actinopteri; order Salmoniformes; family Salmonidae; genus Salvelinus; species Salvelinus fontinalis. The sequence continues at coordinate 18,827,305 of NC_074687.1, forward strand.
TTTTTAATAAATTTGCAAAAATGCCTAAACATGTTTTCACTTTGTCTTTATGGGGTACTGTCTGTAGATTGAGGAGGGGAATTCTTTTTAAAAATCAATTTTAGAATAAGGCTGTAACAAAATGTGGAAAAAGTCGAGAGGTCTAAATACTTTGTGAGAATGCATAGTATAGGCCTAGGGTTTCAAGTGTTGGTTGATTTCAAATGGCATCTACAAGTTAATTATAAATATGTTTGATTCACATCTCCATCTAGACCAAAAATATAAATTAAAGAATAGGATTAAGCCAGTAACTCAGATGGAACTGTCCAAGCAGTAGATACAGCTCCTTTAAATGTTGATATTTGGTTGCATTGTCAACCAAACACAATTCAATATTATGCTGAACAAAAATATAAGTGCAACATGCAACAACTTCATATAAGGAAATCAGTCAATTTAAATAAATAAATTAGGCCCCAATCTATGGATTTCACATGACTGGGAAAACAGATATGCATCTGTTGGTCACAGATACCTTAAAAAAAGGTAGGAGCGTGGATCAGAAAACAGTCAGTAGGGTCTCCCGGGTGGCGCAGTGATCTAGGGCACTGCATCGCAGCGCTAGCTGCGCCACCAGAGACTCTGGGTTCGCGCCCAGGCTCTGTCGCAGCCGGCCGCGACCGGGAGGTCCGTGGGGCGACGCACAATTGGCCTAGCGTCGTCCAGGTTTGGCTGGTAGGGATATCCCTGTCTCATCGCGACTCCTGTGGCGGGCTTGGTGCGGCTTGGGTGTGCGGCTTGGGTTGGGTTGTGTTTCGGAGGACGCATGGCTTCGACCTTGGTCTCTCCCGAGCCCGTACGGGAGTTGTGGCGATGAGACAAGATAGTAATTACTAGCAATTGGATACCACGAAAATTGGGGAGAAAATTTAAAATAAATAAACAGTCAGTATTTGGTGTGACCACCATTTGCCTCATGCAGCTCGACACATCTCCTTTGCATAGAGTTGATCAGACTGTTGATTGTGGCCTGTGAAATGTTGTCCCACTCCTCTTCAATGGCTGTGCGAAGATGCTGGATATTGGCGGGAACTGGAACACGCTGTCGTACACGTCGATCCAGAGCATCCCAAACGTCCTCAATGGTGAGTATGCAGGCCATGGGAGAACTGGGAGATTTTCAGCTTCAAGGAATTGTGTACAGATCCTTGCTACATGGGGCCATGCATTATCATGCTGAAACATGAGTTGATGGCAGCTGATGAATGGCATGACAACAGGCCTCAGGATCTTGTCACGGTATCTCTGTGCCTTCAAAATGCCATAACCCCATTCTGTTCACAATGTTGACATCAGCAAACCGCTCGCCAACACGACGCCATACACGTGGTCTACGGCTGTGAGGCCGGTCGAACGTACTGCTAAATTATCTAAAATGACATTGGAGGCGGCTTATGGTAGGGAAATGAACATTAAATTATCTGGCAACGGCTCTGGTGGACATTCCTTAAGTCAGAATTACAATTGCACTCTCCCTCAACTTTAGACATCTTTGTGGTGCACCTGTGTAATGATCATGCTGTTTAACCAGCTTCTTGATATGCCACACCTGTCAGGTGGATGGATTATCTTGGCAGGAGAAATGCTCACTAACAAGGATTTCTGCCCCAAAAAATATAGAAATAAGCTTTTTGTGGGTATGGAAAATTTCTGGGATCTTTTATTTCAGCTCGTGAAACATTCAACACTTTACATGTTGGGTTTATATTTTTGTTAAGTGTACTTTTGTAAGACAGTTAATAGCCTAATGCTTTCACATTTTGAGGTTACTGTAGCAAAACAATTCTTGGGGGCTAGGGTCAGTTTGTTATATCTGGAGTACTTCTCCTGTCTTATCCGGTGTCCTGTGTGAATTTAAGTATGCTCTCTCTAATTCTCTCTTTCTCTCTTTCTTTCTTTCTCTCTCGGAGGACCTGAGCCCTAGGACCATGCCTCAGGACGACCTGGCATGATGACTCCTTGCTGTCCCCAGTCCACCTGGCCGTGCTGCTGCTCCAGTTTCAACTGTTCTGCCTGTGGCTATGGAACCCTGACCTGTTCACCGGACGTGCTACCTGTCACAGACCTGCTGTTTTCAACTCTCTAGAGACAGCAGGAGCGGTAGAGATACTCTTAATGATCGGCTATGAAAAGCCAACTGACATTTACTCCTGAGGTGCTGACTTGCTGCACCCTCAACAACTACTGTGATTATTATTATTTGACCATGCTGGTCATTTATGAACATTTGAACATCTTGGCCATGTTCTGTTATAATCTCCACCCGGCACAGCCAGAAGAGGACTGGCCACCCCTCATAGCCTGGTTCCTCTTTAGGTTTCTTCCTAGGTTTTGGCCTTTCTAGGGAGTTTTTCCTAGCCACCGTGCTTCTACACCTACACCTACACCTGCTTGCTGTTTGGGGTTTTAGGCTGGGTTTCTGTACAGCACTTTGAGATATCAGCTGATGTACGAAGGGCTATATAAATACATTTGATTTGATTTGATTTGTCATAGAAAGCATGCACAGAATCTCAAACGGCATTGATCACTTGGACCATGTACTTGAATGTAATCCCAATTAACTGCAATCCAGGTAGGTTTTGCTATCAGATTAAGCACAGTGATAACACGTTGTATAAATAAACTAAATATCTAACATTGTATTCCCATTTTTTAACTTTGGTGTGCTTTTAGATGGTTGAAAGCACAGTGACAACATTGGGAATGAAACTTTAGGCTTGTTGAGTAGGTGAAAATAGTTTGGAATCTCATTGATCAATGTATCTACCAAATAAGACCACAATGTTGAAATTCTACCAGCTCTCACACTCTCACATCAGAATTAGACATTCATCCATGTCAAATTTTGAAGTAGTTCCAAATGTCTAATTTCAAGGTGTTTAAGGTTAAGTTTAGGCATTAACTCTGAATGGTTAAGGTTTGTGATAGATTATATTTTAGTTTTGAGCCTATCACTGGATTCAAACTTGCAACGTTTGGAATCAGAGGCGACTGCTTACGCCCATCCGCCATCCCCATCAACAATGCCCTTGCAAAACCCAAGCATACTTAATGGTAATAGTGCTCACTGTTGCCCCTAGTTGCCAGTTTACAAGTCATCTCCTGATGTCCTCAGACATGGATGGACTTTGAATACTGACTTCTATCACAGGTGACCTGGCTGATTTTTATTATTTTTTATCCAGCTGAATTGAGACACTCCCCTTGTCATGTGTTTGACTGTTTGACTGAGTGGAGTGGAATGCTCAAGCCCATCAGGTGAAATTAGAATTGCACTGTGGCATCTGCCTATTCTGCTGTAAATGCCTATCGTGTGTGTGCCTGTGTTCGCATGCATATGATCACAAGGGATCATTACAATGCAGTCTTATAGAGTGTGTGTGTGTGTGTGTGTGTGTGTGTGTGTGTGTGTGTGTGTGTGTGCGTGCGTGCGTGCGTGCGTGCGTGCGTGCGTGCGTGCGTGCGTGTGTGCGTGTGTGTGTGCAGGAGGTCTAAAAGTAGACAGGTAAAGGCCATCCTCCTGGGTTGAGGACTATTAGACATGGTTTGGGTCAGACGTGCCCAGATTCACAAGCCTAAAACTCATTCCATCTCTGTTTGACCTTTGCCACGTTCCCTCAGTGGCTGAACGTTAAGGTCGACTGCTAAGGTTGAAGTCGAAGACGGTGTGAATCCTTTGTTTTTTTTGTTTTTTTACTGCACACACTCTCTGAATGAATCAACCCCAGAGTGTTTTGACAAAGAAAAGGATCTCTCGTACATTTCAGTTGTAAGTAAATGAAACAGTGGAGGCTGCTGAGGGGAGGACAGCTCATGATAATGGCTGGAATGGAGTGAATGGAATGGCATCAAACACATGGAAACCATGTGTTTGATACCATTCCACATATTCTACTCCAGCCATTACCACGAGCCCATCCTCCCCAATTAAGGTGCCACCAACCTCCTGTGAAATGAAAGTACTAAATACTAAATAAATTGAATGTAAAAAGGCAATGTGGAATGTACATAATAACAGTTCAATGCGATCTGATTCAATGATACATACAGTATGTTTACATATAGTACCTACGTATGAAAATAAATGAGGTGCATGTCTTTCAACTGATGTTGCAAAATAAGCTTCATAGCCAACAGTATGGCAATACATATGGCTGACAATGTTCCTGTCAGGAACCACAAGGTAACAATACAGCAACTTTGGCATCACAATACATATTGGTTCAGAGAATGTACAGAATTCTGTCCGTTTATTTAGCTATTTCTGCATTGTTGTTAGTGTGAGTCACCTTAATGTATTCAAAAAGACAGTATTTTAATGTATGAAAGATCTATGTGTCATTACTGAATAATTACTGAAACTGTAAACAAAATATTATAGTACATATTCAATACTAAAACTAACTAGTTTTAGTATTGTAGTTTTTTTTAAAGTGTAAAGACAGTGTAAACCTGTTGACAATATATAGACCTCCATATTTGGATATCTTTGTATTTTTCATTTCGTCTCAACCCTGTATGCAGAGGTTCATGTGAGACACATGTAAGGTGTTAAGCAGACCACACAGACTCTCATCTTAACCTCTGCTCTGTCTGACCGTCAATAACCCATTCTATACAGCACATCCTCTACAAACAACAGATCAGCTCTGAGAAATAGGTAAGCATGATTTACAACTCCACAAACTAATCTGCGATATGGTTACTCTGTTTACACGCAAACACCTCAGGGCACAAACACGTAGTTGAACTTTCTTTCTCCCCTCAACATCAAAAGAGTTGTCGAAAGAAAATCTGTTTCTTGCAACTATGTAATGGATTCCACATGTGAGAGCAGACTCCACGTCCACCACCGAGGCTGAGGCAGTCTATCAACCTTTGAGGTGCACATGTACTGGTATTCACAGATCAGGGCTTTAAACCAGAGTGTATCATCAAGGCACAGTGATAGACAGTGATCGACCTTCATCAGTGTCTGGGTGGGTGGCTTTCACTTTGGCAGATGGGGAAAGAGAGGAGTAGTCTGAAGTGTTTGTTGTCGTATACTCTCATAGTGTACAACAGTATGTTATGAACCATGTTGTCTTACTTTTCAAACCAACCTAATTACTTTGCCAGGTTAATCCACTGACTGTGGTCTCCAAAAAGCACTGACATCCCCACTCGGTGCTATCATATTCCATATCACGTCTTGGCTGTGTGTGACTGCTGTATCTAGAACAACATACAGTAAAGTGAATGGTAGAGGCTTGGGGAAGCTTGCAGTATAGTAGGGTGATAAAGAGTGACTGTTGGGTTTGAGCGGGCGACTGAGCGGGCAGCGCTGACTGGTCATGCACCTGCAGTAAGTTAATCAGTCAGTGTCTGGGTAGGCTTATACAGACCAGCTGGGCACACTGGAGATCTTCAGTAAAGCTGCACATTTCTCCCCTATGCTAGAAGTGGGAAGATGACAAATAGGAGTTCAACAAAGAACCATTCAGTCCTTGCTAAAGAGCCCAGAACCAATGTGTGAGATGAGCGATGAATGAGCATTAGCTATCCCTCACAGTTATCTGCATTTCTCAGCCTTAACATGTTGAGGATCACCCACTATGAGGAGGCCTAACCAGTGCTGATATGCCATAGCACTTGTTTTTGACCTGTTGTGGGGTACCATTCAATTATATTATCATCAGATATACCAAGGTCATTACTGGGATGAATCATTGTAAGCATTGTGCCTTAATAGTAAACTGCCCAGAGAAATGTTTAATGGACATAGCTATGCTTAATTAGCCATGTATTGTCCATCCCCTTCCTTGTCTAATTACATGGAATGCCCCTTTATTAAGGTGCCACTACCTCCATTAAATTAATAAAAAGGGTCAAATAAAACTGTAGTTCAGAATGAATTATTGTTATATGTGTAGTTTTCTCAGGCATTGACTCCATAAGCCTTCAGTTCATCATGACCTTTATTTTAGTGAGGTAAATCCTTGACCACACACACACGCACATAGAAACACACCAACAGGATTTTTCATGCCTGCCCAGATGCATTTGGGGCCCAAAATATTGCAGATGACATCACAACAGCCACATGACCAGCCGTGAAAGCCTACTGCTCCACACATACTAAATAGATCTCACACCACCGGTTAACTAAATGATTCTGTACTGTTTCACTGGTGTCTTACTGTTTAGTACGTCTAATAACTTTATATGACACTGAAATATTATGATTAATTTATACCAGTGCAATTAGTGTTGTTCGACATTTGGCAATGGCTTCTGTTATCTTTCAACACACGCACACACAGACACACACACACACACACAGAGAATTCCGTTGGGACCACACATGACGCTGGCTGGTGTTAAAGCAGTTATCCACGGTCTGTGCCGAGCTCCATTCCCAAGATGACTCCCAGTTGTAACCTGAACTCTTTGAGGAACACATGGGATGAACACTTTCCTCTTCACTCTGTGTGTGTGTGTGTGTGTGTGTGTGTGTGTGTGTGTGTGTGTGTGTGTGTGTGTGTGTGTGTGTGTGTGTGTGTGTGTGTGTGTGTGTGTGTGTGTGTGTGATCAACCATAAGCTGGTCTCAGATCCAGTGTTCATCTGTCATGGGGAGATATTCTCAATAGGGCAAAAGTCCGTCCTCTCCTCAACTCATCTGTCCTCCTTTCCAACGTGACCCCGAAAACCGTTAAGTGGTTGCCATATGTAGGAGAGCATCAATTAGTTAATAGGTGAACAGAGAGTAGTTTGCTCCTTTCCTCGACTGCCTTCTTCTGGCAGGGGATGCTCCAGTGTATCCTACATGGAAGAGTTTTAAAATCCGCAACAAACCCTTTGAAACATATATTTTCTCAGAGGTGAAAAGCATGCACATATTTAAAAACAATATGCTACGTATATTTTTATCCATAAAATGTCTAGCACAACTAGCTAGATATATTTTTTAACCATTTTCTTTAGAATTAATTTGTTTTATGATTTAAATCATAATTTACCGATGGCATGCTAGAGGAGAAGGAGAGTCTTATTTCATGCAAGCACATTTGTTTCCAAGGCCTTTTCTCAATTGGATTTGTTCAACTCCTGCTGTCCTCTCTCCTCTGTCCTCTCTTGCCTCCTTTTAAAAAAGGACAAAGTGTGAAGGTTTTCTTCCAGGGGTAAAGGAGAGGACCAAAATGCAGCGTAGCCAGTGCTCAACATGTTTAATTAAACAATAACCATGAACACTTAACAAATAACAAAATAACAAACCGTGAAAACCGAGACAGTCCTATCTGGTGCAGAACAAACACTGAGACAGGAAACAAACACCCACAAAACACCAGTGAAACCCTGGCTGCCTTTGTATGACTCTCAATCAGAGACAAACGATACACACCTGTCTCTAATTGAGAATCATACCAGGCCGAACACAAAACCCCGCATAGAAATAGAACACCTAGACTAACTCACCCAACTCACGCCCTGACCAACTAAAACAAATACATAACAAAGGAAAACAGGTCAGGAACGTGACAGAACCCCCCCCTTAAGGTGCGAACTCCGGGCGCACCAGCACAAAGTCTAGGGGAGGGTCTGGGTGGGCGTCTGTCCACGGTGGCGGCTCTGGCGCTGGGCGAGGTCCCCACCCCACCATAGTCACTCCCCGCTTCCGTATCCCCCGCCCAATGACCACCCTCCAACTAAACCCACCTAAATGAAGGGGCAGCATCGGGATAAGGGGCAGCACCGGGATAAGGGGCGACAGGTCCTGGCTGAGGGACTCTGGCAGGTCCCGGCTGAGGGACTCTGGCAGGTCCCGGCTGAGGGACTCTGGCAGGTCCCGGCTGAGGGACTCTGGCAGGTCCCGGCTGAGGGACTCTGGCAGGTCCCGGCTGAGGGACTCTGGCAGGTCCCGGCTGAGGGACTCTGGCAGGTCCCGGCTGGCTGGCGTCTCTGGCAGCTCCTGACTGGCTGGCGTCTCTGGCAGCTCCTGACTGGCTGGCGTCTCTGGCAGCTCCTGACTGGCTGGCGTCTCTGGCAGCTCCTGACTGGCTGGCGTCTCTGGCAGCTCCTGACTGGCTGGCGTCTCTGGCAGCTCCTGACTGGCTGGCGGCTCTGGCAGCTCCTGACTGGCTGGCGGCTCTGGCAGCTCCTGACTGACGGACGGCTCTAGCGGCTCCTGACTGACGGACGGCTCTAACGGCTCGTGGCAGACGGGCGGCTCTAACGGCTCGTGGCAGACGGATGGCTCAGATGGCGCTTGGCAGACGGATGGCTCAGACGGCGCTGGGCAGACAGATGGCTCAGACGGCGCTGGGCAGACAGATGGCTCAGATGGCGCTTGGCAGACGGATGGCTCAGACGGCGCTGGGCAGACAGATGGCTCAGACGGCGCTGGGCAGACAGATGGCTCAGACGGCGCTGGGCAGACAGATGGCTCAGATGGCGCTTGGCAGACGGATGGCTCAGACGGCGCTGGGCAGACAGATGGCTCAGACGGCGCTGGGCAGACAGATGGCTCAGACGGCGTTGGGGAGACGGGCAGTTCAGGCACAGCTGGGCAGACGGCAGACTCTGGCCGGCTGAGACGCACAATCGGCCTGATGCGTGGTGCCGGAACTGGAGGTACCGGGCTGAGGGCACGCACCTCAGGGTGAGTGCGGGGAGGAGGAACAGGGCTCTGGAGATGCACTGGAAGCCTGGTGCGTGGTGTAGGCACTGGTGGTACTGGGCTGGGGCGGGAAGGTGGCGCCGGATATACCGGACCGTGAAGGAGGACACGTGCTCTTGAGCACCGAGCCTCCCCAACCCTACCAAGTTGAATGGTCCCAGTAGCCCTGCCAGTGCGGCGAGGTGGAATAGCCCGCACTGGGCTATGCAGGCGAACCGGGGACACCACCTGTAAGGCTGGTGCCATGTACGCCGGCCCGAGGAGACGTACTGGAGGCCAGATACGTTGGGCCGGCTTCATCACATCCGGCTCGATGCCCAACCTAGCCCTCCCAGTGCGGCAAGGTGGAATAGCCCGCACTGGGCTAAGCACGCGTACTGGGAACACCGTGCGCTTTACCGCATAACACGGTGTCTGACCAGTACGACGCCCTCTCACTCCACGGTAAGCCCGGGGAGTTGGCTCAGGTAACCAACCCGGCTTCGCCACACTCCCCTTTAGTCCCCCCCCAAGAAATTTTTGGGTGAGCCTCTCGGGCTTCCAGCCTCTCTTACGTGCTGCCTCCTCATACCAGCGCTCCTGGGCTGTGGCTGCCTCCTTCTCCCGAGAGCGGCGATTCTCTCCAACCCCTCCCCAGGGTCCTTTTCCGTCCATGATCTCCCAAGACCATTCCTCCTGTGTCCAGTAGTCCTGTGGACTGGGCCGCTGCTGCTCCCCGTTGCTACGCTGCTTGGTCCGGGTTTGGTGGGTGTTTCTGTGAAGGTTTTCTTCCAGGTGTAAAGGAGAGGACCAAAATGCAGCGTAGCCAGTGCTCAACATGTTTAATTAAACAATAACCATGAACACTTAACAAATAACAAAATAACAAACCGTGAAAACCGAGACAGTCCTATCTGGTGCAGAACAAACACTGAGACAGGAAACAAACACCCACAAAACACCAGTGAAACCCTGGCTGCCTTTGTATGACTCTCAATCAGAGACAAACGATACACACCTGTGTCTAATTGAGAATCATACCAGGCCGAACACAAAACCCCACATAGAAATAGAACACCTAGACTAACCCACCCAACTCACGCCCTGACCAACTAAAACAAATACATAACAAAGGAAAACAGGTCAGGAACGTGACACAAAGTTAATCAAGGAGAGGCAGCGAGGAGAAGAACGTGGACGGAAATGTGCTTGTATGAAATTTGACACTTCTCCACTTACACTTAAAAAAAAATCTATGTTACAGATAAAACGATAAGTAACATATTGTTTTTAAACGTGTGCATGCTCTTCTCCGACAAAACAAAGCTGATTCAAAGGGGGTGTGGTAGATTTCAAAACTCTTCCGCTTAGGACACAGGTAGGAAACACAGAGGGGAGAGGCAGGAGGAGAGAGGGTGGAGGATGGACTTCTCCACAAATGAGAAAAGGCCCATGTTTTCTCTCCTCGCCTCCTCTTCTTGATTACCTTTGACCTTTTTTAAAAGGAGGCGAGGAGAGGAAGGAGGAGAGGATGCAAGGAATTAAGGAAACCAAATGAGATTCTCCTATGGGGTAAACATTACTCTATGGATAACACTACATGATCACATGACCTGTCATTAGGGTAAAGGACATCAAAAATCACTGATACAATTTTAACACATTTTCACAAACTTATACTGTATATAACAAAAACTTATTTGACACTTTCAACTAATTATTTAAAGTTAAAAATAAATGAAGATGTAAATTATAGGAACGAAATTAATGTGTTGGCTACTATTCAAAAAAGTTTTGACTAATTTGTTAAATAATGTATTTTGTTAAATAAATTTGTGTAATCTGTTAAATATGTAGAATTTGTGGAATAAATATGTGTAATTTGTTAAATAAATATGTGTAATTCAAACATCTAAGATTTATTGGTATATTTGCCTATCCAATTTTTTGACAATGACAAGAAAAAGGTGACGTGTCATGGGATAATATATATTTTTTAATCAACTTACCAATGTTATAATTATAATTGTGTTAAGAATTATAATTGTGTTATGAGTTTTTCATAATTGGGTAATTAATTCATGTGAATTTATAATAGATTGTATAAAATGTATAAAACTGAGTCTTTAGCGTTTTGCAACATTCTTTTATTGTTCAGATATAGCATTATACAAGTATACCCTTCTCCAATGGGTGATTCGCTTCAACTAAAGTAAGCTGATTTACAATTGTCTGTCAACTAGTCTTCTGTCTGTCCTCTCAGTACTTGTGTATATCTAAAAAGAAAACTAAGAATTCTTTCTCTGAGAATGATTTGCACTTTTAAGTATAACATTATTTATTTAAATGTAAATCTTACAAAAAATATACTATTTGACGATGTGTTTTTTAAAGAGAGTTCTAAAGAGAGAACTAAAATATGATTTTGTTTTATTTTATTACCGCTTGTGGCTACGTTAAGATGAGAATCAAAAAATAATTATTTGATCAAATCCACAAATCCAATGACTATATACCAAGTGAAATCTTGCTGTATATTGCACTTACATAAGAAGACAAAACAAACTGCTGAAAGCCTGCTTTAAAAACAGCTATGCTGTTCGAGTACTGTAGTAAAACCAAGTTTTCTGGCTGCACTTTTTTAGACACAATTTGTTGAGGACGTAGTCTACTGTATAGGCGGTTGCAGACACATAATTTTGAAAACATAGGACTGTCGATTTGCGGATTACGAATTCTTTTTGTAACCTAGTGAACTGGACGTTTAAAAGACTGCGAAAGAGAAAGTTTTACAAATGAAGAGTTGGGGTTTTCTCTGGCTTTGGATGTTTGAAGTGGGAATATATTTCCAGTGGTGGGATATGCTATAAGTGCTATAGTCTCAGCCTTTTTAATGAAAGAACCAACTGCACTGTACTGTAAGACAGAAACGGAAGAGGAAGCGAAATATCCCAGTCCCTAATGTTTTCTGTTTCAATAAAAGTCACTGAACTAAGTAGACCAAACCCAGCTGCTATCGCATTGGTGTCTATGGGAGAGCCACCTCTTAAGTAGACAGGACCTGCATTTTTTTAGTTAAATGGTAAACGGCCTGAGTGAAGTATTTTCATTTATAAATCATCTTTGGTAAGATTATTCAGCTAACACAACACATACAGTGCATTCGGAAAGTATTCGGACCTCTTGACTTTTTCCACATTTTGTTACGTTACAGCCTTATTCTAAAATGGATTACATTAAATGTTTTCCTCATCAGTCTACACACAGTACCCCATAATGACAAAGCGAAAACAGGTTATAGAAATATTTGCAAACCTGTGATATATTCAATTGATTGGACATGATTTGGAAATGCCCACACCTCTCTATCTAAGGTCCCAAAGCTGACAGTGTATGTCAAAGCAAAAACCAAGCCATGAGGTTGAAGGATTTGTCCGTAGAGCTCTGAGACAGAATTGTGTCGAGGCACAGATCTGGGGAAGGGTACCAAAAAATGTCTGCAACATTGAAGGTCCACAAGAACACAGTGCCCTCCATCATTCTTAAATGGAAGTTTGGAATCACCAAGACTCTTCCTAGAGCTGGCCATCTGGCCAAACTGAGCAATCGGGGGAGAAGAGCCTTGGTCAGGGAGGTAACCAAGAACCCAATGGTCATTCTGACAGAACTCCAGAGTTCCTCTGTGGAGATGGGAGAACCTTCCAGAAGGACAACCATCTCTGCAGCACTCCACCAATCAGGCCTTTATGGTAGAAGGGCCAGACGAAAGCCATTCCTTAGTAAAAGGCACATGACAGCCCGTTTGGAGTTTGCCAAAAGGCATCTAAAGGACTTTCAGACTATGAGAAGCAAGATTCTCTGGTCTGATGGCACCAAGATTGAACTCTTTGGCCTGAATGCCAAGCTTCACGTCTAGAGGAAACCTGGCACCATCCCTACGGTGAAGCGTGGTGGTGGCAGCATCATGCTATGGGGATGTTTTTCAGCTGCAGGGACTGGGAGACTAGTCAGGATCGAGGGAAAGATGAACGGAGCAAAGTACAGAGATCCTTGATGAAAACCTGCTCCAAAGTGCTCAGGACCTCAGACTGGGGCAAAGATTCACCTTCCAACAGGATAATGACCCTAAGCCAAGACAACGCATGAGTGGCTTCGGGACAAGTCTCTGAATGTCCTTGAGCAGCCCAGCCAGAGCCCGGACTTGAACCCAATCGAACATCTCTGGAAAGACTTGAAAATAGCTGTGCAGGGACACTCCCCATCCAACCTGGCAGAGCTTGAGAGGATCTGCAGAGAAGAAGTGGAGAAACTCCCCAAATAAAGGTGTGCCAAGCTTGTAGCGTCATACCCAAGAAGAATCTATGCTGTAATCGCTACCAAAGGTGCTTCAACAAAGTACTGAATAAAGGGTCTGGATACTTATGTAAATGTGATATTTCCATTTTCCAAAATGTCAAACAATCTGTTTTTGCTTTGTCATCATAGGGTATTGTGTATAGATTGATGAGGGGAGAAAACAATGTAATCAGTTTTAGAATAAGGCTGTAACCTAACAAAATGTGGGGGTCTGAATACTTTCTGAATGCCCTGTATGTAACATCAGACCTCCAATGATGACTTCCTTTGTTTTCAGACATATAACCAAACAATAATAATAATTCACAATAAGGGGATGCAGCTGAAAAATGTTGCCATTTGTGCAACTTTTAAAGGCAAGAACTTTTCATGGGTAAATTAGCAATTTATTTAATCATTCAGACTGTCATTGCATTTTAAAAGTGAACCTGAATGTTATCCTTACCAATAGCAGCTGTTTCAAATTACAGTTCTCCTCAGTTTCTCCCTGTTTCATGGTCCATAACTCTTATTCTAACAATCATAAGAGGGGAAATATGGGGAAATATTATCCTTAGATTAATATTGTACAATTACAGTTGGATTAAGATGATGTTTCTTTCCTCTTTGGTAATGTGCATGGATTTGACATATCAAAGAGTACAAATGCGATTCATATACTATATATTTACATAACATTCAATCATTATACTTAGTTATACATTATCATATTTACTTTCACAGGAAAGTCCATGTACTACAGACTATTTTGACATTGACCAACCTGCTAGTCCAAAACCATAATGTCCAAGACAAAATGGCTGTCTTGCGTCATATTGAGCCACATCATCACGTATGGCTAGTCGGAACACAGCGAATAGTAGGTCCGATGTTGTGAGCAGTGTGTTCTAACTGGCTCAGCGTTGGGCTCCTTCGCATGGCCTTGTCTGTCTGAGGATGGGCTAATCCAGATAGCATGGTGGGCCATAGAGGAAATAGAGTGATGGGGGACAGGGAGGGTTTTAATACCCCCAACCAACAGGCTGTATACAAAGTCCTGAACACACGCACGCACACACACATAATCAATTCTGCTTATATCCACCTTATAATCTATCCAATAGCGTATGATTGCACGGCTGTATGCCAAGCACATATACATATAGAAACACACGCCCACACACACACTACGCTGCGGCGTGGGAGGCCTGTAGGCTACGTCTCAATGCTACTTTTGTTAACGCCTCCTGACAAAACAACAGCAGTCCTTCTCACCACAACTGCTGCCTTGCCCCTCACATGCAGGCAGCCCACTTGTCAACAGCCTGGTAGACAGAGGACGGCATGTGGTGTTCTCTACCATTACTTCAGGAACACAACCCTTCATTACATAGGGTCTACCCATTCCATCTGTGTGTTTGTGTGTCTGTATCTGTGTGCACAGGCATGTGTCTGAATGTGTGTGTTTGTCTGTCTGTCATGCTGCCTGTCTCCCAAGGATCAAAGACCAAACAGTGTGTTATGTGGTACTCACTGTACAGGGTGGGAACAGACCAGTGTCCTTTTTCTAGAGCCGGAGGGCACTAAGGATATCTCCGACGTGACGTGTGGTCATCCAAAAATGGCCGAGACCCTCCGACAGTAGCTTGTGTCGAATCAGGATTACAGCAGTGCCTGCCCCCATTTTAGGAGTGTGTGTGTGTGTGTGCGTGCATGTGTGCCTGAGTGTGTGTGCATGTGTGTGTGTTCATTCGTGAATGTTCAACCCCAGTCTTAGCGTTGTGTTAGCTCTGGTCCTGTAGGTTTCCACTCAGGTTTGATCAGTGTTGCATGACCCAGACAGACAGGCTCACAGCTCCCAGAGCAACACTGGGACATTCCTGTCTGTTGTCTGGTCTCCTCCGGACACGGTTAAGTCCAACGCCAACCTGGAGCACAAGACCCGCTCCGACATTTAAGGAGCCTACAGAAAACATTACAGTATTGGTGTTTTGATACATTGGAGTTATAGCACTGAGTGCAACATCCAGTCAATTTTTCATTACTGAAGACGATGCAGTGAAGTTCTGTTGTGTTTTCTGTTTATTGCCTTCATTTGCATGTAAATGAAAGCTGTATCATAGCCGGAGGACAGGCTGTGTTATGGACACTCTGCACCCTAGGGTCTTCCTGTATCAGATGTTCAAACAAATATGTAAAAACACAGCACACGGTTACAGTACATCCCTAAAGCTACTGGGTGGTGAAATTCTAATTTAGTTCATTGTCTTGCTTGCACTCCCATCTGTCATCATGCACGTAGACACGCACTTCATTCCCTTCCTTATATGTGATCTGTTGTGGTTTATAATATTGTATAAACAAAAATACATTATACTAAAATAATTGATCAGAATGGGCATCATTATATTAAGATATAATTATGTCATTTCTGTCATAATATTTTTATTTGCTACATTGTTTACTTGTTTATTTGGTGGACTACTCTTTATTGTGCTGTAACCACTTATAGTGTGGCTCTATGTCCATGATCCACTTGCCACTCTACAAACCTCTGCCTCTCTTCCCATTTCTAAAATCATTTCAGAAAACAGACAAAGTACAGGAAACACTCACAAGCAGGGATCCAGCCCACCTGTCACAACATTTGTCTCTGAATCCAGAATGACTCTGAAAGACAGAAATAGTATGAGCATGTACTGTAGCAGAGGTGTAGCCTTTATCCTCGGGCATAGTACCATGGATGACAGATGACCTCTTTGCCAGCGGAAATAGGTTGGATTTTCAGGAAGATATTCACTCAATATGTAATTTGGCCAAAAGTAATTACACTGTTCTGTCTCAGAAAATGGGCCCAAATCCAGTATTTGTAACAATACTGGCTATTAAGCTTAACAAATTATAATGTGTTCGACATGAGTTGTAGACTGCGTGTAATGTCAACGCTGATAAGGCTGGTGCCGTTCGTGTCTAAAAGCGTGATAGATAGTGTGGGACGTCCTTGGCGCACCTTCTCATTTTATCATTATCGTTTTTTGTCTATACCTGATGTCTAATAAAAACGTATTGTGATAATCACATCCATCAATGTATTGGAATAGACATCCTATTCTATATAGGCTATGAAGGACTAATGGGTGCTATAAAATCAGAAAAATCATAAAACGGCGGCCAAATGAAAATATTTACCGTGAATTTCTCTCTGTATAACCTATTTGAAAAACTCAGCCTAAGTTGAAAACAATGTAGGTCTACTTATTAGGTAAACTATTATTATTTATGTTAAATTACAAAGTGAATTAGGCCTACATTGTGGGCATTTAATAAACATGTGCGATTATGTAGCTAGCTTCATGGATTTTGGTTAATTCACGTTGGCAAATAAGATAAGAAAAGTTACTTTCTTCTACCAAAATAAACCATTCGTTTGCTGATTTAAGTTCAAATATTACTTTAAAAAATAACATTGTTCAGCCTATTATTCTAATTAATTTAGAAACCAGGGTGTAGGCCATAATTAAAAACTCTCGATTAAGCAAAGGTTTTGGTACATTTCGAATAGGCAGGGTAATAAAACATTATTATCAAATTATCAAAATCATCAATAAATATGTCAACTGTAAATCAAAGCTTGTGGATGAATTTACTTCGAAAGAGGCATGTTTTACTTCAATTCCGGTTTGGCTATAAGATAAACTAGAATAGATAGACATGATCTAGGTCACCGATGGTCATAGGTCTATGGAAAACATAAAAATGTTCCTGTTTCCAATATTGTTATCGTTATTATTATTATTATTGTTTTTGTTGTTATTTGTATTACTTGTTATGTTAAAATCATCCGGTAACCAACAGGCAGTCATATCAACTGGTAAAACATATTCTTCTGAAAAATGTTTTTGGTCTACAGTCTCAAGTTCATGCAGCCCACCTTATGTAAAGTAGACAATGTACCAATTCCAGATTGTCCCTTTAAATGTTGTAAAATATTGAAAAAATAAATATATTGACAAGTAGCCAACAAGTTTAAAAAAATTATATTTAAACTTGAAGACAGAAACAAGGCATAAGCCTATTGATCGTTAGTTCACCTGGCACTCTCGTTTGGTCGACGCTCACACGCACTCACACAAGCGCTCTTTGATTTAGACTTTACTAAGCCTAGGTCAACTGCATCTGAGATTTAATCGGCATCACTGCTTACACAGGCATATAACGGATATTGACGCTAGTTCCTGTGGTTATACAAGATTTGGTTGGGTAAATTACCAAAATAATGTTAGGCCTATATTAATGTCCTGACATTATTTTACCTCCACCTATTGGAGAGTCCCTTTAAGAAGCATGTTAGGAATATCTTTATCTCCATAGCCTATATAGCAGGGTCCCCAAAACGCAGCCCACAGGCCGAATTTGGCCCGGGTGATTTTATTTTGGCCTCCAAATTTTCTGAATAATAAATAAATAAACAATATACATACATGACCAAAAGTATTTGGACACCTGCTCGTCGAACATCTCATTGAAAAATCATGGGCATTATTATGGAGTTGGTCCCCCCTTTGCTGCTGTAACAGCCTCCACGGTTCTGGGAAGGCTTTCCACTAAGATGTTGAAACATTTCTGCAGGGACTTGCTTCCATTCAGCCACAAGAGCATTAGTGAGGTCGGGCACTGATGTTGGGCGATTAGGCCTGGCTCGCAGTTGGCCTTCCAATTCATCCCAAAGGTGTTCGAAGGGGTTGAGGTCAGAGCTGTGTGCAGGACAGTCAAGTTCTTCCATATCGATCTCGACAAACCATTTCAGTGTGGACATCGCTTTGTGCAAGGGGGCACTGTCATGCTGAAATAGGAAATGGCCTTCCCCAAACTGAACTTCCCCTTCCCCACAAAGTTGGAAGCACAGAATCATCTCGAATGTCATTGTATGCTGTAGAGTTAAGATTTCCCTTCACCGGAACTAAGGGGCCCAGTCCAAACAATGAAAAACAGCCTCCACCAAACTTTAGAATGTTGTGAATGATGATCTTAGGCTTGCGTGCAGCTGCTTGACCATGGAAACCCATTTCATGAAGTTCCTGACGAAAAGTTTTTGTGCTGACGTGGCTTCCAGAGGCAGTTTGGAACTCGGTAGTGAGTGATGCAACCTAGGACAGATGTTTTTTTATGCGCTACACGCTTCAACACTTGGCGGTCCCGTTCTGTGAGTTTGTGTGACCTACCACTTTGCGGCTGAACCATTGTTGCCCCTAGACTTTTCCACTTCACAAAAACAGCACTTACAGTGACCAAGGCAGCTCTAGCAGGTCAGAAATTTGACGAACTGACATGTTGGAAAGGTAGCATCCTATGACATGCCAGAAAGTTACTGAGCTCTTCAGTTAGGCCATTCCACTGCCAATGTTTGTCTATGGAGATTGCATGGCTGCATGCTCGATTTTATACACCTGTCAGCAAAGGGCTCAAATAGCCGAATCCACTCATTTGAAGGGTGTCGACATACTTTTGTATATATATTAGTTGTTGGACATAAAATACTGTAAAAACACCAGAAAATCAGCTCCAATTGATTTTAATTTAGAACATTTGTTCTGAAGTATTCCCACACATGAGAGAGATATGTGATTCTATAACAATGTAAGCAAGGTTTGAAATTATTATGTTTTAGTCAAATGTTATATCTGTTTGGTCTTTTTGCGGTCAATTTGGAGTCTACACATTATTTGTACACATTATGTTCTGCCCCCCTGACCATCCATTCAAGAGTGAGACAGAGCGAGAGAGAAAATCTTGAGTCCTGTCTTTGTCAGTTTGCTCATAACTGTGAAAGCATATCCAACTTTAGTTATTATCTATAGGCTGTACTTGATTTATTATGTTTACGACGGCCTTCGTCCTACATACTTGACAAAGACCTTTCGAATAGGTTGCGTGTCAATAGTATCCATGATTCATCTAAGTTGTATAAGATTTGTTGTTATAAAAAAGCCACATGAAAAACAAAAGGGATTCTTATTTACCTAGGACCATTTATCTCCACAAAGGAAAGAACATATTCTCATGCTTAAAATCTGAGCTGATCATTAACCTATATAGGGGGCGTTTCTTATTGAGTTATATCGACTTCATGAAAGGGTAGATTCGCTATACCTGTTCTTCGATTTCATCCGTTAAGATAAAATGCAGCTCTGCATCGTGTGTAAATCAGAATTCAAATGAATAATTTATTCTCAAATGATTAGGCTAATATCTAAATGTTTGGGTACAAGAATGCACAGTACTACATAGAGCCATGGAACTCTATTCCACATCAGATAACTGATGCAAGCAGTAGAATCAGATTGAAAAAAACTGGTAAAAATACCATATTTTACGGGGACTGTGAAGAGACACACAACAAAGGTACAGACACATGCATACACATACATTGTGATATTATTTTATGGTGGTATTAAACATTTTGTATTATGGATATGTAGCGGTGTAATAATGTTATATGATGTATTGTTTAATATTTTGTTGCCTTTGTAACAGTGTAGCTTCCGTCCCTCTCCTCGCCCCTACCTGGGCTCGAACCAGGGACCCTCTGCACACATCAACAACTGACACCCACGAAGCATCGTTACCCAACGCAAGGGGAACAACTACTTCAAGGTCTCAGAGCGAGTGACGTCACCGATTAAAACGCTATTAGCGCGCACCCGCTAAATCGCTAGCCATTTCACATCGGTTACACCTTGGCAGCAGCTAATGGAGATTCCTAATAAATACAAATACACAAAAAGGCAGATCATTATGAGTGTAATTATGGTTACATTTTTTATTTAGCCTACTGCAGTAGGCTATAGGCCTAAAGTGAAAAATTGATCAATCTTCCTTACTCGTGGTTGTGGACCCTCGTGCACACTGACCTCGCGCTAGCATGATTTTCAAGAGAACCGCGTGACCTGTGAATCAAGCCAAGCTTTGAGCGGTGCGTTCTGTCTGGCTCAACATTTGATACAAGAGCAAATGGTCGGTTTTATATTTCTAGCCTAGCACACAAATAGTTGAGCAAATGAGTGAGCACTGTGGTGCACGGCAAGCCAATTTCATGCCCAGCAACGCTCTGAACAGGCCTGATATCATCAAGCTTCTCATAAAATGTCCCTTTGTAAAATATACGGGATGAATTTGGATAGTTACCCCACTCACTTGAACCAATGAGCTGCAAACCAACTCCATAGACACTACGATTTATTAATGTAATCGTTTAAATCTATTGCACGAGCAGTGCAACATACAAAAAAGGAGCAATGTTGCCTTTTTTCCAATAGAAAAAGGTTTATTTGTTAACATTGTTTAGATGTAGCCTAGTATATGCATCCCCTCGAATCATGGAGGGAGATTACATATATTTCAAGAGAGTCTGATGCTGCTGTGTCTTTGTAGTATTCCAATATAAGGTGAATCCAACACGAGTTGAGTCATATATCCTTTCCGCCCAAACGGGTTGAGGGGCTTACATCAAGCGGCAGGCAACTAATGATAACAGCGGTCTACTGATTGTTAGAGACTCGCAGTTCAGGAAGAAAGTACGATAACAGAGAGATTCAGTTTTTTCAGGCTGTTTTTTCCGATAAAATCTTTGGCTTGAAGTGGCAGATCGCAGTCTGTATGTTCATCGAGGTTTGATATAAGAGAGAGATCACAACACATTAGGCCTAAAGCGACAAAGATAACAATCATATAATTATCCAGCAAGTGCGGGATGAGTAGTCATATTCCTATAGCTTACCCCTTCTTCTTAAATTAAATATACAACGTCTCATTATGGGCTATTCATTTTCATTCATGTTTGTAGGCATACTTTAATAGTTTATGTCCACATATAGGCTACACATTTAGCCCTATCAACAAATGGAAAATCTCTTTACAATAGCCTTGACTTTCCACAAATATTGTGCCCCCAAAAGGTGACTCCTGCAAGCGAAGTCTCAGTCACTCTCCTCCTTGTCTTCCTGAATGGTGGTGGTGGAATGGTTGTACAATCCTTGCGCCATGAGCTGGAGAGCCAGGCCGTTCTTATAGCCGTTGGCCTTTTTGATTTTCGCCCGTTTGTTTTGGAACCAGATTTTGATTTGTGACTCATTGAGGTTGAGCTCTTGGGCTAGAGACTGCCTCCTCTGCTCCGTGATATAACGGTTGGCCTGGAACTCCGTTTTCAGTCTTTGGAGCTGCTCAGCCGTGAACGCCGTTCTGGGTCGCTTGTCTTCCTTTTCATTTTTCGTCTTTTTCAATTTCCGTGTCCTTGGGCCTACAGTAGGGACGACAATAAAAACGGGAATATAAATATTCAGCGAGCGCCAGACACCTAGTCTCACTTTCATCACCAAAAACCAATTCCATTGCAGATTTTAGGCTAGACTTATTAACAATAGAAACAACGTACACAAATAATAACCGTGATCACATAATCATAATAATAAAAATAACCAATGTAATGATGGTAGGCTAATAATAACAATAACAATAAACGTTATTATAGTTGAATACTTTGCTATAGTCTAACGGTATGGTCATCCCAATGGTAGACCTTCAATAATAACTATGATAACATTATGTACTGAGAAGAATAAGGTCCATAGTGCACTGAGCGGCAGGCCTTTGTGTGAAGGTAACAATAGCTGTAGGTCGACTTTCATAATTATTTAGCAAAAATATGCAAACCAAAAAACTGTAGGCTACTAAAGCCAACTACAGCTATTTAAAAATATACAATCGTTTAAGGACTATTGGCCAACAGTGTCGGTTATAGGCCTTTCATTGATCACAAGTAGTTATAGGCCTACTAAAAAAAATAATCGTTGAAGCTCAGTGATCTTCAGCTGTTAACATAAGGGATTCTTATATTTTGTACCAAATGCAGACTCAGGTATAGGCCTATGTGCATAAGGATAGTCTACGCTATAGTATACATTTAAATATTCAATTGTGTCCTTTGTTATCATGGTGACAGAGACAACTAAATAAACAATATGATGAGAAACAGGAAATGTAATTTATCCGTTAATATCTCTTTCTTAAAATTGTATTTTGATGCTAGGCCTAATCCTATATCATTTTCTAACACAAATATAAACTCTTCAGTAAAAAGTTTTTGTTTTAGATTAAATGTATAGCTTTAAATTTCATGTCATTATTGTTGCACTGATTTTATCAATACCTACGGCATAAAACACAGTCTATATTTTTGACAAGTTTATGGTAATTATGAAAAACCCATTTATTCGCATGCCAAAACACCATTGGAACCATTGGACTATGGAATTTAGAACAAAATAAACATTGTGCATGCTTACCATTTAACGTAGCCTAGCATTTATTAAATACATTTAGTTGGGGAATTACACTAATTGCATACTCAGATAATATACAGCCTGCTCTATCAAGACAGGCAAAGTTGTTCATTAATTCAACATGTTGACATCACTGAGATTCTTATTCTAGTTTTTTTCCCCCGATGAACTTTCTTAAATTGTATTAAATGTAACCTTATTTTTCTAAAGTCTCATTGAAATGTTTAAATATATATTTTACATGGTCTAATAAGACTATTGTAGGTTATGAATCATATAAATGTATAGCCTGTATAGGCCTATATTGGCCTAAACTTGTATTCTGTTAAATGTACGAGTTCTATCTCTCTTTCAATCCAATGAATGGAGTATGTTCTCATGTTAAGTGACACATTTTAAAACATGTCATATCTGCAAGGCATTTTGGGGTGAGCCTACAAGATGCAACCAGTGGCCAGGACCAAAATCTCACTTGCAAATAAGGAGAGTGAAATGTTAGGCCACACAGTCATCGATGAAATTATGTTTACATATTCTGATATGTTCTTAAATGGACCAATGCTTCTCTTGAAAACCACCTATTCGATTTTTCACTGTTTCAATTTATTTGACGTCTCTCGGTAGAACAGAGTAGATGTCACACAGTCCTATTTCAAAATGAATTAACACAAAATTATCCAAGTGGCCTATTTTCAGCTTTTTTGTTCCATATATTTTTGTAGTAGGCCTGAATAATGGATTATTTACATATGATATAGCATAATTTAAATTAGCAAAAGTTTGCTTCCTAATGAAAAAAGAGTGAGTAGGTCTACAATATACTGCTTGCTTATATTGGCACCTATAAAGGTTGTATATAGAACCTTTTTGTAGGGTTATTTGATCAGAACCCCTGGGGCTCTTCTTCACTAAACCAAAATTGGTTCCATGTAGAACCCTTGGGTTCCATATATGATTCTATATGGAAACAATTTCGGCTCTGTACAGAACCTTTAGGGGTGCCATATATCAGCATAGAAATAACATTTTTTTCTAATAATATATGTTAGCCTGCTCTACAGCCAGTCACTCTTTTTATGCAGTAACAGGACCACTATGCCATTACCTACATATATTGTCATTTATCACAGCGTGAAAATAAAGTATAAAATGCAGTTGAATTTAACGAATAAATGTGCAACTTCGACGAATTAATAAAAAAATATATCAAATACAAGCATGTTGAGGCATTGGCCAGGTCGCAATTGTAAATGAGAACGTGTTCTCAATTTGCCTACCTGGTTAAATAAAGGTTAAATAAAAATAAATAAAAAATAAATAAATTTATAACATTACCCATTAGGCTACAATACCCTGACAAAAGCTTGTTCAAGAAACTATTGCCTCACCAGATGACGGCCTGTCCGAGTATCTAGTGCAGTACACCCAGGCAGGCCACAGCAGCGGCTGGGACTCGGCTTTGGGCGCTGCGCCGCCACTACCGCCGTTCACAACCATAACAGAAGAAGTGTTCTCGCCGAACTTTGGCGTGCCTCCAGAGCTCTCGTCAGCCTTCGATGACGAGGTGCTCTTTTGGGGGGTGGGAGACAAGGCCAAGGACGAGGTGGAGGAAGAAGTGCTGTCGCTGCTGCAGTTGGAGTCCTGGCATGGCGTTCCAGGATGATTTGGCCTGGCGACCAAAGGTTGGGCGCGCTCTCGGCTGGAAGTCTGCGCCCGTTCCCTAGCCCCTAAACCATGCTCCTTCCGGCAGCCGAAATCTGGCCGCAGAATATTGTCAATAAAAAAGTTGGTGGTTCTGTGCGCTTGCTGCGCTGCTTGGAGAGGCAGGATGGGCGGCGAAGGCAGACTGCGAGAAGGAGAAACGCTCTCCCCTTCACTCGACTCCGGGCTGTGTAGAGCCCTTTGCTTCTCCATTGCTGGAAGGGACTGCAAAGGGGTCGATCCAGGCTCCTAACTAATTCCACTTGTTGGTGTGTATTGGTATCCAAATATAAAAGAATGAAGCAATACGGTGACCACTAAAGGCTCATTAATAGCTCTCTGATTTGGGGCACTTTTTGATTTCTAAATTGTTGACATCCCTCGCGCGTAACGCTCCAACGTGTCATGTTCGTCGACATGACAAGACTGACAAGGCATTGCGCTCTCCTCTCGCAGCCCCGAGCTTTTCACCACTGTAGGTATGACAGTTCGATTTTCACCAACTCCTCACATCACATTTCCCACACCAACCGGAAGCACGTGAACTCCTTCGAACGTGCAGTGGGCCAATCAATGACCGATACACTTTTGGACACGACTGACGACATCCAATAATGTCTCGCAACTTTGGGTAAGTAGGCTGCATGCTATCAAATGGGTTTTAAGAAAACCAAACAAGAGATTATCACCGCTACGCGCCTTCTGCAACCTTGTCTATTCTCAGCAAACGAATGCTAGACCTATAGGAGAACACAATAATAACATATACGGATATTTCACCTCGGTCAAAATATGTTGTCACTAAGACAGGCCAGGCTGTATGGTGTTTTCGATTATTGTACAATGTTGCTACAGCCAAATGGGACGTTTGATATTAGCGTTTATCATTAAGGGTAGAGTATAGTTACTGGTGAACGGGTGGAATGGCGTTATAGGCGCGTGCACAAACACAGCAAAAGGTTCCATCAGAAGCGATTTTAATGCCTATACCGATACTTCACATTAATTCAAAACAAATGTATAATGATAATGAATAGTGTAGGCCATTTGCAGTTGCAACGCATTCACACGTCCAGCCCACATTGTTTAATTTAATTTGGGCCAACAAAACTGAAATCTTTACCCACAAGCTATTTGTTTCTACTTAATTAAATTCTATTTAGGACACTATCGTTGTCCCATTTAGTAACCATTGTGAGGCTGTTGTGAGACGCAATTCATTTCTGACAGTAAATGGGCGCAGGGACTGTAATCTTGCCTGCAAAGAGATGCCTTAAGAGAGACCGCAAAGGAAAATTCATAGGTTTTAATTTCTCTTCATTCCGATTGTTCAGCTTGGCGTCCATCACATGGGCTAGAGGAAAGGTCGTCACTACTTACCACAGCCACAAAATCATAAACCCCGCCTATTTCTACAATGTATTGTAACGACCCTGGGTTTATAAGCGCGGAAATCGACTCTGCCGCACGAGCATGCTTTTGCGGCACAGTCGATAGCGCGCCGGACCTCGGGCTAGAAGGTCGAGGGTTCGAGAGTCAGAAGTGACCGGACCTTGCATCCACGACAGTGCGTGTGCTTTGCCAGTGAGCGCATTCCTGTAAGACGTAGAGTTGCAAGCTAGCGCGAGGACGCGCTCTTTGAAAGGAGGGAGTAGTGTAACGACCCTGGGTTTATAAGCGCGGAAACCGGACCTCGGGCTAGAAGGTCGAGGGTTCGAAACCTGCTCCCTGCGGTTTCATTACAGTATCTTCTTAAAATCAGATTTTAAAACTAGCCTTAAGCTTCACCTTAACCGCACTGCGAACCGTATGCCTAACCGTAACCTTAAATTAGACTAAAAAGGAAATATTTGTTGTCATAAATTATTACAATGTAGCCAATTTTGACCTTGTGTCTGTGGTAACTAGTAACAACCAGAAGGGGGAAAAGGCAGTCAAAAGCTGTCATCATTCCCGCGCAGGAGGCTTAATCAAAATAATGCGCGGGGCTGAGGCTCAAATACAGGCATGCGAGAAGAACGTTCTTCTCGGGGTACTGATAAAGCGCAGTGAACTGAATAATACCAGTGTCCTCAGAGACGCCATTTGCACAAATTAGTTTATTGAAGGCTTAACGTTTGGTAATTCATATCACCTCTCATGTAGCGTTCTGGAGCCTGCTCTTCCACAGTGGAGAGATGGGTGTAGGTTTTGTAATGTAAACACCTTTGGATACGTGCACGAGAAATGGTCCGGAAATAGCCGTTTCTGCAGTCTCAAATACTTCATTAAAATGTTCAATCACCATGTAGACTACCAGCACATTTTACTCGACAATTCCAGAGAACAGGGGGTTCCAAAATCGTTTTTACACATGCATTGCGCAATGGCATTGAAATGAATATATAGGCCTAGAGTCATCATAAACTATTGGAGGCACATTTTTGCTCGTCATGCAGCCTACCATTTTTTTTGTGTCAGGTCGAGGTGGTGAATTTGTTTAGAAAATAATATAAGAACATGATAGTTTGAGACTTTCCCTCTCTCTTACACACACACATTAAGCCATACTAGAACCTGGTCACAAATTTCAAGAACCATCTGATGGAAGATCTTTTTAGCTAGACCAATATTTGACCGTACAGCGTTTAATATGAGCCAGCTTCAAACTTCACCTCATAACGGACAACATGCAGTCACCTGGACATGCAGGCTGTCTGGGGGTTGACGATGCCTTTGGAACTGATGATGGGCTTTGTTCATGCAATTGGAATATTCGCTTCTTTTTGGAAACAGATGTTCTTGAAACGTTGCTCTAAATACTATACTGCATTTTCAGAAAATAAGATTTGAAAGACACAGAGGATACTATGGGAAAACACTCCCTGTATTTCTAAATAGGCTCTCAGATATGCATATTTTTCCAGAATATTTCACTGGAAAGCATATTGATTGCCTATAGCCTGCATGCGCTTACATGCACTTTTATTCCTCATGGCCTGTGTTGTTTTTAATCGATTCGTTTTTTTTCATTTAGGCTATTTTTTCTTCGCCTACTGTAAATATTAGCCAATGCCAATCTCCTGCTTGAATGATTTTAGCTTGAACTGAATTTCTTAATTTGTCATTTGAAAGGAAGACAACATAGAATGCATTAGCCTACTTAAGTTAAACATTTTCACAAGAGTAAAATTATTCTCTCAAACGTTTGGTCAGTCGTTTACAACCTCGTATGAAATTTAGACTGTATTTGTAACCATCCAATGAAGTAGACAACTTTTAGGATCATTTTGTGAAGGCTGCCTTCGATTTCTTCAGTAGAATATAATAAACATTCATACGCCTACCTCTAATCCACAGCTTTACATTTGAAACCGGAATGTAAAGCTGTAGTATCCTGAACAATAGCTAAAATAATCAACGGTAGGCCTAAACTTAAACTATATTACGTTTATCCATAATGCGTTTTTCTTTTAGAGCATCAAGGAATTGTAACTGGGAGTCTTTCCGGACATGGAGCAATCATGTTCAACAGAGCATTTACAGGAAGTTCTGATAATTAGATAAAGGGGTGTAGGCCTATGGTTTTAATTATAAGATCATTTAGATGTTCTGTCTTTACAATTCACCATGGGGGGAATTCCGAACCGAGTTAAGCGCGCGTAAATGGAAAGTAATTACCTTTTTATGTGCTTTTCTCTCTGCCTATTCTGACCTTGAAATGAAGCATGAGAATAGCATGCTATTCACCCACTATTCGTTTAGGGTGGAGATGGAATAAATTAAGGTGTGACATTACATTTACATTTAAGTCATTTAGCAGACGCTCTTATCCAGAGCGACTTACAAATTGGTGCATTCACCTTATGACAGAGGTGTGTCTACAGATACACCATATTCTGACTATGATTTAATTCAGTAATAATTCCACCACCTTTATGCACGAGGAAACCACGAATAAGGTCTAGCTAACCTACCGGTTCCAAGTGGAAAAAGCATCTACTTAATTTTTTTGATAGAAATAACACCATTCTCCATGCGCTGTAATTAACAACTTGATGAGAGCTATTGATAAGAGCTAGGTAAATGAATAATCCGTTTGGATAAAGGAATTGTAAATATAAATAACTTGTTTAAGATTAATTTGACTTTATAATCGCTGGGGACAAATGTGAAATCAGTCATGTGGCAGCAAACTGAAGCATATCAACATTACAACTTTCCCACCGTTTATGAAATGCAATGCCATTATGCAGAATTTAAATTGTACTGCCTTTTAATTTGCAGGGACGGGCACTCTCAAATGTCTTAATTATAGGTTACATCGATTTTCTCTGTTTCCTATTTCTATCATGTTAAATATTAGCCAAAATCATTATCGAATGTCAATAGGCCTCATAACCACTCACACACAACTACCAATGTACTGGTAGTTCCCTTCAGTTGGTCTAGCCTAGGCTACATTATCATTCCATTTAATTCCATTGTTTATTTACCTTCATTTGCTTCCTCTGTAAATGCATCATGAACGTGGCCGTGTGGTTGCTGCTGAGGATCATCGGTATAAGATGCTAATATACAAAATACATACAAAATGAATAAAGACATGAGGTTAATTAAATCATTATGGCAGCCAGGTCACCCGTGATACAAGTCAGTATTCGACGTCCATCCATGTCTGAGGACATCGGGAAATGATGTGAAAACCGACCAATAGGGGCAACACTGAGCACTGTTACCTCCAAGTAGGTTTCGGTTTTGCTATGGCGTAATGGATGGGGATAGCATCTGCCTCTGGTGTAAAAGGTCTACCTCTGGTGTAAAAGGTCTACCTCTGGTTCACGAATGTTGCATGTTCAAATACAGTCTAACGGTCAGTTAAGGTTTGGGATAAGCTTAAATGAAAACATTCTATTGCTGTTCGAATCCAGCAATAGAAAGTTGTTTTGAGATTTTTGTTTTAAGCGTATCCCAAACCTTCACCTTAACCATTTGGAGTTAATACATAAACTTAACCCTAACCTTAAAAATTCGGAGTTAATGTCTAAACTTTAACCTTAAACATTTGGAATTTGACGTTTGGAACAACTTCGAAATTTGATGTTTGAGAAACATGGACGAACATCTAATTCTGAGGTGAGACTTGTTGGTTATGGAGCAGAGGGCAAACCAAGCCTTAACAGTTCGATCCCGACTCATGGCACAATATTTGTCCATGTCATCACACAGTTCCATGGTTAGTGCAGGCAATATGATGGTATAGCCTACTATTGTACACTATTCTCCCTATTATATATACACTAATCTTTCAACATTACTATGGGTTGAATAACTAAATGTGGCAATTTTCAGAAGAAATCAAACTGCCATTTTCTTTATTTTGTTTGTAAAGGCTCTCCAAACATTTTATGATTCATAAATACTTTCCTGAACCTAAATAATCTATAAGATCAGAGTAATTTTAAAATCTACCAATTGGTGCTGAAACAGACCAATATGCATATGGGGCGGCAGGGTAGCCTAGTGGTTACCGAAAGGTTGCAAGTTCGAATCCTCCAGCTGACAAGGTACAAATCTGTCGTTCTGCCCCTGAACAAGGCTGTTCCTAGGCCGTCATTGAAAATAAGAATTTGTTTTTAACTGACTTGCCTAGTTAATAAATAAAGGTAAAAAATAAAAATATATGCTACATATCCCTAATATTCTGAACCCATTGTGACAAAATTCAAACTTAAAGGTACACCATATTTAATACTGCAGTGGCCTAAATCAGGGTCACACAGAGTGTTTCTTGGTAGTCATAAGATAAAAATGTATGCAACTGAAAACACTATTTAATGAAAACTCCATGAGGAAAAAATATGTTGGCCAGCAAGTGGGAGGGTTTTCAGCAGTTGAATTCAATTTATTCAGAGCACGCAAGGTAGCCACACGTTCAGAGTTACTCGACTGAATAAGGTAAGTCTGAATACCACATATTGAAAAGTGTCCAAGAAGTGCGTAGCGAAGGCTTGGGCCGGAAAGGCGTACATTTCCTAAGTCTGAATCGGCCCGTATAGGTCTGGTATAACCTACTGTAAAAACGAAAACAGATTCAATTGATTCGTTTTGAAACATATTCTACATTGCAGTATGATCTATCAACTTGCAAGACATAGGCTAGCCTATTGGGCGATATTTTACAGCATGGTAGCCTAATAATCTAATATGTCCACCTTTGGCCAGTAATAATTTTATAGCCGAACTACCAAACTAACATTATTTCAAATGATTCTTATTTTTAACATGAATGTAACTTAATAATACATATTTTCCTTATATTGCGTTTTATGTTTGCTATGGAACAAATATGTACAACCCTTAGGGATACAAAATACAAAGATAAAGGCTTCATGGCAATTATGTTAAATGGAACAATAGATTGTAGGCTATGTTATGTACCTAATTATTGTCATTGTCAGTATACCTACTGTAGCTGTTGTCTTGAGAACAAAATGTTAAAATACTCACAATGTATTATAAAATGATAAAGAAACAATGGATCTTAATACCAGAAACTCAGCAATGTAATTTTAGGATCGTTTGAAATGTGGGGTGGAGACAATAACTGTCCAAATATGGCTGCATATGGTTGATTCAGAATCAAATGTCTTAGCAGCGTGGTTGATTTCAGTTCTGTTAGTGCAATGTCAGAGAGACACCTTGTGGCCATTCACAGCAGCACACCCTCGCACATCTTCCAATTTAGGCCTAACATTAGGCCTATTGATCCCAAACCAGAATAAGGCACACTGACACAAAAACAAAGTACTCATGGACCTTATTACTGTAAGCATTGTAAGTACATCAGTACATCAAAACCGATGTCTTTTAATCACATCAGATCTTTTCACGTCAGATATTTTTCTGATTCGTCAAAAGACCAATTAGTAAAAAAATAAATCAGAATTGGACTGCCTGTCATAAACTGAGTTTACACAGAAAGCCCAATTCTGATATTTGTTTCATTAATCGTTCTTTTGACCAATCACATTAGATCTATTCATATCAGATATCTTTCAGAGCTTATCTGATTCGTCAAAAGACCAGTAGGTGAAAAAAAATATCAGAATCGGGCTGTCTGTCTAAACGCAGCCTAAATGCAGCCTTAGAGGAGAACTTGAGTGAAGGTTATGGCATTGGCTACTTATGGTGAGTTCACGACAACTGGGAACTCATGTGGGGGAAAAGAGCTCAGACTGGGAAAAATGGTGTTGTCAGTGATCTTCAGGTCGGAGAAGTCGGAGCTCTAGAATGATGCCCGAGTTTCTGACTTGTAAATCCTAGTTGGATAACCGTTCAAACTGATTTTTCCAGGTCGTAGCTCTTTTTTTCTTTTTTTTTTAGTTCCCAGTTGTCTTGAACGCACTGAAGTCGTAGATCAGAGATTTTCGAGTTGTCTTGAACCCACCATTATTTTGACCGTTTCGTTATTTGATCTGTCCAATGACCACAAGGTGGCAGGATGCAGTCAAAAGTCAGATGAACGCTGTCCTCTCCTGGGATTTCACAACTGTGTGTGAGATACCGAGAGACAGACATACCAATTAGTATCTGGCAAAAAAATACTTGAATCAGTTATAGAACCCATTGCCCTTTATGGTTGAGGTCTGGGGTCCGCTCACCAACCAAGAATTTACAAAATGGGACAAACACCAAATTGAGACTGCATGCAGAATTCTGCAAAAATATCCTCTGTGTACCATGTAAAACACCAAATAATGCATGCAGAGCAGAATATGACTGACCCAAAATTAAGGAAAGCTTTGACTACGTACAGACTCAGTGAGCATAGCCTTGCTATTGAGAAAGGCCGCTGTAGGCAGACCTGGCTCTCAAGAGAAGACAGGCTATACTGCCCACAAAATGAGGTGGAAACTGAGCTGCACTTCCTAATCTCCTGCCAAATGTATGACCATATTAGAGACACATATTTAACTCAGATTACACTGACCCACAAAGATTTTGAAAACAAATCCAATTTTGATAAAAAACAAATAGATATGGGAGTTTATCTATTTCACTTGCTTTGGCAATGTAAACGTATGTTCCCATGCCAATAAAGCCCTTTGAATAGAGAGAGGGAGAGAGAGAGAAACCATAGGTATAGATTTAGCTGTGCCCAGTTATCACCCAAACATCTTCTCATGCTTAAAAAGTGAGATGATAATACTGTAGGATCCACTAGAGCATGTTTAATAGTGAGTTTTATGGATTTCATCTATGGTTCATTCCCAGCTAGTGCATAACGTTCTGAGAATAATATGTTTATTAGAGCTCGCTGAGAGCATGGTTGTCATATGGTTATTTTGAATCCAACCTTCCCACAACTTTCTGGGAGTGGTGCAGGATAGTTGGTTGGCTTTGGAACACTCTCAGTACATTTAAAGAACATGCCAAAAAACTGTTATTTTCTCGGTATTTCAATACTTTAACAGAACGTTTCCTATAAGTTCAAACATGGTTACATTTCATTTAAATGTCGGTAATGTTCCAGGAACATTCTCCAACCGGTTTGGCATGACGAATACACTCAAATAGTTCAGAGAATGTTAAGAAACAACATACTTCAGTAGGAATTTCAGTACTTCAGCATAACAGGTCACACTTTTTTGTGATAGTCCGGTTAGTCACAGATGGAGCATCAGCAGATGGTCATACTACTGTTGATAAGCAACTGCTTGCTAAGGTTAAGGTTAGGGTTAAGGTTTAGAATAAGGGTTAGGATAAGTGTTAAGGTTAGGGTTAGTAGATAGTTGAAATGTTACTGATAGTCTGTAGAGCATCTACAGATGGACTATCCAAATAAAGTGTTACCGCATACCTCATTGTAATATTTCCTACAGATTTCCTCGTGTTTCTATTTAAAGTCATGTTCTCAAATTGTTCAGAGAAGGTTAAAACCTGTCTAGGACATGCGTTCCACTAGCGGTACCCCTCGACAACATTCCGCTGAAAAGGCAGCGCGGGAAATTCAAAAATATTTTTTAGAAATATGTAACTTTCACACATTAACAAGTCCAATACAGCAAATGAAAGATAAACATCTTGTTAATCTACCCATCGTGTCCGGTTTCAAAAATGCTTTACAGCGAAAGCACAACATATGATTATGTTAGATCACCACCAAGTTAAAAAAAACACAGCCATTTCTCTAGCCAAAGATAGGAGTCACAAAAAGCAGAAATATAGATAAAATTTATCACTAACCTTTGATGATCTACATCAGATGACACTCATAGGACATCATGTTACACAATACATGTATGTTTTGTTCGATAATGTGTATATCTATATCCAAAAATCTCAGTTTACAGTTTACATTGGCGCCATGTTCAGAAATGCCTCCAAAATATCTGGAGAAATTGCAGAGAACCACATCAAATAACAGAAATACTCATCATAAACTTTGATGAAAGATACATGTTTTACATAGAATTAAAGATACACTTGTTCTTAATGCAACCGCTGTGTCAGATTTCAAAAAAACTTTAAGCAAACCATGCAAAGCAAACCATCCAAAGCAAACCATGCAATAATCTGAGTACAGCTTTCAGACAACAAAGCAGCCAAAAAGATATCCGCCATATTGGGTAGTCAACAGAAGTCAGAAATTACATTATAAATATTCCCTTACCTTTGATGATCTTCATCAGAATGCACTCCCAGGAATCCTAGTTCCACAATAAATTGTTGTTTTGTTCGATAATGTCCATTATTTATGTCCAAGTAGCTACTTTTGTGAGCACGTTTAGTACATATATCCAAACGCTCGTGCAGGTCCAGGCGAACGTCGGACGAAAACTTCAAAAAGTTATATTACAGGTTGTAGAAACATTTCAAATTAAGTATAGAATCAATCTTTAGGATGTTGTTATCATAAATATTCAATAACGTTCCAACCGGAGAATTCCTTTGTGTCTATAGAAGTAATGGAACGCAAGTCGATATCATGTGGAATGCGCGTGACCAGGACCTGGCTCTCTGCCAGACCACTGACTCAAACAGCTCCCATCCGGCTCCACATCACATTAAAAGCTTCATTCAAGGTTCTACAGACTGTTGACATCTAGTCGAAGCCATAGGAAGTGCAAACAGATCCATATCCCACTGTGAATTCAATAAGCGATGAGTTGAAAATTGACCAACCTCAGATATCCCACTTCCTGGTTGGATTTTTCTCAGGTTTTCACCTGCCATATGCGTTCTGTTATACTCACAGACATCATTCAAACTGTTTTCGAAACTTCAGAGTGTTTTCTATCCAATAGTAATAATAATATGCATATATTAGCATCTGGGATAGAGTAGGAGGCAGTTCACTCTGGGCACGCTATTCATCCAAAAGTGAAAATGCTGCCCCCTATCTCCAAAAAGTTAAGAAAATGTTCCATAAAAACCACTACAAAAAACTTTATTAACATTCAGAGAACTTTCTAGGAATGTTATTTAAAAACATACATTCCGTTCTCAGAACGTGAAGAAAACCTTCTATGAAAAAAATCAAGAAAACTTTTATAATAATGTTCAGAGAATGTTCTAAGAATTTTATTAAAAAACATATATCCGGTTCTCAGCATCACCAAAGCGCTCTCTATCCTGTATCTTGTTAAGTGTGGTTATGGCTGCGTTCTGTACGTTTTTAGGTTCAATTGAACGGAAACGGTGCTGTACTGAAGGACCAGTTGAAAAACAGGGAGGGGTAGGGTTGTGGGTTGGGGAACGCTGTCAGTACGGCCACTGCCATTTAAATACGTCACTCATTGCTTCAAGCCTAACCTTGCCACACCCACCAAATGGGAGCAAATGAACCTCAAAGTGTGTTCAAGATTGTAAAATAACATTTTGGGTAAACGTGTCATTCAGTACAAACCGTTCTGCAATGTAGCAAACGTTCAAAGAAACTGAACGCACCTCAGGTGATCTTAATGAGTGCTTGTTTCGTTTGAAATGGGGTTTGTTTGAATAGACTAAAATGAACAGCTTTGTATTTGTAACAAAACATGGTATACTAGCTTCATCCTTGTGGTGCAGTGGACAAATTCCATGGATATTTCCATGTGTCCTATCTGTGCTTGGAGTTCAAAAGAGTTAACCCAAAGTAAGCTAGCAGTATTATTTAAAGTCTTACTGAAACATTCAGTGAAAGTTTTAAAGAGTGACTGTCCCTAAAAAATAACGAATCCCATTGAAAATGGCATATGTGGCATTAATATGAGTCAGAAACATTTGTTCTAGTGTAAAAATTTACTCCAAAGTGTAATAGGATAATTTTGGTCATAAAGTCTGTCTCGTTCTGGAACCTGAGTGCATCATAATGAGTAAATAAATGTTGGGTTTGGATTACAATTATGTCAACAATTTATTCTGCTTCCACTCCCCCTCTCTTGAGCTTGAGGGTACAAGGCTTCCCTTCATTACGTGCACCTGTCACCATTATTACGCGCATCTGCGCTCATTGGACTCACCTGGACTCCTTCACATTGTTGATTGCCCCCTCTATATCTGTTTGTTCCTCGGTTTTGTTCCCAGTGTCAGCATTATTGTCGTAAATGTTGTTTTGTTTCCCCTGTCCAAACGCTGCCCGCGTTTTGTTTAAAGCTCGTTTTCCATTAATTGTGCACTCCCTGTACTTGCTTCTTGTCTCCAGCATCGGTCCTTACACCTAGAATTGGAAATAGGTGGATGGAGTTCGTTGGCAAATAATTAGTCGGAAAACCTTTTGTCATGATTGTGATGTTGCCAGATTGACTTTAAATGCAGTATAACTTCAGCCAGCTAACTATGATTGAAGGGACCGCCGTATTTTAGCTAGCTAACATTCACATTGCTGGCTATTTTTGACTAACTTTTTTATTAACAGTAATGGCAACATTTCCATCTCTCTAAAGTAAATTTGACAAAATCATAATATGGCAAAGTTGTTTCCTACTAATTATTTGCCTATTTTAGCAATGTCATCATATTTCAATGCCACTATACATTAGTGTACTTTAGACGGAAC
The DNA here is from genome assembly GCF_029448725.1 of Salvelinus fontinalis. Lineage (NCBI taxonomy): Eukaryota > Metazoa > Chordata > Actinopteri > Salmoniformes > Salmonidae > Salvelinus > Salvelinus fontinalis. The sequence goes on from NC_074687.1 coordinate 18,863,382, forward strand.
AGTCACATACGAACCCATGTCTAGGGCACAAATAAATGTTGTATGCAAGCAGCAACAAACTCAAACCAACCCAGGGCCATAGCACAACATTTCACGGTCAGTTGCATAGTGTAACATCAAATCAAATCAAATTTATTTATATAGCCCTTCGTACATCAGCTGATATCGCAAAGTGCTGTACAGTGCTGTACAAAGTGCTGTACAGAAACAACATCACTGGCCTGAATCTAATCCAATCTGGAGCCAGCCAGTCTACATCTGTAAAGCATAGAATGAGTTTACAAACAAGGTTACGTTATTTCTCGAGCTACACTGTACTCTGGCTCCGTACTCTGGCTCTGTATTTTGGCTCTGTACTCCAGCACTTCGGATTTGAAATAATACAAACTACGAGGTTCAAGTACAGACTGTCAAGTTTAATTTGAGGGTATTTTCCTCCATATCAGGTGAACCGTTTAGAAAGTACAGCACTTTTTGTACATAGTCCCCCCATTTAGGGAACCAAATGTATTGGGATAAATTCACTTATAGTCAAAAATGTAGTATTTGGTTCATATTCCTAGCACACAATGATCACATCAAGCTTGTGATTCCACAAACTTGTTGGATGCATTTGCTGTTTGTTTTGGTTGTGTTTCAGATTATTTTATGCCCTATAGAAATTAATGGTAAACCATTTGAGTGACTTTTATTGTAAATAAGAATATAATATGTTTCTAAACACTTCTACATTAATGTGGATGATACCATGATTACGGATAGTCCTGAATAAACTGTGAATAATGATGAGTGAGAAAGTTACAAATGCACAAATCTCATACACCCCCAAAATGCTAACCTCCTCTCTTATTGTAATGGTGAGAGGTCAGCATGTCTTGGGTGTATGATATTTGTGTGTCTAACTTTCTCACTCATCATTGTTCACAATTCATTCTATCTGTAATCATGGTAGTGTTACAGGTCCCAGTTTATGGACTGGTGCAGCAGATAATAATTCTCTCAAGTGCAAATCCTCTTTTTGTCTTTTCATTGTATTTCAATGTTAATTTATTTTTATTTTTAATTGTATTTAATAATCTGTCTCATAAATCCCTAACATATTATTTAACATATCAAAAATATATCAATTTACACATCAAAATGATAAAATTCCAATCCAATTCACATCCTGAAATTCTTTATATTTATACCCAAGCAAATTTACTCTTAACTTTAATTCACCTGTTTAGCTAACAATTATGTAACGTTAGTTGACTGTTGCCCACTATAGCCCCATAGGAGACTCTAAAACACGAAAGCCTTTAAATACTGGTATTACTTTATACCCATGCTCAAAATACATAGAAAGACAAGACTATTGCAAGTGACATTAATGCTAATTATTGGAAAATTACTGAACAAGCTAGCATAGCGCTAACCGAGGCTAGCAACCAACTGACCGGAGCTAGCAAACAACTAACCGGAGCTAGCCAAAAGCTAACCGGAGCTAGCTAATAGCTAACCAGAGCTAGCTAATAGCTAACCAGAGCTAGCTCTAAGCTAGTTCTAAGCTAGCTCTGGTTAGCTTTTGGCTAGCTCCGGTTAGCTGTTTGCTAGCTCCAGTCAGTTGGTTGCTAGCCTCGGTTAGCGCTATGCTAGCCTGTTCAGTAATTTTCCAATAATTAGCATTAATGTCACTTGCAATAGCTAGCTCTAAGCTAGCTGCATTTCTACCACTTCCAGTACAACAATTACAAAGTTCTTAAACATCACAGTTACAACATTAAATTCTCTAAACCCTTAGGATATTTTCTTTTTCAAAAAGAAAAATGTTCAGGAGTTAACTATTTGTTTTTTTTCTAGATCAAAGGAATGCACCGCCATCACGTCATTTCATTTTCTGTCTAGTACGAAGTTATACAATTACTATGTTGTTCAAAACCATTACATTCACTTCAACGGGAAAGTTACAAACTATATTGTGGTATTCAGTGTGTTTTTGCACTTTACTGACCTGTGACACAGGATAAATGATGAAACAGGAAAATGTGCTTTCTCTTTCTCTTTGTCTCAATTATGAGAACACACAGGTGCAGAATCGCATATAGTCCCAGTTCCAACCAAACACGTCTCACTACCCCCTAATGGCCAACAGTTGTATAAATGCATGCAATGGCGAAACCTTGGAGGACTGACATTTCAGTAAAAGCATTCTTTCCCAATACAAAGAAACAATACATAAACACAAATGTGACTATACATGTTGTGTGCGTCACACACTCCCTGACAAAAATAAAATGGCTCCTGACATTCCCAAAACTCAAATCTAAACCTCAAAACCTTTTTCATCAATAAAGCGATGTAGTGTATGTGTACGGCATGTAAGTGGGCCACATGTAAGGTGCAAGTGAGTAAGGTGGAGGAATGTAGTAAGCAGTGGCGTGCCGTGGGCCTGGGGCCTGGGCCTTCAGTGAGGTACTACACAGTCCCACCCGAATTAATCCACCTCTTATTACCATCATTATGATGCCATGGCTCTAGACACTATACATTTAGACAGAAACGCAGTATAACCAGGCGTTGCGTCACCTTGAAATTGACAATTTGACATTTTTGGCTAAACAGTGTTTACCCAAAAACATGACACAATCAATGAGTCTTTTCAATATTTCCCTTCACCTTTTCATTGTGCAGCTCCGTTGCCCTGCGCGCTTGTTCTTTGAGCTGTAGATCCACTCCGGTGTCCCCAAAAGTTTTCAAAAGCACCATTGCTTGTAAGTGCCCAGCCGTACTTTGGTGTCTCGTTGCTGGCTTGGTTAGACAACTCAAGTTTGCAAAGCCAGTGTGGCTCCAAACACCAAATCGATCACTTGCAAATAATAGGCATTCCCAGCAGTACAGTTTGCAGTGCTTCTCGGAGCCAAGGAGCCTGTGAGCCATTGACAGCGCTCGTAGTTGAAACTTTGAAAGTGGCGAGCGAACGAACCCCTTTCCCGCCTATGACAGGCTTTGTGGCGTTGGGCGACTTCTCCTTACAATGTCTAACTTTTCTTGAAAAGTTCGTCTTGAGAATGGCGTTATAATTATATCCTCGAGCAAATCGATATCTTCTCCTCCTTCCGCCATTGTGGGTTGAAAAAACAGCTTAGTAGTACGCAAATTAATTTGTTTATCAAATTCAGTTTCCTAGATCTCCATAGGACCTGCCTCTCAATATTGGTAATCCAATCAAAAGACGTGCACACACTACGCCTGCTAGCTGGCTCCTGTGTAACACTGGAGCCAGCCAGCAGGCGTACAATAGCCAACTCTAAAGCTGATTGGTTGACACTAAATTTTCATTTCCATTCACTATAAGCTACAAGCGCCCGCACTGTTGATTCTGAAGGCCTGAGGGCAGATTTTAGACCCCTGGCATCACATGATGGCTGAATATGATTGGATAAAAGATCTAACATAAAGACCAGCCCTCCAAATCTCAACCTGGGGCTGGAAGCAGTGCAACCAAGAGGAAAGCTATGAAATTAAGAGTATAACTGTTACTCTGGGGAATAATTTTATACATATTTGTGGGAAAATATATTTAAAAAATATATATATTCTGATGATGTTTAGGCCAGCAGAGAAGGCCTTGCAGGCCCTGACGGTCCACCACTGGTAGTAAGGTGTTTCCCATACTGGTAAGTAAGGTGCACTGTATGTTACACAGAGTGTGTTAACAGTAGGGTGTGATTGCATTGAAGGTTGACCGAGTGTCTCAAATGGGAACATTTCCTTTGGTCTTCTATCTCCAGTGGACGGCATACTCTCAGTGTGTGAATCAACCACAGGGGGGGTCCTGGGTCTTGCTTCCTGCTCATGTTCGAGATGCTCCTCGTGTTCATTCTCTGGCTCTGGTTCGTTTCGGTCAGGTAAATGTTCATTCTCAGGTTATCTATGTTCTTCCATTACAGGTACTGAAACTGTATCAGGTAGGGACTCATTTGCAGGTTGTCTTTTCTCTTCCCTTACAGGTACTCGGACTGTATCTCTTTGTATCATGGGAGGTCTTGCAGGTACTTGGATTGGAGCTCTTTGTTCTGTCCTAGTCACTGGTCTCCTTAACCAATAACCTCCTGTCCATTCATCATCCGAGTCAGATGTTGTAAGTGTGTTCTTCCACATCACTGACTTCAACCGGTAAGTCATTCACAAGTAGTAACAAGTTTCGATGCATTGTTCTGGTTTTACGCCTGTCTCCAACCTCTGGATGAACTATTTATACTGGATTGTCTGCAAACTGTTCCTTCACTACTTAGATCCCTTTCTACCAGTATGATCTTAGCTTCCCTGGCCCTCCCTGCTCACTGAGGTTCCTAACCTGAACTCTGTCTCCAGGTTGCAGAACTACCCCTTTCATCTTCTGGTCATAGTAGGATTTTCCTCTAGTGCTTGACTGCTCACTGTTCTCATTTGCAATCCGATATGCTTCAGTCACTCTTCCCGCCCACTCTTCTGCATAGCTCTTGTGTGCGACTGGGTCGCTCTCTCCCAACAAGCCAAACAACAAGTCCACTGGAAGGCGTGGATGATGACCGTAGAGCAGATAGTAGGGTGAGTACTCAGTGGACTCATGTCGGTTGCAGTTGTATGTGTGTGCAGTATGCGTGTACAATTTGCGGAAGATGGTCCTTCCATCTCTCCTTTTTGTCAACATCTGTAGCAAGGTGCAGTTAAATCTCTCAGCTGGTTTACCTTGGGTATGGTATGGTGATGTTCAGGAATGGCCAACCCCTGACAGCTGCTTGAGTGTATGGAACAGCTCATTCTCAAACTCCTGACCTTGATCATGATGCAGTTTCGAGGGGTATCCATATCAGGGTAAGTAGTCATTAAAGACATGATCTGCTGCAGTCCGTCCGGACTTGTTCTTTGTCGGGTAAGCTTGAGCAAAACTTGTAAAATGATCAACCACCACCAGAATGTACTCATAACCTACTCGGCTGGTCTCCAGATGTAATCAGTACAGACGAGCTCCAGGGGTGAGCTAGACGTGACGCTACCCATAGGTGCTCGTACATGCATGGCAGGTTTCTTCTGCTTTATACACAGACATTTCCTTGTCACATAGTTCTCAATTTCCTTCTTCATATATGGCCAGTAGAACCTCCCTCTAGCAAGGTGGAGTACTCTTTCGGTACCAACATGTCCCATGTCATCATGGAGATATTTAAGGGCTACCGGTCTGTACTTTACAGGAAGGACAAGCTGTTGTTTGTCGTTGGTCCGTCTATATAGGAGCCCATTCTGTCACATATTGGTTGATATCCATGGGGATACGAGACAATGTATCAACATCTATATTCATCTTTCCAGGCCTGTACTTAATGTTGAACCGGAAATCTGACAGTTCTCCAACCCAGCGGTGGCCGACAGCATTAAGCTTTGCGGTGCTCATGACGTAGGTTAGGGGGTTGTTATCTATATAAATGATGAAGTGCGTGGTATAGAATAGGTAGTCCTTAAACTTTTCACACACTTCCTATTTTAGAGCAAGGAACTCAATATTTCCGCTGTGCAAATTTTAGTTCCTCTCAGCTGGTGTCAATGTTCTTGATCCATACCGGATGACTCTCAACTTCCCATCCTGCTTCCAAAAATGGACGGTTGCGAGGCCCTTCTCTGAAGCATCTGTGTGCAGTACAAGTGGTAAGTCAAAGTTAGGGTATGCCAACACAGGTGGGTTCACAAGCATGTCAACAAGTCATTCAAGTGTGCTACTGTATGTTGTTCGCCTGTCCATTCCACAGGGGTCCTAGAGGACAGCTGAGGGCCTTTGGTCTTTTCTCTGCACGGCTGGACTTGTGCCATTCCAGATTTCACTTGGAGCAGCTCATAGAGTGGCTTGGCTATTCGAGAAAAGTCCTGGACGTACAATCTGTAGTAGCTGAGGAAACCAAGGATCCTACTGACATTTCCCACTGTATGTGGTGTCTTTGTTTTCAGGGACAGCACAGCTTCCAGGTTCTTAAGGTCAATCCTCACCCCTTCAGCCAACACGAGGCGCCCCACGTACCGGACCTCCCGGCGGATAAGTTCACACTTCTCTGGCCGGAGTTTCACTCCATGACTTTGGAGAGGCTTGAGAACTTTGCGGATTCCGTCCACATGCTCGTCAAAAGACTTTGCATAGCAAAGGACATCGTCCAGGTGTGGTATACAGCATTCATCCCTGAGGGTGCTCAGCTTCCCCTCCATGCTCCTCTGGAATGCTGCGGGTGCGTTGGAGAGTCCAAACGGAATTCTCACCCTTTCATAGAGTCCCCAGGGGGTGATGAAGGCAGTTGAGATGTCTCCCTCTGCTATGAAACCTTGATGGTAGGCTTTACCCTGGTCTAAGATGCTGAACCACAGGAGTAGCCACCAAGGGTGTCTTTCAGGTCTTGGATTCTGGGTAATGGGTGCCTGTCAGGTACCGTCTTCTGGTTTAACAGGAGGTAGTCAATACAGAGGCGCAACGTTACATCCTTTTTACGGACGCACACAACAAGAGCGGAATAAGGAGACTTAGATTTCACTATCCACCCCTTCATCAGAAGATCCTGAATATACCCCTTAACTTCTTGGAACAATGGCTTCGGGACTGACGAGTGCACTCTTTGCCAAGGCATGTCATCTTTGAGGTTGAGTGACATTTGCAGGCTTGGAATACACCCAAGGTCATTGCTGTTTAGAGCGAAAGCTGCTGATTCTTTATATAACATCTTCTTGGCTGTCTATTGCTGCCTCTCGTCTAGGTGACTGATGTCAATTGGCAGGTGCCATAGTGACAGGTTTCCATCAGCTGGTGGGGTGGTAACGCTGTTGACCTTCACATTGAACTCTGATTTGCTGGATGCGTCTTTTTCAACAACCTTCTGAATGAGCTGAATACTGCCCAGAGCTGTCTTTCGTGGCAGGATGATAGTGTTTTGTGTTGTTGCCTACCGGCACTGCTACATATGGCCTCCTTGGGTCCTGGATTTCTAACAACTCTTCACCCATATCCAGTTGCTGTAGCGGCGTACTGTTTTCATCTGGCTCAAACAACACTGGGGCATCGGATTGGTCCATACTGGGCGGAACACTTAACCCAAGCTACCTGGCCAGAGGCGATGACTACGTCTTGTTGGCCAACTTTCAGGCGTCCTTGCTGCACATTGGGTTTCATGGTCTGCATACAGCTCACAATGGTTTTTGCTTTGTCAATCGGGACAGAGGTGGCCCCACAGAGTAGGGTAATTAGGGTAGGTATGAGTCTCTCTGGTTGCCCTTGGACCAGTTCTTCAAGTACGTTGAAACCAAGCAATGGCCTCTCCAGGGGTAGACTACGCACTAGGAAAGGGACGTTGATTGACAGGCTGGGTTCCTCATTCCCAGTTAAGTTTACTGTTATGGCAACCCAACCATCGAAAAGTATGAGGTCTCCATTTACTGCATACACCTCCAGCTTCTCATCACAGTTAATGATTTCAATGAGTGGTCTGATATCAAGATCAGGAAGGTATGTCTTTCCAAATACGAATTATCATGCTGACTTGAGCTCCTGTGTCAAGCAAAGCACTCACTGCTAAACCATTCAAGTTACATTGGGTCAATGCTATTCTCTCTATGAGTCTTGCAACGTGTTCATTTTTAGCAGCTGGTGAGGGTAAAGTGGAGATCTTTCTCGGCCTATGTCTCTGTTGTATGCTAACTGCTTGCTACTTGCTAACTACTGGCGTGATACAGGGAGGAGTATTGGTAGTACTACATGGCTCTGTATTAAGCTCAGTTCTTTTGACACTATTAGCCTGGGATGGTTGTCGGGGCCCAGTTACTGGGTGTCCCCCTGCAGTGACCAGCTCCAATTTCCTTTGCGCTTTGGTTTCTTTAGACAGCCCATGACACTGTGACCTTCCTCCCTGCAAAATAAGTAATGACTACAATTAGATAGACCCTGTTCGACACATTGTGAACAGCCATAAGGTTTCTCTCTTCTAGGCTGCGTTGTTTTACTCGTGGGACATCGGCACATATGATCTGATTGCCATTGCGGTATTGACTGTTCCATTGAATTGATTATGTTGGTGAGTGCATCTATTTTGGGTGAAAGTTATTGTATGGTGTCAATCTTGTTTTTTTACGCCCAGATGCTTCTGGATTGGCACTGGAGTATGGTACTGCGTCTACTCCTAACTGCGCGCTGTGTGCATGTGACGTGTGTTGACGAGGCATGGGGCCTAGCCTTCGTTGTCTCTCATTTTCCTCACTCGTTATTCTCATCACGTCTCAATATTGTCTTGTCACTGTTATCGTTACCTGAGAGCAGTGGTGGAAAATGTACCCAATTTTCCTACTTGAGTAAAAGTAAAGATACTTTAAAAGAAAATGACTCAAGTAAAAGTGAAGTTCACCCAGTAAAATACTACTTGAGTACAAGTCTAAAAGTATTTGGTTTTAAATGTACTTAAGTATCAAAAGTAAAAGTATAAATCATTAAAAAATACTTATATTAAGCAAACACGATTTTCTTGTTGTTTTATTTACGGATAGCCAGTTCAACACTCAGACATAATTTACAAACGAAGCATTTGTGCTTAGTGAGTCCAACCAATCATTTGTGTTAAGTGAGCCAGATCAGAGGTAGTAGGGATGACCAGGGATGTTCTCTCGATAAGTGTGTGAATTAGAAAATTTTCCTGTTCTGCTAAGCATTCAATCAAGTTTCAATCAAGTTTATTTTATATAGCCCTTCTTACATCAGCTAATGTCTCGAAGTGCTGTACAGAGACCCAGCCTAAAACCCCAAACAGCTAGAATGCAGGTGTAGAAGCACGGTGGCTAGGAAAAACTCCCTAGAAAGGCCAAAACCTAGGAAGAAACCTAGAGAGGATCCAGGCTATGAGGGGTGGCCAGTCCTCTTCTGGCTGTGCCAGGTGGAGATTATAACAGAACTATGCCAAGATGTTCAAAAATGTTCATAAGTGACAAGCATGGTCAAATAATAATCATGAATAATATTCAGTTGGCTTTTCATAGCCGATCATTAAGAGTTGAAAAACAACAGGTCTGGGACAGGTGGCGGTTCCATAACCGCAGGCAGAACAGCAGCAAGGCCATGCGGACTGGGGACAGCAAGGAGCCACCACGCCCGGCAGTCCCGACGTATGGTCCCAGGGCTCAGGTCCTCCGAGAGAAAGAAAGAGAGAAGGAGAAAATTAGAGAGAGCCAAGATTTTCAAAATGTTCATAAATGACAAGCATGGTCAAATAATAATCAGGAATAAATCTGTTGGCTTTTCATAGCCGATCATTAAGAGTTGAAAACAGCAGGTCTGGGACAGGTAGGGGTTCCGTAACCGCAGGCAGAACCGTTGAAACTGGAATAGCAGCAAGGCCAGGCGGACTGGGGGCAGCAGGGAGTCGTCATGCCCGGTAGTCCTGACGTATGGTCCTAGGGCTCAGGTTCTCAGAGAGAGAAAGAAAGAGAGAACGAGAGAATTAGAGAAAGCATACTTAAATTCACACAGGACACTGGATAAGACAGGAGAAGTACTCCAGGTATAACCAACTGACCCCAGCCCCCCGACACAAACTACTGCAGCATAAATACTGGAGGCTGAGACAGGAGCGGCCAGGAGACACTGTGGCCCCATCCGAAGATACCCCCGGACAGGGCCAAATAGGAAGGATATAACCCCACCCACTTTGCCAAAGCACAGCCCCCGCACCACTGGAGAGATATCTTCAACCACCAACTTATAATCCTGAGACAAGGCCGAGTATAGCCAACAAAGATCTCCACCACAGCACAAACCAAGGGGGGGCGCCAACCCAGACAGGAAGATCACGTCAGTAACTCAACCCACTCAAGTGACGCACCCCTCCCAGGGACGACATGAAAGAGCACCAGTAAGCCAGTGACTCAGCCCCTGAACAGGGTTAGAGGCAGAGAATCCCAGTGGAGAGAGGGGACCCGGCCAGGCAGAGACAGCAAGGGCGGTTCGTTGCTCCAGAGCCTTTCCGTTCACCTTCACACTCCTGGGCCAGACTACACTCAATCATATGACCTACTGAAGAGATAAGTCTTCAGTAAAGACTTAAAGGTTGAGACCGAGTCTGCGTCTCTCACATGGGTAGGCAGACTGTTCCATAAAAATGGAGATCTATAGGAGAAAGCCCTGCCTCCCGCTGTTTGCTTAGAAATTCTAGGGACAATTAGGAGGCCTGCGTCTTGTGACCGTAGCGTACGTATTGGTATGTACGGCAGGACCAACTCGGAAAGATAGGTAGGAGCAAGCCCATGTAACGCTTTATAGGTTAACAGTAAAACCTTGAAATCAGCCCTTGCCTTAACAGGAAGCCAGTGTAGGGAAGCTAGCAGTGGAGTAATATGATCAAATTTCTTGGTTCTAGTCAGGATTCTAGCAGCCGTATTTAGCACTAACTGAAGTTTATTTAGTGCTTTATCCGGGTAGCCGGAAAGTAGAGCATTACAGTAGTCTAACCTAGAAGTAACAAATGCATGGATTAATTTTTCTGCATCATTTTTGGACAGAAAATTTCTGATTTTTGCAATGTTACGTAGATGGAAAAAAGCTGTCCTTGAAACAGTCTTGATATGTTCGTCAAAAGAGAGATCAGGGTCAAGAGTAACGCCGAGGTCATTCACAGTTTTATTTGAGACGACTTTACAACCATCAAGATGAATTGTCAGATTTAACAGAAGATCTCTTTGTTTCTTGGGACCTAGAACAAGCATCTCTGTTTTGTCCGAGTTTAAAAGTAGAAAGTTTTCAGCCATCCACTTCCTTATGTCTGAAACACAGACTTCTAGCAAGGGCAATTTTGGGGCTTCACCATGTTTCATTGAAATGTACAGCTGTGTGTCATCCGCATAGCAGTGAAAGTTAACATTATGTTTTCGAATAACATCCCCAAGAGGTAAAATATATAGTGAAAACAATAGTGGTCCTAAAACGGAACCTTGAGGAACACCGAAATGCACAGTTGATTTGTCAGAGGACAAACCATTCACAGAGACAAACTGATATCTTTCCGACAGGTAAGATCTAAACCAGGCCAGAACTGGTCCGTGTAGACCAATTTGGGTTTCCAGTCTCTCCAAAAGAATGTGGTGATCGATGGTGTCAAAGGCAGCACTAAGGTCTAGTAGCACGAGGACAGATGCAGAGCCTCGGTCTGACGCCACCAAAAGGTCATTTACCACCTTCACAAGTGCAGTCTCAGTGCTATGATGGGGTCTAAAACCAGACTGAAGCATTTCGTATACATTGTTTGTCTTCAGAAAGGCAGTGAGTTGCTGCGCAACAGCTTTTTCTAAAATTTTTCTAAAAGGAATGGAAGATTCGATATAGGCCGATAGTTTTTTTTATTTTCCGGGTCAAGGTTTGGCTTTTTCAAGAGAGGCTTTATCACTGACACTTTTAGTGAGTTTGGTACACATCCGGTGGATAGAGAGCTGTTTATTATGTTCAACATAGGAGGGCCAAGCACAGGAAGCAGCTCTTTCAGCAGTTTAGTAGGAATAGGATCCAGTATGCAGCTTGAAGGTTTAGAGGCCATGATTATTTTCATCATTGTGTCAAGAGATATAGTACTAAAACACTTAAGTGTCTCTCCCGATCCCAGGCCCTGGCAGAGCTGTGCAGATCCAGGACAGCTAAGCCCTGGAGGAATACACAGATTCAAAGAGGAGTCCGTAATTTGCTGTCTAATGGTCATGATCTTTTCCTCAAAGAAGTTCATGAATGTATTACTGCTGAAGTGAAAGCCATCCTCTCTTGGGGAATGCTGCTTTTTAGTTAGCTTTGCAACAGTATCAAAAATAAATTTTGGATTGTTCTTATTTTCCTCGATTAAGTTGGAAAAGTAGGATGATCGAGCAGCAGTGAGGGCTCTTCGGTACTGCACGGTACTGTCTTTCCAAGCTAGTCGGAAGACTTCCAGTTTGGTGTGGCGCCATTTCCGTTCCAATTTCATGGAAGCTTGCTTCAAAGCTCGGGTATTTTCTGTATACCAGGGAGCTAGTTTCTTATGACAAATGTTTTTCGTTTTTAGGGGTGCAACTGCATCTAGGGTATTGCGCAAGGTTAAATTGAGTTCCTCAGTTAAGTGGTTAACTGATTTTTGTCCTCCGACGTCCTTGGGTAGGCAGAAGGAGTCTGGAAGGGCATCAAGGAATTTTTGTGTTGTCTGAGAATTTATAGCACGACTTTTGATGCTCCTTGGTTGGGGTCTGAGCAGATTATTTGTTGCGATTGCAAACGTAATAAAATGGTGGTCCGATAGTCCAGGATTATGTGGGAAAACATTAAGATCTACAACATTTATTCCATGGGACAAAACTAGGTCCAGAGTATGACTGTGGCAGTGAGTAGGTCCAGAGACATGTTGGACAAAACCCACTGAGTCGATGATGGCTCCGAAAGACTTTTGGAGTGGGTCGGTGGACTTCTCCATATGAATATTAAAATCACCAAAAATTTGAATATGATCTGCTATGACTACAAGGTCTGATAGGAATTCAGGGAACTCAGAGAGGAACGCTGTATATGGCCCAGGAGGCCTGTAAACAGTAGCTATAAAAAGTGATTGAGTAGGCTGCATAGATTTCATGACTAGAAGCTCAAAAGACGAAAACGTCATTTTTTTTTGTAAATTGAAATTTGCTATCATAAATGTTAGCAACACCTCCGCCTTTGCGAGATGCACGGGGGATATGGTCACTAGTGTAACCAGGAGGTGAGGCCTCATTTAACACAGTAAATTCATCAGGCTTAAGCCATGTTTCAGTCAGGCCAATCACATCAAGATTATGATCAGTGATTAGTTCATTTACTATGACTGCCTTTGAAGTGAGGGATCTAACATTAAGTAACCCTATTTTGAGATGTGAGGTATCATGATCTCTTTCAATAATGGCAGGAATGGAGGAGGTCTTTATCCTAATAAGATTGCTAAGGCGAACACCGCCATGTTTAGTTTTGCCTAACCTAGGTCGAGGCACAGACACAGTCTCAATGGGTATGGGTATGGCTGAGCTGACTACACTGACTGTGCTATTGGCAGACTCCGCTAAGCTGGCAGGTTGGCTAACAGCCTGCTGCCTGGCCTGCACCCTATTTCATTGTGGTGCTAAAGGAGTTAGAGCCCTATCTATGTTGGTAGATAAGATGAGAGCACCCCTCCAGCTAGGATGGAGTCCGTCACTCCTCAGCAGGTCAGGCTTGGTCCTGTTTGTGGGTGGGTCCCAGAAAGAGGGCCAATTATCTACAAATTCTATCTTTTGGGAGGGGCAGAAAACAGTTTTCAACCAGCGATTGAGTGCTGAGACTCTGCTGTAGAGCTCATCACTCCCCCTAACTGGGAGAGGGCCAGAGACAATTACTCGATGCCGACACATCTTTCTAGCTGATTTACACGCTGAAGCTATGTTGCACTTGGTGACCTCTGACTGTTTCATCCTAACATCGTTGGTGCCGACGTGGATAACAATATCTCTATACTCTCTACACTCGCCAGATTTAGCTTTAGCCAGCACCATCTTTAGATTAGCCTTAACGTCGGTAGCCCTGCCCCCTGGTAAACAGTGTATGATCGCTGGGTGATTCGTTTTAAGTCTAATACTGCGGGTAATGGAGTCGCCAATGACTAGGGTTTTCAATTTGTCAGAGCTAATGGTTGGAGCCTTCGGCGTCTCAGACCCCGTAGCGGGAGGAGTAGAGACAAGAGAAGACTCAGCCTCAGACTCCGACTCACTACATAATGGGGAAAACCGGTTGAAAGTTTCTGTCGGCTGAATGAGCGACACCAGTTGAGCATTCCTACAGCATTTCCCTCCAGAAGCCATGAGAAAGTTGTCCGGCTGCGGGGACTGTGCGGGGGGGTTTATACTAATGTTACTATCTGTACTTACTGGTGGCACAGACGCTGTTTCTTCCTTTCCTACACTGAAATTACCCTTGCCTAACGATTGCGTCTGAAGCTGGGCTTGCCGCACAGCTATTCTCGCCGTAAGGCGATCGTTCTCCTGTATATTATGAGTACAGCGACTGCAATTAGAAGACATCATGTTAATGTTACTACTTAGCTTCGGCTGTTGAAGGTGCTGACGAACCATGTCCAGATAAAGTGCCCGGGGTGAAAAGGTTGAATGAGGGAAAAAAAAGTTGCGATGGAAAAACTAAAAATATAAACGGTAATTAAAAACAAAAACAAAAACAAAAATAAAACGTAAAGTTGGCAGCTAGCAAAGTAAAGTTGGCAGCAAAACGCACAGCAACAAAACGCACAGCAGACACGTCTGCAAATTCAACAGGAAGTGACGTGAGTGGATAGCCTTCAAAATGTAACTAGTACTTTTGGGTGTCAGGGAAAATGTATGGAGTAAAAAGTACATTATTTTATTTAGGAATGTAGTGAAGTAAAAGTTGTCAAAAATATAAAAGAAATTCTCAATCTCTTTCGCTCAATTCTCGAATGAAAAATAATTTTTTCCCAAAACAATAAGTTCAAATCTCTGAACAATTAGTTTCTTGTTCACACCAGATTTGAATTTCTTATTCCTTTAAGCAAATTGCCCGTGTTTTGGCACGTGTGCAAAGAGGAAGTACAATTGTTGTCACGCCCTGGCCTTAGTTATCTTTGTTTTCTGTAGTATTTTGGTTAGGTCAGGGTGTGACAGGGGGGATGTTTGTGTTTCTGTCTATGTCTATGTTGAACGTTTGTAGCTGGTGTATGCACTAACGTTTGTAGCTTCACGGTCGTCTGTTTGTTGTTTTGTTTTGTCTTCATTGAATTAAAGAAGATGTCTTTCTTTCACGCTGCGCCTTGGTCCGCTTCTTATGACGATCGTGACAGAATTACCCACCACAAAAGGACCAAGCAGCGTGTCAAGCAGCAGCAGGAGCTATATACACAGGATTCTTGGACTTGGGAGGAGATACTGGATGGTAAGGGACCTTGGGCACAACCGGGAGAATATCGCCTCCCTCGTGAAGAGCTGGAGGCAGCTAAAGCCAAGAGGAGGCGTTATGAGGAGGCAGCACGGAAGCAAGGCTGGAAGCCCGTGAGTAAAACCCAAAAATGTCTTGGGAGGGGGCTACAAGGGAGTGTGGCGAAGTCAGGTAGGAGACCTGCGCCAACGCCCTATGCTTACCGTGGAGTGCGAGAGTACGGGCAGACACCGTGTTATGCGGTAGAGCGCATGGTGTCTCCTGTGAGTGTGCATAGCCCGGTGCGGGTTATTCCACCTCCCATCACCGGCAGGGCTAGATTGAGTATTGAGCCAGGTGCCATGAAGCCGGCTCAACGCGTCTGGTCTCCAGTGCGTCTCCTCGGGCCGGCATACATGGCACCAGCCTTACGCATGGTGTCCCCGGTTCGCCTACACAGCCCAGTGCGGGTTATTCCACCTCCCCGCATTGGTCGGGCGACGGGGAGCATACAACCAGGTAAGGTTGGGCAGGCTCAGTGCTCAAGGGAGCCAGTACGCCTGCATGGTCCGGTATATCCGGCGCCACCTCCCCGCCCCAGCCCAGTACCACCAGTGCCAACACCACGCACCAGGCTTCCAGTGTGTCTCCAGAGCCCTGTTCCTCCTCCACGCACTCGCCCTATGGTGCGTGTCTCCAGCCCGGTACCACCAGTTCCGGTACCACGCACCAAGCCTCCTGTGCGCCTCCAGAGTCCTGTGCGTCCTGTTGCTGCTCCCCGCACTAGCCTGAAGGTGCGTGTCCTTAGCCCGGTACCTCCAGTTCCGGTACCACGCACCAGGCCTACTGTGCGCCTCAGCCGTTCAGAGCTGCCCGTCTGTCCCGAGCCGTCAGAGCTGCCCGTCTGTCCAGAGCCGTCAGAGCTGCCCGTCTGTCCAGAGCCGTCAGAGCTGCCCGTCTGTCCAGACCCGTCAGAGCTGCCCGTCTGTCCCGAGCCGTCAGAGCTACCCGTCTGTCCCGAGCCGTCAGAGCTGCCCGTCTGTCCCGAGCCGTCAGAGCTGCCCGTCTGTCCAGAGCCGTCAGAGCTGCCCGTCTGTCCAGAGCCGTCAGAGCTGCCCGTCAGTCCAGACCCGTCAGAGCTGCCCGTCTGTCCCGAGCCGTCAGAGCTACCCGTCTGTCCCGAGCCGTCAGAGCTGCCCGTCTGTCCCGAGCCGTCAGAGCTGCCCGTCTGTCCCGAGCCGTCAGAGCTGCCCGTCTGTCCCGAGCCGTCAGAGCTGCCCGTCTGTCCCGAGCCGTCAGAGCTGCCCGTCTGTCCCGAGCCGTCAGAGCTGCCCGTCTGTCCCGAGCCGCCAGAGCCGTCCGCCAGACAGGAGCAGCCAGAGCCGTCCGCCAGACAGGAGCAGCCAGAGCCGTCCGCCAGACAGGAGCAGCCAGAGCCATCCGCCAGACAGGAGCAGCCAGAGCCTTCCACCAGACAGGATCAGCCAGAGCCTTCCGCCAGACAGGATCAGCCAGAGCCTTCCGCCAGACAGGATCAGCCAGAGCCGCCAGCCAGCCAGCCATGACCTGCCAGAGCCGTCAGCCAGTAAGGATCTGCCAGAGCCGCCAATCAGCCAGGATCTGCCAGAGCCGCCAGCCAGCCAGGATCTGCCAGAGCCGCCAGCCAGCCAGGATCTGCCAGAGCCGCCAATCAGCCAGGATCTGCCAGAGCCGCCAATCAGCCAGGATCTGCCAGAGCCGCCAATCAGCCAGGATCTGCCAGAGCCGCCAGTCAGCCAGGATCTGCCAGAGCCACCAAAGCGGGTATTAACTATGGTGGAGTGGGGGCCACGTCCCGCACCCGAGCCGCCGCCGTAGGAAGGCCCACCCGGACCCTCCCCTTCTGTGTCAGGTTTTGCGTCCGGAGTCCGCACCTTTGGGGGGGGGGGTACTGTCACGCCTTAGTTATCTTTGTTTTCTGTAGTATTTTGGTTAGGTCAGGGTGTGACAGGGGGGATGTTTGTGTTTCTGTCTATGTCTATGTTTAACGTTTGTAGCTGATGTATGCACTAACGTTTGTAGCTTCACGGTCGTCTGTTTGTTGTTTTGTTTTGTCTTCATTGAATTAAAGAAGATGTCTTTCTTTCACGCTGCGCCTTGGTCCGCTTCTTATGACGATCGTGACAATTGTCTCCAATTTGCACAATACCTACAAGAACATGGCTTGCTGATCAGCACTGTTGAGTTGATTCTCAGTGAAATTGTCCTACTCTTCACAACTTCTCAACATTATTTCACTGTGTGAGCCATCACATGCAAAATGATCCATTCAATTAGCAAAATCTGTCAGACATACATGTATATTCCATAAATATCTATGACATGGAAGGTTTGTGATGTCTGCTAAATTGGCAAATTACCTGCGAGGTGACCTAGTAATGAAATAGGAATCACAATCTTACCAATCAACCAATCAAGTTTGGAAGCATATATATGGAGCTTGCCTACAGCACAATCACTACCATTTTTGAACATGGAGGAACATCACAACCCTGAACAGCAGCTACAAGCTCGTGGAAGAGAAATAAGAAGATGTGTAAGAATGCGTGGTGGTGGTGGTGTTAGGGAAATACTTAATAGAGGAAGAGGTAAAGGCAAAGAATAAGAGTCCCTGATGAAATCAGAGCCACAATTGTTGACTATGTCATAAACCGTGGTCTTACAATGGAAGAAGCTGGTCGGAGTACAGCCTAATGTAAACAGGTCCATAGTGTCATCAATTGTTTTTTATTTATTTTATTTTTATTTAACCTTTATTTAACCAGGTAGGCAAATTGAGAACACGTTCTCATTTACAATTGCGACCTGGCCAAGATAAAGCAAAGCAGTTCGACACATACAACAACACATAGTTACACATGGAGTAAAAACAAACATATAGTCAATAATACAGTGAAAAAAAATAAAGAAATAAGTCTATATACAATGTGAGCAAGTGAGGTGAGATAAGGGAGGTGAAGGCAAACAGATATATGTATAAATAAATAAAAATATAAAAAGGCCATGGAGGCGAAGTGAGTACAACACAGCAAGTAAAATAAAAACTAAAAAAAACACTGGAATGGTTGGTTTGCATTGGAAGAAAGTGCAAAGTAGAGACAGAAATAATGGGGTGCAAAGGAGCAAAATAAATTAATAAATAAATACAGTAGGTAAAGAGGTAGTTGTTTGGGCTAAATTGTAGATGGGTTATGTACAGGTGCAGTAATCTATGAGCTGCTCTGACAGCTGGTGCTTAAAGCTAGTGAGGGAGATAGGTGTTTCCAGTTTCAGAGATTTTTGTAGTTCGTTCCAGTCATTGGCAGCAGAGAACTGGAAGGAGAGGCGTCCAAAGGAAGAATTGGTTTTGGGGGTGACTAGAGAGATATACCTGCTGGAGCGCGTGCTACGGGTAGGTGCTGCTATGGTGACCAGCGAGCTGAGATAAGGGGGGACTTTACCTAGCAGGGTCTTGTAGATGACCTGGAACCAGTGGGTTTGGCGACGAGTATGAAGCGAGGGCCAGCCAACGAGAGTGTACAGGTCGCAGTGGTGGGTAGTATATGGGGCTTTGGTGACAAAACGGATGGCACTGTGATAGACTGCATCCAATTTATTGAGTAGGGTTTTGGAGGCTATTTTGTAAATGACATCACCGAAGTCGAGGATTGGTAGGATGGTCAGTTTTACAAGGGTATGTTTGGCAGCATGAGTAAAGGATGCTTTGTTGCGGAATAGGAAGCCAATTCTAGATTTGACTTTGGATTGGAGATGTTTGATGTGGGTCTGGAAGGAGAGTTTACAGTCTAACCAGACACCTAGGTATTTGTAGTTGTCCACATATTCTAAGTCAGAGCCGTCCAAAGTAGTGATGTTGGACAGGCGGGCAGGAGCAGGCAGCGATCGGTTGAAGAGCATGCATTTGGTTTTACTTGTATTTAAGAGCAGTTGGAGGCCACGGAAGGAGAGTTGTATGGCATTGAAGCTCGCCTGGAGGGTTGTTAACACAGTGTCAAAAGAAGGGCCAGAAGTATACAGAATAGTGTCGTCTGCGTAGAGGTGGATCAGAGAATCCCCAGCAGCAAGAGCGACATCATTGATGTAAACAGAGAAGAGAGTCGGTCCAAGAATTGAACCCTGTGGCACCCCCATAGAGACTGCCAGAGGCCCGGACAACAGACCCTCCGATTTGACACACTGAACTCTATCAGAGAAGTAGTTGGTGAACCAGGCGAGGCAATCATTAGAGAAACCAAGGCTGTCGAGTCTGCCAATGAGGATCTGGTGATTGACAGAGTCAAAAGCCTTGGCCAGGTCAATGAATACGGCTGCACAGTATTGTTTCCTATCGATGGCGGTTACGATATCGTTTATGACCTTGAGCGTGGCTGAGGTGCACCCATGACCAGCTCTGAAACCAGATTGCATAGCGGAGAAGGTGTGGTGTGATTCGAAATGGTCGGTAATCTGTTTGTTGACTTGGCTTTCGAAGACCTTAGAAAGGCAGGGTAGGATAGATATAGGTCTGTAGCAGTTAGGGTCAAGGGTGTCCCCCCCTTTGAAGAGGGGGATAACCGCAGCTGCTTTCCAATCTTTGGGGATCTCAGACGATTGTGAAATTGTCACGTTCCTGACCTGTTTTCCTTTGTTTTGTATTCATTTTAGTTGGTCAGGGCATGAGTTGGGTGGGTTTGTCTATGTTTGTATTTCTATGTGGGGTTTTGTGTTCGGCCTGGTATGATTCTCAATTAGAGACAGGTGTGTATTGTTTGTCTCTAATTGAGAGTCATACAAAGGCAGCCAGGGTTTCACTGGTGTTTTGTGGGTGTTTGTTCCTGTGTCCTCACAGGACGGTTGAAGGTTAGTCACATTTGTTGTTTTGTAGTTTTGTAGTGTCTTGTTTGCTGTTGTCATTAAAAGATGGCTTATTTCCCTCAATCCGCATCTTGGTCCTATCCATGCTCCTTCTCGTCTAAGGGGGAGAACAACATTGACTGCCTTTACAGAAACACCCACCACAACAGGACCAAGCGGATTGAGGAGAGAGAGAAAGAACTAAGGCACTGGACACAGGAGGAATGGTCTTGGGAGATCATGGACGGAAAGGGACCCTGGGGAAGGGTTGGAGAGAATCGCCGCTCTCGGGAGGAGAGGAAGGCAGCCACAGCCCAGGAGCGCTGGTATGAGGAGGCAGCACATAGGAGAGGCTGGAAGCCCGAGAGGCTCACCCAAAATTTTTTTGGGGGGGGGGGCTAAAGGGGGGTGTGGCGAAGCCGGGTTGGATACCTGAGCCAACTCCCCGGGCTTGCCGTGGAGTAAGAGGGCGTCGTACTGGTCAGACACCGTGTTATGCGGTGAAGCGCACGGTGTCCCCAGTACGCGTGCTTAGCCCAGTGCGGGCTATTCCACCTTGCCGCACTGGGAGGGCTAGGTTGGGCATCGAGCCGGATGCCATGAAGCCGGCCCAACGTATCTGGCCTCCAGTACGTCTCCTCGGGCCGGCGTACATGGCACCAGCCTTACAGGTGGTGTCCCCGGTTCGCCTGCATAGCCCAGTGCGGGCTATTCCACCTCGCCGCACTGGCAGGGCTACGGGGTCCATTCAACCTGGTAAGGTTGGGGAGGCTCGGTGCTCAAGAGCACGTGTCCTCCTTCACGGTCCGGTATATCCGGCGCCACCTTCCCACCCCAGCTCAGTACCACCAGTGCCTACACCACGCACCAGGCTTCCAGTGCATCTCCAGAGCCCTGTTCCTCTTCCACGTACTCTCCCTATGGTGCGTGTCTCCAGCCCGGTGCCTCCAGTTCCGGCACCACGCACCAAGCCTCCTGTGCGTCTCCAGAGCCCTGGACGCACTGTTCCTTCTCCCCGCACTCGCCCTGAGGTGCGTGCCCTCAGCCCGGTACCTCCAGTTCCGGTACCACGCACCAGGCCTAGAGTGCGCCACGAGAGTCCAGTGTGCCCTGTTCCTGTTCCCCGCACTCGCCCTGAGGTGCGTGCCCTCAGCCCGGTACCTCCAGTTCCGGTACCACGCACCAGGCCTATAGTGCGTCTCAGCCGGCCAGAGTCTGCCGTCTGCCCAGCGGTGCCTGAACGGCCCGTCTGCCCAGCTCCGTCTGAGCCATCTGTCTGCCCAGCGCCGTCTGAGCCATCTGTCTGCCCAGCGCCGTCTGAGCCATCTGTCTGCCCAGCGCCGTCTGAGCCATCTGTCTGCCCAGCGCCGTCTGAGCCATCTGTCTGCCCAGCGCCGTCTGAGTCATCCGTCTGCCACGAGCCATTAGAGCCGCCCGTCTGTCCCGAGCCAGTAGAGCCGTCCGTCAGTCAGGAGCCGCTAGAGCCGTCCGTCAGTCAGGAGCTGCCAGAGACGCCCGCCAGTCAGGAGCTGCCAGAGACGCCCGCCAGTCAGGACCTGCCAGAGACGCCCGCCAGTCAGGAGCTGCCAGAGACGCCCGCCAGTCAGGAGCTGCCAGAGACGCCCGCCAGTCAGGAGCTGCCAGAGACGTCCGACAGTCCGGAGCTGCCCTACAGTCCGGAGCTGCCCTACAGTCCGGAGCTGCCGTACAGTCCGGAGCTGCCCTACAGTCCGGAGCTGCCCTACAGTCCGGAGCTGCCCTACAGTCCGGAGCTGCCACTCAGCCCGGACCTGCCGGAGTCCCTCAGCCAGGACCTGCCGGAGTCCCTCAGCCAGGACCTGCCGCCCCTTATCCCGGTGCTGGTCCTTATCCCGGTGCTGCCCCTTATCCCGGTGCTGCCCCTTGTCCCGGTGCTGCCCCTTGTCCCGGTGCTGCCCCTTGTCCCGGTGCTGCCCCTTGTCCCGGTGCTGCCCCTTGTCCCGGTGCTGCCCCTTGTCCCGGTGCTGCCCCTTGTCCCGGTGCTGCCCCTTGTCCCGGTGCTGCCCCTTGTCCCGGTGCTGCCCCTTGTCCCGGTGCTGCCCCTTATCCCGGTGCTGCCCCTTCATTTAGGTGGGGTTAGTGGGAGGGTGGTCATTGGGAGGGGGATAAAGAAGCGGGGATTGATTATGGTGGGGTGGGGACCTCGTCCACCGCCAGAGCCGCCACCGTGGACAGACGCCCACCCAGACCCTCCCCTAGACTTTGTGCTGGTGCGCCCGGAGTTCGCACCTTAAGGGGGGGGGTTCTGTCACGTTCCTGACCTGTTTTCCTTTGTTTTGTATTCATTTTAGTTGGTCAGGGCGTGAGTTGGGTGGGTTTGTCTATGTTTGTATTTCTATGTGGGGTTTTGTGTTCGGCCTGGTATGATTCTCAATTAGAGACAGGTGTGTATTGTTTGTCTCTAATTGAGAGTCATACAAAGGCAGCCAGGGTTTCACTGGTGTTTTGTGGGTGTTTGTTCCTGTGTCCTCACAGGACGGTTGAAGGTTAGTCACATTTGTTGTTTTGTAGTTTTGTAGTGTCTTGTTTGCTGTTGTCATTAAAAGATGGCTTATTTCCCTCAATCCGCATCTTGGTCCTATCCATGCTCCTTCTCGTCTAAGGGGGAGAACAACATTGACTGCCTTTACAGAAATTGTGAATTGTGAATTGTGAAAAACTGAGATTAAATGTATTTGGCTAAGGTGTATGTAAACTTCCGACTTCAACTGTATGTGTATATATACAGTATATATAATGACTGCACAACAACCTCATGCTGGTGACAGTATTCAGCCATCAGCAAGAACAAGACATTTGCAACATGGTCATAGCCAACAATTTCATCCGGCTAAGAGAGATCCAAAGTGCAATCATAAATGACAACATTATCTTCGGAAATGTCAATTCTGTCAGCATTTCCACTATAGACGTAGTCAAATGACTATGAAACCACTCTACAAAGTGCCATTTGAGAGGAATAGTGACAGTGAAGGATCTGCGGTACCAGGATGTCCAAGTAAATCATTGGTGTTCACATGGTATATTGTGCAGGGAGTTTTACTGTACTTCAATGAGGCCTGTATATACTTCTTGAAGTTGTAGATACACCCATGAGAACAGAAAACATTTCTACTTTAATAAACTGTCTGATTCTACAGTAGAATAGGCTATGTATAACTAACTTTATATATTGGTTCTGTGTTAATATATAGAGAATAATGGAGCTGGAAGGACATGAAATTATCCACATTCTTGTTTTTGTGGACGAGGCTGGGTTCAATCTGGCCAAAGGCAGGAGGCGTGGCCGCAATCTCATTGGACACATATTCCACACGTTGGGCCCTATAACACCCAACTTCTCCTGGCCTTCCTAAATACACTTTACAGGGACCTAATACCAGAACACGAAGAGGTTTAGTTAGACCAGATTTGCCAAATGATGTAGTTGTGTGGGATAATGTCAGCTTCCACCGAACCAACATTGTTAGGGAATGGTTTGCTGCGCGTGAAAGGATAACAACGGAGTTCCTTCCACCATACTCCCCATTCCTGAAACCGATAGAGTTTTTTTCCAGAATGGAGGTGGAAAGTATGACTATCGGGCACAAGATCAATGTCTCTGTTAGATGCCATGAATGCTGCTTGTGAAGACATCACAGGCGATCATTGCAGGGGATGGTTGCGCCATGCAAGGAGATTTTTTCCCCCAGTACATCGCAAGGGAAAACATCAGATGTGATGTTGACAAATCTCTGGCCAGACCAACAAGAGCGACAGGATGTCCACCAAGCTTGTAGTGTTACGTACTGTGAGGAGGTACAATTTATAGTTTTTTACAGAACTACCGCAGGTTGTTTCATTGTTGCGGGTTATTATTTTTTGGCATGATATCATTTTGTGGCAAATTTTCTGTTCCCTATAGATGACTTTACATGGAAGAAATATGTAAAAATGGACATGCAAATGTGAATTTTCTGTTTACATGTAACACATTGCTACAAAAATACATTTACTGTATACATACAAATGTGCATATCCTTCTTCTGTGTACTAAAGTATTGACTTTTCCCAGTAAACTTGTACCTACTGTTGAAAAAAAGCTAAAAAAAACTGTTGAAAAAAAGTTCAATGTATCTAAAAAGCTCAATGTGATACACAATAGCATTCAGCTAGACACAACTGACCTTCTGGTATAGTACAGTTATTAAGCAGTCAGTGTCAACAAAAAAGTAGAACAAAACTGACATTTGTATAAAACAAACATTTCCAGGGTTGACTGCCATGGTGAAAAAACATCAACATTTTGACCAGTACGGCTCACACGATGACAAAACTTTTCATTTTGGTGGCATTGGCCAATTTACTGACACAATAACTAGGTTTTGAAGCATGAGTTTAATGTTTTGGGTGAGTTACTACATTTTGCAGACATGCAGTAGAGTTGTGATGTCCCATAAAACAGTTGTGACAATTGCACATATAGTTTAGAGAATGTTAAGACTATTTCAAAACATGAGCCAAAGCGATTGAGAAACTGTAAAGTATCTATACCCCAAAAAACGACTTAAGTACTTTACACCACTGCCTGAGAGTAGGGGTTTTAGTTCTCGGCGTATGTCGGTGTATTTACGCCCAAGCCCCTGGTGCACAGTGTGTAGGAAAACATCTTGAACAGTGGCTGCACTGTATTTTATGCCTGCATCAGGTAATTTAGATGAGAACAGGATTCGTTGTAGCCAGTTGTAGTTCAATCTTGGGTGCAATGATCACGTTCCCGCACTGACTGACTGTGTGGAGGCTCATTGATTTATCGTTACGTTAACCAACATGCTACACTGGCAAAGTTATGAATGATATAGCTGTCGGCTATATTAGCCACGACTTACCGCTCAAATGTCGAATAAAGTTGGAAGTTGTTGCGCCTCCGTCTGTCATTTTCTTCCCACATGTTTTGCAAGTTGCAATCTGTTTTTTGTTGATACAGCGTAGTCTTTATTTCCGAAAATAATAATTTTGTGTATCATCTTTCCAAGGGCTCCATCTGAATTCACTCGCCGACGTTCCTTTGCACTGCCAAGCTCAACTTTTTCTCAGCTGACACAATTTGATTGGCTGTTGTCCGATTCAAACTTAAATTAAGAGTTGATGCGATGCACACTTTTTTAAATAGTATAATTTTTTTTAAATATTTGGGCTTGAGGAGGGTATTAAGTCAGTTCGAGTCAAACGGCTCAAGTCCAAGTTAAGTCACGAGTCAAAGTCGAGTTTCATGTCATCATATTTGTGACTCGAGTCTGACTTGAGTCCAAGTCATGTGACTCGAGTCCACATCTCTGCTTTATACCCATGCTCAATATACATTCACCCAGTGTAAGAAGGGCTAATAGAAAGACAAGACTATTGCAAATTACATTAATGCTAATTATTGGAAAATGACTGAACAAGCTAGCATAGCGCTAACCGAGGCTAGCAACCAACTGACCGGAACAAGCAAACAGCTAACCGGAGCTAGCCAAAAGCTAACCGGAGCTAGCTAATAGCTAACCAGAGCTAGCTCTAAGCTAGCGGCTTTTCTAACATTTACAATACAACAACTACAAAGTTCTTAAACATCACAGTTA
Source organism: Salvelinus fontinalis (assembly GCF_029448725.1). NCBI lineage: Eukaryota > Metazoa > Chordata > Actinopteri > Salmoniformes > Salmonidae > Salvelinus > Salvelinus fontinalis. Next base: position 18,888,831 of record NC_074687.1, read on the forward strand.
CAACATTACATTCTCTAAACCCTTAGGATTTTGTCAGGAGTGTCTTTTTCAGGAGTTAACAATTAGTTTTTTTCTAGATCAAAGGAATCTAGATCAAATTTCATTTTACACTCGACTTGCGTTTTCTGTCAAAAGTTAAATAATTACTATGTTGTTCAAAACCATTACATTCACTTCAATAGGCAAGTTACAAAATTATATTGTGGTATTCAGTGTATTTTTGCACTTTACTGACCTGTGACACAGGATAAATGATGAAACGGGAGAATGTGGCTTCTCTTTCAAAGGTTCTCTCAATTATGAGAACACACAGGTGCAGGATCGCATATAGTCCACAGTAGCATCCACATTAAAATGTAGAAGAAACATTAATGTAACTTAGAACTTCCATTCTCAGAGCTTTTATAAAACCTCCCAGGAAAACTAGCAAGGAACCAGAGTAAAAACATTCTCAGAACCTTCCTGCAACCTAAAAATATACATTCCCAGAACATCCTAAATGTTCACTTCTGTTCTCAGAACACTTAAAAAAATGTAATGTCTTTGTTCCCACAGCCAATGTGAAACCAAAAACATACCTTCCCACAACTTCCAAGGAACCACTTTTGCTAGCTGGGTTACATGTTGCTTGACTTTTGTTTTCACTGCCTTAAATTCCAGATGAGGTCAAACAGCTAGGCTATTTTTAGCTTTTTTCTTTTTTAAAGCTAATTCCATGCAATTCTACACATTTTTCCATAGGATGGAGAGATGACCTATGCCATGTTCTGACCTTGCAGATCTACTCACTTATCTAAGCTTTAACTACTGATATAGATAGATAGATTATTGTAACCACTGTATCATGTCTTGTAATTTTTTTGCTACCTCAGCTCCAAATCAGATGACTTCCGTTATGTGTCAAACGGGTGGTGGAGGGGTTCTATAAGAAAGTGAGGATTCCATGTGTTTTACGTAATGATGAGTTGTTATAAGAGGGGGAATTCTGGGCTGTTGTCTGTCACTTTGGAGAAACATGGAGACATCAGTAGACAGAGGAGAGGGCCACATCAGCTCGTTCTGCCAGAGTAACCCACTTTATGACATGGACATGAAACTGAGCAGGAGTGACCTGTACACCTTCCAGAGCAGTGGTAAGCAGGGGAGGAACTGGGGTTCACAGGGGAAACATTTTGACTTATAGGTTCTTCTTGCGCTGAAGGCCTGGTGATCCAACAGTAGTGTGCTATTTATGTGATTTTTCTTATATTCCACCCATGGTGCTAGGGGCCTATGGGGCCTTTCATATTTCAAAGTATGTTCTTTATACAATTCACTATAAATTGGTACAAAGTGTGGTCTGCTGTAGCTCAGTTGGGAGAGCATGGTGCTTGCAACGCCAGGTTAGTGGATTTGATTCCTGGGACCACTTGTGCATAAAAATGTATGCACGCATGACTGTAAGTTGCTTGGATAAACACATCTGCTAAATGGCATATATTATATTATAATGTGGCTTGGGCGGACTTCAATACAGTAAGTGGTTAATTTATTGTAACTACATTCAAAACATTCAGGGAGACAAGCCTTGTGAGAACCATTAAAGGTAGACTCAGCGATATGACATAGACGCATAAAGTAAACAGCATAGTGGGTCAATTTCCACAATTGAAGCGTGAGGATCAACTTTTCTGCTGTTTAGGTCCCGTGGCTACCACACTGTAACAGCGTGAAGCAAACCAATGTGCAGATACTGTGTGTGACTGATTGAGAGCGAAGTCTTGCATCTCACTCATCTCAAAATCTGCGGTGCTGCTTGTGGGAACAACATTTAGCTGAGTCTACCTTTAAGTTATCATAGATAACTGTGAGGGATAAGATTGTTATGGTACACACAATCTGAAAGTGGTGGTGGAGACTGAAACAGAGAAGTAGAAGAACTGTCTGTGCATTGTAAAAAAGAACCAGTCTAGCCAAAGAGCTATTGCAGTGTGCGAAGACTATAGACAGCACTGAATTCTAACTTTATATTCGCTGGCTACAAGCACCTGCTGTGGCAACCTACAGTAAATGAGTGCAATTTACTGAGCTCAACAGCCCGACTTTCTACATTGAGTCAGAAATAGAGAAATAGCCAGAAGAGGGCAGCCATGTCTGTGGGTTTGTTGAGATAATTTCCCCATGTTCCATGGGATACTGTTTTCTGAATTTTAATCCCTACCCCTTGACACTTCATGGATTGGATAGTTTTAAGCAACATGATAATTGCTTCAGCTTGCCATCTGATAGGCTGGGGGGGGGGGTTGCATTATTGCTTCCACCCTTCTGATCATTTTAGATCTACAGGAGTGCCTGGGGGGGGGGGGGGGGGGGGGGGGTAGATGGTAGAGGTCCATTTGGAATGTAGCATAAATCCTGTTTGTGTTTATGTCAACATGTTTCAGATCTAAAACCCGCCAAGGCCCGAGGAGCACAGCGATGTCTAAATGTTATTGTCGTTTACCTCGTCCTTCTGACTGCACTGAATGCCTTCCTCCTTTACAAAGGTACAATAAACCATTGTTTGGTTTCATGTCCAAAATGGTTCAAACACATTTATCTAATGTTGTAAAAGGATTTTCCATGATATCCTGACCTGCAGTAACACATGACTTCCTATATTAGTAACGCTCTGTGTCTCTCTATGTGCACCTCTGCCCCAGTGTTTTCGATGGAGTCTAGTAGTCTCTCCTCCTCTGGCTCCAGAACAGCGAAGCTGACCGACAATCACCTCCCCCTGGGGACGGACCAGGAGGAGGACCTCCGTACCCTTGCCAGAAACACCAGCTTGGAGACCATCTCTCTCAGAGGATACCTGGGGAAGTTACAGACCCAGGTCTCTAGCCTCTGTGGGGAGGATGGCCAGCTGGGCCAGCTGAGAACGAACCTGGGTGCGGTCAACGCCAGCACCACTCTCCTTCAGGACTCAGTGAAAGCATTCAGATTACTCAAAGGTAGCTACTGTAAGACATGGGCAGGACCTACCAGGTTGATATATCTTACATTTGATATAAAATATGAGTGCACACATCAATGTAGATATACACATATCTTGGGGTGCAGAGCAATCAACCCTTGTGTTGTGTGAAATTTGCATATTATGTTTTTGTCATCATGCTTTGCAAAGTATAAATTACAACACAAGAGTGTATTGGTGGTAATAATAAGGTTTTGTTGTATTGCAGCTTCACCAGGCCCACAGGGACCTACTGGTAAGTTCCCTTGTCCTTAGTGCCAAATCAACAACCACAGAAGAGAGGAAGAGAGGTTTAAACGCCCCTTACACCACAAGCTTGTAATTCACATGTTATTTGACCTCGTGGTTTCCCTAGGTCCACCTGGTGCGAGGGGGTTACCTGGTGTGAGGGTGGACAAGGGAGACAGGGGTGAGTCAACCAAAAGCACTGCATTGCTCCATTGTTTTAGCATCACTGCGTCACTGCAACAGCCAATGCTAGATCAGCACCAAACTACACTGAACAAAAATATAAACGCAACATGTGAAGTGTTGGTATCATAATCTGAAATAAAAGATCACTGAAAATGTCTATATGCACAAAAAACGTATTTCTCTGAAATTCTGGGAAAAAATGTGTTTGCATCCCTGTAAGTGAGCATTTCTCCTTTGCCAAGACAGGTGTGGCATATCAAGAAGCTGATTTAACAGGATGATAGTTACATAGGTGCACCTTCTGCTGAGGACAATAAAAGGCCATTATAAAATGTGCAGTTTTGTCACACAACACAATGCCACAGATGTCTCAAATTTTGAGAGAGTGTGCAATTGGCATGACTGCAGGAATGTCAGAGCTGTTGCCAGATAATTTAATTTTGATTTATCTACCATAAGCCGCCTACAACATCGTTTTAGAGAATTTGGCAGTACGTTCAACCAGCCTCACAACCGGAGACTACGTGTAACCACGCCAGCCCAGGACCTCCACATCTGGCCTCTTCACCTGCAGGATCATCTGAGACCAGCCACCCAGATAGCTGATGAAACTGTGGGTTTGCACAACAAAATTATTTCTGCACAAAGTGTCCGAAACCATCTCAGGGAAGCTCATCTGCATGCTCGTCATCCTCACCAGGGTCTTGACCTGACTGCAGTTCAGCGTCGTAACCAACTTCAGTAAGCAAATGCTCACCTTAGCTGGCCACTGGCACGCTGGAGAAGTGTGCTCTTCATTGATTAATCCCGGTTTCAGCTGTACCGAGCAGATAGAATCGTGTTGGCGAATGGTTTTCTGATGTCTGCGTTGTGAACAGAGTGCCCCATAGGGGCAGTGGGGTTATGTTATGAGCAGGCATAAGCTAAGGACAACGAACACAATTGCATTTTCTTGATGGCAAATTGAATGCACTTACAGTAGATACCGTGATGAGATCCTGAGGCCCATTGTCGTGCCGTTCATATGCCGCCACACCTCTTGTTTCAGCATGATAATGCACTGCCCCATGTCGCAAGGACACAATTCTTGGAAGCTGAAAATGTCCCAGTTCTTCCATGGCCTGCATACACACTGACATGTCATCCATTGAGCATTTTTGGGATGCTCGGTATCGACGTGTATGACAGCGTGTTCCAATATCCAGCAACTTCGCACAGTCATTGAAGAGTGGAACAACATTTCACAGTCCACGATGAACAGCCCCCGATCAACTCTATGCGAACGAGATGTGTCGCGCTGCATGAAGCAAATGGTGGTCACACCAGATACTGACTGGTTTTCCTGATCCACGCTCCTACCTTTTTTTAAAGATATCTGTGACCAACAGATGCATACCTGTATTCCCAGTCATGTGATATCCATAGATTCAGGCCTAATTTATTTATTTCAGTTGACTGATTTCCTTAAATGAACTGTAAATATTAGAAATTGTTGCATGTTGAGTTTATATTTTTGTTCAGTGTAGCTCTGTAGCATTAGCATTCAGCTGCTCATTTGTCCAGTAATGATCTGTGCACTGATGGCCTGTCATCTTTAGTCAGGGGCAGAGGAAGTGGAGGCCTGCCTCTCTGTTTCATAATAACCCACTGTTTAGTCAATGAATTGACATTTACCCCTGTATGAAGTCTCAATCAGGGATGGACTTTCACAGAAGCTAACAGATTACCCTGCGAGTTTGAGTCAGACGTTTTTCAATAAGTCATCCTACCAAAATGCCGTCCTTCCTCACACTATACACTGAGTGTACAAAACATTAGGAACACCTTCTTAATATTGAGTTTCACCCCCCTTTGCACTCATTAACAGCCTCATTTTGTCGGGCCATGGACTCTACAAGGTGTCAAAAGCATTCCACAGGGATGGTGGCAGGTGTTGACTCCAATGTTTCTCTCAGTTGTGTCAAGTTGGCTGGATGTCCTTTGGGTGGTGGACCATTCTTGATACACACAGGAAACTGTTGAGAGTCAAAAACCCAGCAGCGTTGCAGTTCTTGGCACACTCAAACCAGTGCATCTGGCACCTACTACCATACCCTGTTCAAAGGCACTTCAATATTTTGTCTTGATCTTTCAACCTCTGAATGGTACACATACACAATCCATGTCTCAATTGTCTCAAGGCTTGAAAATCCTTCTTTAACCTGTCTCCTCCCCTTCATCTACACTGATTGAAGTGGATTTAACAGGTGACATCATGTCTATGTCATGGAAAGAGCCAGTGTTCCTAATGTTCTGTACACTTAGTGTAGAACTGATGCTAACCACAGGAGGTTGGTGGCACCTTAATTGGGGAGGACGGGCTCATGGTAATGACTGGAGTGGAATTAGTGGAATGGTATCAAATACATCAAACAATGGTTTCCATGTGTTTGATGCCATTCCATTTGCTCCAGTCCAGACATTATAATAAGCCGTAATCCCCTCCGCAGCCTCCTGTGATGCTAAGTACTCCCGTTTGGTAATCAGGCTGCCACTTTCAGTCAGCTAACATGGATGGATAAGTGGCTTTTTTTTGAGGCAATGATTGTCTTTTTCATAATAACATAAACAATCAAAGAGAAATTCCAAATCCATCAGACTAAATAATGTTTCATACATTATACATTAAGTGATCTGTGAACATTCTATGTTAAGTTAAGGTGATTCATGCAGTAACATTTAATGTTTCTTTTTGTATATAAGTATTTAGCGAAAGGTTACTGTGTTCCAGGTGAGACAGTAGATAGTGATAGTGAGAGGGTTACTGTGTTCCAGGTGAGACAGTAGATAGTGAGAGGGTTACTGTGTTCCAGGTGAGACAGTAGATAGTGATAGTGATAGGGTTACTGTGTTCCAGGTGAGACAGTAGATAGTGATAGTGAGAGGGTTACTGTGTTCCAGGTGAGACAGTAGATAGTGATAGTGAGAGGGTTACTGTGTTCCAGGTGAGACAGTAGATATTGAGAGGGTTACTGTGTTCCAGGTCAGACAGGACAAAAAGGAGACCCTGGAGTTGATGGCCAGACTGGAGCCAAGGGAGAAGCAGGGGAACCAGGACTCAAAGGTGATTCACCTTACTCCAACTGACTCCAAACCTTTAGATTAATCTAAACGCCAATAGGAAATGTGACATATTTACTGATCTTTCATGTCATAACAATGCATTTAGTAGTCTGTGGTTCTTATTAATGCTCATATCCACTGGCAAACACAGAGTTCTCTTGTAGTTCTACCACTAATGATCTCCATACAGTACATCAACTCAATAATAAGTCACTGTTTCAGGTGAAGATGGTACCACTGGACAACAAGGACCAGCTGGAACACCAGGTAGGCCCAGTAGTACTAACATGGAACCAGTCCAGTAGTACTAACATGGAATACAACTCAAGCTGTGGAGTTGTGAAGAACATGGTGGATAAGTTGACTGTTTACCATGGCAGTTACCCATGCATCAACACTAACTTTAATCAGCTCCTTGGTCGACAGGTAGGACCGTGGTATTAGTGTGTTTTTTTTTGTCTGAGAGACAGAGGCTAGATTAATTATTGACAGTGTCACATGGGCCAGTTCTACAGGTGGAGCTGGGTGATTTAGTGTTAGGGACATTGAATATTACCTCCTCTCTCACCCCATCCGTCACAGAGGAAACGTGCGTCGTGTACTTGATGTTCCAAAGCCAGTCCAAATAAAGTATGCCTTGATACATATTTGATTCGCTGAACTTGCTCCGGGACTTTGCATTTTTTAAATTGCTTAAAAAACTAGCCCTAACTCTTGAAAAGTTTTAGGGGGGGTGGGGGGGTGTTAATTAATTATAAAAAATAGTGTAGGATGGATGGTTAAAACGGCTGCTGCTGCTGCCCAGGCAGATACTATTCTTTCTCTCCATGAAAGGAAGTTGATATTTTTACTTCATCGTCCTCACTGTCAGTAGGCTGATGATCACAAGGCCCTATTCTCTTACGCCCTGGAATAGGTAGGAGATGGACTCAAACTCCCCTTTTTGGTTAACAGAGTCATAAATAATGCCCAATAATGTTTGTACCCTGTTTTGTGCTGCTACCATGTCGTGCTGCTGCCATGTTGTGTTGCTACCATGTTGTTGTCATGTTGCGTTACTATCATGCTGTGTTGTCATGTGTTGCTGCCATGCTATGTTAATGTCTTAGGTTTCTCTTTATGTAGTGTCGTGTTATTTCTCTTGTCGTGATGTGTGTTTTGTCCTTTATTTAATTTTTTTAATCCCAACCCCCGTCCCCGCAGGAGGCCTTTTGCCTTTTGGTAGGCGATCATTGTAAATAAGAATTTATTCTTATCTGACTTGCCTAGTTAAATAAAGGTACATTTTTTTAAAATTACATTAAAAAAATATAAAAAAATCCCTCATCATGACTGGCTCAAATGTTGTAACATTTGCAGGCATAGTTCCACATTTTAGCCTTCTCAGTTTCTGTTCCGGTTGTCACAGTAATATAGAGAAACGACATATGTACGATCTTAATTTGAGCCAGTTTACAACAGCAGGAAAATAATCCTGCAGCAACAGGAAATGTAAATTATTATGTGGATTATAATTAATGGACATTATTTGTAGGGGTTGATACATTTTTCTTGAGGGAAAATCAAGTCTCACAATTTAAAGTGTAAATTACAAACGTTAGAAGCCTTTTTAAACCTTGAATACACCACAAGTTCGCATTTCGCGCTATGCAGGAAAATTCTCAGTAACAAAAGAGTGATAAAATTAAGATCCTACATCGATATAACACCAGATCATCATTGTGAAATTTGTCCATTTTTGTTAAAAGTGCTGAGTGAATGCATTCAGAACTGGATATAAAGCTATTTTAGTTTACTTGCTTCACCCATATACAGTTTATTTTTTTCTTATCACACATACAGTACAGCTGTTGGATCTTAATTTGAGCCAGTTGGCTACAGCAGGAAAATAATCCTGCAGCAACAGGAAATGTGAATTATTATGTTAATTTTATTTAATGGACATTTTTGTAGGGGTTATTTGATATTTGTTATGGCAAATCAAGTCTGAAACTTCAAGGTGGAAAATTCAAAATGTAGAAGCCTTTTGTAAAACTCAAATACGCTACAAGTTTGCATTTCCTGCTGTGCCGGACAATTCTAATTAAGATCCTACATCTGTAATACTGTAGTTATGTTAAATGTTAGGTGTAATATTGTGTAATGTGTATGTATGTACAGTTGAAGTCGGAAGTTTACATACACTTAGGTTGGAGTCATTAAAAGTCATCATTTTTATCTTGTTAACAAACTATAGTTTTGGCAAGTCGGTTAGGGCATCTACTTTGTGCATGACACCGTTAATTTTTTCAACAATTGTTTACATACAGATTATTTCACTTATAATTCACTGTATCACAATTCCAGTGAGCCAGAAGTTAACATACACTAAGTTGACTGTGCCTTTTAAACAGCTTGGAAAATTCCAGAAAATTATGTCATGGCTTCCGACTTCAACTGTATCTCTTCAGTGGATATTGTGTGCACTGTGTGTGCGTGTGTATACAGTATCTCTGATTGTGTGTGTCATACGTACAGGCGGTGCAGCTACTAACTGTTCAGGAGCCCCTGGGCTGCCAGGACCACAGGGACCAAAGGGGGATATGGGACACATTGGTGAGTCTGCATGGGCTTAACACTACACTCACCTATAGACCGTTTACTTTCTAATACTCCATACTTCACCTGCGTATTTGAAGTGCTCACCTACAAACAACTTATTTTTTTGTACTCAACAATTAACTGAACCTGGCCTTTTTTATTTTCTCTTGCTGCCACCTCTAAGATTTACCTCTCAACCTCTTCACAGGTTTACCAGGGATACCAGGCCAGAATGGGATCAAAGGGCACACTGGTAAATAACATTTACATTTACATTTAAGTCATTTAGCAGACGCTCTTATCCAGAGCGACTTACAAGTACATACATTCCTACTTTTTTTGTACTTGGTGTTTGACTGTTTCACGCGGCCAAGCATGGTTGTGTCTGTACATGTTAGTGAACCCTGTTCCTGAAGAGCTACCATCCTGTAGGTTTTCATTCAAACCCTAATCTAGCATACCTGATTCTAATAATTAGCTGGTTTATAAGATTAATCAGGTTAGTTACAACATGGGTTAGAGGGAAAACCTACAGGAGTATAGCTCTCCAGGAACAGGGTTGGAGAGCCCGGTGTTAATTGTGTGACTGTGTGGGAGTTTGTGCAGATTTTTGCATTTGCATCTGTACTGTACACTATAGCCTCCACATTGTAGAGTGAGTGTATTTGTATTTGTATTTATTATGGATCCCCATTAGCTGCTGCCAAAGCAGCAGCTACTCTTCCTGGGGTCCAGCAAAATTAAGGCAAGTTATACCATTTTAAAACATTACAATACGTTCACAGATTTCACAACACACTGTGTGCCCTCACGCCCCTACTCCACCACTACCACATCTCTACAGTACTAAATCCATGTGTAAGGATAGTGCGTATGTTATTGTGTGTGTGTATACATGTGTCTGTGCAAATGTTTGTGTTGATTCACAGTCCCCGCTGTTCCATAAGGTGGTTTTTATCTGTTTTTTAAATCAAATTTTACTGCTTGTGTCAGTTACTTGATGTGGAATAGAGTTCCATGTAGTCATGGCTCTATGTAGTACTGTGTGCCTCTTATAGTCTGTTCTGGACTTGGGGACTGGGACAAGACCTCTTGTGGCATGTCTTGTGGGGTATGCATGGGTATCCGAGCTGTGTGCCAGTAGTTTAAAACAGACAGCTCAGTGCATTCATGTCAATACCTCTCATAAATAGTGATGAAGTCAATCTCTCATCCACTTTCAGCCAGGAGAGATTGACATGCATATTATTAATATTAGCTCTCTGTGTACATCCAAGGACCAGCCTTGCTGCCCTGTTCTGAGCCAATTGCAATTTTCCTAAGTCTTTTTTTGCGGCACCTGACCACACGACTGAACAGTAGTCAAGGTGTGACAAAACTAGGGCCTGTAGGACCTGCCTTGTTGATAGTATTAAGAAGGCAGAGCATCGCTTTATTATAGACAGACTTCTCCCCATCTTAGCTACTACTGCATCAATATGTTTTGACCATGACAGTCTACAATCTAGGGTTACTCCAAGCAGTTTAGTCATCTCAACTTTCTCAATTTCCACATTATTTATTACAAGATTTAGTTGAGGTTTAGGATTTAGTGAGTGTTTTGTTCCAAATACAATGCTTTTAGTTTTAGAAATATTTAGGGCTAACTTATTCCTTGCCACCCACTCTGAAACTAACTGCAGCTCTTGGTTGAGTGTTGCAGTCATTTCAGTCGCTGTAGCAGCTGACGTGTATACAGTAGTGTTGAGTCATCCTCATACATAGACCCTCTGGCTTTACTCAAAGTCAGTGGCATGTCGTTAGTAAAAATTGAAAAAAGCAAGGGACCTAAACAGCTACCCTGGGGAATTCCTGATTGTAACTGGATAATATTTGAGAGGCTTCCATTAAATCCAATCCAAGATGGCGTAGCAGTCAGATGTCCATTGTCCTCGTCTTGTCCCGTGTATATATATTTTATATATTTTTCTTCGCATATCTTTTAATATATATATTATTTTCTTCTTAAAAACTCAACTTCAAAACACTCTCCTGCAACCCACCTCACCAAATGTGGTGCGGATCTGTTTTTTTTTTCTTCCTCAAAAGTATTATTCACCTCGTATCCGAAATCTACAACAGAAGCTAACAAGCTAACCAGAAGTTAGCCAGCTCACAAGCTAACGCTAGTAGTTCAGCTAACCACAGCTAGCGCTCATCAGCTATCCTTTAGCTCGGAAAACTATTGCCAGTTTTGTACAACGCGACTCAGACCAGAGCATACCAGACCTATTTTCTCTCCATATCCCCGGATTTTTACCTCAAGCTCTGGACATTTACACCTGGATCTTGCAGCTAACTAGCTGCTATCCGAGTGACTATCGGCTAACATCAATTCCGGAGCAAACACCAATTATCCCGGAGCTAGCCAGCTGAAGAGTTCCATCAGCCACTCCTGGGCTACAATCACCTATCGGGACCCGTTTTACTGCCGATGCGGAGCCCCACCGGGCCTTCACGACTGGGATACCGACGTTATCTGCCCGAGGGAGTATTTCAACCGGCCCCTCCATCGCGACGTAACCTGAACGTCCATATACTAACTGCGGCCCGCTAATCGTTAGCTGTCTTGAGCATATCGGCTGCTATCTGAACAGGTCTATCGAACAATCTTCTTAGGCCACTATAACTATTTTTACAATTGGATTGGTCCCCTCTACCACACGGAACCCCACTAATCTACCGACGGAATTGCACGGCGTGGCTAAAAACAGACCTCCATCTTCTGCTAGCTTGCTACCCATGACTAGCTGTCTGAATCACGAAGCTAGCACCAGTTAGCAAACACAATTCTACAACTCACAACCTCTCTTTCGCCACCGCCATCCGGCTTGGATTCTCTGTCGACACGACCACGTCTGGTCTGCGGACAAATACCCCATCCGCTGTGCACTCGACCGGCCTCCGTCTGAGCAGACCCCCTCCGTCTGAGCAGACCACCCCCCCGGGCTACTAACTTTAAACGCCGCGGGCTAGCTTAGTGGAGGCCTCACTACTCCATCTACGGCTGCCCCCTGGACACTATGATCACTTGGCTACATAGCTTATGCCTGCTTGACTGTCCATTAACTCACGGTACTCCATTCTGTTTATTTGTGTTTTATCTGTCGGCTCTGTGCCTTAACTCAGGATCTGTGTGTAGTTAATCCGACCCTCTCTGCCCAGTCGTCGCCATTTTTACCTTCTGTTGCTGTGTTAGCTGACTAGCTGCTGTTATCTGACCTGCTGTTTTAGCTAGCTCTCCAAATCATGACCTGCAATCACTTTATGCCTTATTGTATGTCTCTCTCAAATATCAATATTCCTTGCATACTGTTGTTCAGGCTAGTTATCATTGTTTTGGTTTGCAATGGACCCCGTAGTTCCACTCTCCGTACCTCTGATACCTCCTTTGTCCCACCCCCCACACATGCGGTGACCTCACCCATTGAGACCAGCATGTCCAGAGATACAACCTCTCTTATCATCACCCAGTGCCTGGGCTTGCCTCCGCTGTACCCGTGCCCCACCATACCCTGGTCTGCACATTATGCCCAGAATCTATTCTACCACGCCCATAAATCTGCTCCTTTTATTCCTTGTCCCCAACGCTCTAGGCGACCAGTTTGATAGCCTTTAGCCGCACCCTCATCCTACTGCTCCTCTGTTCCTCGGGTGATGTGGAGGTAAACCCAGGCCCTGCATGTCCCCAGTCACCCTCATTTGTTGACTTCTGTGATCGAAAAAGCCTTGGCCTCATGCATGTCAACATCAGAAGCCTCCTTCCTAAGTTTGGATTACTCACCGCTTTAGCACACTCTGCCAACCCTGATGTCCTTGCCGTGTCTGAATCCTGGCTTAGGAAGGCCACCAAAAACTCTGAGATTTCAATACCCAACTATAACACTTTCCGTCAAGATAGAACTGCCAAAGGGGGAGGAGTTGCAATCTACTGCAGAGATAGCCTGCAAAGTTCTGTCATACTTTCCAAGTCTATGCCCAAACAGTTCGAACTTCTAATTTTAAAAATTAATCTCTCCAGAAATAAGTCTCTCACTGTTGCCGCCTGCTACCGACCCCCCTCAGCTCCCAGCTGTGCCCTGGACACCATCTGTGAATTGATCGCTCCCCATCTAGCTTCAGAGTTTGTTCTGTTAGGTGACCTAAACTGGGATATGCTTAACACCCCGGCAGTCCTACAATCTAAGCTTGATGCCCTCAATCTCACACAAATCATCAAGGAACCCACCAGGTACAACCCTAAATCCGTAAACATGGGCACCCTAATAGACATTATCCTGACCAACTTGCCCTCCAAATACACCTCTGCTGTCTTCAATCAAGATCTCAGCGATCACTGCCTCATTGCCTGTATCCGCCACGGGTCCACGGTCAAACGACCACCCCTCATCACTGTCAAACGCTCCCTGAAACACTTCTGCGAGCAGGCCTTTCTAATCGACCTGGCCCGGGTACCCTGGAAGGATATTGACCTCATCCCGTCAGTTGAGGATGCCTGGTCATTCTTTAAAAGTTACTTCCTCACCATATTAGACAAGCATGCTCCGTTCAAAAAATGCAGAACCAAGAACAGATATAGCCCTTGGTTCACTCCAGACCTGACTGCCCTCGACCAGCACAAAAACATCCTGTGGCGAACTGCAATAGCATCGAAGAGCCCCCGTGATATGCAACTGTTCAGGGAAGTCAGGAACCAATACACGCAGTCAGTCAGGAAAGCAAAGGCCAGCTTTTTCAAGCAGAAATTTGCATCCTGTAGCTCTAACTCCAAAAAGTTCTGGGATACTGTAAAGTCCATGGAAAACAAGAGCACCTCCTCCCAGCTGCCCACTGCACTGAGGCTAGATAACACGGTCACCACTGATAAGTCCGTGATAATCGAAAACTTCAACAAACATTTCTCAATGGCTGGCCATGCCTTCCTCCTGGCGACTCCAACCTTGGCCAGCAGCCCCGCCCCCCCCCCCGCTGCTACTCGCCCAAGCCTCCCCAGCTTCTCCTTTACCCATATCCAGATAGCAGATGTTCTGAAAGAGCTGGAAAACCTGGACCCATACAAATCAGCTGGGCTTGACAATCTGGACCCCCTATTTCTGAAACTGTCCGCCGCCATTGTCGCACCCCCTATTACCAGCCTGTTCAACCTCTCCTTCGTATCATCTGAGATCCCCAAGGATTGGAAAGCTGCCGCTGTCATTCCCCTCTTCAAAGGGGGAGACACCCTGGACCCAAACTGTTACAGACCTATATCCATCTTGCCCTGCCTAGCTAAGGTCTTCGAAAGCCAAGTCAACAAACAGATCACTGACCATCTCGAATCCCACCGTACCTTCTCCGCTGTGCAATCCGGTTTCCGAGCCGGTCACGGGTGCACCTCAGCCACGCTCAAGGTACTAAACGATATCATAACCGCCATCGATAAAAGACATTACTGTGCAGCCGTCTTCATCGACCTGGCCAAGGCTTTCGACTCTGTCAATCACCATATTCTTATCGGCAGACTCAATAGCCTCGGTTTTTCTAATGACTGCCTTGCCTGGTTCACCAACTACTTTGCAGACTCAATAGCCTCGGTTTTTCTAATGACTGCCTTGCCTGGTTCACCAACTACTTTGCAGTGTGTCAAATCGGAGGGCATGTTGTCCGGTCCTCTGGCAGTCTCTATGGGGGTACCACAGGGTTCAATTCTCGGGCCGACTCTTTTCTCTGTATACATCAATGATGTTGCTCTTGCTGCGGGCGATTCCCTGATCCACCTCTACGCAGACGACACCATTCTGTATACTTCCGGCCCTTCCCTGGACACTGTGCTATATAACCTCCAAATGAGCTTCAATGCCATACAACACTCCTTCCGTGGCCTCCAACTGCTCTTAAATGCTAGTAAAACCAAATGCATGCTTTTCAACCGTTCGCTGCCTGCACCCGCACGCCCGACTAGCATCACCACCCTGGGCGGTTCCGACCTAGAATATGTGGACATCTATAAGTACCTAGGTGTCTGGCTAGACTGCAAACTCTCCTTCCAGACTCATATCAAACATCTCCAATCCAAAATCAAATCTAGAGTCGGCTTTCTATTCCGGAACAAAGCCTCCTTCACTCATGCCGCCAAACTTACCCTAGTAAAACTGACTATCCTACCGATCCTCGACTTCGGCGATGTCATCTACAAAATAGCTTCCAATACTCTACTCAGCAAACTGGATGCAGTTTATCACAGTGCCATCCGTTTTGTTACTAAAGCACCTTATACGACCCACCACTGCGACCTGTATGCCCTAGTCGGCTGGCCCTCGCTACATGTTCGTCGTCAGACCCACTGGCTCCAGGTCATCTACAAGGCTATGCTAGGTAAAGTGCCGCCTTATCTCAGTTCACTGGTCACGATGGCTACACCCACCCGTAGCACGCGCTCCAGCAGGTGTATCTCACTGATCATCCCTAAAGCCAAAACCTCATTTGGACGCCTTTCCTTCCAGTTCTCTGCTGCCTGCGACTGGAACGAATTGCAAAAATCTCTGAAGTTGGAGACTTTTATCTCCCTCAACAACTTTAAAAATCTGCTATCCGAGCAGCTAACCGATCGCTGCAGCTGTACATAGTCCATCTGTAAACTACCCACCCAATTTACCTACCTCACCCCCATACTGCTTTTATTTATTTACTTTTCTGCTCTTTTGCACACCGGTATCTCTTCTTGCACATGATCATCTGATGATTTATCACTCCAGTGTTAATCTGCTAAATTGTAATTATTCGATTTATTGCCTACCTCATGCCTTTTGCACACATTGTATATAGATTCTCTTTTTCCTACCATGTTATTGACTTGTTTATTGTTTACTCCATGTGTAACTCTGTGTTGTTGTCTGTTCACACTGCTATGCTTTATCTTGGCCAGGTCGCAGTTGCAAATGAGAACTTGTTCTCAACTAGCCTACCTGGTTAAATAAAGGTGAAATAAAAAAAAATAATAAAATAAAGAACACCCTCTGTGTTCTGTTAGACAAGTAACTCTTTATCCACATTATAGCAGTGGGTGTAAAGCATAACACATACATTTGTCCAGCAGCAGACTATGATCAATAATGTCAAAAGCTGCACTGAAGTCTAACAAGACAGCCCCCACAATCATTTTATCATCAATTTCTCTCAGCCAATCATCAGCCATTTGTGTAAGTGCTGTGTCCTTCCCTATAACCATGCTGAAATTCTGTTGTCAATTTGTTTAATGTGAAATAGCATTGTATCTGGTCAAACGCAATTTTTTCCAGAAGTTTACTAAGGGTTGGTAACAGGCTGATTGGTTAGCTATTTGAGCCAGTAAAGGGGGCATTACTATTCTTGGGTAGCGGAATGACTTTAGCTTCCCTCCAGGCCTGAGAGCACACACTCTCTAGTAGGCTTAAATTGAAGATGTGGCAAATAGGAGTGGCAATATCATCTGCTATTATCCTCAGTAATTTTCCATCCAGATTGTCAGACCCCGGTGGCTTGTCATTGTTGATAGACAACAATACTTTTTTCACCTCTTCCACACTGACTTTACGGAATTCGGAAGTACAATTCTTGTCTTTCATAATTTGGTCCGATATACTTGGATGTGTAGTGTCAGCGTTTGCTGCTGGCATGTCATGCCTAAGTTTGCTTATCTTGCCAATGAAAAGTAATTAAAGTAGTTTGCAATATCAGTGGGCTTTGTGATGAATGAGCTTCTGTGTCACGCCCTGGCCTTATTATTCTTTGTTTTCTTGATTATTTTAGTTAGGTCAGGGTGTGACATGGGTAATGTTTATGTTTTGTTGGTTTTGGATGTTTATTTGGTAAAGGGGTTATGGGGTGTAAAATATGGTTTTGTGTTTAGTGTAGATGTCTAGCGTTGTCTATGTTGGTGAGTGATCTAGAAGAGTCTATGGTTACCTGAATGAGTTCCCAATTAGAGACAGCTGATGTCGGTTGTCTCTGATTGGGAGCCTTATTTAGGGTAGCCATAGGCTCTCATTAATTGTGGGTAATTGTCTATGTCAGAACGTTTGTAGCATGTCTGTCTATGCACAACGTTTGTAGCTTCACGGTCGTTTTGTTATTTTGTATAGTTTGTATTAAGTGTTCGTCTTTCATTTAAATAAATTCATTATGACTGCATACCTTGACGCGTATTGGTCCGACCCATGCTTCTCCTCTTCAGACGAAGAGGAGGAGAACGATCGTGACAGAATTACCCAACCATAGGACCAAGCGGCATGGAAGGCGGCAACAGGACCTAACAACAAAGGATTTCTGGACATGGGAGGAAATACTGGATGGTAAGGGGCCTTGGGATCAACTTGGAGAATATCGCCTCCCTCGTGAAGAGCTGGAGGCAGCGAAAGCCGAGAGGAGGCGATATGAGGAGGCAGCACGGAGACAAGGCTGGAAGCCCGTGAGTACAACCCAAAAATTTCTTGGGGGGGGCCTTAAAGGGAGTGTGGCGAAGTCAGGTAGGAAACCTGCGCCTACTCCCTGTACTTACCGTGGAGAGCGAGAGTACGGGCAGACACCGTGTTACGCAGTAGAGCGCACGGTGTCTCCTGTACGCGTGCATAGCCCGGTTCGGTACATTGCAGCTCCACGTATCGGCCGGGCTAGACTGAGCGTTGAGCCATATGTCATGAAGCCGGCCCAACGCATCTGGTCACCAGTGCGTCTCCTCGGGCCGGCGTACATGGCACCAGCCTTACGCATGGTGTCCCCGGTTCGCCTACATAGGCCGGTGCGGGTTATTCCACCTCCCCGCACTGGTCAGGCGACGGGGAGCATAGAACCAGGTAAGGTTGGGCAGGCTCGGCGTTCAAGGGAGCCAGTACGCCTGCACGGTCCGGTATTACCGGCGCCACCTCCCCGCCCCAACCCAGTACCACCAGTGCCTCCTCCACGCACTAGCTATATGGTGCGTGTCTCCAGCCCTTTACCACCAGTGTCTAAACCACGCACCAAGCCTCCTGTGTGTCCCCAGAGTCCTGTGCGTCCTGTTGCTGCTCCCCGCACTAGCCCTGAGATGCGTGTCCCCAGCCCGGTGCCACCAGTCCCGGCACCACGCACCAGGCCTACAGTGCGCCTCAGCCGGCAGGAGTCTGCCGTCTGCACTGCAATGACTGAACTGCCCGTCTCCCCAGCGCCATCTGAGCCATCCGTCTCCCCAGCGCCATCTGAGCCATCCGTCTCCCCAGCGCCATCTGAGCCATCCGTCTGCAATGAGCCTGCAAAGCCGCCCGTCTGCCATGAGCCTGCAAAGCCGCCCGTCTGCCATGAGCCCACTGAGCCGTCCGCCAGACAGGAGCCGCTAGAGCCGCCAGCCAGACAGGAGCCGCTAGAGCCGTCCGTCAGACAGGATCTGCCTGAGCCGCCAACCAGACAGGATCTGCCAGAGCCGCCAACCAGACAGGATCTGCCAGAGCCGCCAACCAGACAGGAGCAGCCAGATCAGTCAGCCAGCCATGAGCAGCCAGATCCGTCAGCCAGCCATGAGCAGCCAGATCCGTCAGCTAGCCATGAGCAGCCAGATCCGTCAGCTAGCCATGAGCAGCCAGATCCGTCAGCTAGCCATGAGCAGCCAGATCCGTCAGCTAGCCATGAGCAGCCAGATCCGTCAGCTAGCCATGAGCAGCCAGATCCGTCAGCTAGCCATGAGCAGCCAGATCCGTCAGCCAGCCATGAGCAGCCAGATCAGTTAGCCAGCCATGAGCAGCCAGATCAGTTAGCCAGCCATGAGCAGCCAGATCCGTTAGCCAGCCATGAGCAGCCAGATCTGTCAGCCAGCCATGGGCCGTCCCTCAGTCCGGAGCTGCAGTCCCTCAGTCCGGAGCTGCAGTCCCTCAGTCCGGAGCTGCCATTCCTCAGTCCGGAGCTGCCATTCCTCAGTCCGGAGCTGCCCCTTCCCCTGGTGCTGCCCCTTCCCCTGGTGCTGCCCCTTACCCTGGTGCTGCCCCTTACCCTGGTACTGCCCCTGACCCTGGTACTGCCCCTGACCCTGGTACTGCCTCTTACCCTGGTACTGGTCCTTAGTCCGGAGCTGTCCCTTAGTCCGGAACTCCCCCTTAATGCAATGGGGTTAATGTGGAGGGGGGTCGTTTGGAGGAGGCCTAGGAGGTGGTTAGGTACTGTGGTGACGTGGGGACTACGACCAGAGCCGGAGCCGCCACCGTGGAGGGGAGCCCACCCAGACCCTCCCCTAGACTGTGTATGGTGCGCCCGGAGTTCGCGCCTCAAGGGGGGGGTTATGTCACGCCCTGGCCTTATTATTCTTTGTTTTCTTGATTATTTTAGTTAGGTCAGGGTGTGACATGGGTAATGTTTATGTTTTGTTGGTTTTGGATGTTTATTTGGTAAAGGGGTTATGGGGTGTAAAATATGGTTTTGTGTTTAGTGTAGATGTCTAGCGTTGTCTATGTTGGTGAGTGATCTAGAAGAGTCTATGGTTACCTGAATGAGTTCCCAATTAGAGACAGCTGATGTCGGTTGTCTCTGATTGGGAGCCTTATTTAGGGTAGCCATAGGCTCTCATTAATTGTGGGTAATTGTCTATGTCAGAACGTTTGTAGCCTGTCTGTCTATGCACAACGTTTGTAGCTTCACGGTCGTTTTGTTATTTTGTATAGTTTGTATTAAGTGTTCGTCTTTCATTTAAATAAATTCATTATGACTGCATACCTTGACGCGTATTGGTCCGACCCATGCTTCTCCTCTTCAGACGAAGAGGAGGAGAACGATCGTGACATTCTGATTCAATGAATGAAGGAGCCGAGTTTGCTTTTTTTCCCAAAATGTAATTTAATGTTCCCCAAAGCTTTTTACTGTCATTCTTTATATAATGTATCTTTGTTTCATAGTGAAGTTTATTTTTTTTTAAATTTAGTTTAGTCACATGATTCCTTAATTTGCAGCACGTTTGCCAATCGGTTGGGCTGCCAGGCTTAATTGCCATACCTTTTGCCTCATCCCTCTCAACCATACAATTTTTCAATTCCTCATCAATCAAAGGGGATTTAACAGTTTTTACAGTCATTTTCTTAATGGGTGTGTGCTTATTAGTAACTGGAATTAGTAGTTTCATAAATGCATCAAGTGCAGCGTCTGGTTGCTCCTCATTACACACCACAGACCAGCAAATATTCTTTACATCATCAACATATGAATCACTACAAAACTTCTTGTATAACCTCTTATACACTATATTAGGCCCAGCCATTGAAACTTTGGTTTTCCGAGATATGGCTATTATATTCTGATCACTACATCCTATGGATTTGGATACTGCTTTAAAACAAATATCTGCAGAATTAGTAAAGATGTGATCAATACATGTTGATGATTTAATTCCTGTGCTGTTTGTAACTACCCTGGTAGGTTGACTGACAACCTGATCCAGGTTGCAGGCACTGGTTACAGTTTGACGTTTTTTCTTGAGTGGGCAGCTTGATGATATCAAGTCAATATTTCAATCACACAAAAAATATACTTCTCTGTTGATATCACATACATTATCAAGCATTTCACACATATTATCCAGCTACTGACTGTTAGCACTTGGTGGTCTATAGCAGCTTCCCACCAGAATGGGATTTAGGTGAGGCAGATGAACCTGTAGCCATATTACTTCAACAGTATTTAACATTAGATCATATCTAAGCTTCACAGGAATCTGGTTCTGAATATAGACCGCAACACCGCCTCCGTTGGCATTTCTGTCTTTTCAGTAGATGTTATAACCATGTATTGTTACCACTATCATCAAAGGTATTATCTAAGTGAGTTTCAGAGATAGTCAGAATATGAATATCATCTGTTACAAGCAAGTTATTGACTTCATGGACCTTGTTTCTCAGGCTGCATGTTAATATGGCTATTTTTACCACTTTTCTGGGTTGCTTGATTGTTTTTAATGCTTTACTGGGAAGCTTTTCAGATGTAGACTTACTCATGTTATTTACATTGGAGTTGATAGTGCAGGGTGAGCTGTATAAAGTGGTCTTCCTACTATTGCACACCGCCTCAGTGTTAACTGTGTAACTCTGGTTTATAGGCTCATGATTACTGCTTACAATAGCTGTAGGACAAACAGATGTATTTGGTGCAATTAGGGGTACATAAATGAAATTACTTGCATTTTGTTTGTCAATGCCCCTAAGATCATGTACATTTGATGCAGCATTACGACAACGCTTTGTCACAATGGTAGGGATTAACTGAGCATTGTTTCAGTGCAGCCTTGAAATGCGTGGACAGGGTCCAGGAGCCAAGATGATTTGGATGGACTCCGTCATTCCTGTAGAGTATCTTCTGTTTCCAGAACGTGTCAAAGTTATCAATAAAAGTGACTCCAGCAGAGCTACAGTAGTCTTTTAGCCAGATGAGTAATGCCAGCAGTCTTCTGAATCTTTCATACCCGCGGCTCAACGATGGTACTGGACCTGAAATTGTTGGCTGTATTTTGGAGTCTTTTAATACTAAAATCAGTTCTTTAAAATCCATTTTCAAATGTTCCAAGCTAGCCTCCTGATGTTGTTTGACCCCACATGGACTACGACAGTGTCAGCTCCCGGCATCTGTGGTAGAACAGTCGGAAGCAGCCTTATTATGTCCTGTACTCGTGCTCCTGGGTAGCACAGGGTTTGACATAGTGTGACATAGTGCTGTACTGTATTGCCTCCACATTGTAGAGTGAGTGTGACATAGTGCTGTACTGTATTGCCTCCACATTGTAGAGTGAGTGTGACATAGTGCTGTACTGTATTGCCTCCACATTGTAGAGTGAGTGTCACATAATGCTGTACTGTATTGCCTCCACATTGTAGAGTGAGTGTGACATAGTGCTGTACTGTATTGCCTCCACATTGTAGAGTGAGTGTGACATAGTGCTGTACTGTATTGCCTCCACATTGTAGAGTGAGTGTGACATAGTGCTGTACTGTATTGCCTCCACATTGTAGAGTGAGTGTGACAGTGTGCTGTGAATCTGTCAGGATCCCAGGGGCGTGATGGAGTACAGGGGGCCCCTGATTTGAAGGGTGACACAGGGCCGACAGGACTACCTGGACCCATAGGACCTGAAGGTGAATTTCACCCTGTCTCTGAGCTATGGGACCCTCATCGTCATGTCCTTCAAACTGTTGATTACAGGAATGACAATTTTATATATTCTCCTACTGTAAAGTGTTATTTTAATCATATGAAGTGTCCTTTATGATTTTGGGGATAAATCTGTGGTTATTGTTCTTCCTCCGTAGGACCAAGAGGACCTGCTGGTGTTAATGGAACAAGAGGACTTGTGGGTGTGTGTGTGTGTGTGTGTGTGGTTTTACTATCCTTGTGCGGACCAGAATTATTATTATTATTATTTTTCCTTTTTTTATTTTACCTTTATTTAACTAGGCAAGTCAGTTAAGAACAAATTCTTATTTACAATGACGGCCTATACCGGCCAAACCCGGATGATGCTGGGCCAATTGTGCGCCGCCCTATGGGACTCCCAATCACGGCCGGTTGTGATACAGCCTGGATTCGAACCAGGGTGTATGCAGTGATGCTTCTAGCACTGAGATGCAGTGCTGTAGACCACTGCACCACTCAGGAGCCCTCACAAGGATAGTAAAACAAGGAAGATTTAGACAAGTGGGGACATT
The DNA here is from genome assembly GCF_029448725.1 of Salvelinus fontinalis. Taxonomy (NCBI): domain Eukaryota; kingdom Metazoa; phylum Chordata; class Actinopteri; order Salmoniformes; family Salmonidae; genus Salvelinus; species Salvelinus fontinalis. The sequence goes on from NC_074687.1 coordinate 18,911,625, forward strand.
TTGCCGGTCCCCACAAGGAAAAATGCTATTTTAGGTTTAGGGGTTAGGTTTAAGATTACAATTAGGGTTAGGGATAGAATAAGGGTTAGGATTAGGAGTTAGGGGTTAGGGTTAGGGTTAGGGAAAATAAGATTTTGATTGGGAATCAATTGTTTGGGCCCCACAAGGATAGTAAAACAAATGTGTGTATGTTTAATTTCAACCTCTTCATGTCCTAGGATTTCCAGGGTTGCCGGGAAGTCCCGGACCACTAGGTCCACGTGGAGAGAAGGGTGAAAGAGCAGCTGGATCAGGTGAGTGTGTGAAGTCACACAGACACACACACACTCAGCACTACACCTCACCCTAATGCCAGGTTACCCACAATATCTGACATAGACTCTCTCGTCTCTAAGACATACTGTATACGTAAATATGATATGTATTAATTTACCTGCATATTTAAGTGAATATTCATTGGTCTATGGGCCTGGAATACGGTACAATTCATGTTTAATCATGTGCATGCATAAGTTATTTTAAAATGTCTCTCTCTCCAGTGACAGCAAATGTGCGTATCGCTGGCGGGGGGACTCGTGGGAGAGTGGAGGTGATGTGGTCGGGGCATTGGGGTACGGTGTGTGACGACGGCTTCGACACTCTGGACGGGACAGTGATCTGCAAGATGCTGGGGTACCAACGAGCCTCCACAGTCTTCACAGCCAGCCATGGTGAGTCCATCCTCTACCTTATCACTATCAGATAAATCCATTTTTTTTGTTTTCTCTTTTTGTTCCCAGTGAGGATGTGTAGAGAGCCTGTCAGGGTTGAGTTTTCTTTTCTTTCACACAAATTAATACATTTCTCATTGTTCATTGTTGAATCTCATGGACTTGGCTTCTGGATTGTGTTGTCATCCGTTTAGGAATCGGTAGGATCTGGTTGGATGACCTGCGATGCACAGGCAGAGAGGCCAGTGTGTTTGACTGCCCCCACAACGGCATGGGCATCAGCAACTGTCAACACAACGAGGACGCTGGGGTGCAGTGTGTGTGAATGTGTCCTGGATCCAGAGTAGGAGAGGTGCACAGCAAGAGAGAGACACACACACACACACACCCACACCCACACACACACACACACACACACACACACACACACACTAAAGTATGTTCACACATACATTAACATGTTACAGATGGTAATTCATGTTACTGTGACTTGTTACATCTACTGTATCTTATCTTTTTTAAACAACATTAATAAGTCATTGTTGATATAAACTTGGCATTTACCTAACGTGTAGCTAACTTGGGCCTACCCATTGTCTCACGTCAGATGGTGTCACTCCTACGCGATGCTCGTCCCTCAAACCATCTGTCTTGTAGGACGTGGAACTCATCTCTAAAAATCTAGATTTTGCTCATCTGCCGAACACTAGTTCCTAACTCTATGACGTATCTATGACGCACTGACTACTACCCTGCTTGATCAGCTGAGCAAACTTGCCCAAGCTAGGAGCCTAGTGATAACTTGTTTGAATGGCCATTACTGTAGCTATTTTGCCAATCTTGTTGATGAATAACCAAAGTTATGGGACTGTTCTAAGAAATCAGCATGTATCTGACTCTGACACCTGGCACTGTCCCTCGCTACTTTGTAACATTTGGCCAACGCAATAACATCGCAGCTAGCCTAAAGCAGTCAAGCTGTGCTGCAAAACTCACTAATCACAGCAAAACAGAAACTGCCTTATCATGAAAACTCATGTGCTATTAGCTAGAATATCACTACACTAGCTAGCTAGAGGGAGTATTCAGCATTGAGTGTGTGAACTGTCGTTGTTAGCATCCCTTGCTTTGAGACTGGTTCAGCCAGCAAGCAGACACTAGCTAGCTAGCTAATTTTCGTGCACATTTAGATTTTCATGAATTCTTATTCTACACCCACAAAACACCTTAGCTAAATGTAGAATTAGGGTATTGAAGAATTTGTGATTAAATAAATGTCAATATTAGCTACAGGTTTATAGTTTTAAGATTAACTCTGACTCTTATGAGGATTCAAGGGGGTTCAGTGGACGATGTCACCTTGGTAACATTTTCAAATATTAGGACAGCATATTGTAGTCAAACTTCTTTTTAGCTTTCCCATGAGTGATTGCGAGTTATCAGAAAGGTGAGTGCAGACAGCCTTCGCACTGATGTGAGACAATGAGGCCTACCTGTAATAATGTACCCCGGAGGAAGGTTTATACAGAATACATGGTATTTTCTAAATTACACTTTATAAACAACCAGTTTAATCAGTTTGAATTAAAACAGTGAAGAATCTGACAATATGAGTCAGATTCAGTTTGTATAAACGTTGTGAAATGCTCTGTGACATCAACCTTGGCCTCTTGATCCCACTCCTCCACCCACTCACTCTGCGCGCACGCACACACACACACACACACACACACACACACACACACACACACACACACACACACACACACACACACACACACACACAATTCTGCTTAGACCAGCACGGTCAAAAGTCAGTCTGAAGGACAAGCACCTCCTGACTGACACACAGTATTGGGGTCAACACTTCCACATGACACAGCCGGTCAGTCATGTTACATTAGAATGAGTGAAGCTGGGGGAACAAAAATAACTTGTGAGTGTGGAGACACTCCCCTACGTATGTAGTTGGACAGTGATGCCAAACATTTTAATTTGGCTCTATACAAAATAATTTTGTTTTTGATATCAAACATTTCATGTCATGACAGTACAGAATTTCACCTTTTATTTGAGGGTATTGATAATCAACGCTTTGTGTTTTAATACGACTGGTCTACTCCACAGGCATATGGATGGAGAGATGGAAGGATGAGGGGAGAAGCGTGCCACTTTCAGGGAGGGATGATGGCGAGGTCTAAGGAGGGAACTCAGGCTCTCATCCCCTGAAGGGGAATGGTCGTAGATGGATGGGCTATGAATCAAGCTCTCTGTCGCTCCTCTGAAAGCAGGCGGCCATTTGTGTCCTACGCTAATAGCACCTCGTTCTCCAATACAGACTAATCCATTTTCAAAAGCAAGCGGTTAACTGGGGCAAAAATTCATGAAAGGGTTGGCATATGTTGAATATGAAACATTTTATTTTGCACTGAATAGATTCTTATTGCAAACTATCATCCCTTTTCTAGATCACGGGACCCTAATGTGCTTGAATACATGTATTTAATCATTTGGTCACCAGCATTAGATAATACACTCCCTTACGTTTGTAGTTGAACAGTGCTTCTATCATTTTTTTATTTGGCTTTTTACTCCAGCATTTTGGATTTGGGATCAAATGTTTCATATGAGATAACAGTACAAAATCTCACCTTTTTTTTCAGGGAATTTTCATACATGAGTGATTTACCGTTTAGAATTGAAAGCACTTTATATATCTAGTCCCTCCATTTGAATATAGCATACTGTATGCATGTAGGATCTAAATTTGATCATTTTTTTGTTGCTGAGAATTTTCCTGCACAGCAGTGAATGCAAACTTGTAGAGGCTTCTAAAGTTTGTAATGTCCACTTTAAAAATTCAGACTTGATTTTCACTAAGGGAAGATGTATCAACCCCGGCAAAAAATGTCCATTAATTATAATCCTCATAATTTCACATTTTCTGTTGCTCCAGGATTTCTTTGCTGCTGTAGCAAACTGGCTCAAATTAAGATCCTACATCTGTAAGTATTTGAACACATTTCAAAAGTGTAGTATTTGGTTTCATATTCCATGCACACAATGACCACATCAAGCTTGTTGGATGCATTTACAGTTTGTTTTGGTTGTGTTTCATATTATGTTTTGTCCAAAAGGAAGTGAATAATGCATTCTGTCATTTTGGAGTCACTTTTATTGTAAGAATAGAAGGCTTCTTGCTCCCCTCAAATTTGTTCAGTTTGATTTTTTAAATTTCTGTTAAAGTAATGACTAAACTTCATTTTTAAACTTAATAATTATTCATACAAATATCTGTCAGCAGTATTTTGTGGAGGGGGCACACTGCCTGGACCAGACAAAGAGTCTGGTCCAGCTCTCTTCAACCTAGTAAGTGGTTCCTTCCCAGGTGCACCATGAAGCAAAGATATGACAGAGCAAAGAGCGAGCGTAAAGTGACACACACAACATTTGATTGGATTTTAAATGCCGGTGATGGGCAGGACTTGCATGAGGTATCTTTGTATCTCTGCCTGGGCCACTTCCGGACATTGAGACTTGTCCCGAAGCCACTCCTGCGTTGTTTGGCTGAGTGCTTAGGGTCGTTGTCCTGTTGGAATGTGAATCTTCGCCCCAGTCTGAGCACTCTGGAGCAAGTTTTCATCAAGGATCTCGCTGTACATTGTTCTGTTAATCTTTCCCTCGATCCTGACTGGTCTCCCAATCCCTGCTGCTGAATAACATTCCCGCAGCATGATGCTACTACCACCATGCTTCACCGTAGGGATGGTGCCAGGATTCTTCCAGACGTGACGCTTGGCATTCAGGCCAAAAAGTTCCATCTTGATTTTCATCAGACCAGAGAATCTTGTTTCTAATGGTCTGAGAGTCCTTTAGGGGCCTCTTGGCAAACTCCAAGCGGGCTGTCATGTGCTTTTTACTGAGGTGTGGCCACTCTACCATAAAGGCCTGATTCCTGGAGTGCTGCAGAGATGGTTGTCCTTCTGAAAGGTTCTCCCATCTCCACAGACGAACTCGGAGTGACCATCGGGTTCTTGGTCACCTCCCTGACCAAGGCCCTTTTCTCCTGATTGCTCAGCAACGCTGCAGAAATTTGTTAGTACCCTTCCCCAGATCTGTGCTTTGACACAATCCTGTCTCGGAGCTCTATGAACAATTCCTTCGACCTCATGGCTTGGTTTTTGCTCTGACATGCACTGTCAACTGTGGGACCTTATATAGACAGGTGTGTGCCTTTGTAAATAATGTCCAATCAATTGAATTCACCACAGGTGGAAGTTTCAGAAACATCTCAAGGATGATCAATGGAAACAGGATGCACCTGAACTCAATTTCGAGTCTCATAGCAAAAGGTCTGAATACTTATGTAAATAAGGTATTTCTGTTTGTTTTTTTATACATTTGCTAAAAAAATCTAAAAACCTGTTTTTGCTTTGTTATAATGGGTATTGTGTACAGATGTATTTTTTTAATTTTTTGATTTAACTAGGAAAATATTTTATTTAATCAATTTTAGAATAAGGCTGTAAAGTACCAAAATATAGAAAAAGTAATGTGGTCTGAATACTTTCCGAATGCTCTCCAAATGTAATCTGGCACCTTATGATAATGTCATGACACCCATTATAAAAATGACAATTGAACGGGTAAAGAGGTATGCTTAGATAACCTATGCAGAAAAAAATACATAGGATTAGGCATAATGATAATGATTAATCCTAATGATTAATCCTCATGTACTTCATGCCCCTCTAAAATAATGGATGTATGACGCTGATGTTTGTGAACACTGCTACATGAATGTGGATGCTACCATGATTATTGATGATCATGAATGAATTGGAATGATGATGAGTGAGAAGGGACGAAGATCATGCTAATCTTCCCCATTATTGGTTGTACCCTCTAACTTTCTCACTCATCATTAGTCATGGTTCATTCATGATTTTTCTCAATCACGGCAATATCCTGATTGATTTCGTTTCAGAAACATCTTAACTACTCACGTAGGAAGTACATTACTATAGTCATCATTTACCATTCAGTTCCTATTGGACAACACAACCAAAACATACTGCAAATGCATCCAACCAGTTTGTAGAGTCACAGTTTTGATGTAGTCATTGCGTGCTGGGAATATGGGACCAAATACTAAACTGTTGAATAATGTAGTACTTGACACCTTCAAATGGGGGGACTAGATACAGTATATAAAGTGTTTTCATTTCTAAACAGTAAATCAGATATGTATGAAAATACCCTGAAATAAAAGGTGAAAAAAGATAACTTCATATGAAATATTTGATCTCAAATCCAAAATGCTGGAGTAAAAAGACACATTTAAAAAATAAAGAATAGCGCCATGGTCCAACTACAAACGTATTATCTAAGGCTGGTGACCAAATGATTAAATAAATGTATTCAAGCACATTAGGGTCCCGTGATCTAGAAAAGGGATGATAGTTTGCAATAAGAATCTATTCAGTGCAAAATAAAATGTTTCATATTTAACATATGCCAACCCTTTCACGAATTTGCTCCCCAGTTAACCGCTGGCTCTTGAAAATGAATTAGTCTGTATTGGAGAATGAGGTGCTATTAGCGTAGAACACAAATGGCCGCCTGCTTTCAGAGGAGCGACAGAGAGCTTGATTCATGGCCCATCCATCTACGACCATTCCCCTCCAGGGAATGAGAGCCTGTGTTCCCTCCTTAGACCTCGCCATCATCCCTCCCTAAAAGTGGCACGCTTCTCACCTTATCCTTCCATCTCTCCACACATATGCCTGTGGAGTAGACCAGTCATATTAAAACACAAAGCACTGATTATTATTCTGCAGCCTTGTTTCCGTCTCTCCCGGGACTCCTGCTCTCGATGAAGCTGGGAAATAAACATGAGGGGGTCTGTCTCCCTCGTTCATTAGCCAGTCGAACCCGGGGTCGCCCCGGCCCGCTCTCCGCACCACTGAGTGTAATTGAGGGCTGGCGCAAATAAATAAATGATAGGAGGGAGGGAGGGAGGGAAGGGGGACGGGCAGTGCCAGAATGTGTAATGAGTGTGGCCCCCCTGTCCTCCTCACCTGTGTGAGCTGAGCCACCTCAGAGCAGTCAGAGACTGTGAGCAGCATAGACGTTTAGACAGATATTCATGACCCATTACTGCCTATTACTACCATGGCCCTAGTGTATAGAGATGTATTAGTATGTGCTAATAGATAAATATGCACACACACACACACACACATACACACACCTACTCCTTAAATAGGGTTTGGTCAGTGCACCTCTCCGTTTGACTGTTTTGTTTCGGAACCTATTCGGCCGGATCCGATAACTCTCGTGGCATGAAAAATAATTGTCACAAAATAATTGCGATCAAAATTCATTCGTGTTGCTTCTTCATTAATTCTCCTGTCCCCACAAAAAACATAATGTCAAAAAGTAGATTTTCCGCACGGGCCTAATATTTAGTATTTAACGAGTTGATTGGGTTGGTTCGGCCCGGAGAGCTGCGCATCATTGGGTGAGTCAGTGAAACTGGAAACACACCTAGGACTAGGCTATTGATGGATTCAAGCCAAGGTCGTTTTTATTGATCTCAGATTCTCAGTTTGTCAGTGTCAAAGTAGCCTGCCATTTCGATCATTTGGGCAATATAAAAAAATATTTTGCCAATATCTCCAGTCATTTAAATTTACTTGCATGAAATGCGTTTATAAAAAGCCACATTTCCCCGGACCCTAGGCTACTAAAAATGTACCCAATGTGTGTAACTTCTGTACGTGCCTCTACTCTAGTGCTCTATGCCACTACGCAAATGCGATCATATGCACGCAATGCTTTATTATAAAGGGGCTTTTTTTTCTCATGACTTCTGGTACATCAGAACTTCCAAGGGTTTAAGACCTTTGTCCGCTGGTCTACCTTGGCGTGCCGAAATAGCAGTGAAAATAAAATACTATTACTAGCTAGGTCTCCATCCAATTGGTGACAGATTTTCATGAGAATATTCAACAATCTGCATAAAAACAATATGTGCATTTTCCCACCAGGGACGTGTTTCCATCAAATTGACTTATTGGGGATAAAGGGCTCTGCGTGACGACGTAGTGCACAGCAAAATACCTTTTGCGGTTAAATTACCATGTACTGAATACAAATTACAAACTCATTGAGTTTCCATCCCATTTCCAACTCTACTGATGGTTTTCTCCCAAAACAATGTGTGTTATATAGCGTGTGCCCACTCTGTTATTAGCACGTAAACTCTAGTCAACAGCTCGTAGATAAAGAGTAGGGTATAGCCTTCATGAGGAAATTATTATGGACAAAAGAGCGAGATTATTTTTAAATGTTAAACAGCAGCCAAGCATCAATGATCATGTCACCACAATAAGACCCACCCTGTGAAGTTCATCATGTATTTCATCTGTAGTCTAATAAACTGCATACACGCCATTGCGTGACTCCAAGTTTACTTCGATATGATCGTTATTATATAAATATTGCCACATAAAAGCGTTTTCACCGACATTTCACGTATAAATAATTTGACAGAAAAAATATCCTGAATTGTCTAGCCTATTTTGTTTTCTTGACATTTGGAAAGTTTCCTGACACATTTTCTGTTTCCATCAGCCAATTGTTTTACTAGCATAGAACGTTTGGATGGAAACCTGGTTAAAGTGGTGGTTTTAAGTAACCTCTCCTGACAGATTTTGACCTTGTTTATTATGGTGTGTCAGTGTTTTTTACTAGCCAGGCAGCACTCCACCCAGAAGCGTCCTCATCATCAGTCACTTTGGCACACAGCATTCTTTATGATGGAGTAATTGATCCACAAATCTTTACCCTTGCACCTTTCTCCCGGAGCGACCTTTCTGAATTTGGTTTCATGCCCATTGAACTGTTTTTGCTCCCGTATTCTCACATGGAATGTTTGGAATGTCTTTCTTTGTGTTTTGCATTAAATTACCAGAAAGGAAGGCAAAAATGGACAGTGTGCCCAGGTTTCTAATTATTTTCCAAGCAGAAATCCCCCACTATATTCAATGAAATAAACTCATCCAGTACTTATAGCATGACTGAGTTGCCACTAACGAAGGACATTTGCAATAAAATTGGCAAAGTTTTCAGTTATAAACCTCTGTCAGTTTGTCACGCTCGTCGAAAAGAGTGGACCAAGATGCAGCGTGATATGTTTCCATTAATAGGAAGAGAAAAACTCAAATAACAAAAACAATAAAGCGAACAAACGAAACGTGAAGCTAATAATAGTGAACACAGGCAACTATACATAGTCAAGATCCCACAAAGCACAATAGGGAAATGGCTGCCTAAATATGATCCCCAATCAGAGACAACGATAAACAGCTGCCTCCGATTGGGAACCACACCAGGCCAACATAGACATACAATTCCACTAGATAACCCACCCATCACACCCCGACCTAACCAACATAGAGAATAAACAGCTCTCTGTGGTCAGGGCGTGACACAGTTTCAGGGATTATCGCCATGTCTGTGTTCATCCGGCCCCAAGCTGACACCAAAAAGGCTTTCAAATATCTTCATTGGACCCAAAACAAACTGGAGGCAGCATTCACTGTTGTATGGGACTTTAACAAAAGACTGTCCAACTCACGGAAATTATACTCTTGACCACCGCTACACGCCTTTTCAACACTGGTATAAGGACCACTCACATCCTCCTTTCCGCAAATGCGACCATGACTCCATCTTGCTCCACAAACAAAAACTCAAGAGGGAAGTTTCGGTGGTCAGGTCTGTACAGCGTTGGTCTGACCAATCAGAATTCACACTCCAAGATTGTTTTGATCACGTGGACTGGAATATGTTCTGGGTTCCTCTGGAGATAACATCAATGAATATGCCAGCTCATAAAAAAATGCACAGATGACATGTTGCTGATAGTGACTTTGAACACGTTCCTGAATCAAAAACCATGGATTGATAGGAGCCTTTTATCAAAACTGAAGGAGAGAGATGCTGCTTATAGACAGGGCAATGTGACTGGGGTCAATAGTTTGGTTAAACAGTACAAATACAACCTACGCAGATCGATCAAGATGGTGAAACAAGTATAGTGGCAAGGTGGAAGAAAAATTCAGGGGGGACACAAGGCGTATGTGGCAGGGGCTCCTAAGACGGCATCTGTAGCCGTGCCCTCAGAGCATGTGCAGATCAGCTGGCTGTTGGGTTCTCTGACATTTTCAATCTCTCACTATCATCCCCGTGCCCAAGAAAGGGAAAGTAACTGAACTGAAAAACTACTGACCAGTAGCACTCACTTCTGTCATCATGAAGTGCTTTGAGAGGCTAGCCAAAAAATCATATCACTTCCTTCCTCCACGACACACTCGACCCTCTCCAATTCGCCTACTCTCCTGACAGATCCAGGGAGGAGGCAATCCCCATTGCCATGCACACTGCCCTTACCCACTTGGACAAAAGGAATGCATATGTGAGGAGGCTGTTCATCGACTACATCTCAGCCTTCAATACCATAGTGCCCTATAAGCTCATTACAAAGCTCACGGCCCTGTATCTGAACTCCTCCCTATGCAACTGGATCATAGACTTCCTGACAGGCCGTCCCCAAGTGGTGAAGGTAGGCAACATTACCTCCTCGTCACTGATTCTCAACACAAGGGCCCCACAAGGGTGCCTCCTCAGTCCCGTCCTGTACTTCCTGTATACCCACGACTGCGTGGCCTCACACAGTTACAACTCCATCATCAAGTTCACTGATTAGCAACAGCGAAGAGACAGCCTACAGGGAGGAGGTATGCACTCTGACGGCGTTGTGCCAGGTAAACAACCTCTCCCTCAGCGTTAGCCAAATAAAGGAGCTGATTGTGGACTTCAGGAGGAACCAGGCTGGACACATCCCTATCCTCATCAACAGGTCTGCCGTGGAGACGGTCAATAACTTTAAATTCCTCAGCGTCTCAGAGAAGCTGTAATGGTCTAACCACACGGACACCATGGTGAAGAAGGCCCGACAGCGGCTCTTCAACCTCAGGATGCTGAAGAAATTCAGCCTGTCCCCAAGGGCCCTCACAGTGTTCTACAGGAGCACCATTGAGAGCATACTTTCAGGCTGCATCACAGCCTGGCATGGCAACTCCACTGCTGCGGACCGCAATACGCTTCAGAGGGTGATACGGGCAGCCGAATGCACCATTGGTAGCACACTACCTGCCCTACAGGACACCTATACCACCAGGTGTCGCAGGAAGGCCAAGAAGATCATATGGGACTGCTGCCACCCAAGCCATGCCCTGTTCTCCCTGCTTCAATCACTCAGACGTGGGGCAGTACAGGAGCATCATGGCAAAAACTGGAAGACTGGCCCATAGTTTCTACCCTCAGACCATCAGGCTACTGAACAGCTACCACTAGTCAGCTACCTGCCCCCCCCCACTATCCCCCCTATGGACCCCCCCCCCCACCCCACCGGACTTTTACTCTGCCCCCACCCCAACGATATTCATCACTGTTGCAGTTGTTAATATGTGTAACGATTCTCCTCTTCGTCTGAGGAGGAGTAGGAAAAGTCAGACCAATGTGCAGTGTGGTAAGTGTCCATAATTAGATTTTTAATAAATCAACTGAACACGGAACAAAAATAACAAAAACACAAACAAACAACCGAAACAGTTCTGTATGGTGAAACACAGACACAGAAATTAACTACCCACAACCCATAGTGGGAAAACAGGCTACCTAAGTATGATTCTCAATCAGAGACAACGATCGACACCTGCCTCTGATTGAGAACCATACTAGGCCAAACACATAGAAACATAACACACAGAACAAAACATAGAATAACAACATAGAATGCCCACCCCAACTCACGCCCTGACCAAACTAAAATAAAGACATAAAAAAGGAACTAAGGTCAGAACGTGACAATATGTATATTATAGATTATTTTTAATTATAATTGTTATTGTTTTTATTTCACTTGGTTCTATTTCACCTACTCATTCAAGGGTTTTCCATCATTTTTACTATTTTCTACATTGTAGAATAATAGTGAGGACATCAAAACTATGAAATAACACATATGGAATCATGTAGTAACCAAAAAGTGTTAAACAAATTAAAATATATTTGAGATTTGAGATTCTTCAACTAGCCACTCTTTGCCTTGATGACAGCTTTGCACACTCTTGGCATTCTCTCAACCAGCTTCATGGGGTAGTCACCTGGAATGCATTACAATTAACAGGTGTGCCTTGTTAAGTTCATTTTTGGAATTTCTTTCCATCTTAATGCATTTGAGCCAATCGGTTGTGTTGTGACAAGGTAGGTGTGGGGGGGGGCAGAGTTACCTCTGCTGCAGTGGAGTTGCCATACCAGGCTGTGATGCAGCCTGAAAGTATGCTCTCAATGGTGCTCCTGTAGAACACTGTGAGGGCCCTGGGGACAGGCTGATGTCACCAAAGCCCCATATACTACCCACCACTGCGACCTGTATGCTCTCATTGGCTGGCCCTCACTTCATACTCGTCGCCAAACCCACTGGCTCCAGGTCATCTACAAGTCTCTGCTAGGTAAAGCCCCTCCTTATCTCAGCTCACTGGTCACCATAGCAGCACCCACCCGTAGCACGCGCTCCAGCAGGTATATCTCACTGGTCACCCCCAAAGCCAATTCTTCCTTTGGTCGCCTCTCCTTCCAGTTCTCTGCTGCCAATGACTGGAACGAACTGCAAAAATCTCTGAAGCGGAAGACTCTTACCTACCTCACTAGCTTTAAGCACCAGCTGTCAGAGAGGCTCACAGATCACTGCACCTGTACATAGCTCATCTGTAAATAGCCCATCCAATCAACCTCATCCCCATACTGTATTTATTTATTTATCTTTCTCCTTTGCACCCCAGCATCTCTACTTGCACATTCATCTTCTGCACACCCTACCATTTCAGTGTTTAATTGCTATATTGTAATTACTTCGACACCATGGCCAATTTATTGCCTTACCTTTCTTATCCTACCTCATTTGCACATGCTGTATATAGATTTATCTACTGTATTATTGATTGTATGCTTGTTTTACTCCATGTGTAACTCTGTGTTGTTGTATGTGTCGAACTTCTTTGTTTTATCTTGGCCAGGTCGCAGTTGCAAATGAGAACTTGTTCTCAACTAGCCTACCTGGTTAAATAAAGGTGAAATAAATAAATAAATAAGTTCATTAGAGTTACCAGCCTCAGAAATTGCAGCCCAAATAAATGCTTCACAGAATTCAAGTAACAGACACATCTCAACATCAACTGTTCAGAGAAGACTGTGAATCAGGCCTTCGTGGTCTAATTTCTGCAAAGAAACCACTACCAAAGGACACCAATAAGAAGAAGAGAGACTTGCTTGGGCCAAGAAACACGAGCAATGGATATTAGACCGGTGGAAATTTGTCCTTTGGTCTAGAGTCCAAATTGGAGATTTTTGGTTCCAATCGCTGTGTCTTTCTGAGATGCGGTGTGGGTGAACGGATGATCTCTGCATGTGTAGTTCTCACTGTAAAGCATGGAGGAGATGTTATGGTGTGGGGGTGCTTTGCTGGTGACACTGTCTGTGATTAATTTAGAATTCAAGGAACACTTAACCAGCATGGCTACCACAGCATTCTGCAACGATGTGCCTTCCCATCTGATTTGGCTTAGTGGGACAATCATTTGTTTTTCAACAGGACAACAACCAAACACACCTCCAGGCTGTGTAAGGGCTATTTTACCAAGCAGGAGAGTGATGGAGTGCTGCATCAGATGACCTGGCCTCCACAATCCCCTGACCCCAACCAAATTGAGATGGTTTGGGATGAGTCGGACCGCAGAGTGAAGGAAAAGCAGTCAACAAATGCTCAGCATATGTGGGAACTCCTTCAAGACGGTTGGGAAAGCATTCCAGGTGAAGCTGGTTGAGAGAATGCCAAGAGTGTGCACAGCTGTCAAGAAGGCAAAAGAGTGGCTAGTTGAAGAATCTCAAATATAAAATATATATTGATTTGTTTAACACTTTTTTGGTTACTACATGATTCCATATGTGTTATTTCATAGTTTTGATGTCTTCACTATTATTCTACAATGTAGAAAATAGTAAAAATGAAGAGAAACCCTTGAATGAGTAGGTGTTCTAAAACTTTTGACCGGTACTGTATATAGTGCTATTTCTATTTCTATTGTTGTTTTTTTACCATTTTACCATTTTCATTAGTTTCATTATTTTATTTAACTTAGTCCTGAATGTTGGAGCTCAGAGCTTAAGATTTCCACTGTACCCTGCAATCACACCTGCAACCCTATACTTGTGACTATTAAACACTCTGAATCTGAATCTGAATCTGAAATTGTAACCCTCGATTTCCAAAATGTGGATGTTTTCCTCACCGTTTGAACAATAGGCTGTCAGCACAGGGTGTGAGAGGGGTGACGTTGCTGTACGCTGTCTGTGTGTCCGTGACAAGACTGCGTCCGTGGAACAAGGCCAGCTGGACGCCTCTGCCGTGCCGTGACGCAGCGTAGTCCGGACAAATCATCGATCATTCTCTTCCCCGGCCATGGGTCTCGGACAGAAGACAGGGTCAGACCTGCGCCCTGAGACAGGCTCTGCCGAGAACACTCACAAGCTGACAGGACCCACCATTCCACACATGCCAAAATAACTGGCAGGGATAAAGCCCGGGATATCAGTGCCACATTTTATGGAGGAAATTAATGTAATTTTATTAAACAGACTTTACTTCCTGGTGGTATATCAGACCCCAGCAGTAAGTTTACTGATAAGCCTGTGTTTCTTATGTGTTCTAATACTCAGTGGTAATAGGACATGATCTACTTACGTACATACGGTATACACAACGATCAAGTCAAAATGAGATGATATCACACCTATTAGAATATGTGGGCTGGGTGGTAGCCTAGCGGTTAAGAGGATGGGCCAGTAATCGAAAGGCTGCTGGTTTGAATCCCTGAGCTGACTAGGTGAAATCTGTCAATCTGTGCCCTTGAGCAAGGCACTTAACCCTAATTGGTTGGTCATCCTTAGTAATAGGAGAGTAGAGTTAAACCTGTTGAGGACAGAGGGCGCTGTTTTCACTTTGGGGGAAAATCATGCCCAATTTAAACGGCCTCATACTCAATTCTTGCTAGTACAATATGCATATTATTATTACTATTGGATAGAAAACACTCTCTAGTTTCTAAAACCGTTTGAATTATATCTGTGAGTAAAACAGAACTCCTTTTGCAGCAAACTTCCTGACAGGAAGTGGAAAATCTGAAATCGATGCACTGTTCTAGGGCCTCCCTATAAAGGTCCTTGATATTTATTAGAATACATGCACTTCATACGTCTTCCACTAGATGTCGACAGGCAGTGAGATAAGAAATGGAGTGTGTAACTTGATCTGGGGTCGAATAATAGCTCTCGGCATGACGTGTCACCAGTTTCCTGTTTTCTGGAGAGTGCGTGAAGGGACCTGGATTTGCCTTCTGATAAGCTGTCGTTATGGACGACTAATATCTCCAGCTTTGATTTTATTTGATACATGTGACAATATCATCGTAAAGTATGTTTTTTCAATATAGTTTTATTAGATTATTGAAATTTATTCGGGACGTTAGGCGTGTTGCGTTGTGTGCCTTTGTTCAGGAAGGAGAGCTTAGCGCCACTTTGCTAGCTTTCCGTGCTAATTGACTGGAGAAGACGACATTCTAAATCCAAACAACGATTTTTCCCGACAAAGGACCCCTTTTACAACATTCTGATGAAAGATCATCAAAAGTAGGACCCATTTTATGATGCTATTTCATATATCTGTCGAACATGTTGTACTAGTCGTTTGCGCCCAGATTTTGGGTACTCTCTCGCTATACCTTAGCTGGATGTCGTAATGAAGTTATTTTTAGAATTCTAACACGGCGATTGCATTAATAACTAGTGTATCTATCATTTCCTATACAACATGTATTTTCTAGTAACGTTTATGAATAGTTATTTGGTCAGAATAGTTGGAGTGTCATAAAAATATCCGCACATTCTGGGAAAAAGATGCTACGTTAGCACAATATATAACCACTGATTTCAGCTCTAAATATGCACATTATCGAACAAAACATAAGTGGATGTATAACCTGATGTTATAGGACTGTCATCTGATGAAGGTTTATGAAGGTTAGTGAAAATTAATATCTTTTGCTGGTTTATTCCCTATCGCTAACGTGCCTATTGCTATCGCTAACGTACCTTGATGAATGAATGCGGTAGTGTGGTAGGCTATTGTAGTAAGCTAATATAATGCTATATTGTGTTTTCGCTGTAAAACACTTAATAAATCGGAAATATTGGCTGGATTCACAAGCTGTTTGTCTTTAATTTGCTGTACACCATCGATTTTTCAGAAATGTTTTATGATGAGTATTTAGGTATTTGACGTTGGTGTCTGTAATTACTCTGGCTGCTTCGGTTCTATTTCTGACGGTAGCTGTGATGGTAGCTGCAATGTAAAACTGATTTATACCTCAAATATGCACATTTTTCGAACAAAACATAGATTTATTGTATAACATGTTATAAGACTGTCATCTGATGAAGTTGTTTCTTGGTTAGTTTGGTTGGTTCTTGGTTAGTTAGGTTGGCTTTGTGCATGCTACCTGTGCTGTGAAAAATGTCTGTCCTTTTTTGTATTTGGTGGTGAACTAACATGAATATATGTGGTGTTTTCGCTGTAAAACATTTTAAAAATCGGACATGTTGACTGGATCCACAAGATGTGTATCTTTCATTTGCTGTATTGGACTTGTTAATGTGTGAAAGTTAAATATTTCAAAAAAATATCTTTTGAATTTTGCGCTCTGCCTTTTCAGTGGAATGTGGGAGGAGTTCCGCTTGCGGAACGCTGGTGCCAGACAGGTTAAAGGTGCAGTCAACTGTTATTCTCTGTCAAAAGTGCTGCACCTGACACACAGATCACCATAGCATATTACCACATGTTCAAAGATACTGCGTATTCAGATCCTAATGTTGCCCTCACATGCAAACATTAAACATCTTGTATTTATTTGGTTAATTCCACTAACAGGGTTGCATTGGGGCAAGTTTGTTTCAAAGAGGACCAGTGGGTGACATGTAAATATACAGTTAGAGGGGAAGTGTCATCCCATTTGTACACTAGGACAGATATGACCTAGAAACAGTAGTTAATGTGTGGTTTACTCCCTCAGCAGTCCCAGTTAGTCACACAGAGCGCGTGTGTGTGGCAGTTTGAGTGTGTAGCAGTGTGGTAGTATGTGTGGCAGGGGTCAGGGCAGCCTGGTGGGGTGGCAGGGACCCAGGGATGGTGTGACGAGGCACAGCTGGCGGAGAGGGGACCAGAGGGCGCATATATCTAGCCTCCCTCAGCTGCTGCCAACACACACACACATCGTCAATTAATTTCTTTGCACCACCATCTCCCAGTATATACAGCAAGATGACAATAACCACTGTCAACATTACATAATAGGCAATTAGCACCAGTGTCTTTCTTCCCCAAATCATTTGACTGGCGGGGACAGCAACTGAGAAGGCAGTGGCAGCCAGTGTTGTGTTCAAGACCACCTAAAGCGAGACTGATTCAAGACCACGACCGGAGCAAATCGAGTCCGAGTCAAGACCAAGACCGGGGGGGTGGGGGGGTGAGACTGAGTCAAGACCAAGACCGGAGGGGGGGGTGAGACTGAGTCAAGACCAAGACCAGAGGGGGGGTGAGACTGAGTCAAGACCAATACCGGAGGGGGGGTGAGACTGAGTCAAGACCTAGACCGGAGGGGGGGGTGAGACTGAGCCAAGACCTAGAGCGGAGGGGGGTGAGACTGAGCCAAGACCTAGAGCGGAGGGGGGATGAGACTGAGTCAAGACCAATACCGGAGGGGGGGTGAGACTGAGTCAAGACCTAGACCGGAGGGGGGGGGGGGGTGAGACTGAGTCAAGACCAAGACCGGAGGGGGGGTGAGACTGAGCCAAGACCTAGAGCGGAGGGGGGTGAGACTGAGCCAAGACCTAGAGCGGAGGGGGGATGAGACTGAGTCAAGACCAAGACCGGGGGGGGGGGGGGGGGGGTGAGACTGCGTCAAGACCTAGACCGGAGGGGGGATGAGACTGAGTCAAGACCTAGACCGGAGGGGGCATGAGACTGAGTCAAGACCAAGACCGGGGGGGTGAGACTGAGTCAAGACCAAGACCGGAGGGGGGGTGAGACTGAGTCAAGACCAAGACCGGGGGGGTGAGACTGAGTCAAGACCAAGACCGGGGGGGGGGGTGAGACTGAGTCAAGACCAAGACCGGGGGGGGAGTTAGACTGAGTCAAGACCAAGACCGGAGGGGGGGTGAGACTGAGTCAAGACCAAGACCGGAGGGGGAGTTAGACTGAGTCAAGACCAAGACCGGAGGGGGAGTTAGACTGAGTCAAGACCAAGACCGGAGGGGGAGTTAGACTGAGTCAAGACCAAGACCGGAGGGGGAGTTAGACTGAGTCAAGACCAAGACCGGAGGGGAGGTGAGACTGAGTCAAGACCATTACCGGGGGGGGTGAGACTGAATCAAGACCTAGACCGGAGGGGGGGGGGGGGGGGGACAGAGTCAAGACCAAGACCGGAGGGGTGGTAAGACTGAGCCAAGACTAAGACCAGAAAAATACAAGTCCAATTCAAGACTATGATTGTAAATTTGTCAAATCACCACCATAATAAGAGTTCAAAATGTCCAGTATTTCTGTGTTCATATGTCAGAACAATATATGGATTCAGAGTTGTGGGATAAAGCATGCGGAGGGAAAATAGAGCCACTCTACAAATTATTACTCACCCAAACACAGTGGGGAACAATGGGCCTTCTACACCTTCAGAGATGGCTAAGGATTTATAAAATAAGGATTATAATAATATCATAGTAATGATAATTATATACTTTTTTCAATGATGTTCTGATTTAATCTTGTCAGTTTTTGTTGGAAAGGAAAGGGTTAACACTGAAGATAAAAAAAATATCCAATCAGGATTTTTCTTTGCTGGCCTCTGAGGAGATAAATCTAGATAGCAAAGTCAGACATTAGCTAGGCCATCAGAAGCTAGATAAAGGCATCTGGCATTCAACTGTATTAGTGCAACATTTTGGAGTGACAGTTGAGTCAACCAATCACATTTTGAATTAATAACAAGAGACCAGATATGGGCATTTTCATGTTTTCATAAATTCTTAGAATTTTTGGGAATTACGAATACTTAGGCATTTGTGGAAATTCTATAGCAATATAGAGTTGGAATGCGTCCATGCATTTGGACAATTAGTAGACACTGCAGTAAATAAAACAGAATAAAAACTTCTGTCTTGTCCAGGACTGGAGTCTACACAGACCGGTGTGCTGTAGCCAATCAGCGCTACAGTAGACCTTTATACAAACAAGCCATTTGCCACACGGGCCTGCTATCATTCACTTTGAACTGAACTGAGTGTTTACAGGCAGTTGCAACAGTGCGACTTTAGATCATTAGAACACATTTGCCAAAAGCCACAAAATACACTTGAATGAATTTCTGCAAATATGTAAACACCACAGGAGTCCTCTTACATTTGGGAACTTTACAGTCCTGTTGATCAAACTACCATGAAAAGGTGAGCTCTCTCTCCCTCAGTTATGCACATCAATAACAACAAGATCAACAGCTACTGCTAGCCAGAGCAAGATGAGCTAAAAATCTAGCGAAGGCACATTAGATAAACCCTCTCAAACTTTTTCATCTAGTTGACCATCAAAATTGCACTGATAAACGACGCGGAATTGTAGCCTCCTCGTGCTTCTGCAGATTGCCTGCCAATGCATGCTTGTCCCAACCAAGCACCGAAGTTAACTTGCTAAAGTTGGCTAGCTTTGACCATTTTACTCGCCGTAGTAGAGCTGGTTAGGCTGTTTACATGTTATCTAGAACGTTCTTGACCAGCTATTACCTTTTAGTTTTTTTCTAGAATTTGATGGTCTAAGTCCACAACAATGCTTACACCACATCAATCTGATTGGGTGGGACTGTCAGGGCCTGGCCTCTGTCCACCCAGGCCCATGATGACAATTGAAAGGGGGATAGCTAGTCAGTTGACCAACTAAATGTGTTCAACTGAAATGTGTATTCTGCATTTAACTCAACCCCTCTGAATCAGAGAGGTGCAGGGGGCTGCCTTAATCAACATCCTTTTCAGCACCTGGTGAACAGTGGGTTAACTGCCTTGTTCAGGGGCAGAACAACAGATTGTTTTACCGTGTCAGCTTAGGGATTTGATCCTGCAACCTTCCGGGTACTGGCCCAAGGCTCTAACCACTAGGCTACCCGTGTACACCGGCCTCGGGGACAACCCGGAGGGTGAGGTGCAGGGCGGTCCGGATGGAGACGGTGGAACTCCCGCAGCATTGAAGGGTTCAACACGTCCTCCACCAGAACCCAGCATCTCTCCTCCGGACAGTACCCCTCCCACTCCACGAGGTACTGAAGGTCCCTCGCCTGACGCCTCGAATCCAGTATGGAGCGAACGGCGTACGCTGGGGCACCCTCAAAGGAACCTCCCGCACCTCAGACTACTGGAGCGGACCAGCCACCACCGGCCTGAGAGACACATGGAACGAGGGGTTAATACGGTAATCAGGGTGAGCTGTAACCTGTAACACACCTCGTTCAGTCTCCTCAGGAATTTGAACGGCCCCACAAACCGCGGACCCAGCTTCCGGCAGGGCAGGCAGAGGGGCAGGTTTCGGGGTCGAAAGCCAGACCCAGTCCCACGAACACCAGGGCCTCACTGCGGTGACTGTCTGCGCTGGCTTTCTGGTGCAGCACGGTGCGCTGAAGGTGAACATGGACGGCGTCCCATGTCTCCTCCGTGCGCCGGAACCAGCCGTCCACCGCAGGAGCTTCGGTCTGACTCTGATGCCAAGGAGCCAGAACCGGCCTGTACCCCAGTACGCACTGGAAGGGGGAGAGGTTAGTGGAGGAGTGGCGAAGCCCAGAGCACGAACGCTGCCCACTCCCTGGCCGGTCCTGGCAATAAGACCGCAGAAACCTACCCACATCCTGGTTAACTCTCTCCACCTGCCCGTTACTCTCAGGGTGAAAACCTGAGGTAAGGCTGATCGAGACCCCCAGATGTTCCATGAACGCCCTCCAGACCCTCGAAGTGAACTGGGGACCCCGATCAGACACTATATCCTCAGGCACCCCATAGTCCCGGAAGACGTGCGTAAACAAGGCCTCTGCAGTCTGTAGGGCTGTAGGGAGACTGGGCAGAGGAAGGAGACGGCAGGATCCACAACAACCAGGATCGTGGTGTTTCCCTGTGATGGGGGGAGATCGGTCAGGAAATCGATCGACAGGTGCGACCATGGCTGTTGTGGAACGGGTAAGGGGTGTAACTTACCTCTGGGCAGGTGCCTAGGAGCCTGACACTGCGCGCACACCGAGCAAGAGGAAACATAAACCCTCACGTCCTTAGCCAAAGTGGGCCACCAGTACTTCCCACTCAGACAGCGCACTGTCCGACCGATGCCTGGATGACCAGAGGAAGGTGACGTGTGGGCCCAATAGATCAGCCGGTCACGGACAGCAGACGGAACGTACAGACGCCCAGCAGTACACTGGAGGGGATCGGGCTCTCTACGCAACACTTGCTCAATGTCCGCGTCCAGCTCCCACACTACCGGTGCCACCAGGCAGGAGGCCGGGAGTATGGGGGTGGGATCCATGGGCCGCTCCTCTGTGTCATACAGCCGGGACAGTGCGTCTGCCTTCACGTTCTGGGAACCTGGTCTGTACGAAAGGGTGAAAACAAAACAGGTAAAAAACATGGCCCACCTTACCTGGCAAGGGTTCAGTCTCCTCGCTGCCCAGATGTACTCCAGATTGCGGTGGTCAGTCCAGATGAGGAAAGGGTGTTTAGCCCCCTCAAGCCAATGTCTCCACGCCTTCAGAGCCTTGACGACAGCCAAGAGCTCCCGGTCCCCCACGTCATAGTTTCGCGCTGCCGGGCTGAGCTTCCTTGAGAAGAAGGCACAGGGGCGGAGCTTCGGTTGCGTACCCGAGCGCTGAGAGAACACGACTCCTATCCCAGCCTCGGACGCGTTCACCTCCACTCTGAACGCCAAAGAGGGATCCGGATGGGCCAGCACGGGAGCCGAGGTAAACAGAGCCCTCAGGTGGCCAAAAGCCCTGTCCGCCTCAGCCAACCATTGCAAACGTACCGGTCCCCCCTTCAGCAGTGAGGTAATGGGAGCCGCTACCTGACCAAAATCGCGGATAAACCTCCGGTAGTAATTGGCAAACCCTAGAAACCGCTGCACGTCCTTTACCGTGGTGGGAGTCGGCCAATTACGCACGGCTGAAATGCGGTCACTCTCCATCTCCACCCCCGAGGTGGAAATGCGGTACCCTAGGAAGGAGACGGACTGTTGGAAGAACCGGTATTTCTCAGCCTTGACATGCAGGTCATGCTCCAACAGTCGACCAAGCACCCTGCACCCCAGGGACACATGCTCGGTGCGTGTAGCGGAGTATATCAGAATGTCATCAATATACACCACTACACCCTGCCCGTGCAGGTCCCTGAAAATCTTGTCAACAAAGACTTGGAAGACCCGTACGGCATGACGAGGTACTCATAATGCCCCGAGGTCGTACTGAACGCCGTCTTCCACTCGTCTCCGTCCCGGATACGCACCAGGTTGTAAGGGCTCCTGAGATCTAGTTTGGTGAAGAAGTGCGCCCCGTGCATTGACTCAATCGCAGTGATCTGATTTAGGCCTCAGTAGTCAATGCATGGGCGCAGACCTCCCTCCTTCTTCTTCACAAAAAATAAACTTGAGGAGGCGGGTGAAGTGGAGGACCGAATATACCCCTGACGCAGGGATTCGGAGACATATGTTTCCATAGCCGCCGTCTCCGCCTGTGACAGGGGATACACGTGATTCCTGGGAAGTGCGGCGTCTACCAGGAGATTTATCGCACAATCCCCCCCGTTGATGGGGTGGTAATTGAGTCACCTTCTTTTTGGAGAAGGCGAAAGCCAAATCAGCATATTCGGGGGTAATGTGCACGGTGGAGACTTTCCACCGTAGTAGCACCAACGGAAACCCCCACACAACTCCCTGATCACTCTCGCGACCACCTCGTGAGAGCTCTCTGTTGCCATGAAATGGTGGGTTCATGAAGAGCTAACCATGGAAGGCCTAGTACCATGGGAAACGTAGGAGAGTCAATGAGGAAGAGACTGATTCTCTCCTTGTGACCCTCCTGCGTCACCATGCCCAGGGGAATGGTAGCCTCCCTAATCAACCCGTACACTAATGGTCGACTGTCCAGAGCGTGAACTGGGAAAGGCCTAACCACTGGAACAATAGGGATCCCTAACCTATGGGCGAATGCTCTGTCGATAAAATTCCCAGCTGCGCCTGAATCGACGAGCGCCTTATGCTGGGAATGCGGGGGAAACTCAGGAAAGTAAACATGCACAAACAGGTGGACAACAGAGGGCTCTGGATGAGAGTGGTGCAGGCTCACCTGGGGCAACGCCAGAGTGCCCTGCCTGCTGCCTCGACCCCTAGAGGAACCAACCCGGCACCGACCAGCAGTGTGACCTCTGCGGTCACAGATGGTACACATGAAGGCCCCTCCTCCGGCCTCCCTAAGCGCAGCACCGCCCAGCTCCATAGGCACCGGAGCGATGGTGCTGGGAGGGGGAATCGACAGAGCCCTCTCTGGACGTCCGCGGGTGACCAGCAGGTTATCCAACCGAATGGACAGGTCCACCAGCTGGTCAAAGGTGAGGGTGGTATCCCTGCAGGCCAACTCCCGACGGACCTCCTTGCGCAGGCTGCAGCGGTAGTGGTCGATAAGGGCCCTGTCCTTCCATCCCGCTCCTGCGGCCAGGGTCCGAAATTCCAAGGCGAACTCCTGGGCGCTCCTCGTCCCTTGCCTCAGGTGGAAGAGACGTTCACCCGCCGCTCTACCCTTCGGCGGGTGGTCGAAGACTGCCCGGAAGCGGCGGGTGAACTCCTCGAAGTCATCGAGCGCTGCATCTCCTTCTCCCCACACGGCGTTAGCCCACTCCAGAGCTCTCCCCGAGAGGCACGAGACAAGGGCGGACACCCTCTCCCTTCCTGAGGGAGCCGGGTAAATGGTGCCCAGGTATAAGTCCAGCTGTAGCAGGAAACCCTGGCAGCGTGCTGCTGTCCCATCATACTCCCTGGGAAGGGCATCCCACTGGGACCGGGTACAGGAGGGACGAGTAGTGGTAACCCCTGTTGTGCTGGTGGAGGCGCTGGAGGGACTCTCTGTCTCTCCCAGCAGTCCATGATCTGAACGACGCGGTCCATCGCAACACCGAGATGGTGTAGCATCGCCGCGTGTTCTCTGACGCGCTCCTCGACTCCTATAACCGGGGTACCTGCTCCTGCTGACTCCATGGTCGGGTGTGGAATTCTGTTAGGTATGCGTAACTGGCTGTAAGGGAGTCAGGCGCAGGAGAGCAGCAGTTGGGTAGCCAAAGGAGCCTTTTATTTCGGCGAACAAAACACACGGCACTAAGAACTCTAAACACAATATGGGTTGACATAACCCAGCGCAAACCAGTCTAGCACATATATGAAACAACAAACAATTCCACACAGACATGGGGGGAACAGAGGGTTATATACACGTCTAATCTGAGGGAAATGAAACCAGGTGTGTAGGAAAACAACACAAGACAAATGGAAAAATGAAAGGTGGATCGGCAATGGCTAGAAAGCCGGTGACGTCGACCGCCGAACGCCACCCGAACAAGGAGAGTAACCGACTTCGGCGGAAGTCATGAAACTAAGACTCTTCCTAGAGCTGGCCGCTCGGCCAAACTGAGCAATCGGGGGAGATTGCTCAGAATGACCAACGGGTTCTTGGTCACCGAGTACAAATGTATCCGACACAGAGACAAGAACAAGGCACTCAATATCTGGTCTCGAGACAGGACTCGTTCTCGAGTACTACAACACTGGTGGCAGCCATCTTGGATCAAGTGAATCCATGGACACTAAGAGGGAAACAGCAGGGGTTAGCTGGTGTTCAGTTGTAGGCAGCTTCCTTTTCCCCGTTATCATCTCCTTTAAAAAGGTTGGGGGCTAAACACTTGCCAATCAAATTCAATCAAATAGATTATGCTCACAAGACTATATTGCTTATAACATCAAGGTGGATCAATGTCATTGTGTCTTAAATTCATCATTAGACTTCAAATGTTAAAGAAGATCCTGGACGTTTCTCTGACAGGGTATCGGTGGGGAACATTGAGAAAGTGTACAGCAATGATAAAACACTTTGTTCTAACATTATCAACAAGTTTTGTACACTTCAAAGGTAGACAGCAAAATGACTGGAGATATTGAAATGGGCGAGATGCAACACTTCACTCTCATACGGTCAGACACATTATCTGTGCATGTGCACTGGTTAGCTTCATGCTGTTAACAGTGTGGTAGCCAGGGCACCAAAACAGCTGAGAAGTTGAGCCTCGCGCTTCAACGCTCTTAGTTGTGGAAATTGACCCACTATGCTGTTTACTTTCTGAATCTACGTTATATCGCTGTGTCTACCTTTAAACATTTCAGCATAACAGACCTGTATAATTTTCAAACCAAGTTCAAGTGATAAAGGAGCATAATCTGAGTCTTTCAGTTCTTCAGTTCTTCAGCTCTTGGTCTCTGTGTACATATCCACTCACATGAGTGTGCCTAATTGCTGAGGTGTGGTCTTTCCACCCAGCTCTAATTAAACCTCACCGTTGTTACCACTGACCCATGAGTCTTTTTGTATTTGCACATGGGATAGCTGAGTTGGGTCTAATTCAGCCAAACTAATCAAATGGGTTTCTATTGCTCATTAAAAGGCCTCATCTGCCATGCGGTGTGCAGTCTCTAACCTTTGAGAGTGGCCACGTGGGAGATGTAATCTCATTTGTATACTGTGCATGTCAGTGGAGGTGTTAAAGGGCAAGCAAACAGCACTCTGTGTAGACTGGAGTTTAAGGAGTGTCATTATCCATGACTGTTTCCCCTGACTCTCCCAAATGAGCCCTTAGCAGCATTGGCTCAGACTCTGTAAGTGGTGCCAAGTGTAAATTAATTACAGCAACTGTAGCTTGATGTGTGTACTTCAGAAACGATAATCAAAGGGATTCATTGTGTTCCACAACACCCCAAAGTCTGGCCATTGATTATATATTTTTCAGATTTTAAACACATGATACACAAATAGCCATCTTACTGTAGGCTACTCATGATATTGCCATGGTCCCTCTCCCTTGTCGCTCTCTTTTCTTGAATATTAAGTGGCTGGAGGGATCATCTGTGTGGTGCCACTAAAGTGGTGAATGTCAAGAAGCGATGGTGAAGGCAGAAGGAGCGTTAGAGTGGTGATTATGTGTCGGAGCTGGGCAAAAGAACGCGGCCCATTTCAGGAGAATGATGGGAATCTCCTGATAGAAGCAGTGCACCCCACAGTCCACTCTGATGCCCTGGGGGTGGCAATGTTGGGTGATGGATTATCTGCCCTGTGTAGCTGCCTTATTATGAATAAGGCCCATGAATGTGACACATCTGAGAAACAGTGGCTCCCCATTCCGTCTGATTAACAGGATCCTGGGTTTAAATCAATCGGAGCTGAGCGCAGGGCAGACACATAACTCAGCCACTATGCCTCTGTCTCAGTGGTGGACACTGCCAGGTTACTGTGGGTATCAGAGGAACCAGAAACATTTTGTGTGTGAGGTTAAAAGGGTGTAATCGTTTGTAATATTGACACTGTGGCTACTGAATCAATCCCAACTGAAGCTTTTCAGAGAAGTTATATAGGACACTGTGAAAATATAGGACACTGTGAAAATATAGGACACTGTGAAAATATAGGACACTGTGATTTTGATCTCCTCTGCTCACTCCACAGTCCCACATCAAGGTCAGAGACTCCAACCCATGTTCTTTTACCTCTAGTGAATTTACATCCAGGCTTCTCAATGCTGTGTCTGTGTACCGTATCACTCACCACAGAGCTTTATAGAAGAGATTTTACACTGAGGTTTTACACTTCTGCTCCTCTATAGACCCACTTTTTAATTTCAAAGGCCAGGGACTTGAGTCTCTCTCTAGCCGTCACGACTGATCTTTCACACAGCGCTTAATTGAGATGACACTGAATCAAAACAGTACAACCTCAACATAGAGACTCACGGCAGTGGACAAGCTGCCGCAGCACTCCCAGCCCCAGCAGCAAACATGCACTGAGGCAGAATGCCCCATGATTCACTACTACAGGTTGTCCAAATATTTGCTGTGAAAGCATATACAGATATAGGATCTTAATCTGACCAGTATTGTCACAGCAAAAAGATCCTGCAGCAACAGGATTTTAACATTAGTCCATAACGTTGCTTGATCTGTGGTTAAGCTATTATCTGGCCAAAATTAGACTACTGTCACGCCCTGACCATAGATTGCTTTGTATGTTTCTATGTTTTGTTTGGTCAGGGTGTGTTGTGGGTGGGCATTCTATGTTGTATGTCTAGGTTGTCTTTTTCTATGTGTTTGGCCTAGTAGGGTTCTCAATCAGAGGCAGGTGTCAGTCGTTGTCTCTGATTGGGAGCCATATTTAGGTAGCCTGTTTTTCATTGTGTTTTGTGGGTGATTGTATTTTCTGTTCTGTGTTTTGTTTTCACGGTTCAGGAGTGTTCATTTGTCGTTGTATTGTTTTTGTTCAGTGTTCAGTTTTCGTATTAAACAATATGGACACTTTCCACGCTGCGCATTGGTCCTCCTCTTCTTCCAACAACGACGAGCGTTACAACTACATTAAAGTGGAAACTGTTAACATAACCATGTGTTGGTGCGAGTTTTCTGTGAATTTATGTAAGTCACAAAGCTCATCTATATTTCCTGCAGTGCAAGAAAATTTGCTTCAACAAAAAAGTGATCAAATTATGATCCCACACCTGTAAAGCGGGACATTTATAGGTGGAAATATATGCTTTTTGAAAATGGGCGGGCATTTCAGCTACTGTTTTAAGCTGACCTGGTGATTCTGTAGGGTTCATTCAGCCGGGCCTTATGTCTTCAAATTGAGACAATTTTTCAAATTCATTAGAAGAGTTTGATAACTTCTATGCTTGGTAGTGGGTTTCTAAATGCGTGTATAAGCTTGTGTCTGGATATTGGTCCTTTGAAAGGGCGTCAAAGCAGGGACATCAGAGCCCAGTGGAGAACCACAGGAATCCTCAGCATACTGATATCCTGCATCTCAGTCCCTTCTGAGAACTGAAAGTCACAGGACGAGGACGGTTACTGATTCAGACGATGTCTACTCTGGAATCAAGAGCAATGACTGCTGGCTTTGTTGTACCATTAGAATCTACTCCCAACCTCCCTCCCAGAAAGAGAAGTGAACGGTAGATAGAGAAAACCCAGGTGGCCAGAGCAACAATAGTTGATAAAACCTACATGAGCTGACTTTGAATAGTAATAAATGTCACAGAAACAAAAGATACAGTACAGTACACCTGCTACCCTTACTTGTGTTATTTTTGAGTGTGTCTTATTTGGAGATGGAAGGATGTGACAATGATTGGATCCGAAATTAGGAACATTTGTGGTGAAGGGAAATGATAAATAGTAAATGATCTGCATCTTTCACTTCTTGTTTTCTTCCATTAACATATCTCCCACACAATCTCCTTGTGCCCTTCTGCTTTTGTAGAATGCGACCTTTAGCAGCCTTTGAAATAAACAGGGTAAACAGATAAGAACGGGTTGAAAGTTTGTTTGCTTTGATATTTTCACTCAAGTCGGATGAGAATGTCAGTCATGACGCATTTGATAAAATGCAAATGGTGAAAAAGTGTAAGTCATTAAATAGAGATTTTGTATTTCATCATATTTCAGTTAGTTTTTGTAAATCCGAAAGGAAAAGGAAATTGGAACAGAGAGAGAGAAAAAACAAAGATGAAAGTTAGAGCCAAAATCGAAAAACTAACTTCTCTGTTCGAAAACAACCTATGTGCAATCGATATAAGTCAGAAACATTTATTCTAGTGTGAAAATGTACTACAAAGTGTAAAAAGGATCATTTTGGTCATGAAACCCAAAACGGATATTTGTGAGATGTAAAGAATCTTACATCTCACAAGTAATCACAAATTCGTAATCACCAATTCACAAGTAATCACAAATTAGTAATCACCAATTCACAAGTAATCACAAATTAGTAATCACCAATTCACAAGTAATCACAAATTAGTAATCACCAATTCACAAGTAATCACCAATTCTGAAGGCTACTCGATTGTAATGCCCAACGTGGGTGTGGAAAGCACACTGACCGTGGTAAATTTGGTTTGACTTTGGATATCCCTATGGCGGTAGCTAGGAACCATCAGTAAAATGCACAATGTACATGGGACAATATTTTTATGTTTCAATAGCTCCAAATTTCAACGACTTAAAAACCTAAAATCAACAATAATTTGTATAAATTCATATACAATATATTGAAAGCATTTAATGACACAACTAAAAGGTGTACAACATGAAAATATTGTCCCATTTAAATTGTGTATTTTATTGATGGTCCCTAACTAACCCCACAGATAGGCTATCCAAAGTCAAACCAACTTTGCCACGATCGCACACCTGCGCTGAAGTTAACTGGTGAAAGAAGTTGGCTGGCTTGCTACTTCCATACACAATACCTGTTTAGACATTTTCAAGTTATCTAGAAGTGAGTGACTAACTGTGTACTGTTTTGGCAGAGTGAATGTACAAACGCTTCGCACGTGCGAACACACACAAGAGACATTCACATCGAAGCACGTCTCCGTGACCCAAATCTCATTCTCAGTTGCATTTCCTAATGAGGAGGATTGAAACCATGGCAAAATGAATCATTTCAGGCCCCCTTTAAAAACTATTTTCAGGATTGTTTCCTGTTAAATTGATGTAATCTACAGAAAACGACAATGTTTTTTTCGATCTTGTCTCATCACTGCAACTCCCCAACGGGCTCGGGAGAGGCAAAGGTTGAGTCATGCTTCCTCTGAAACATGACCCGCTAAACCGAACTTCTTAACCCTCATCCGCTTAACCCGGAAGCCACCTGCACCAATGTGTCAAAGGAAACACCGTTCAACTGACGACTGAAGTCAGCCTGCAGGCACCCGGCCACCACAAGGAGTCTCTAGAGCGCGATGAGCCAAGTAAAGCCCCCCCGGCCAAACCCTCCTCAAACCCGGGCAACGCTGGGCCAATTGTGCGCCGCCCTATGGGACTCCCGGTCACGGCCGGTTGTGACACAGCCTGGAATCTAACCCGGGTCTGTAGTGACGCCTCTAGCACTGCGGTGCAGTGCCTTAGACCGCTGCGGCACTCAGGAGGCCAACAATGTATTTGTTACAGCCGCATGATGCAGTCTTCCATGCTGACTAGACTGGCCACGCCACAAAATAAACATACTGTACATGTTATTCAATCAATTCATCCTAACTGCTCGCGAGTGTTTGCGTAGCCAGGTCAGATGCTTGATGCGCTGCAAGTCCCACCTCTTCCACCTTCTCATTGGTTTTCACAAACATATTAACCCATGTGGGTGATTGAAAGATGAAAAGGAGCTATTAATCAAAGAAAACTAACTAGGTTTTCCCTTTTATCTGTGCATTAATTGTTGGAGTAGAGAACACATGATTTTGTGTGACTCAAAATTCTACATAGATCCAGCAAAAAAGGAACCATATACATTTCAGGTAAAATAACAACCCAATGTTTTTATCCAAGGACAAATTAGCTAGCAACAGCAAGCTAGCAAAATGTCTCTGAATGTTTCATGTGGGTTTCGACCTGTCCCCAAATTAATAGAGTTTGTTCACAGTTGTTTTTTGTATTTTAATCTGCGTATCATGTATGCGTCTGGTAGGGATAGACAAAATCAACATACACGCGATGGCACATGCGGATGCACGTGTGGGGTCCATTTGGTCAAGGTGCTCAGTCAACCTCTATGCTGATTGATTCATCTTCTCTGAATCAAGTGTTATTTCATTGAATTTCACAGCATCATTCACACAATCTATGTCACTATATTCAACATGTTTGTTCCTTTACTTTCAGAAAACTTGCTTTCAGAACAAAATGATCCCTGTGTGTACAGGGGGGCAGAGTCAGAGTCTGTCAGATGCTGTCAGATGTGTGCATACTGGTAGCAAAGTCAGGTGCAGGAGAGCAGAGATTTGTGAACAGGCGCAAACTTTATTTAGGCAAAAGTGAAAAACGCGCAAAACAGTCACAAGAATTATGTTTAACAATAAACATCTTCGTGAAAAAATACAGCCTTCTCAGAACTCTATTCACTCTTTTTCTCATCTGGTCTCTTCTCCGTCTGAGATGACCAGAGAGAGAGAGAGAGAGAAAGAGGGGTTATATGTTGAATATTCTGTGTTTTCATTCAGGGAAGTTTCTCTATAAGTACAGAGCAATTAGCTACTTAGATAATCACCTAATCATGCACACATGTGGTAATTGGAAAAATACACTAAGCAGCTTAAGTCATTCAAGCAGATAGGCGGTCACTATGTAAACTCTCCAGGTACGGATAAGAGAATTTGTCCCAGATTAAAATCTGTTTATTTTGGATGGGTGTATTTATCTGGATATGTTAGCATAACCTGATATTATCCCCAACTGACAACATAAATGTAAACATGATTAAATAGATAATAATTTGAAAGGAAGAGAGGAACGTGACTTAATATGTGTTAACGCGAGGAAAGGGCTGAGAAGTACTCGGTCAGTCCATTCCAGTACACGCCTTTCTCTTTTTTGTATCATTCTTTGTAATACTATTTCCAAGAAGTCATCAGGCCCCTTTCCCTACTGTTTCAGTGGTTGTTTGTGAGTGGCTGTCTCTGCCTTGTCCTGTAAAACAACAAGGCAGATGTATTAATATAAATGTGTAAAAATAAAAACTTTATTGGAAGACCATGCTAAACAGAGAGACAGGTGAGACCATGCTAAACAGAGAGACAGATGAGACCATGCTAAACAGAGAGACATATGAGACCATGCTTAACAGAGAGACAGATGAGACCATGCTAAACAGAGAGACATATGAGACCATGCTTAACAAAGAGACAGATGAGACCATGCTTAACAAAGAGACAGATGAGACCATGCTTAACAAAGAGACAGATGAGACCATGCTTAACAGAGAGACAGATGAGACCATGCTTAACAAAGAGACAGATGAGACCATGCTTAACAGAGAGACAGATGAGACCATGCTAAACAGAGAGACAGATGAGACCATGCTTAACAGGGAGACAGATGAAACCATGCTAAACAGAGAGACAGATGAGACCATGCTTAACAAAGAGACAGATGAGACCATGCTTAACAGAGAGACAGATGAGACCATGCTAAACAGAGAGACAGATGAGACCATGCTTAACAGAGAGACAGATGAGACCATTCTAAACAGAGAGGCAGATGAGACCATGCTTAACAGAGAGACAGATGAGACCATGCTAAACAGAGAGACAGATGAGACCATGCTTAACAGAGAGACAGATGAGACCATGCTAAACAGAGAGACAGGTGAGACCATGCTAAACAGAGAGACAGATGAGACCATGCTAAACAGAGAGACAGATGAGACCATGCTAAACAGAGAGACAGATGAGACCATGCTCAACAGAGAGACAGATGAGACCATGCTTAACAAAGAGACAGATGAGACCATGCTAAACAGAGAGACAGATGAGACCATGCTTAACAGAGAGACAGATGAGACCATGCTAAACAGAGAGACAGATGAGACCATGCTAAACAGAGAGACAGATGAGACCATGCTAAACAGAGAGACAGATGAGACCATGCTTAACAGTGAGGCAGATGAGACCATGCTAAACAGAGAGACAGATGAGACCATGCTAAACAGAGAGACAGATGAGACCATGCTAAACAGAGACACAGATGAGACCATGCTTAACAGAGAAACAGATGAGACCATGCTAAACAGAGAGACAGATGAGACCATGCTAAACAGAGAGACAGATGAGACCATGCTTAACAGAGAGACAGATGAGACCATGCTAAACAGAGAGACAGATGAGACCATGCTAAACAGAGAGACAGATGAGACCATGCTAAACAGAGAGACAGATGAGACCATGCTTAACAGGGAGGCAGATGAGACCATGCTAAACAGGGAGACAGATGAGACCATGCTAAACAGAGAGACAGATGAGACCATGCTAAACAGAGAGACAGAGGAGACCATGCTAAACAGAGAGACAGATGAGACCATGCTAAACAGGGAGGCAGATGAGACCATGCTAAACAGAGAGACAGATAAGACCATGCTAAACAGAGAGACAGATAAGACCATGCTAAACAGAGAGACAGATGAGACCATGCTAAACAGAGAGACAGATAAGACCATGCTAAACAGAGAGACAGATGAGACCATGCTAAACAGAGAGACAGATGAGACCATGCTAAACAGGGAGGCAGATGAGACCATGCTAAACAGAGAGACAGATAAGACCATGCTAAACAGAGAGACAGATAAGACCATGCTAAACAGAGAGACAGATGAGACCATGCTAAACAGAGAGACAGATGTGACCATGCTAAACAGAGAGACAGATGAGACCATGCTAAACAGAGAGACAGATGAGACCATACTTAACAGAGAGACAGATGAGACCATGCTTAACAGAAAGACATATAAGACCATGCTAAACAGAGAGACAGATGAGACCATTCTTAACAGAGTAACAGATGAGACCATGCTAAACAGAGAGACAGATGAGACCATGATTAACAGAGAGACAGATGAGACCATGCTTAACAGAGAGACAGATGAGACCATGCTAAACAGAGAGACAGATGAGACCATGCTAAACAGAGAGACAGATGAGACCATGCTAAACAGAGAAACAGATGAGACCATGCTAAACAGAGAGACAGATGAGACCATGCTTATCAGAGAGACAGATGAGACCTTGCTTAACAGAGAGACAGATGAGACCATGCTTAACAGAGAGACAGATGAGACCATGCTCAACAGAGAGACAGATGAGACCATGCTTAACAGAGAAACATATGAGACCATGCTTAACAGAGAAACAAATGAGACCATGCTTAACAGAGAGACAGATGAGACCATGCTAAACAGAGAGACAGATGAGACCATGCTTAACAGAGAGACAGATGTGACCATGCTTAACAGAGAGACAGATGAGACCATGCTAAACAGAGAGACAGATGAGACCATGCTTAACAGAGAGACAGATGAGACCATGCTTAACAGAGAGACATATGAGACCATGCTAAACAGAGAGACAGATGAGACCATGCTAAACAGAGAGACAGATGAGACCATGCTTAACAGAGAGACAGATGAGACCATGCTAAACAGAGAGACAGATGAGACCATGCTTAACATAGAAACAAATGAGACCATGCTTAACAGAGAGACAGATGAGACCATGCTAAACAGAGAGACAGATGAGACCATGCTAAACAGAGAGACAGATGAGACCATGCTAAACAGAGAGACAGATGAGACCATGCTTAACATAGAAACAAATGAGACCATGCTTAACAGAGAGACAGATGAGACCATGCTAAACAGAGAGACAGATGAGACCATGCTAAACAGAGAGACAGATGAGACCATGCTAAACAGAGAGACAGATGAGACCATGCTAAACAGAGAGACAGATGAGACCATGCTAAACAGAGAGGCAGATGAGACCATGCTTAACAGAAAGACAGATGAGACCATGCTCAACAGAGAGACAAATGAGACCATGCTTAACAGAGAGACAGATGAGACCATGCTAAACAGAGAGACAGATGAGACCATGCTAAACAGAGAGACAGATGAGACCATGCTTAACAGAGAGACAGAGGAGACCATGCTAAACAGAGAGACAGATGAGACCATGCTTAACAGGGAGGCAGATGAGACCATGCTTAACAGAGAGACAGATAAGACCATGCTAAACAGAGAGACAGATGAGACCATGCTTAACAGAGAGACAGATGAAACCATGCTAAACAGAGAGACAGATGAGACCATGCTAAACAGAGACACAGATGAGACCATGCTCAACAGAGAGACAGATGATACCATGCTTAACAAAGAGACAGATGAGACCATGCTTAACAGAGAGACAGATGAGACCATGCTAAACAGAGAGACAGATGAGACCATGCTAAACAGAGAGACAGATGAGACCATGCTAAACAGATAAACAGATGAGACCATGCTAAACAGAGAGACAGATGAGACCATGCTTATCAGAGAGACAGATGAGACCATGCTTAACAGAGAGACAGATGAGACCATGCTTAACAGAGAGACAGATGAGACCATGCTTAACAGAGAAACATATGAGACCATGCTTAACAGAGAAACAAATGAGACCATGCTTAACATAGAAACAAATGAGACCATGCTTAACAGAGAGACAGATGAGACCATGCTCAACAGAGAGACAGATGATACCATGCTTAACAAAGAGACAGATGAGACCATGCTTAACAGAGAGACAGATGAGATCATGCTAACCGGAGAGACAGATAAGACCATGCTAAACAGAGAGACAGATGAGACCATGCTAAACAGAGAAACAGATGAGACCATGCTAAACAGAGAGACAGATGAGACCATGCTTATCAGAGAGACAGACGAGACCATGCTTAACAGAGAGACATATGAGACCATGCTAAACAGAGAGACAGTTGAGACCATGCTTAACATAGAAACAAATGAGACCATGCTTAACAGAGAGACAGATGAGACCATGCTAAACAGAGAGACAGATGAGACCATGCTTAACAGAGAGACAGATGAGACCATGCTAAACAGAGAGACAGATGAGACCATGCTAAACAGAGAGGCAGATGAGACCATGCTTAACAGAAAGACAGATGAGACCATGCTAAACAGAGAGACAGATGAGACCATGCTTAACAGAGAGACAGATGAGACCATGCTAAACAGAGAGACAGATGAGACCATGCTCAACAGAGAGACAGATGAGACCATGCTTAACAGAGAGACAGAGGAGACCATGCTAAACAGAGAGACAGATGAGACCATGCATAACAGGGAGGCAGATGAGACCATGCTTGACAGAGAGACAGATACGACCATGCTAAACAGAGAGACAGATGAGACCATGTTTAACAGAGAGACAGATGAAACCATGCTAAACAGAGTGACAGATGAGACCATGCTAAACTGAGACACAGATGAGACCATGCTCAACAGAGAGACAGATGATACCATGCTTAACAGAGAGACAGATGAGACCATGCTTAACATGGAGGCAGATGAGACCATGCTTAACAGAGAAACAGATGAGACCATGCTAAACAGAGAGACAGATGAGACCATGCTTAACAGGGAGGCAGATGAGACCATGCTTAACAGAGAGACAGATAAGACCATGCTAAACAGAGAGACATATGAGACCATGCTAAACAGAGAGACAGATGAGACCATGCTAAACAGAGGACAGATGAGACCATGCTCAACAGAGAGACAGATGATACCATGCTTAACAGAGAGACAGATGAGACCATGCTTAACAGAGAGACATATGAGACCATGCTTAACAGAGAGACAGATGAGACCATGCTAAACAGAGAGACAGATGAGACCATGCTAAACAGAGAGACATATGAGACCATGCTAAACAGAGAGACAGATGAGACCATGCTTAACATAGAAACAAATGAGACCATTCTTAACAGAGAGACAGATGAGACCATGCTTAACAGAGAGACAGATGAGACCATGCTTAACAAAGAGACAGATGAGACCATGCTTAACAGAGAGACAGATGAGACCATGCTAAACAGAGAGACAGATGAGACCATGCTAAACAGAGAGACAGATGAGACAATGCTAAACAGAGAAACAGATGAGACCATGCTAAACAGAGAGACAGATGAGACCATGCTTATCAGAGAGACAGATGAGACCATGCTTAACAAAGAGACAGATGAGACCATGCTCAACAGAGAGACAGATGAGACCATGCTCAACAGAGAGACAGATGAGACCATGCTTAACAGAGAGACATATGAGACCATGCTAAACAGAGAGACAGTTGAGACCATGCTTAACATAGAAACAAATGAGACCATGCTTAACAGAGAGACAGATGAGACCATGCTAAACAGAGAGACAGATGAGACCATGCTAAACAGAGAGACAGATGAGACCATGCTAAACAGAGAGACAGATGAGACCAAGCTAAACAGAGAGGCAGATGAGACCATGCTTAACAGAAAGACAGATGAGACCATGCTAAACAGAGAGACAGATGAGACCATGCTTAACAGAGAGACAGATGAGACCATGCTAAACAGAGAGACAGATGAGACCATGCTCAACAGAGAGACAGATGAGAACATGCTTAACAGAGAGACAGAGGAGACCATGCTAAACAGAGAGACAGATGAGACCATGCATAACAGGGAGGCAGATGAGACCATGCTTAACAGAGAGACAGATAAGACCATGCTAAACAGAGAGAGAGATGCAACCATGCTTAACAGAGAGACAGATGAAACCATGCTAAACAGAGAGACAGATGAGACCATGCTAAACAGAGACACAGATGAGACCATGCTCAACAGAGAGACAGATGATACCATGCTTAACAAAGAGACAGATGAGACCATGCTTAACAGAGAGACAGATGAGACCATGCTTAACATGGAGGCAGATAAGACCATGCTTAAGAGAGAAACAGATGAGACCATGCTAAACAGAGAGACAGATGAGACCATGCTTAACAGAGAGACAGATAAGACCATGCTAAACAGAGAGACAGATGAGACCATGCTAAACAGAGAGACAGATGAGACCATGCTAAACAGAGAGACAGATGAGACCATGCTCAACAGAGAGACAGATGATACCATGCTTAACAGAGAGACAGATGAGACCATGCTTAACAGAGAGACATATGAGACCATTCTTAACAGAGAGACAGATGAGACCATGCTAAACAGAGAGACAGATGAGACCATGCTTAACAGAGAGACATATGAGACCATGCTAAACAGAGAGACAGATGAGACCATGCTTAACATAGAAACAAATGAGACCATTCTAAACAGAGAGACAGATGAGACCATGCTAAACAGAGAGACAGATGAGACCATGCTAAACAGAGAGACAGATGAGACCATGCTTAACAGAGAGACAGATGAGACCATGCTAAACAGAGAGACAGATGAGACCATGCTCAACAGAGAGACAGATGAGACCATGCTTAACAGAGAGACAGGTGAGACCATGCTTAACAGGGAGGCAGATGAGACCATGCTTAACAGAGAAACAGATGAGACCATGCTAAACAGAGAGACAGATGAGACCATGCTTAACAGGGAGGCAGATGAGACCATGCTTAACAGAGAGACAGATAAGACCATGCTAAACAGAGAGACAGATGAGACCATGCTTAACAGAGAGACAGATGAAACCATGCTAAACAGAGAGACAGATGAGACCATGCTTAACAGAGAGACAGATGAGACCATGCTTAACAGAGAGACAGATGAGACCATGCTCAACAGAGAGACAGATGAGACCATGCTTAACAGAGAAACATATGAGACCATGGTTAACAGAGAAACAAATGAGACCATGCTTAACAGAGAGACAGATGAGACCATGCTAAACAGAGAGACATATGAGACCATGCTAAACAGAGAGACAGATGAGACCATGCTAAACAGAGACACAGATGAGACCATGCTTAACAGAGAGACAGATGAGACCATGCTTAACAGGGAGACAGATGAGACCATGCTTAACAGAGAGACAGATGAGACCATGCTTAACAGGGAGACAGATGAAACCATGCTAAACAGAGAGACAGATAAGACCATGCTAAACAGAGACACAGATGAGACCATGCTAAACAGAGAGACAGATGAGACCATGCTTAACAAAGAGACAGATGAGACCATGCTAAACAGAGAGACAGGTGAGACCATGCTTAACAGGGAGGCAGATGAGACCATGCTTAACAGAGAAACAGATGAGACCTTGCTAAACAGAGAGACAGATGAGACCATGCTAAACAGAGAGACAGATGAGACCATGCTCAACAGAGAGACAGATGAGACCATGCTTAACAGAGAGACAGATGAGACCATGCTTAACAGACATACAGATAAGACCATGCTTAACAGAGAGACAGATGAGACCGTGCTAAACAGAGAGACAGATGAGACCATGCTTAACAGAGAGACAGATAAGACCATGCTAAACAGAGAGACAGATGAGACCGTGCTAAACAGAGAGACAGATGAGACCATGCTAAACAGAGAGACAGATGAGACCATGCTAAACAGAGAGACAGGTGAGACCATGCTTAACAGGGAGGCAGATGAGACCATGCTTAACAGAGAAACAGATGAGACCATGCTAAACAGAGAGACAGATGAGACCATGCTTATCAGAGAGACAGACGAGACCATGCTTAACAGAGAGACATATGAGACCATGCTAAACAGAGAGACAGTTGAGACCATGCTTAACATAGAAACAAATGAGACCATGCTTAACAGAGAGACAGATGAGACCATGCTAAACAGAGAGACAGATGAGACCATGCTTAACAGAGAGACAGATGAGACCATGCTAAACAGAGAGACAGATGAGACCATGCTAAACAGAGAGGCAGATGAGACCATGCTTAACAGAAAGACAGATGAGACCATGCTAAACAGAGAGACAGATGAGACCATGCTTAACAGAGAGACAGATGAGACCATGCTAAACAGAGAGACAGATGAGACCATGCTCAACAGAGAGACAGATGAGACCATGCTTAACAGAGAGACAGAGGAGACCATGCTAAACAGAGAGACAGATGAGACCATGCATAACAGGGAGGCAGATGAGACCATGCTTGACAGAGAGACAGATACGACCATGCTAAACAGAGAGACAGATGAGACCATGTTTAACAGAGAGACAGATGAAACCGTGCTAAACAGAGTGACAGATGAGACCATGCTAAACTGAGACACAGATGAGACCATGCTCAACAGAGAGACAGATGATACCATGCTTAACAAAGAGACAGATGAGACCATGCTTAACAGAGAGACAGATGAGACCATGCTTAACATGGAGGCAGATGAGACCATGCTTAACAGAGAAACAGATGAGACCATGCTAAACAGAGAGACAGATGAGACCATGCTTAACAGGGAGGCAGATGAGACCATGCTTAACAGAGAGACAGATAAGACCATGCTAAACAGAGAGACATATGAGACCATGCTAAACAGAGAGACAGATGAGACCATGCTAAACAGAGGACAGATGAGACCATGCTCAACAGAGAGACAGATGATACCATGCTTAACAGAGAGACAGATGAGACCATGCTTAACAGAGAGACATATGAGACCATGCTTAACAGAGAGACAGATGAGACCATGCTAAACAGAGAGACAGATGAGACCATGCTTAACAGGGAGACAGATGAGACCATGCTTAACAGAGAGACAGATGAGACCATGCTTAACAGGGAGACAGATGAAACCATGCTAAACAGAGAGACAGATAAGACCATGCTAAACAGAGACACAGATGAGACCATGCTAAACAGAGAGACAGATGAGACCATGCTTAACAAAGAGACAGATGAGACCATGCTAAACAGAGAGACAGGTGAGACCATGCTTAACAGGGAGGCAGATGAGACCATGCTTAACAGAGAAACAGATGAGACCTTGCTAAACAGAGAGACAGATGAGACCATGCTCAACAGAGAGACAGATGAGACCATGCTCAACAGAGAGACAGATGAGACCATGCTTAACAGAGAGACAGATGAGACCATGCTTAACAGAAATACAGATAAGACCATGCTTAACAGAGAGACAGATGAGACCGTGCTAAACAGAGAGACAGATGAGACCATGCTTAACAGAGAGACAGATAAGACCATGCTAAACAGAGAGACAGATGAGACCGTGCTAAACAGAGAGACAGATGAGACCATGCTAAACAGAGAGACAGATGAGACCATGCTAAACAGAGAGACAGGTGAGACCATGCTTAACAGGGAGGCAGATGAGACCATGCTTAACAGAGAAACAGATGAGACCATGCTAAACAGAGAGACAGATGAGACCATGCTTATCAGAGAGACAGACGAGACCATGCTTAACAGAGAGACATATGAGACCATGCTAAACAGAGAGACAGTTGAGACCATGCTTAACATAGAAACAAATGAGACCATGCTTAACAGAGAGACAGATGAGACCATGCTAAACAGAGAGACAGATGAGACCATGCTTAACAGAGAGACAGATGAGACCATGCTAAACAGAGAGACAGATGAGACCATGCTAAACAGAGAGGCAGATGAGACCATGCTTAACAGAAAGACAGATGAGACCATGCTAAACAGAGAGACAGATGAGACCATGCTTAACAGAGAGACAGATGAGACCATGCTAAACAGAGAGACAGATGAGACCATGCTCAACAGAGAGACAGATGAGACCATGCTTAACAGAGAGACAGAGGAGACCATGCTAAACAGAGAGACAGATGAGACCATGCATAACAGGGAGGCAGATGAGACCATGCTTGACAGAGAGACAGATACGACCATGCTAAACAGAGAGACAGATGAGACCATGTTTAACAGAGAGACAGATGAAACCGTGCTAAACAGAGTGACAGATGAGACCATGCTAAACTGAGACACAGATGAGACCATGCTCAACAGAGAGACAGATGATACCATGCTTAACAAAGAGACAGATGAGACCATGCTTAACAGAGAGACAGATGAGACCATGCTTAACATGGAGGCAGATGAGACCATGCTTAACAGAGAAACAGATGAGACCATGCTAAACAGAGAGACAGATGAGACCATGCTTAACAGGGAGGCAGATGAGACCATGCTTAACAGAGAGACAGATAAGACCATGCTAAACAGAGAGACATATGAGACCATGCTAAACAGAGAGACAGATGAGACCATGCTAAACAGAGGACAGATGAGACCATGCTCAACAGAGAGACAGATGATACCATGCTTAACAGAGAGACAGATGAGACCATGCTTAACAGAGAGACATATGAGACCATGCTTAACAGAGAGACAGATGAGACCATGCTAAACAGAGAGACAGATGAGACCATGCTAAACAGAGAGACAGATGAGACCATGCTTAACAGAGAGACATATGAGACCATGCTAAACAGAGAGACAGATGAGACCATGCTTAACATAGAAACAAATGAGACCATTCTTAACAGAGAGACAGATGAGACCATGCTAAACAGAGAGACAGATGAGACCATGCTTAACAAAGAGACAGATGAGACCATGCTTAACAGAGACAGATGAGACCATGCTAAACAGAGAGACAGATGAGACCATGCTAAACAGAGAGACAGATGAGACAATGCTAAACAGAGAAACAGATGAGACCATGCTAAACAGAGAGACAGATGAGACCATGCTTATCAGAGAGACAGATGAGACCATGCTTAACAGAAAGACAGATGAGACCATGCTAAACAGAGAGACAGATGAGACCATGCTTAACAGAGAGACAGATGAGACCATGCTAAACAGAGAGACAGATGAGACCATGCTCAACAGAGAGACAGATGAGACCATGCTTAACAGAGAGACAGAGGAGACCATGCTAAACAGAGAGACAGATGAGACCATGCATAACAGGGAGGCAGATGAGACCATGCTTGACAGAGAGACAGATACGACCATGCTAAACAGAGAGACAGATGAGACCATGTTTAACAGAGAGACAGATGAAACCGTGCTAAACAGAGTGACAGATGAGACCATGCTAAACTGAGACACAGATGAGACCATGCTCAACAGAGAGACAGATGATACCATGCTTAACAAAGAGACAGATGAGACCATGCTTAACAGAGAGACAGATGAGACCATGCTTAACATGGAGGCAGATGAGACCATGCTTAACAGAGAAACAGATGAGACCATGCTAAACAGAGAGACAGATGAGACCATGCTTAACAGGGAGGCAGATGAGACCATGCTTAACAGAGAGACAGATAAGACCATGCTAAACAGAGAGACATATGAGACCATGCTAAACAGAGAGACAGATGAGACCATGCTAAACAGAGGACAGATGAGACCATGCTCAACAGAGAGACAGATGATACCATGCTTAACAGAGAGACAGATGAGACCATGCTTAACAGAGAGACATATGAGACCATGCTTAACAGAGAGACAGATGAGACCATGCTAAACAGAGAGACAGATGAGACCATGCTAAACAGAGAGACAGATGAGACCATGCTTAACAGAGAGACATATGAGACCATGCTAAACAGAGAGACAGATGAGACCATGCTTAACATAGAAACAAATGAGACCATTCTTAACAGAGAGACAGATGAGACCATGCTAAACAGAGAGACAGATGAGAC
The DNA here is from genome assembly GCF_029448725.1 of Salvelinus fontinalis. Taxonomy (NCBI): domain Eukaryota; kingdom Metazoa; phylum Chordata; class Actinopteri; order Salmoniformes; family Salmonidae; genus Salvelinus; species Salvelinus fontinalis. The sequence goes on from NC_074687.1 coordinate 18,954,949, forward strand.
CATGCTTAACAAAGAGACAGATGAGACCATGCTTAACAGAGACAGATGAGACCATGCTAAACAGAGAGACAGATGAGACCATGCTAAACAGAGAGACAGATGAGACAATGCTAAACAGAGAAACAGATGAGACCATGCTAAACAGAGAGACAGATGAGACCATGCTTATCAGAGAGACAGATGAGACCATGCTTAACAAAGAGACAGATGAGACCATGCTCAACAGAGAGACAGATGAGACCATGCTCAACAGAGAGACAGATGAGACCATGCTTAACAGAGAGACATATGAGACCATGCTAAACAGAGAGACAGTTGAGACCATGCTTAACATAGAAACAAATGAGACCATGCTTAACAGAGAGACAGATGAGACCATGCTAAACAGAGAGACAGATGAGACCATGCTAAACAGAGAGACAGATGAGACCATGCTAAACAGAGAGACAGATGAGACCAAGCTAAACAGAGAGGCAGATGAGACCATGCTTAACAGAAAGACAGATGAGACCATGCTAAACAGAGAGACAGATGAGACCATGCTTAACAGAGAGACAGATGAGACCATGCTAAACAGAGAGACAGATGAGACCATGCTCAACAGAGAGACAGATGAGAACATGCTTAACAGAGAGACAGAGGAGACCATGCTAAACAGAGAGACAGATGAGACCATGCATAACAGGGAGGCAGATGAGACCATGCTTAACAGAGAGACAGATAAGACCATGCTAAACAGAGAGAGAGATGCAACCATGCTTAACAGAGAGACAGATGAGACCATGCTAAACAGAGAGACAGATGAGACCATGCTAAACAGAGACACAGATGAGACCATGCTCAACAGAGAGACAGATGATACCATGCTTAACAAAGAGACAGATGAGACCATGCTTAACAGAGAGACAGATGAGACCATGCTTAACATGGAGGCAGATAAGACCATGCTTAAGAGAGAAACAGATGAGACCATGCTTAACAGAGAGACAGATAAGACCATGCTAAACAGAGAGACAGATGAGACCATGCTAAACAGAGAGACAGATGAGACCATGCTAAACAGAGAGACAGATGAGACCATGCTCAACAGAGAGACAGATGATACCATGCTTAACAGAGAGACAGATGAGACCATGCTTAACAGAGAGACATATGAGACCATGCTTAACAGAGAGACAGATGAGACCATGCTAAACAGAGAGACAGATGAGACCATGCTTAACAGAGAGACATATGAGACCATGCTAAACAGAGAGACAGATGAGACCATGCTTAACATAGAAACAAATGAGACCATTCTTAACAGAGAGACAGATGAGACCATGCTAAACAGAGAGACAGATGAGACCATGCTAAACAGAGAGACAGATGAGACCATGCTAAACAGAGAGACAGATGAGACCATGCTTAACAGAGAGACAGATGAGACCATGCTAAACAGAGAGACAGATGAGACCATGCTCAACAGAGAGACAGATGAGACCATGCTTAACAGAGAGACAGGTGAGACCATGCTTAACAGGGAGGCAGATGAGACCATGCTTAACAGAGAAACAGATGAGACCATGCTAAACAGAGAGACAGATGAGACCATGCTTAACAGGGAGGCAGATGAGACCATGCTTAACAGAGAGACAGATAAGACCATGCTAAACAGAGAGACAGATGAGACCATGCTTAACAGAGAGACAGATGAAACCATGCTAAACAGAGAGACAGATGAGACCATGCTTAACAGAGAGACAGATGAGACCATGCTTAACAGAGAGACAGATGAGACCATGCTCAACAGAGAGACAGATGAGACCATGCTTAACAGAGAAACATATGAGACCATGGTTAACAGAGAAACAAATGAGACCATGCTTAACAGAGAGACAGATGAGACCATGCTAAACAGAGAGACATATGAGACCATGCTAAACAGAGAGACAGATGAGACCATGCTAAACAGAGACACAGATGAGACCATGCTTAACAGAGAGACAGATGAGACCATGCTTAACAGGGAGACAGATGAGACCATGCTTAACAGAGAGACAGATGAGACCATGCTTAACAGGGAGACAGATGAAACCATGCTAAACAGAGAGACAGATAAGACCATGCTAAACAGAGACACAGATGAGACCATGCTAAACAGAGAGACAGATGAGACCATGCTTAACAAAGAGACAGATGAGACCATGCTAAACAGAGAGACAGGTGAGACCATGCTTAACAGGGAGGCAGATGAGACCATGCTTAACAGAGAAACAGATGAGACCTTGCTAAACAGAGAGACAGATGAGACCATGCTAAACAGAGAGACAGATGAGACCATGCTCAACAGAGAGACAGATGAGACCATGCTTAACAGAGAGACAGATGAGACCATGCTTAACAGAAATACAGATAAGACCATGCTTAACAGAGAGACAGATGAGACCGTGCTAAACAGAGAGACAGATGAGACCGTGCTTAACAGAGAGACAGATAAGACCATGCTAAACAGAGAGACAGATGAGACCGTGCTAAACAGAGAGACAGATGAGACCATGCTAAACAGAGAGACAGATGAGACCATACTTAACAGAGAGACAGATGAGACCATGCTTAGCAAAGAGACAGATGAGACCATGCTAAACAGAGAGACAGATGAGACCATGCTAAACAGAGAGACAGATCAGACCATGCTAAACAGAGACACAGATGAGACCATGCTTAACAGAGAGACAGATGAGACCATGCTAAACAGAGAGACAGATGAGACCATGCTAAACAGAGACACAGATGAGACCATGCTAAACAGAGAGACAGAGGAGACCATGCTAAACAGAGAGACAGATAAGACCATGCTTAACAGAGAGACAGATGAGACCATGCTTAACAGAGAGACAGATGAGACCATGCTTAACAGAGAGACAGACGAGACCATGCTAAACAGAGAGACAGATAAGACCATGCTAAACAGAGAGACAGATGAGACCATGCTTAACAGAGAGACAGATAAGACCATGCTAAACAGAGAGACAGATGAGACCATGCTTAACAGAGAGACAGATGAGACCATGCTTAACAGAGAGACAGATGAGACCCTGCTAAACAGAGAGACAGATGAGACCATGCTAAACAGAGAGACAGATGTGACCATGCTAAACAGAGAGACAGATGTGACCATGCTCAACAGAGAGACAGATGAGACCATGCTTAACAGAGAGACAGATGAGACCATGCTTAACAAAGAGACAGATGAGACCATGCTTAACAGAGAGACAGAGGAGACCATGCTAAACAGAGAGACAGATGAGACCATGCTAAACAGGGAGGCAGATGAGACCATGCTAAACAGGGAGGCAGATGAGACCATGTTTTTTTTTATCCCATTTTCTCCCCAATTTTCGTGGTATCCAATCGCTAGTAATTACTACCTTGTCTCATCGCTACAACTCCCGTACGGGCTCGGGAGAGACGAAGGTCGAAAGCCATGCGTCCTCCGAAGCACAACCCAACCAGCCGTACTGCTTCTTAACACAGCGCGCCTCCAACCCGGAAGCCAGCCGCACCAATGTGTCGGAGGAAACACCGTGTACCTGGCCCCCTTGGCTGGCGCGCACTGCGCCCGGCCCGCCACAGGAGTCGCTGGAGCGCGATGAGACAAGGATATCCCTACCGGCCAAACCCTCCCTACCCCGGACGACGCTATGCCAATTGTGCGTCGCCCCACGGACCTCCCGGTCGCGGCCGGCTGCGACAGAGCCTGGGCGCGAACCCAGAGACTCTGGTGGCGCAGTTAGCACTGCGATGCAGTGCCCTAGACCACTGCGCCACCCGGGAGGCCCCGAGACCATGCTTAACAGAGAGACAGATGAGACCATGCTAAACAGAGAGACAGATGAGACCATGATTAACAGAGAGACAGATGAGACCATACTAAACAGAGAGGCAGATGAGACCATGCTAAACAGAGAGACATATGAGACCATGCTTAACAGAGAGACAGATGAGACCATGCTAAACAGAGAGACAGATGAGACCATGCTAAACAGAGAGACAGATGAGACCATGCTTAACAGAGAGACAGATGAGACCATGCTAAACAGAGAGACAGATGAGACCATGCTTAACAGAGAGACAGATGAGACCATGCTCAACAGAGAGACAGATGAGACCATGCTTAACAGAGAGACAGATGAGACCATGCTAAACAGAGAGACATATGAGACCATGCTTAACAGAGAGACAGATGAGACCATGCTAAACAGAGAGACAGATGAGACCATGCTCAACAGAGAGACAGATGAGACCATGCTAAACAGAGAGACAGATAAGACCATGCTAAACAGAGAGACATATGAGACCATGCTTAACAGAGAGACAGATAAGACCATGCTAAACAGAGAGACAGATGAGACCATGCTAAACAGAGAGACAGATGAGACCATGCTAAACAGAGAGACAGATGAGACCATGCTAAACAGAGACACAGATGAGACCATGCTTAACAGAGAGACAGATGAGACCATGCTTAACAGAGAGACAGATGAGACCATGCTAAACAGAGAATGAACAGTGGTTGGAGGGGAGAACATCTGTTTGTTGGCATAGAAAACTTAAAGAGACATTCTCAGCTCTTTCCCTCAGACAATGTGGCTAATGCATCACACTGGAATGCACTGGTGACCAATCAGGTAATCAAGCAAACTCAGTTTCTGGATGAGTGAGGCATACAGCAAATGGAAATAACTCACTCATTGAGATTCGGCACCTTACTTTAACTAGAAATAAGTTTAGCATTATCAAACTTCTGAATAATTTGAACCCAGTTGAAAAAGCATTAATTGCAGGTAAGTCTCTCACTCATAATGCTTCTTATTGTTGCTCTCTCATTTGAGAATGCAGGCCTTGTAGCTCTGAGAATCAGTATGGCCACTCCTACCTTGAACCATATCAACATGCAGGACTGAGACTGGGATCCAGGTTTAATTGGTTTAATGTAAATGGGAAGCCAAGGGGAAGCATCGGTGGCACACCTGAGGAGAGTGAACACAATGTTATTTTTACAGGGAAAACAGAGAGCAGTGTCACACCAACTTATTGTGAAGGGATGTCTTTTTCACTTCAGCTAACATCCCCCTATCTCTCCCTCTCTTTTGCCCTCTCTCATTCCCTTTCTCACCCTCTCTAGGTCTCTCTCTCCTTCTCTTTCCTTCTCTCTCTTGCTCTCTCTCTCTGTGATTCTGTGATTATATCGCCCCATTTCTACCTCCCCCTATACTCAAACAGCTACCATGTCATGCTATCTGACGTATCTGTAGTGAAACATGTTTCCCTAGAACCAATATAGACCATGCCTATTCCATCAAACTAACAATGATTTAACAGCTAATGCATCAACATGTCAACCATAGACACAGAATGGGATGTTGTGAAGCATATAGTCTGTATGAAGCAATCACATACTACAGAATATAACCAACTACAGAGGTAAGTAACATGTTATTATTGTATAGCAGTAGTGTGATGTCTCTAGCAATGGTATTGTGTCAGGGTTGTGTAAGTATTGTGTCATTATTGTGTCAGTATTGAGCAGTGCACACTGACACCACTGAGCCTTGTTAGTGTCTGAGGTGCTGTGTTTAAATATAAACGCTTCCTCAGGCCTACAGACGATCACTGTGGTCTCAGCTGCAGAGCTTTAGGGACAGTGTGCCTCTAATACACTCCTATCAAACACATAGCAAAGCAGTCTCCATTCTTCTGTCCCTCTCACTAGCACAAAACATCCACTCTAATGACTGCCTTTAAACACATCAACACGACACTCAGACACGAGTCGATAGGGATTCAATCTTTACCTTTAGGAGTTAAGTTCTCATTTACAGTCCCAAATTAAATCTGACATTATTATACAAAGTAGAAAAGTGTTGTATTTAAATGTAGCTCTGCAGAAAGTAATGTCTAAATGGGCTGAGTAAGAGCCCTGACCCCTAAGAACCCTAAGTAGGACATGACACTCCCAGAATTCCTAGTGGAGTCTCCTGATAGTGTGTGAGTCATGGGTAAAGATCCCTCTCTAAGTGTTTAGTACCCTCCTGACCTTTCCACTAGGTTGGAGCTGAGGTTGCCCATAGTAACGCCAATCAAACTACTCATTATGCTAATTGTTCACCGGAGAAAACGAGCTTCGTGTTTCCACAGATACACAGTGTACTATGATATCCTCTCAGACGAAACCAATGAATGACACATTTTTATTTGAGATGTCCTAATCTACAATATCGTGCATGCATACATTTACACGCAAAACTGTACACACACACACTCAAATACACACCTTCCACCTCACCCATTTTTGCGTTTAAACTGCCTTGTTGAAGCTGTGCACCTTGACTATGTTCCCTTGAGCCCATTCTTACTCTTTCCATTATTTATCAGCTCTCTGACAAGAGCAGGGAAGCTGATTTCTGTCGTGTTTCAAGATGATGTGCATATGAAAAGAGCCTGTTGCCTGAAAAGGTCAGACAAGGAAATGGGAAGCTTGACTTGCCTAGAATGTAAAGAGACCAACTCCCACCGTTTACTGTTCAGCCAGAACTTTTCCTTTAGGATTTGGATTTTGGCTAAGTGCCACAGGACTTATAAATCCATTCTCTGAGCTGGTGTGTCAACAAGGATGTTTTCCATTTTCTTTAATGCAATAAGGGGCCCAGGGATTGAGACAGAGATTTCTGTTCAATGAATGCCATGAATGCCTTCTAAAAGCGATAGGTATTTGGATCTCATATAGCGTAGGCTACCATCTTATGACGGGGTCTTGCTGTGATGTGTAACCTTCTCGAGGAGAACAACCTCATCTCTAGTTTATTTTCTGATTACATCCCAAATCTCCTCCACCATTTCCTGATGTTCTCTGTTCCTTGAAAATATATGTTACTGATTCCAGAACAGTAACCTAAGCACTTTCCAGTATTTCACACAGACCATGTCCCATCCATATAACACCTCCACAAACCAGCCCTATCCCCCAGCCCCCAGCCCGGACCATGTCCCGTCCCATCCCATATAACACCTCCACAAACCAGCCCTATCCCCCAGCCCCCAGCCCGGACCATGTCCCGTCCCATCCCATATAACACCTCCACAAACCAGCCCTATTCCCCAGCCCCCAGCCCGGACCATGTCTCCTCCCATCCCATATAACACCTCCACAAACCAGCCCTATTCCCCAGCCCCCAGCCCGGACCATGTCTCCTCCCATCCCATATAACACCTCCACAAACCAGCCCTATCCCCAGCCCGGTCCCTGTCCCATCCCATATAACACCTCCATCCCCCACACCCCCCAGCCCAAGCCCCCCCTAGCCCCATCCCCCAGCCCTATCCCCCAGCCTCCATTCCCCAGCCTCTATCCCCCAGCCCCCCTCCCCCAGCCGCCAGCCGCCAGCCTCCATCCTCCAGCCCCATCTTCCAGCCCCTTCCCCCATCCCTAGCCTCCATCCCCCAGCCTCCATCTCCCAGCCTCCATCTCCCAGCCTGATTGTGTGTCATTGTCCCTCTACAGGCTGCTGTCCAGCCCAGGCGGTGAATCTTCTCTCTCTGCTCATCTCTCACAGATCTCCCCCATACGTGCCAATGGAAAGTGACATTTTTAGGGAACGTGGGCGTTCCTGTGCTGACTGCCTGGGATGTTACCCTACACTATTATCTCATGGGTTAGTCATTCAGTGACACCGAACAAACAGGCTGTGCCTGTGTAGCATTCCTGATTGGACTGACCTCATTTTCCTCTATGAAGACAGTACTGGGGAGAATCAAGAGGGAAACACTATAGTAACACCGTAATGGGCAACCCGAGCCAACACCTCTCAGCTCATATGGGTACGATTGGGACAATATGTTTCCTTAAGTGCCTTTGCCTTTGTTGTTTCCTTCCCTTTAGTTTTCAAAGATCTTCCTGGACTAAAAAAACTATTTCAAAGTGACTCCTCTTGTCAGAAGAAGTTAGTGTGGGATGCTAAACACTAACCAAAGGCCTCGTCCTCCTCCATTTGTTTCCTGGAGAAACAGAGAACGTCTTGTTGTTTTATTAGTGGTGGTGCGGAGGGAATCTAGTGTCTGTCAGAGTGTGTGTCAGGTGTCAGTGAGGGACATAAAGCACACCTGCCTCTTGTCTCTCTGGAGAGAGAGAGACAATCCAAATAGATGGGGAGTGCTGAATGAAGTGTTATATAATTTCCCACTGTGTTCATTTTTTTACGCCAGGGTATAAAACCTGTTGCCTTTAATTTAGGGGGCAAGCTTCAACCATAGTGGAGGGACAGCAGTAAACATGTGTCTGTCACAAGTTGATGGTTATTGGGAGAGAATTGAGACCCTTGTTTATTTGTGATGGAGGCATTGGAGAACCCTTGCTTTGACCTTGAGTTCAAAGTAAACCTCCATATCACAATCTAGAGATGAGGTAGTGCAACTGGTGAGGTCAAGGGTCTCTCTCTCTCCTACTTAAACATAATGGGTGAAAATCCCCACCATTCTGTGGAATGGCTAATAAACTGATTTAGATTATTACATGATCAGTCCCTCTCTGGAAGTCAAGAAACAGATGGTGAGTTCCCACAATGCAGCTCTGTGGTGACTCCAACCTTCCCACACCTGTCACACGGTTAATGGACACACAGTGGCCAGTAGTTGATGTGTAGGCTACTTCTATCAGCACACACACTTATATTTTTGTGAGATTTTAGTCACATTTTAGTTGTGTCATACCAGTTCATTTACCCCTGTATGATGATGCTGACACCTACAGTAGTAAAATGTGGCCTACGGTAAACCTCACAGAATCAGTGAGAACAGGACTACTCAGCAATTTAACTCTCTCAGTTCCTATTAACTCCCCCAACTTCTCTTTTCCCAACTGTTCTCCATCATCAAAACAAGAAAAGAAACTTGATTTGTTGTTTTTTGCTTTAGCCTTTCGTTGAATAAATTCACCTAGTTATCAGTTTCCTACCTCAATTATCTCTCAGGGCAGAGACAAGCTCACTAGTGGTGTGCAGGTCAGCTAATATAGAAAATGGCCTGTAGGCTACAGAGAAGGCAGAACTCTTTTTTGACAGGGGGTGTATGTATATAATTGCAACATTTTGGCAGGCTATTTCTTAGTCAACTTGTTTATAATTAAATACATGCAGCTTCTCTTCTGTCGTTATACAATATCTTGCCCTAGATGACAAAATAAACCCTTGGTCACCCGAATTATGTCATAAATGATAGAATGAATGCCTCAATCTAGTTGACATCTGTAAAGTTTTCTCTGTCGTCATTGCAATAAGATTATAGATTAAAGTCAGTGTCGAGATTTCAGTTTCCATTTAACCCATCTGAACAGAAGGCTTCAGTTCCCTTGATGTGTCATAGGCCTATTTTAAGGCCGTGTTCACATGCTAGTTGGAACTAGGAAACTCAGAAATGTCCGACTTGTTAATTCTTAAACGCTGCACGTGTTTATCAACAACTAGTTATCAAGTCGGGATTTTCCAAGTTACCTAGTTACGACTAACACGTGAACACGGCAGAAGGCCCCATCTTGTGACTGTCGAATTTGTATAGCACCTCACAATCATCACACATAACATAGGCATCATCCTCTTTTACCACTTCACAAAATCTTCCCCAAACATGACTTTTCTGGCCCTCCCGTCTCTTTATTTTCAACTCTCCATTTCGCAGCTTTTCTCTTACTGAATTAAATTCTGAAATTGTCCTTTTTGCCTCAGTGGATCGACATTAACTTTTTCTGCCCATTCTCAAAAGCATTTGGCGATTGGCGTGTAGGATATTTGGCGCCCGTAAAGTTAGGCCCTAGAGATTAGGCTTACGCACTAATGCCAGATAGCCTAAAAATAATCAAAGAAAACCTCAATGTAGCCTATATCAGCCTAGATATAAATATTTCATGACCCTAAACCCGCCCACCCCATGGTTATATCCGTGAGGACTGCGGGCTAAAAGTAGGGGCATGTATTCATGGCTGCCAAGAGAAACCAAAATTACCATGAAAAAATGAAAAATGTATGTATCTTACGTCTCTCTGTGTTTCAGAATGTTCCTTCAATTAGCAAGAGGTTGAATGTATCTCCCCAGAGAAAGCCATCCGAGTGAGCGAAACAGCACCCCTTTGTCTCTGTATGTATAGGCCGTCTATCTGGTCAAAAGTATGACATTGTTGCCACCTGTAGCATTGAATGCAAGGGAAGTAAGCCAGTGAGCACTTGGCCACCCCTATTTTATTTTATTTTATAAAAGCTCATCAGCATTGAGCTAAATTGAGCGAGCTCAACTGTGAATGGTCCTTGCGCACCAAAAAAAGGGTCAAGGGAAGCCCTTTTGGATTTGGTTTCTCTCTAACTACATCGAATGAGAGCAATATGTCTTTGACAGACACAACTTCAATTGTTGGATCTTGTTGTGTTGTTGTCAGGTGGCTTGCTAACTAAAATTGACCCTTTCCTAAATAAGCCATGTATTGAGATAGGGATTTGGACTTGTGGTTTTATGTCACTGTACTGGCCAATAATTATAATCGATTCTGATCCAACCATAAATTCCTACATTGTGCCCCTGGCCTGAGAAGATGGAAGTTCAGTATGTAGCTGGATATAGAAGGCTAATGTTAACTAGCTAATGTTGCCCATGGAAAGGAAGTTAGGCTAGTGAGCAAGCATTTTAGCCAGGTAGCCCAGGACAACAAAAAATAAAAGTGTTTACTGTACGACAGAGTGATATACTGTTTAGTCAACATGAAAGAGAGGATGATAGCATTGGCTTTCTTTTCAAGTAGGGTGAGACAACATGTTTTTTCTACTTGCATGAATGCAAGCACAGAAATCAGAACCATGGACAGCCACATCATATTTAGCTTACCTTGATTGGACTAAATTATTTTTGTATCTTTTAGTTGGGAAGAAGTAGAAGGTGCTCAACCAATGTGAGTAAAGGTGCAACCTAAACATGTGTAGACATCCTTGGACAGGAAAGTGCACAATGCTCGCTCATCAGTAAAAATGCGTAGTTTTATTAGACAAGTTTAAAAGATTGACATTTAGGCTTTCAATGGTCTTCTTCAGGATTCTGAAAAAGACCATTGTGCACTTTCCTGTCCAATGATAGCCTATACTTTAGTTGTCACTGTATTAGATTAAGCATAGGTGGTTTGATGATGTTGAAATGGTGCTGGAATAGTGGGGGCAGCTCCTGTAACTCTCTGTAGTTCTAAATCAATAGTTTATGTACATCATTTCAAACTTTTGGCAGCTATCTGGCTCCATAGCATGCAGACGCCTTTATGAGTCAACCCGTCATCACTAAAGCCCACATTGCACGCACCCTATTGGTATAGGGGAAACTGTTTCTGTTGAATCCAAAATCCCCCCTTCGCCACGCCCCGCCATTTGTGCTTTCTCACGCGCCTCCAGCATTTGAAAAAGTGTCCCAAACCTCAGGGAGTGAAAATTATTGAAGCTGTCGGAGCTAATTAGACCCTGCTGGCTCCGCCACTTCGACGGAGCCAGCAAAGATGCGGGTTTCAGAGCGAAGTGCTATCCCGACACCCACTGTGATATGTTTGGAGTTTGGACAATTTCATACAAAATCATGGAGAGGCGTGGCTAATTACACGTGCATTTGTTTAAATGTGATTTAGAGACTTGGCACATGTAACAGATTAAATGCCTCCCACATAAAAATATTACACTTACTGAGGTTTATATTTTGTAAAAGTATAGGGGGGACAAAATCAATAGGGGGGGTTGTTCATTTTAATATCATGCTCCTTTTATCATTTAAAAGTGGAACATGAATTGTATCATTCAAGTCAAAACCTAGTCAGTTGTACAATTAAAATGTGTCCTCCGCATTTAACCCAACCCCTCTGAATCAGAGAGGTATGGAGAGCTGCCTTATTCGACATCCACGTCTTCGGCGCCCGGGGAATAGCTGGTTAACTGTCTTTCTCAGGGGCATAACAACATATTCTTACATTGTCAACTCAGAGATTCGATCCAGCAATCTTTCGGTTACTGGCCCAACGCTCCTACCCGCCAGGCTACCTGCTGCCCCGGCGAGTGTGTCCCGTTAGTTGATGGGTTTATGGATCCCATCGCCACTCTCTGGAAGTCACCCTCGGAGTTTCATCAGCAACAGTGACAAAGGAGGACCCTCCGAGCGAGTTGGTAGAGGCGAGAGGTTGGTTTGGGATTCACCGTCTGTCTTTGCTTAACCTGCGCTGTCCATGGTGCTGAAACCACTTGTCCGGCAGCGGTTGCTGTCCACGGTGCTTAAGCACTCTGCAGCGCAGCAACTTTAGCAAATGCAACCAACAGCTTGACTTCGGAAATCCGTATAAAAGGCTATTTAGATGCTTGTGCATTATTTCGAGGAAGAAGAATGGCATCATTAACTAAATGTTAACATGAACCACTGTTAACCTGTGGATCTTAATCAGCTAATCGGCCTTCTACCAAGACACGTGAAAAACATGCAGGTTGACGTTTATTGCCATGAATCTTGATCTTGAGGAAGAACTGAGCGATTTCTGCTAGATGGTACAGCTGCGAAGTCAAAGATGGCTATATCGTAAAAATTAATGAAAAGAAAATTGTGCTTTTTGATCTTAATTTAAGGTTAGGGCAAGGCATTAGGTTCAGGCATTAGGGTTAGGAGTCTGATTAAGGTTAGGGTTAGATTTAAAATTAGATTTTATGACTTTGCCACCTTTCGACCACCCTGCAGAGCTGCCTCCAGGGCAAGATTCATGACAATAAATGCCAACCTTTGAAAAAACACTCAAACATATTCAAAAGTATTTGTGCAAACAATAACGGCATTAAAAGCCAAGTGCAAGCAGAAAATAAAAACAAGTGCTTGATGAATAACACATGTTTACCCAGTGGTTGTGAGGGGGCATGCTTTAAAGATCTTAATACAGGATTAGCATGCAGACGAAGTATCATAAGCCATCAGGTCTGTTGGGCTATCTGTTCAGTATATGGACGGGTACCATAGTGGAGTATATTTCTAAGCTGTTGTCCCAGACATCTTCGTAGAACATGAGGTGCTAAGACCCACGTCCCTCCAATATTAATTGGGCGTGAATAGATCAGTGTCGAGGTAAATTAAGCCATGCAGGCCTTAGTCTGTGCCCCGTAGGACATCCATCTCCAACCGTCCCCACCACAAACACCGACAGTGACACCAGCAGTGACACCCCTGGATGGAGACTGGAGGCGTGAGACAAGAATACAGATTCCCCCGCCTAGGGACAGCCTATTTGTAGTTATAATGTGGAGTGGAGGACAGCTCCAGACAGAGTCAGACAAAAACGCAGCGCAATGGCATTCTTAGCTAACACTCCATTAAAAATATGTATTAGGCCACACATTCTAGGCTAAATCTACCGGGAGGGTGGTTAATTTATGGTTAAAATGATATCTATAATCTACAATATATTTGAAGAATGAATGTGATCTTAAACATGACAACAAATTCCACAAATAAACTGACATAATAGAAAACATAATTTATTGAAATACTTATTTTCAATGGACGTAGTGTACTGGAATAAGATACTATATGACATAAAACATTTTTGTAACATACGGACCTTGGTGGAACAATAAATATGACGTCTGACTCATTACTTTCATCTTTGTTGCTTATTTTTGATACGTATATATTTTAATAGGCTATATATCTTGAGTGGAAACAGACAGATTTTCAAGCAAAATATACCACATCACACGGAAATGTCTTCTGTATATGGGCGGATGGCATGTCTTGGCTCCCCAAACCCCACAAATATACAAACAAATGACGCACAACCGCTTACAGGGGCGCCCGGACAACGGGCAACTTGCTCTAGGTATGATAGAGTCTAATAATGATAGTAGAGTTCACATCCCTGCATGTCTAGGTTTAGTCCGGATACAAAATGAAACCGGAAAACGTGCTGTACTTGTTGTTGTTTCCCCCATGCGCCTTGCCTCCGTCCAGCTTGATGTAGATCTCGTCCCCGGAGTCTAGATGAAGCACTACACTGTTGCTGGCGTAGTCATAGTTCTGGTCTGCGTCTTGGGCTATCGCACTGGCGCGGACCTGCGGATAAGATACATTATTAGAGTAGTGAAGGACTTTGCAACATTAATTATTAGACTATTGACTGACTCGTGTCCACCCTTGACCCAATGCTGAAACATTATAGATTCTCCACTTTGAACCTACCAAACTAATAAAGGATTTCTTGTTTGTTTATGTTGGCAATGTGCATAGGCTAGACAGCTCAAATGGCTCCAGATGGTTTGGCCAGGGTAGGGCTAACCGCTACAGTAGACGACAAAGGTATTGTAAAAACCACCAAGCGATTAGTTTGTCCTTGCTGATAAATGAAGTGGTCCAAGCCTGTTCATTCACTGACTGAATTTACTGAGTGAGATTAAGTGCACGGAGTAGATGCCGTTTTGGAGAGACAAGCGCTTTCTGCGCGTAATAACTCTCCAATATCAATCTGGATCAATGCACAGTGAATGCGGCCGCTCTCCATCAATTACAGAAGTGTATAGCATATAATGTTGACTTTGCACAAGAGGAAATATAATTGCGTAATATAAGGTATAGCCTACCTGTCCGTTTTTGCACAAATCTGCCCACATGCTGGTCCCGTCGCCTCCACGCATTAACACATGGTATGTAAAGTAGTAGATCCCGGACACTTCACACGTGAACTTGCCGGTAGACGGGTCGTAATGGTTCCCCAGGTTTGTCACCACGTCGTCGAACCTTAGCACCTCGTATCCCTCGTGGGGGTTTTTCAGACCCACGTAAAATGCGATTTTTGTGCCGCCAATTGCGGAGTCTCGGTCCTCGCCATTATCGGTCCTAGCGCTACTCACGGTCCCTTTAGCCGTCTCCCCCGTGGTAAGGCCGGGATAACCCGGTTTCCCCGAGTTCCCCCTGTCCCCCGGCGGTCCTCTTGGACCGGGTGGACCTGGTTCGCCTGGCGGACCTCTCGGTCCTGGTTTCCCCGGCCGACCCGGATCGCCTTTAGTCCCATGCGAGAACGCCGGGGATGGGATGGCGCTCAGGTCCTGCATGACTTCCAGAGCATTGGCGCTGGGTTTGGGGTTGTATGGATCACATATCATCCTACAGGTGCCCATCATCTCGTAGTGTGCGTCCGTCTTGGATGCTTGGACCAGCAGCGGTATCGCTATGATAAGCGCTAACACCATGACGATGCCAACCACAGCAGCAACAACACGCTTCCTCTGGAGAGTCCGAGAAGCAAGCGCTAAAAAGTCTGTTTTGCTTTGGGAAGTAATGGTGAAAGGTTGTGATTGCGCTAAAATTCAATGCAGAAAAGGCAAGTGCTCCAAAAACGAATCACTCTATTCAAGGAATATAAAAAAATATGAAAACAACAAATGTGTTGTAACCTTAAGCTTAGTTCACCTTGGGGCGCTTAACGCTGTGCCAGTATCACTACGCTTCACAGAGTTGACAGGGGAAGTATTCGTTGTGGCATGGCTGGACACTCGCTGTATTTCGGCGCTGAATAGAAAAAGCTTCGAGCGATTTCTGCCCGTCTGCAACAACAGAGGGGAGTAGAGCGGCGCTGACGTAACAGAAGTTGAGGGCAAAGCTTGCTGCCATTTAGATTAAGACTGCAACAATAATCATGCCATCTATATGTATGAATTATTGAATTATACATCCTCTGCACCTACCAGGAGAATATTAGATCAGAGCGCGTCTCTAACTCTTAAAAGTCTAATGGGGGAGGGGTAGGGGGGTTCTAAGATGACATGTGGAATTGTTTTAAGAGCCTCACTAACACTTAAACCCCATTATTGAAATGTTGACAGTGAATTCTCCTTATTTGAGAGAAGACACATCTACAGTGCTTTCAGAAAGTATTCACAACTCTTGACTTTTTCCACATGTTGTTGTGTTACAAAGTGGGATTAAAATTGATTTAATTGTGCTTTTTTTTGTCAATGATCTACACAAAATACTCTAATGTCAAAGTGGAAGAAACCTTTTAACATTTAAAAAAATTATGGAAAATAAACACTACTATATCTACATGTTAGAATCACATTTGGCAGCAGTTACAGCTGTGAGTCTTTATGGGTAAGTCTCTAAGAGATTTCCACACCTGGATTGTACAATATTTTCTCATTATTCTTAAAATAATTCTTAAACTTCTGTCAAGTTGGTTGTTGATCATTGCTAGACAGCCATTTTCATGTCAAGAATTTGTCCCCCAGTGTTTGTTGGAAAGTAGACTGAACCAAGTTCCTCTAGGGCTTTGCCTGTGCTTAGCTCTATTCCGTTTATTTTTATAATAAAAACCCCCTAGTCCTTGCTGATGACAAGCATACGTATAACATGATGCAGCCACCACCATGTTTGAAAATATGAAGAGTGGTAATCAGTGATGTGTTGTGCTGGATTTGCCCCAAACATAACGCTTTGTATTTAGGAAATAAAGTACATTTCTTTGCCATATTTTTTGTAGTTTTACTTTAGAGCCTTATTGCAAACAGGATGCAATATTTAGAATATTTTGTATTCTGTACAGGCTTCCTTCTTTTCACTCTGTCATTTATGTGAGTATTGTAAAGTAACTACAATGTTGAACCATCCTCAGTTATCTCCTATTAAACTCGGTTTCCTTCCTCTCCGGCAACTGAGTTTGGAAGGGCGCATTTATCTTTGTAGTGACTGGGTGTATTGATACACCAAACAAAGTGTAATTGATAATTGCACCATGCTCAAAATGATATTCAATGTCAGCTTTATTGTATTTTCACCCATCTACCAATTGTTGCTTTTCTTTGCGAACCATTTGAAAACCTCCCTGGTCTTTCTGGTTGAATCTGTGCTTGAAATTCACTGCTCGACTGAGGGACCTTATGTGAGGACAGACGCTGGGAGACTTGAAGCAAGTACAGGGAGTGAATATTTAATAAATAACCGACATGAAACAAAACAAGGACAGCGTCTGGACAGGGGGAACAAAACGACATGAATGCTGACACGGGGCTGAAATTGAAGAATAGACAGATATAGGGGAGGCAATAAATAAGTGAAGGAGTCCAGGTTAGTCCAATGACGCACTGATGCGCGTAACGATGTTGACAGGTGTGCGTAATGATGGGCCACCTGGCGCCCTCGAGCACCAGAGAGGGGGAGCAGGAGCGGGAGCAGGCGTGACACCTTACAGATGATTGTATGTGTGGGGTACAGAGATGGGGTAGTTATTTAAACATCATGTTAAAACCTATTATTGCACACAGAGTGAGTCCATGCAACTTATTATTTGAGTTTTTAAGCACATTTTTACTCCTGAACTTATTTAGGCATGAAAATATAATTCCACTTTGACATTATTTTAAATTCAGGCTGTAACACAGCAAACTTTGGAAAAAGTCAAAGGGTGTGAAAGCTTTCTGAAGGCACTGTAAGTGTAGGTTTTCTTGTTATAAATGTGTCCTGGGAAATGGCATTATTTAGTTAAAAATTCCCAATTTACCCTTT
This sequence comes from Salvelinus fontinalis, assembly GCF_029448725.1. Taxonomy (NCBI): domain Eukaryota; kingdom Metazoa; phylum Chordata; class Actinopteri; order Salmoniformes; family Salmonidae; genus Salvelinus; species Salvelinus fontinalis. The sequence goes on from NC_074687.1 coordinate 18,972,526, forward strand.
ATATTCAATGCATCAAGGTGAGGAAGATATCCATTCCAAAGAAGAACCAAAGAATATTAGAGAAAATAATCTACATCTGTGATAATACCAAAAGCCATACACTGTAACGGAAAACTAATTTAAACTGTAATTTTGGGTAACATCAACAAGAACAAAAGATGTAATAATTTGTAACGTTTTACTGCACCATACTGGTATGTGAAGACATGCTCTGATGAATGTCGACTGACCAAAATACATTTGCATCTGACTGGATGTGTGCAGACTTTTTCATGTTTCTCCAGCTTTGCCTTTTGCCTCCAGCACCTTCATAATCAACTCTGGGTGCTTGGTAATCAGGTCGGGTGCATGGTAATCAGCTCTGGGTGCGTGGTAGTCAGGTTGGGTGTGTGGTAATCAGGTTGGGTGCGTGGTAGTCAGCTCTGGGTGCGTGGTAATCAGACCTGGGTGCATGGTAGTCAGGTTGGGTGCGTGGTACTCAGGTCGGGTGCATGGTAATCAGCTCTGGGTGCGTGGTAGTCAGCTCTGGGTGCGTGGTAGTCAGCTCTGGGTGCTTGGTAATCAGGTCGGGTGCATGGTAATCAGCTCTGGGTGCGTGGTAGTCAGGTTGGGTGGGTGGTAATCAGGTTGGGTGCGTGGTAGTCAGCTCTGGGTGCGTGGTAATCAGACCTGGGTGCATGGTAGTCAGGTTGGGGGCGTGGTAATCAGGTTGGGTGCGTGGTAGTCAGCTCTGGGTGCGTGGTAATCAGCTCTGGGAGCATGGTAATCAGGTTGGGTGCGTGGTAATCAGGTCGGGTGCGTGGTAATCAGGTCGGGTGCGTGGTAATCAGGTCGGGTGCATGGTAATCAGCTCTGGGTGCGTGGTAGTCAGCTCTGGATGCGTGGTAGTCAGCTCTGGGTGCGTGGTAATCAGGTTGGGTGCGTGGTAATCAACTCTGGGTGCGTGGTAGTCAGCTCTGGGTGCGTGGTAGTCAGCTCTGGGTACGTGGTAGTCAGCTCTGGGTGCGTGGTAATCAGGTTGGGTGCGCGGTAATCAGGTCGGGTGCGTGGTAATCAGCTCTGGGTACATGGTAATCAGGTTGGGTGCGTGGTAATCAGCTCTGGGTGCGTGGTAGTCAGCTCTGGGTGCGTGGTAATCAGGTTCGGTGCATGGTAATCAGGTTGGGTGCGCGGTAATCAGGTTGGGTGCGTGGTAATCAGCTCTGGGTGAGTGGTAATCAGGTCGGGTGCGTGGTAATCAGGTTGGGTGCGTGGTAATCAGCTCTGGGTGCGTGGTAGTCAGCTCTGGGTGCGTGGTAGTCAGCTCTGGGTGCGTGGTAATCAGCTCTGGGTGTGTGGTAATCAGGTTGGGTGCGTGGTAATCAGCTCTGGGTGTGTGGTAATCAGGTTGGGTGCGTGGTAATCAGGTTGGGTGCGTGGTAATCAGGTTGGGTGCGTGGTAATCAGGGTGGGTGCGTGGTAATCAGCTCTGGGTGCGTGGTAATCAGATCAGGTGCGTGGTAATCTGGTCGGGTGCGTGGTAATCAGCTCTGGGTGAGTGGTAATCAGGTTGGGTGCGTGGTAATCAGGTTGGGTGCGTGATAATCAGGTTGGGTGGGTGGTAATCAGGTTGGGTGCGTGGTAATCAGCTCTGGGTGCGTGGTAATCAGGTTGGGTGCGTGGTAATCAGGTTGGGTGCGCGGTAATCAGGTTGGGTGCGTGGTAATCAGGTTAGGTGCGTAGTAATCAGGTTGGGTGCGTGGTAATCAGGTTGGGTGCGTGGTAATCAGCTCTGGGTGCGTAGTAATCAGGTCAGGTGCGTGGTAATCAGGTTGGGTGCGTGGTAATCAGCTCTGGGTGCGTGGTAATCAGGTCGGGTGCGTGGTAATCAGGTTGGGTGCGTGGTAATCAGGTTGGGTGTGTGGTAGTCAGCTCTGGGTGCTTGGTAATCAGGTCGGGTGCATGGTAATCAGCTCTGGGTGCGTGGTAGTCAGGTTGGGTGGGTGGTAATCAGGTTGGGTGCGTGGTAGTCAGCTCTGGGTGCGTGGTAATCAGACCTGGGTGCATGGTAGTCAGGTTGGGGGCGTGGTAATCAGGTTGGGTGCGTGGTAGTCAGCTCTGGGTGCGTGGTAATCAGCTCTGGGAGCATGGTAATCAGGTTGGGTGCGTGGTAATCAGGTCGGGTGCGTGGTAATCAGGTCGGGTGCATGGTAATCAGCTCTGGGTGCGTGGTAGTCAGCTCTGGATGCGTGGTAGTCAGCTCTGGGTGCGTGGTAATCAGGTTGGGTGCGTGGTAATCAACTCTGGGTGCGTGGTAGTCAGCTCTGGGTGCGTGGTAATCAGGTTGGGTGCGTGGTAATCAACTCTGGGTGCGTGGTAGTCAGCTCTGGGTGCGTGGTAGTCAGCTCTGGGTACGTGGTAGTCAGCTCTGGGTGCGTGGTAATCAGGTTGGGTGCGCGGTAATCAGGTCGGGTGCGTGGTAATCAGCTCTGGGTACATGGTAATCAGGTTGGGTGCATGGTAATCAGCTCTGGGTGCGTGGTAGTCAGCTCTGGGTGCGTGGTAATCAGGTTGGGTGCATGGTAATCAGGTTGGGTGCGCGGTAATCAGGTTGGGTGCGTGGTAATCAGCTCTGGGTGCGTGGTAATCAGGTCGGGTGCGTGGTAATCAGGTTGGGTGCGTGGTAATCAGCTCTGGGTGCGTGGTAGTCAGCTCTGGGTGCGTGGTAGTCAGCTCTGGGTGCGTGGTAATCAGCTCTGGGTGTGTGGTAATCAGGTTGGGTGCATGGTAATCAGCTCTGGGTGTGTGGTAATCAGGTTGGGTGCGTGGTAATCAGGTTGGGTGCGTGGTAATCAGGTTGGGTGCGTGGTAATCAGGGTGGGTGCGTGGTAATCAGCTCTGGGTGCGTGGTAATCAGATCAGGTGCGTGGTAATCTGGTCGGGTGCGTGGTAATCAGCTCTGGGTGAGTGGTAATCAGCTCTGGGTGAGTGGTAATCAGGTTGGGTGCGTGGTAATCAGGTTGGGTGCGTGATAATCAGGTTGGGTGGGTGGTAATCAGGTTGGGTGCGTGGTAATCAGCTCTGGGTGCGTGGTAATCAGGTTGGGTGCGTGGTAATCAGGTTGGGTGCGCGGTAATCAGGTTGGGTGCGTGGTAATCAGGTTAGGTGCGTAGTAATCAGGTTGGGTGCGTGGTAATCAGGTTGGGTGCGTGGTAATCAGCTCTGGGTGCGTGGTAATCAGGTCAGGTGCGTGGTAATCAGGTTGGGTGCGTGGTAATCAGCTCTGGGTGCGTGGTAATCAGGTTGGGTGCGTGGTAATCAGGTTGGGTGCGTGGTAATCAGGTTGGGTGCGTGGTAATCAGGTTGGGTGCGTGGTAATCAGGTTGGGTATGTGGTAGTCAGCTCTGGATGCGTGGTAATCAGGTTGGGTGCGTGGTAATCAGGTTGGGTGCGTGGTAATCAGGTCGGGTGCGTGGTAATCAGGTTGGGTGCGTGGTAATCAGGTTGGGTGTGTGGTAGTCAGCTCTGGGTGCGTGGTAATCAGGTTGGGTGCGTGGTAATCAGCTCTGGGTGCGTGGTACTCAGCTCTGGGTGCGTGGTAGTCAGCTCTGGGTGCGTGGTAATCAGGTCGGGTGCGTGGTAATCAGGTTGGGTGTGTGGTAATCAGGTTGGGTGCGTGGTAATCAGGTTGGGTGTGTGGTAATCAGGTTGGGTGCGTGGTAATCAGGTTGGGTGCGTGGTAGTCAGCTCTGGGTGCGTGGTAATCAGGTCGGGTGCGTGGTAATCAGGTTGGGTGTGTGGTAATCAGGTTGGGTGCGTGGTAATCAGGTTGGGTGCGTGGTAATCAGGTTGGGTGTGTGGTAATCAGGTTGGGTGCGTGGTAATCAGGTTGGGTGCGTGGTAGTCAGCTCTGGGTGCGTGGTAATCAGGTCGGGTGCGTGGTAATCAGGTTGGGTGTGTGGTAATCAGGTTGGGTGCGTGGTAATCAGGTTGGGTGCGTGGTAGTCAGCTCTGGGTGCGTGGTAATCAGGTCGGGTGCGTGGTAATCAGGTTGGGTGTGTGGTAATCAGGTTGGGTGCGTGGTAATCAGGTTGGGTGCGTGGTAATCAGGTTGGGTGTGTGGTAATCAGGTTGGGTGCGTGGTAATCAGGTTGGGTGCGTGGTAATCAGGTTGGGTGCGTGGTAATCAGGTTGGGTGCGTGGTAATCAGGTTGGGTGTGTGGTAATCAGGTTGGGTGCGTGGTAATCAGGTTGGGTGTGTGGTAATCAGGTTGGGTGCGTGGTAGTCAGCTCTGGGTGCATGGTAGATTATTAACTGCATCATACTGAAAATTATGGTGCATTGTGGGGAAATGTTGTGGTCGGTGGAATAATTGCTGTGTTTCCAATGGTATTGTAATTCCACCCCACATAATACAGTATTGTACAGTATCTTGGGAATGCCAAAAAACCTTTTGACTGCTAGTGGGTGCATGGTATTGTTGTTTCTGTCTCATTAACATTTTTTGAGGTATGCTTTGTAAGAGCCTATATTTGTTGCACCCATGATTGGGAATGCTGTACCAATTTAACTCCTACGTGTTTAGCATTTATGTTGACATTTTTTGTCATGAGTCTTGTCCTGTAGCCAGGACTGAACAATTTCCCCCTCGATAGACCAGTTGCAGAGTCAAAATTATTATAAAAATTCATGACAACTAAAACGAGTGTTTTGGTCATAGTTTAAGATTAGGGTTAGGTATTAGGGTTAGCAGTGTGGTTAAGGTTAGAGTTAGGTTTAAAATCCGATTTTATGACTCTGTGACTGTGCTAGCTAGTGACCACTGCAGAGCTGCCTCCAGAACAAGATTAATGATGAAAAACGCTAACCTGCATGTGGTTATAGTGCCCTTTAAATTTAAAATGTATAGGTTGGGGACAGATTGGAGTGAAAGACAGTCTTTAACCTTAAATGGTTGAGCATTTTGCCATGTTCTTTTGGTCTGTTTTGCCATGTAGTCGCTGCCAGTTTGAAAGTCTTTGTTACCACTTCTAGAAGTGCAAGTGATATAAAACACCAAATATTAATTAATACTGTATGTTGTAATGTGTAAAAACTACCAAGCAGCCAACTTGCTTGCACCAATCTCTTGCAATTATAGAAACATTTTGTGAAATACAAACCCAGCCTCCCTTCAATGAATTTCATCCATTCATTCATTCAGTCATTCATATTACGGCAGAATTAACTTTTTCCCAGTATAATACAGTCAATTGTACGGTATTGTACAGTGTCATTATACATTACTTGCTTTGATATCATATTTATATTACAGTAGGTGTAACGTCCTGACCAGAGTTCTTGTGTGTTTTGCTTGTTTAGTGTTGGTCAGGACGTGAGCTGGGTGGGAATTCTATGTTGTGTGTCTAGTTCGTCTGTTTCTGTGTCCAGCCTAATATGGTTCTCAATCAGAGGCAGCTGTCAATCATTGTCCCTGATTGAGAATCATATATAGGTGGCTTGTTTTTTGTTGGGGATTGTGGGTGGTTGTTTCCTGTCTTTGTGTTTTGTCTGCACCAGCTAGGACTGTATCGGTTTGCCACTTTTTGTTATTTTGTATCATTGTAAGTGTTCACTGTTTCGTTTAATTAAACATGTTGAGCACTGGTGTAACGGTTTTCTTCCTCCTCTTCATCCGAAGAGGAGGAGCAGGGATTGAACCAAAATGCAGCGGAGTTTGAAGACATGATTTATTAAAGAAAAAACACGAAAACACGAACTTGACTAAACTAACAAAACAACAAACGGTGTAGACAGACCTGGACGACGGACTCACATAACACTATAACGCACGAACAGGGAAAATAGCCTACACATAAAAAATGACGATGAACAAAACAAACCGAACAGTCCCGTATGGTGCGACAAACACAGACACAGGAGACAACCACCCACAACGAACACTGTGAAACAACCTACCTAAATATGACTCTTAATTAGAGGAACGCCAAACACCTGCCTCTAATTAAGAGCCATACCAGGCAACCCATAAACCAACATAGAAACAGAAAACATAAAAGGCCCACCCAAACTCACGTCCTGACCAACTAACACATACAACAAACTAACAGAAATAGGTCAGGAACGTGACAACTGGCTACGCTGCGTGTTGGTCCGATCCCTGCTACACTCTCTCCTAGTGAAGAGAGGGAAGGCTGCCGTTACAGTAGGTGTACTGTAATATGAAAGACAGAATTTAACTTGCCAATGAGCTGCCTGTCAAATTCACGGCAGCCCCTTTACAGTGTATACCTGGAATCCACAATGACAAATTGTGTCTACACGCGCACAGTAGCCTAATCTTTACCTAAAAGCCAAGGCTGAAGCAATGCAGTGCCCTGTGTTGATGTTGCATGTAATGTTGAGCACTTAGTCCTAGATTACGCATAAAACAGCTAAAATAGGCCTATTTCATTTTGACACAGAGTACTTTCTGTGAACACTGGTCAAAGGTCAAAGAAGTCAACTTTGGGGTTACTTTGAAACTAATTTTAGTTGTCCAACTCAGGTCTCTTGTGAGTCTTATTAAACGTATCACACTGTCATAAGACTGTGATAACCCGCTGAGCTAAAGCCTAGGAATTAGCTTGGGGAGTTTACAGAAGTCTTTAGATGTAAGGCTTTGTTACTCATCATAAGAACATTGCATCATAACAGAACATTACACTGCCATTACACTGGAAATCGCAAGGTACATTGCATTCGGAAAGTATTCAGACCCCTTGACTATTTCCACATTTTGTTACATCACAGCCTTATTCTATAATATAATTTTTTTTTTTTTTTAATCCTCATCAATCAACACACAATACCCTATAATGACAAAGCGAAAACAGGTTTTTAGAAACCAACCCTTGAGGTCGAAGCAATTGTCCGTAGAGCTCCGAGAGGATTGTGTTGAGGCAGCATTGAAGGTCCCCAAGAACACAGTGGCCTCAATCATTCTTAAATGGAAGAAGTCTGGAACCACCAAGTCTCTTCCTAGAGCTGGCCGCCTGGCCAAATTGAGCAATCGGGAGAGAAGAGCCTTGGTCAGGGAGGTGACCACGAACCCGATTGTCACGTTCTGACCTTAGTTCTTTTGTATTTTCTTTGTTTTAGTATGGTCAGGGCGTTGTGTTGTATGTTGTGTTTTTCATTTGGCCTGATATGGTTCTCAATCAGAGGCAGGTGTTAGTCATTGTCTCTGATTGGAAACCATATTTAGGTAGCCTGTTTTCTGTTGTGTTTTGTGGGTGGTTGTCTTCCGTGTTTGTGTGTTCCACACGGAACTGTTTCGGTTTTCTATTCTATTCACTTTGTTATTTTTGTATTGTTGTCGTGTTCAGTATTATTAAATATAATGGACACTTACCACGCTGCACATTGGTCCGACCTTTCTTACTCCTCGTCAGATGAGGAGGACGAATTCCGTTACACCGATGGTCACTCTGATAGAGCTCCAGAGTTCCTCTGTAGAGATGGGAGAACCTTCCAGAAGGACAACCATCTCTGCAGCACTCCACCAATCAGGCCTTTATGGTATAGTAGCCAGACGGAAGCCACTCCTCAGTAAAAGGCACATGACAGGGACTGGGAGACTAGTCAGGATCGAGGGAAAGATGATCGGAGCAAAGTACAGAGAGATCCTTGATGAAAACCTGCTCCAGAGCACTCAGGACCATAGACTGGGGTGAAGGTTCACCTTCCAACAGGACAACAACCCTAAGCACACAGCCAAGACAACGCAGGAGTTACTTCGGGACAAGTCTCTGAATGTCCTTGATTGGCCCAGCCAGAGCCCGGACTTGAACCCGATCGAACATCTTTGGAGAGACCTGAAAATAGCTGTGCAGCAACGCTCCCCATCCAACCTGACAGAGCTTGAGAGGATGTGCAGAGAAGAATGGGAGAAACTCCCCAAGTACTGAGTAAGGGTCTGAATACTTATGTAAATGTGATATTTCAGTTTTTTATTTTTAATACATTTGCAAAAATTTCTAAAAACCTGTTTTTGCTTTGTCATTATGGGGTATTATGTGTAGATTGATGAGGGGGAAAAAAGATTTTATCCATTTCAGAATAAGGTTGTAGCGTAACAAAATTTGGAAAAAGTGAAGTGGTCTGATTACTTTCCGAATGCACAGTATACCACTAAATACAAGTGGGTCTACATGCAATTTGTAGTCTGAAAGCCCATGCATGAGAGGGCTGCAAAGTGGCACCACCCTGCTGCTGGCTGGAACTCTCCACTGTAATCTGGCGCAGAGCACCGGCTTTCCTTCTGTTGCTGGGCTCAGCTAATCCTTATCTCCTAGATCCGGGGTTTAACTTCGAACACCCCTGTCTCAGTAGGCTAAACTAGCGGCTAACAAGGCACCGGTGTTTATTCCCCTCGTTCCTCACGGATGAGTTTCTCACAAACACAGCAAGGAGCAGGAAGCGGGGGGGGGCATCGTGTGTCCCCCCCCTCCCCCCGATCAACACCCCCTGGGAGCGGTAATTAAGTCAATATACTTTGTGATTAGCATCCTTCTCCTGGATTTGGAGAAAGTGTCTCTGAACAAACTCTGAGCTCTTCACTAGTTTTATCAGTGCTGTAATACAAAGTCATAAGAGTGTGCCTGTGGGTGTGGGATTGTTTGGTACATTCTAATATTACGAGGCCCATCAGGCTTTTCATGAGTAATGCCTTAGATGGCCTGGTTTGAGACAACATGCACATTCAAAAGGTTTCAGTCTACATCATAGTTGGCACAACCTGCTTTTCTCTCTCTGTACTGTGGTTATGAAGCAAGGCTAATGGGATGTGGGAACAGCAGCAGGAGTGTTTTTTTTTTTACCTCTACCTCCCACAGCGTTGTACGAGATCTTCAGTTTCTTGGCAATTTCTCGCATGGAATAGCTTTAATTTCTCAGAACAAGAATGGACTGATGAGTTTCAGAAGAAAGTTCTTTGTTTCTGGTCATTTTGAGCTTGACAAATGCTGATGCTCCAGATACTCAACTAGTCTAAAGGCACGTTTTATTGCTTCTTTAATCAGAACAACAATTTTCAGCTGTGCTAACATAATTGCAAAAGGGTTTTTTAATGATCAGTTAGCCTTTTAAAATTATAAACTTGGATTAGCTAACACAATGTGCCATTGGAACACAGGAGTGGTGGTTGCTGATAATGGGCCTCTGTACGCCTATGTAGATATTCCATTAAAAATGTCCAGCTACCATAGTCATTTACAACATTAACAATGTCTACACTGTATTTCTGATCAATTTGATGTTATTTTAATGGACAAAAAAAGTTGCTTTTCTTTAAAAATCAAGGACATTTCTTAGTGACCCCAAACTTTTGAACGGTAGTGTAGGCTGTGACTTACTTAGAATTAAATACAAATTAAACCAAAAATTACTTATTAGTGCCCTTGAATTCATTTTTTGAAACACACAAGTTTGGCCAGTTTGTGGTTTCAGGCTCATGCGATGGTGCCTGGAGAGCAGGCCAGAGCGAAGAATACCCTCTCCAGACTTGCAGACCCACTGGGGATGCTAAACAACCTTTTGGCCACTCTTGCCAGGCTGGGCAGAGATGCAGAGTTTAAAAAAAATAATATATATATAGGTAGTCCTAAAGGTTTTTAGACAAAATAGCTCCTTGAACTTGGGAATATGCCTGACCAATTGGGCCAAAATCAATCATGGCCTATTGTATAGATTATAGAACAAAAAGTAACGAAACGTTTAAGAGATCTAATTTTTTGTTTATAAATACTTTGCTACAATGACACATTTAGTTATCTACCCACCTCATCCTTTCCTTTAGCATGTGCACGTAGTAAGTACACCGTCTTGCTTCTAGGATACATGTCTTTTCAGATTCCACAATGATTATTTAGTTGTGGGCACTACATTACTGCACTCCCTATCTTTCTCTTGGTCCTCATATTTGTAAGTCACCTTGATTTAGCACATGTGTTTTATCAGTTTCTTTATAAAAAATATTTGACAGTAGCTAAAGCAAGGGGCTATAGCAGCACACAAGAAGACTACTAAATGCATGCTGGGCCAGGCATGCCCTGAGTTCGTGAAGTGAGCCTTAATGGAGCGCTACTAGAGTGAAATTGGAGTGTGCGAGAAGGCCGACGCTCCAGCCTTTGGGAATCTCGCTCCATGCTCAAGTCAAAATGGGCACGCTCCGCTCCGCTCCTCGCTCCACTCGCTCAGCTCCGCTCCTTGCTCCACTCGCTCAGCTCCACTCGCTCAGCTCCGCTCCTCGCTCCACTCGCTCAGCTCCGCTCCTCGCTCCACTCACTCAGCTCCACTCGCTCAGCTCCGCTCCTCGCTCCACTCGCTCAGCTCCGCTCCTCGCTCCACTCGCTCAGCTCCGCTCCTCGCTCCGCTCGCTCCGCTCCGCTCCACTCGCTCAGCTCCGCCCCTCGCTCCACTCGCTCAGCTCCACTCGCTCAGCTCCGCTCCTCGCTCCACTCGCTCAGCTCCGCTCCTCGCTCCACTCGCTCAGCTCCGCTCCTCGCTCCACTCTCTCAGCTCCGCTCCTCGCTCCACTCGCTCAGCTCCGCTCCTCGCTCCACTCTCTCAGCTCCATTCGCTCAGCTCCGCTCCTCGCTCCACTCGCTCAGCTCCGCTCCTCGCTCCACTCTCTCAGCTCCACTCGCTCAGCTCCGCTCCTTGCTCCACTCGCTCAGCTCCGCTCGCTCAGCATCCGAAGCTATAGAGGGTAGTGCGTACGGCCCAGTACATCACCGGGGCCAAGCTTCCTGCAATCCAGGACCTATATACTAGGCAGTGTCAGAAGAAGGCTCCAAAAATTGTCAAAGAGTCTAGTCACCCGTCATAGACTGTTCTCTCTGCTACCGCACCACAAGTGGTTCCGGGTAGTCAAGTCTAGGTCGAAAAGGCCCATTAACAGCTTCTGTCCCCAAGCCAGAAGACTGATGAACAATTAATAAAATGGCCACCCAAACTATTTGCATTGACACCCCCCGTGTTTTTACACTGCTGCTACTCGCTATTTATTATCTATGCATAGTCACTTTACCCCTACTTACATGTACAAATTACCTTGACTAGCCTGTACCCCCACACGAGGACTCAGTACCGGTACCCCCTGTATATAGCCTCGTTATTGTTATTTTATTGTGTTCGTTTAAAAAAAAAAATACTTTAGTTTATTTAGTAAATATTTTCTTAACTCTATTTTCTTAAAACTGCATTGTTGGTTAAGGGCTTGTAAGTGAGGATTACACGGTAAAGTTCTACGCCTGTTGTATTCGGCGCATGTGACAAATAAAATTTGATGAGATTTTTTATTTGACTCACATTGTCCGCTCCAATGGTGATGAATCCCTGCTCGCCGCTATTAGCTTGTCTGTGACTTTAGTGCCATCTGACCTTTTACTTAAATGTGACTCGTTTCAGGAAACTAAGCGTATGTCGCACGTCACTACTTCACAGGAGCGGCATTTGAATGTAAACATTAATTTTTTTATCTAAATGTTTTTTGGGGGCAGAAATGCCTTCTGGAATATGTGAACATTCATGTGCCTTAATAACAAACTTGCATTCCATCCATAAATACAAATAAAATACAAGCATATTTGGATTAGCCAAGGAAAAAGTTAAGAACCTTTCCGGTATCTATGATTGGCTGAGATAATGGATGGGCTGGACATGCCGGGAGATGAGTTTGGATTGGTCTGCCATGTAGCATGCTTCTGTCTATAACGTGAGCTGTTCAGTGTTGACAATCCTTTCTACCTCGCCGTTTTTTAAAGATATTATGTTAGCCATCAAGAGCTACAAAAGTTTTGCTACTTTTCTCAACAATAACAATGCCCTGAATTTAGCAGGCGCTTTCGACAGATCAGTTGGAAAAAGTGATGGGCTACTTTCTGCACACACCATGGTCAGTGTGAACCGGAGTGATACAACACTGGCCAAACAAGATGTAGCTACAAACAAACAGAGTTAAACGGTTCCAGTGTGCCGTGAAGCGTTCATCCATGTATACGGGTAAGAGTCTAGCTACATTTTTAGATACACGTTTCAAATTTAGTCAGAAAGTTGTTTTTATTGCAGTTAAAGCATACTATTACTTAGTTAGCTATCAAACGTTAGCTTGCTGGCTCACTAGCTGACGTAACTTGTATGATTTATGTAGTAATATTCTAATAAGAAACCCATTTGCATTGCTAGTTATGGCCTAATGTTAGTTAGCTAACATTGAACCTAGTTTGTTAGCTTTAGCTACATGAAGATTCATGGCAATGAATCTATTGGTAGTAGTATGAGTTGGGATTATGCCGGTTCATTGTTTAGCCAGCTAGCTACCTAGCTAGCTACATGTCTTAACAAAAGACTCCACTTCAGCCGGATTATTACATGACCCCTCAAATTAATCACGCCCAGGTGTGTCTGGCTGTGATTACAGCCATCTGTTGTATTTCATTAACATGTGTACATGTCTAGACAATAGTGAGGGGTGGTTATAGCATTTCCTTAACATGACCCATTTATTTAGACAAGTGTGTTGGGTAAGAATCATCTAATAATGATAAACTATTTTTATCTGGACACTTTCTGTTCGTCTTATTGCTACTATGCAAGTAACCTCTTCACTGTACCGTTTACACCTTCTGTATCCTCTATCCTGTTTACACCTTCCTAAAATCCTTAGATTTTATTTGATATAGCATGCGTTTACAAAATGGCCTCACGTGAATCCTTAAAGAGATGGGTGGGGCTACGGTTTAAGAAGGTGTGAATGATGCTGAATGGGGGTAGACAAAGAAAAGCTCTCCAGTAGGTGTACCAAAATAATCAAGGGCCATTTTCTCAAAAGTGGGGTTACAAGTTTATCAACCTTCAAAGCAGAATGACTTTCCCATTGTTCCTCAACTGCAGTGTATGTAATACCATTTTCTAGCTCTGAGTCTCTACTTTTATCCAATATAAAAAACACAAGCTCAAAAACTACATAAGACCGAATCGAGGCGGTCGGCAACATATGACTAACACCACGGTTTACTACCAATCTGATACAAAGAGAGCAATGCTGTCTGATAGTGGGGGGTAGATCTTTCTTTCTCTTTCTTCTTGTCATTTCTACAATCTCTTACAACAGGCGAAATGTACTCTCTCCACAACAGACTTCCTGTCAGATTGAGAGACAGTCAACACTGTTTTGTGCCAATGGGCTAGGGGTTCTGGGGAAAGACGACCTCACAACATGGCGTTAAACAGCTCAAAGTGTTTTTTTTGTCTGAGCCTCTGGAGGAATGTGCGCCGCCTAGTGGGCCGCTTTTGGTAAACAGAATTGACGCTGCGGGATGAACCAATGTGAAGGCTGGTTGAGTAACAAACACCCAACAAGGAAAATATACACACATAGGCCCTGCAGAGGATAGTTGAAGGTGAAATTAAAGCTTGTGTGACTGACTGGGTTTGAACCTGGGCGGTCTTTGTGCCACAAGATTGTTATCCCACAGAGCTAAAGCCTTGGCATTCGCTTGGGGAGCTAATACAAGTCACGCAAACATACACACATGCAGTGTAAACAGAAATAAGCATTGCTCTAGACTTTACAACAATTCACGTCTGTACCATGACACATTTTCAGCAGTAAAAATATCAGTGGCCAATACCTTAATGTAAACCGTCTCTCATTCCACTCTTGTGTAAATGTCAGTTTGCCGCTTATAGCACACAACGTGGCACAGTGCAGCACTGGACTCAAGACAAGGGGCACACTACAGCACTACACCACCAGGCCACTTTGTGACCTCCTTGAATTCATCACACCTCCTGGCCACAAGAGAGCAAGATGCCAGCTCTGTGTGTCACACAGACATCACCACACACTGCTGTGGCAGCACTACACAGTCCAGTCAAACTGTCTCCACCTATCACACTGCTCTCTTGAAGCTGCCCTAAGGGGTGATTGGTGGAAGCAGACATGGACTGTGTGCTTGATGTACTGGTCAATTATTCAATTGTAGCATTTGCTATTAAAGTTCATAAGGCCGTTCAGTTTTAGAGGCACAAACCTTTTATAATATTACATAAAAAGGAAAAAACTCCAGCCCACTGGTGATCTACAAGACGCTCTGTATAATTAATGGATCTTACAAACAACGTTTCCGTTTTAATTAAATTGTTTGTGAAATATCGGAGATATGAATAAAACAAATGCAGGGTCAGCCTTGCATACAGCCAGGACCATGGGGCTCTGCTGTTCTCAAATTGTGTGCTCAGCTGTGACCCTACCCAGAAAGCCACAGGCCCTCAAACGCTTTCCTAATGCTGCATGGCACAGTCAGCAGCTGACAGAGGGCCCATTACAGTTACCTCAAAGGCACTCAAGTGTTTTCTCCATAGACAATTCTTATGTAATGAAATATACTGTACATGAACATCTCGAAGGTTGACCAGTGTAAGACCTGATGAAGCATTGTTTTGATAAACCTTTTATTGAACATATCTTTTTATATCCAGTGTCCTGCTTAAAAACACTGGATGTGCTTGTATGTAATACTTTCAAATACATAACATGCACATCCGTCTGGTATGTCGCTCTGTATATCATCACCAGAGGCAGACATGTTTTAGCACCAGAGGCAGGCATGTTTGGAACTGCCACTGCCCAAGGTTAACATGGAACCTGCTACCAGCCAACATCTCTGCTCCATAGTATTTAGCCTGCAAGTGAACTGTGTCTGTCACTATGCTGAAGAGACTGAGACTGAGAAATGAATGTATTTTATTTCCAAGTCATGTTCAAAGAATTGACTATACACCACCACTTCAACACACCAATATAATGTAGTTTACGAAAGCTCAATAGGTAAGGCTGGTCTGAATGGCTCGTCACTTTATATTAATCTAGTAAACTCATATAATTCACATTGCTTCCTATCTCACTCATCAGCATAGCACGTATTTACACTGAGTGTACAAAACATTAGGAACACATGCTCATTATCACTCGTGCAATAATCAGTTTCCTTTCTTTCAACCAATGGCCATGAATCTAGGGGAGTATTTATATGTCAACTCAAACCTTGTGTCTCCCACTTGCTGTTTTGCAGCAACAGTCTTCTAACGACCTTCCACCTGCCCACCACCACAAACTGAAGGCCTGTCATCGGATCCCTGTTCTCCCAGCAGGGGGGGGGGGGGGGGGTTAGGGCAGCTGCCCAGCATAGGGAAACCTGTCATCAGCATCTGGGTCTGAGGAGCATTCCTCAGAGACGAGGCCTACCCAAAACTATTCAATAACATTCCATAATGTATTCTGTCTCTGTGGTCATTCAGTTAAGCTTATAGTTGATTGAACTGCCATTAGACATGTGTGCAGAGACACAAGAGGAGAGGCTGAGGGAATGAGCTCAGTTACTGTTGAGTATTAAGACTATAAGACATTGTAGCTGCCATTGGGACATGGTGGAGAACACTGAGCAGTCTGTGAGCTATGGCTGCCACATAAAACAACACAAAGGCAAAGACATTTAAAATCAATCCTCCTCAAACACTCTTCTCGGTTCGGCTCTTGATAGCTTTAGAACTTTCCTGAGAAAGAGGGATTTGCAATTGTACCCTTTAATCCTGTTCCTCCCTCACATAGGAGGATAAGATCATGAGCTTGACAGTTGGGAAGTTCAGTTTCGTCAAATATAAAGCATTTTTTGGTTCCTTCATGATAGAAGAGCTGTCAAGGTCAATGTGAGATGAGGAGTTATTGATATTAGATACAATACTATTATACATTTATTTATGCACTGTATGTTCTTCTCTACCTTGAAAAATAAACAAAAGCTGTAGTTCATCCCTGTCTAATCTCATTTTGCTCGAAACCATCTTCGGGTATCAGGTATGTCCTTCGTAAAGTTTGAAGTACAGTTTTGTGTATCCTTTCATTGCTTTGAGCCTATGTTTGTCCTGGTACATATTTGTTTTGTTCTGGGTCAGTATTTTCCTTCTCTTCATGCCTGTGGGGTTTACTCTAATTGTTCTACAGCATCAGCATGTCATTGTTTGGAGCGCTCTTTGTGTCAGCTCTTGTCAGAGTTGTACTCCAGTACTCTTCAGGCGAGGTACAACATTATTCTACTCTACTCGTCTCCCACCCAGCATAGATTTGTCTGTAGTAGTTGTTAACTTTGGAGATAACTCTGAGGAAGGTCGATTGAAAGGAATGTAACTAAAACCTGCCTGAATCATGTCTGCCTCTCCTCATGTCAGCACTACATCATACTGGGAGCATCTACATCTGTATCTAGACAGGACAGATAAAAAAGAGACAGACATGGGTAAGGAGACAGTTTTGAAAGAGAGGGAGAGAAAAAGAGAGTTTGTGTGTAAGAGAGAGAGCGAGGGAGAGAAAAAGAGAGAAAGAGAGAGACCGTTTGTGTGTGTGTGAGAGAGAGAGAGAGAGACTTGTGTGATTGTAATGTTTACTGTTAATTTTTTATTGTTTATTTCACTTTTGTTAATTATCTATTTCACTTGCTTTGGCAATATTTCCCATGCCAATAAAGCCCTTTGGATTGAAGACCCATGGTTGGCTGTCTGCTGTGGAAATATGATATGTCTCTGTTGTCTGGCAATAACAAAGTTGTGGCCAGATGACTGACTCCAAGGATCTGTTATTGGTCTGTTTCCTGATTTGGTTGCTCCAGTCTGAGCCCTATATTGACATAAATGTAGTCATGTCATTGTAGAGTTATCTGATTATAGACAGTCTGTTTCATATGATTGTTGTTCTGTCCAGTTTGACCCACTTACAGAGTGTGTGTGACTATAGGTGTGTCACATTATTATGGCTTGGTCCATTGTAGGCCCGGGAGCCTGTATTATGATTCTGACCCAGTTTCAGGCTTCTGCTGTGGCTAGAATGAGATGCAGAGCCTGACTCAGATCCATGTGGGATAATAATCGCACCCTCAGGTCAGAAAACCCAGTCCAAGCCATGATGACCCAGTCACAGGGGTAACACAGAAAGAGACAACACCCTTGTTTCAAAACAAGTCCTTAGATGTAGAGTAGGTTACTGTAGGTTTTTACAGTGGGATCATCACTTGAGTAAGTATGCACTATTCTATACATTGAAATGAATGGCTCCCTTTTAGTCCACTTGAAAATGTCACTTTCTTTTTGAATCAACTGAGGCAACAACATTGATATGTTCAGACTTCGGGATATGTCACTCATAGTTATGTAACTCAACAGGTGCTACCCCTATCACCCCCACCACCCCGGCACATTCCCCCCTCTCATCACTGCATCCTGCTGTCTTTAGAGGTAACAGCAGAGTTTCTGCTGTGATATTCATGTTAATCACACAGAATCACACACTGACACACACACACACACTGCCTATAGGGGGAGCCGTGGATATTGTGCTGTGACATTCATGGACCCATCGCTCAGGGTCCTACAGACACCAGCTTTATGTAACAAAGAGACTGCAGCCAGTGGAGTCTTTTAAAGAAGTGTTTGACATTTAGCAAAGAGAGGGACACTACTACTCCATTTTACATATATACAGTGAGTGTACAACGCATTAGGAACATGTGGTAATACACTATGGTGATCTGTGTGTCAGGTGCAGCACTTTTGACAGAGAATAACAGTTGACTGCACCTTTAACTCTACTCTCCTATTACTAAGGATGACCAACCTCTATTGTCTTAAAGCCTTGTAAGTTGGATCATCTACATGTGTTAAACCTGTCTGGGGATGTGTTTGAACATTGCATAGAGAAGACATACACTGAGTGTTCAAAACATTAGGAACACCTGCTCTTTCCATGACATAGACTGACCAGGTGAATCCAGGTGAAAGCTATAATCCCTTATTGATGTCACTTGTTAAATCCACTTCAATCAGTGTAGATGAAGGGGAGGAGACAGATTAAAGAAGGATTTTTAAGCCTTGAGACAATTGATACATGGATTGTGTATATGTGTAATTCAGAGGGTGAAAGATCAAGACAAAATATTTAAGTACCTTTGAACAGGGTATGGTAGTAGGTGCCAGGCGCCACGTTTTGAGTGTGCCAAAAACTGCAACGCTACTGGGTTTTTCACACTCAAATGTTTCCTGTGGGTATCAAGAATGGTCCCACCACCCAAAGAACATCCAGCCAACTTGACACAACTGTGGGAAACATTGGTGTCAACATGGGCCAGCATCCCTGTAGAAAGCTTTCGACACCTTATAGAGTCCATGCCCTGACTATTTGTGGCTGTTCTGAGGGCAAAAGCGGTGCAATATAAGAAAGGTGTTCCTAATGTTTTGTACACTCAGTGTAGTCTATGTCTTTAAACATTTCACCCAATCCTAAATCAACCCCTTTCCACTGGATCTCCACAAGTGTCTTTCAGGTAGGGGCTAGGTTCACAGCCATTTCAAACAGAGATACATTTGCACTGAAAATAGATTTCACTCTAACACAAAACATGTATTGAGAAAATAATATTTAATAATGGTTTATAAAGATAGCTAATGGCAATCAACCAATCATTATTCGCCATGGTAAAAGGTCTACTCATATTTTTTCAACAACATCAGAACAAAAAATATGATAATATATCAATATACAGATAAACAGAAATTACATTTGTATGATTTTCTAAGTGCATCTTTAATCAGATCTAGAGACTCACTGTCATCTCTCTCTCTCTCATGTAATATTATTACCATTACCTGCAATGCCATCTACCTTCTTCGGGACTACAGTAGAAATAACTAAAAAACAAATCAAAGTTTAAAAAAATCTCTCTGTCTCAGTAGCAGAAGAAGTTGAGCCTTTCCTCACAGTCTCTGTTCTCCCAGCATCTTCCCTCCCATGACAGGGCCCCACAGTGGAGGTTCCAGGCTGAACATTGGGGCCTGTCCCTGGAACCAGGCCTCGAACTCCAGGGGGTCACCATTCAACCAAATCAAATGTTATTGGTCCATACACATATTTAGCAGATGTTATTGCGGGTGTAGCGAAATGCTTATGTTCCTAGCTCCAACAGTGAAGTAGTATCTAACAAAACACAACAATACACACAAATCTAAAAGTTAAATAATGGAATTAATAAATATATACATATTAGGACGAGCAATGTCAGAGTCCATTCACCCACTGCCAGCTGCCAGCCAGGTACCGCAGGCCCGTATACAAGTGGTCCTTCTGGGCCTCCTGGCTGTCCTCACAGGCCAGATCCAGCTTAGTCTCAGAGAGCAGGCTGACCAGGTCAGTATCGTTCTCCTTACAGTACTCCAGAGCCTCCTCCCACGTCTTATTCTCCTTCACCAGACTGAACCAGGTTTTCCTCTAGGATTTTGTCTGTGCTTACATGCAGCTCTATTTAGTTTATTTTTATCAACAACAACAAAAAACTCCCTAGTCCTGGCCGATGAGAAGCATACCCATAACATGACGCAACCACCACTATGCTTAAAAATATGAAAAGCGGTACTCAGTGATGTGTTGTGTTGTATTTGTACCAAACATAACTCTTTGTATTCAAGACAAAAGTAAATTTCTTTGCCACATTTTTTGCAGTATTACTTTAGTGCCTTAATGCTAACAGCATGCTTGTTTAGGGATATGTTTTATTCTGTACAGGCTTCCTTCTTTTCACTATCATTTAGATTAGTATTGTGGAGTAACTACAATGTTGTTGATCCATCCTCAGTTTTCTCCTATCACAGCCATTAAACTCTGTAACTATTTAAAATCACCATTGGCCTCAAGGTGAAATCCCCGAGCAGTGTCCTTCTTCACTGGTAACTGAGTTAGAAAAGACCCCTGTATATTTGTAGTGATTGACTGGATGTATTACTACACCATCCAAAGCATTTTTAATTACTTCACCATGCTCAAAGGATATTCAATGTCTACTAATAGGTGCCCTTATTTGCGAGGCATTGGAAAACCTCCCTTGTCTTTGTTGTTAAATCTGTGGTTGAAATTCATTGCTTGACTGCAGAGGGACCTTACAGATAATTGTGTGTGGGGTACAGAGATTGGGTAGTCATTCAAAAATCATGTTAAAAACTTTTATTACACACATAATCCATGCAAATTTATGTGACTTAAGCAACATTTTACTCCTGAACTTATTTAAGCTTGCCATAACAAAGGGGTTGAATAGTTATTGACTCAAGATATTTCAGCTTTTCATTTTTTATTAATTTGTTAAAATTTCTAAAAACATAATTTCACCTTGACATTTTGGGGTATGGTGTGTAGGCCAAAATCTAAATGTAATCCATTTTAAATTCAGGCAGTAACACAATGTGGGAAAAGTAAAGGGGTGTGAATACTTTGCTGGCATTCTAGGCAGAGTTCCTCTCTCCAGTGTTTGTGTTCTTTTGCCCATCTTAATCTTTTATTTTTATTGGCCAGTCTGAGATATGGCTTTTTCTTTGCAACTCTGCCTAGAAGGCCAGCATCCCAAAGTCGCCTCTTTTCTGTTGACGTTGAGACTGGTGTTTTACGGATACTATTTAATGAAGCTGACAGTCGAGGACTTGTAAGGTGTCTGTTTCTCAAACTAGACACTTTAAAGTACTTGTCTTCTGTGAGCAAAATTGCAAGATTACGTTATAATACTTTTATTGCATCAAATGGTTGTTTTATGCAACAGAATAGAGGGTTCTTATAACTCTATTGTGTCTGTGTGAACTGAAAGTGGGCCTCTGGGAGATGACTGTGACAGGAGATTTACGATGTCCTTTGGGTGATAAAACCTAAAGAGACCGCATTCCAGAGCATGAGTTAATGTTTCTGTTGTATAAGGTACCAGGGAGAGATGACCCCAGGGCCAGACCTTAGTCTCTACACAAAGATAACTGTTTTTACAGCAGATACTGTCTGCTGTGAATTATAAGTATATTTCATACAAATCTTAACCTTTTGACCCATTCCATACATCTGTTGTTCGTCATGTAGACTGAAAGGGGTGTATCTTGGCTATAAAAGACCTTTGTACTTTTGTCTCGGGGCTCTCAATGACTCATCTGAGGGTGATTCGTCGACCAGCCATCATTATCGTAGAGCACTCAATCGATTCACTTTATATGTGTGTGTTGTATTGACCTGCTCCTTTATTAATTAAGTGAATAAAGATTTAGTTTAAGTAAATCAAATCAAATCATCAAATCAAATTTTATTAGTCACATACACATGGTTAGCAGATGTTAATGCGAGTGTAGCGAAATGCTTGTGCTTCTAGTTCCGACAATGCAGTAATAACAACAAGTAATCTAACCTAACAATTCCACAACTACTACCTTATACACGCAAGTGTAAAGGGATAAAAAATATGTACATAAAGATATATGAATGAGTGATGGTACAGAACGGCATAGGCAAGATGCAGTACATGGTATAGAGTACGGTATATACCTATGAGATGAGTACTGTAGGGTATGTAAACATAAAGTGGCATAGTATAAAGTGGCTAGTGGTCCATGTATTACATAAGATGGCAAGATGCAGTAGATGATATAGAGTACAGTATATACATATACATAAGAGATGTGTAATGTAGGGTATGTAAACATTATATTAGGTGGCATTGTTTAAAGTGGCTGGTGGTACGTTTTTACATAATTTCCATCAATTCCCATTTTTAAAGTGGCCTGGAGTTGAGTCAGTATGTTGGCAGCGGCCGCTAAATGTTAGTGGTGGCTGTTTAACAGTCTGATGGCCTTGAGATAGAAGCTGTTTTTCAGTCTCTCGGTCCCTGCATTGATGCACCTGTACTGACCTCGCCTTCTGGATGATAGCGGGGTGAACAGGCAGTGGCTTGGGTGGTTGTTGTCCTTGATGATCTTTATGGCCTTCCTGTGACATCGGGTGGTGTAGGTGTCCTGGAGGGCAGGTAGTTTGCCCCGGGTGATGCGTTCTGCAGACCTCACTACCCTCTGGAGAGCCTTACGGTTGTGGGCGGAGCAGTTGCCGTACCAGGCGGTGATACAGCCCGACAGGATGCTCTCGATTGTGCATCTGTAGAAGTTTGTGAGTGCTTTTGGTGACAAGCCGAATTTCTTCAGCCTCCTGAGGTTGAAGAGGCGCTGCTGCGCCTTCTTCACAACGCTGTCTGTGTGGGTGGACCAATTCAGTTTGTCCGTGATGTGTACACCGAGGAACTTAAAACTTTCCACCTTCTCCACTACTGACCCGTCGATGTGGATAGGGGGGTGCTCCCTCTGCTGTTTCCTGAAGTCCACAATCATCTCCTTTGTTTTGTTGACGTTGAGTGTGAGGTTATTTTCCTGACACCACACTCCGAGGGCCCTCACCTCCTCCCTGTAGGCCGTCTCGTCGTTGTTGGTAGTCAAGCCTACCACTGTAGTGTCGTCCGCAAACTTGATGATTGAGTTGGAGGCGTGCATGGCCACGCAGTCGTGGGTGAACAGGGAGTACAGGAGAGGGCTCAGAACGCACCCTTGTGGGGCCCCAGTGTTGAGGATCAGCGGGGTGGAGATGTTGTTACCTACCCTCACCACCTGGGGGCGGCCCGTCAGGAAGTCCAGGACCCAGTTGCACAGGGCGGGGTCGAGACCCAGGGTCTCGAGCTTGATGACGAGTTTGGAGGGTACTATGGTGTTAAATGCTGAGCTGTAGTCGATGAACAGCATTCTCACATAGGTATTCCTCTTGTCCAGATGGGTTAGGGCAGTGTGCAGTGTGGTTGCGATTGCGTCGTCTGTGGACCTATTGGGTCGGTAAGCAAATTGGAGTGGGTCTAGGGTGTCCGGTAGGGTGGAGGTGATATGGTCCTTGACTAGTCTCTCAAAGCACTTCATGATGACGGAAGTGAGTGCTACGGGGCGGTAGTCGTTTAGCTCAGTTACCTTAGCTTTCTTGGGAACAGGAACAATGGTGGCCCTCTTGAAGCATGTGGGAACAGCAGACTGGGATAAGGATTGATTGAATATGTCCGTAAACACACCAGCCAGCTGGTCTGCGCATGCTCTGAGGACGCGGCTGGGAATGCCGTCTGGGCCTGCAGCCTTGCGAGGAGAGCCCGCAGGTTTTGGTAGCGGGCCGTGTCAGTGGCACTGTATTGTCCTCAAAGCGGGCAAAAAAGATATTTAGCCTGTCTGGGAGCAAGACATCCTGGTCCGCGACGGGGCTGGTTTTCTTTTTGTAATCCGTGATAGACTGTAGACCCTGCCACATACCTCTTGTGTCTGAGCTGTTGAATTGCGATTCTATTTTGTCTCTGTACTGGGACTTTGCCTGTTTGATAGCCTTGCGGAGAGAATAGCTACACTGTGTGTATTCGGTCATGTTTCCGGTCACCTTGCCCTGGTTAAAAGCAGTGGTTCGCGCTTTCAGTTTCACGCGAATGCTACCGTCAATCCACGGTTTCTGGTTTGGGAATGTTTTAATCGTTGCTGTGGGTACGACATCGTCAATGCACTTCCTAATGAACTCGCTCACCGAATCAGCATATTCTTCAATGTTGTTGTTGGACGCAATGCGGAACATTTTCCAATCCGCGTGATCGAAGCAGTCTTGAAGCGTGGAATCAGATTGGTCGGACCAGCGTTGAACAGACCTGAGTGCGGGAGCTTGTTGTTTTAATTTCTGTTTGTAGGCTGGAATCAACAGAATGGAGTCGTGGTCAGCTTTTCCGAAAGGGGGGCGGGGGAGGGCCTTATATGCGTCGCGGAAGTTAGTATAAAAGTGATCCAGAGTTTTGCCAGCCCTGGTAGGACAATCGATGTGCTGATAGAATTTAGGGAGTTTTGTTTTTAGATTAGCCTTGTTAAAATCCCCAGCTACGATGAATGCAGCCTCAGGGTGTGTGGTTTCCAGTTTACAGAGAGTCAGATAGAGTTCGTTCAGGGCCATCGATGTGTCTGCTTGGGGGGGAATATATACGGCTGTGATTATGACCGAAGAGAATTCCCTTGGTAGATAATGCGGTCGACATTTGATTGTGAGGAGTTCTAGATCAGGTGAACAGAATGACTTGAGTTCCTGAGTGTTGTTATGATGATCACACCACGTCTCGTTAATCATGAGGCATACCCCCCCGCCCCTCTTCTTACCAGAAAGATGTTTGTTTCTGTCTGCGCGATGCGTGAAGAAACCAGCTGGCTGCACCGACTCCGTTAGCGTCTTTTGAGTTAGCCATGTTTCCGTGAAGCAGAGCACGTTGCAATCCCTGATGTCTCTCTGGAATGTTACCCGTGCTCGGATTTCATCGACCTTATTGTCAAGAGACTGGACATTGGCGAGTAGTATGCTAGGGAGTGGAGCGCGATGTGCCCGTCTCCGAAGCCTGACCAGGAGACCGCTACGTTTGACCCTTTTACGGCGTCGCGTGGGCTCCCCGGCTGGGATCAGGTCCATTGTATTGGGTGGAAGGCAAAACACTGGATCCGTTTCGGGAAAGTCATATTCCTGGTAGGAACGGTGGTTAGTTGACGTTACTCGTATATTCAGTAGTTCCTCCCGACTGTATGTAATGAAATCTAAGATCACCTGGGGTACCAATGTAAGAAATAACACATAAAAAAACAAAATACTGCATATTTTCCAAGGAACGCGAAGCGAGGCTGCCATCTCGCTCGGCGCCGGAAGTATTACTCTGACTTGTGTGATAAGTTTGTCTCTCCTCATTTGATTGTAAAGAAATTAACCACCACACCTCTTGCTCAGTTGTGCATCGGGGCCTCCCACTCCTCTTTCCATTCTGGTTAAAGCCAGTTTGCGCTGTTCTGTGAAGGGAGTAATACACAGCGTTGTACGAGATCTTCAGTTTCTTGGCAATTTCCCGCATGGAATAGCCTTAATTTCTCAGAACAAAAATAGACTGACTAGTTTCAGAAGAAAGTTCTTTGTTTCTGGCCATTTTGAGCCTGTAATCAAACCCACAAATGCTGATGCTCCAGATACTCAACTAGTCTAAAGAAGGCCAGTTTTATTGCTTCTTTAATCAGAATAACTGTTTCCAGCTGTGCTAACATAATTGCAAAGGGGTTTTCTAATGATCAATTAGCCTTTTAAAATTATAAACATGGATTAGCTAACACAACGCGCCATTGGAATACAGGAGTGATGGTTGCTGATAATGGGCCTCAGTGTGTCTATGTAGATGTTCCATAAAAAAATCAGCCGTTTCCAGCTACAATAGTCACTTACAACGTTAACAATGTCTACACTGTATTTCTGATCAATTTGATGTTATTTTAATGGACGAAAAATGTGCTTTTCTTTCAAAAACAAGGACATTTTTAAGTGACCCCAAACTTTTGAACATATATATACATATATATAAAGAGAATGGCAAGCATCCAAGCATCAAATCAGTATTTGCCATGGTACAAGGCCTATTGTAATTTTTAGAAGACAAAATAAGATAACATACACTATATATACAAAAGTATGTGGACAACCCTTCAAATTGGTGGATTCGGCTATTTCAGCCACACCTGTTGCTGACAGGTGTATAAAATCGAGCACACAGCCATGCCATCTCCATAGACAAACATTGGCAGTAGAATGGCCTTAGTTAAGAGCTCAATGACTTTCAATGTGACACTCCCAAACTGCCTCTGGAAGCAACGTCAGCACAAGAATTGTTCATCGGGAGCATCATTAAATGGGGTTCCATGGCCGAGCAGACGCACACAAGCCTAAGATCACCATGAGCAATGCCAAGCGTCGGCTGGAGTGATGTAAAGTTTGCCACCATTGGACTCTGGAGCAATGGAAACGCATTTTCTGGAGTGATACATCACACTTCACCATCTAGAAGTCTGACGGACTAATCTTTGTTTGGCGGATTCCAGGACACTGATGTTGGGCGATTAGGCCTGGTTTGTAGTCAGCGTTCCAATTCAACCCAAAGGCTTTTAATGGGGTTGAGGTCAGGGCTCTGTGCAGGCCAGTCAAGTTTTTCCACACCGATCTCAACAAACCATTTCTGTAAGTACCTTGCTTTGTGCACGGGAGCATTGTCATGTTGAATCAGGAAAGAGCCTTCCCCAAACTGTTGCCACAAATTTGTAAGCACAGAATTGTCTAGAATGTCATTGTATGCTGTAGTGTTAGGATTTCCCTTCCCTGGAACTAAGGGGCCTAGCCCAAACCATGAAAGACAGTCGCAGACCATTATTCCTCATCCACCAAACTTTACAGTTGACACTATGCATTCGGGCAGGTAGCGTTCTCCTGGCATCTGAATAAACGTCCGTCAGACTGCCAGATGGTGAAGCATGATTCATCACTCCAAAGAACACATTTCCACTGCTCCAGAGTCCAGTGGTAGCGAGCTTTACAGCACTCCAGCCGACGCTTGGCATTGCTCATGGTGATCTTAGGCTTGTGTGCGGCTGCTCAGCCATGGAAACCCATTTCATGAAGCTCCTGGCGAACAATTCTTGTGCTGATGTTCTGTGAGCTTGTGTGGCCTACCACTTTGCGGCTGATCCGTTCTTGCTCCTAGAGGTTTCCACTTCACGATGAAAGCATTTACAGTTGACTGGGGCAGATCTAGAAGGGCAGAAATTCAATGAAGTGACTTGTTGGAAAGGTGCCATCCTATGACAGTGCCCCGTTGAAAGTCACTGAGCACTTCAGTAAGGCCATTCTGCTGCCAATGTTTGTCATGGATATTGCATGGCTCTGTGTTCGATGTTCTACACCTGTCAGCAACGGGTGTGGCTGAAATAGCCAAATCCACTAATTTGTCCACATACTTTTGTATATATAGTGTACCATCTGTGCATAATTGGCTATACTCCACATATAAGCATCTTACAGCGACGACTATCTCAGATGACCATGAAAGTCAGAAAGCTCCAATACATGTAGGTAGGTAGGTAGGTAGGTAGGTAGGTAGGTAGGTAGGTAGGTAGGTGTGTGTGTGTGCGTATTGGCATGCTTAAACTGCAAAGTGATATTGTAGATGATGCCTAATTAGATAGTTAGGTGTCAGAGCTGTGACCTGAGTTCTGAGAAGGAGACTTCTCTGCTCTCCTCGGGGTGACTTTGCCACCTCTACTCCACAGAGCCCACAATACTCAGCAGAGTGACAGGTGACCCGCCTGACCCCACACACACACCCCGGACAGGAACCGGTGTCAGCCATGTGGGAGTCTCCTTCTAGTCCCCAACACGTTTTTTTTCTGACCTTAAAGTTATCTTATGTCGTGATGAATTCACATCCCATGTCATTGGTATGGTATTTCTGCCTAAACCTCAAATGAATAGAAAAGATAGGAGCTGAATAAAATCCTGAATTTGCACTGCTTATCTTTACCATTCTCTTTGGATTGAATCATATGGATCTACATAACAGGTTGCCTGGGACATTAACTTATTTCATAAGTACACTCCAGTTTTGAGGTTGAAAACATCTCAAAGTGAGCAGCACCTCCAACGTGTTTGGTAGGGCACCTCAGTCACCTCTCTCTGACTCTGTCCAAGCACAGTACACCAGTGACACCTGTCGGGAAAAGTCTGTAATCTGTTGCCCAGAAATTGTTTTTACTTTCCTGCGTTAGTAAGTGCGAACAATTGTACAAACCGCATATGTAACAACTTCATGACATATTATTAAATATAAATCTAATATAATATATATATTTTTAAAATAACGAATTATGCGACTGAAAGTCCAATAAAGATACAGCAACCTTTCATATCATATACCAGTGTGTTTTTACATGGCACATTTTACACAACAGCTAATTTCATAATATACTATGAAACCGCTTAGCTATTATTATCATCTGTGTATATTATCTGTCTAATCGAATCACAAGGAACTGCATGTTGCACGGGTGTTCTGCACGGCCATTATTATCTTTCGTACACAGACACAGACGGGCGGAGCGATCTGGGCCGAGTCTTGTTGTAACGCAGTTCGTCATCTGCAAGGCATATGACGGATTCTGCTTCATAAACAACACACGTAAGTGCAATCAATCTGCGCCTCGAATAACAAACTATTGGCATAAAATACTTATGATATTATTCCCTTGTCGTCAGTGGCGATTTTAGCACGGAAATCTTGGTGGGGCAAAAAACAACAACATGTGGGATGCAATTCCAACAAAGCCACTACACAACCCTAAACAATACATGAAGTGCACTATGATGGTGACAAATGTTGCCCACAAACTGTTAGAGCCTACATAAAGCTGTCCCAACAGCAGAGTCCCAAAACTTCACAACTGCTACACCTGGCTATCAACGGAGCTTTGTCTTGCAGCGAAAGAGTTCATTCTGTCTCATTTTCGGCCTTTAAAAAAAACATAGCTGAAATGTCTGACTTGCTTAATCCTCCTGTTGTGTTCGTTTCATGTTAATTCTTTCTGTGTTCCCGGTCCAAATTGCCGGACCATTATAGCTGATTATAAATCCATAATAATACATATATGATCACCTAATGTTGTGTTAGATATTTTTTATCAACTTAAGTTCTTGTGAACATTACAAGTTTACAAGAACATTACATCTTGTATTTGCTATTTATGGCCTGTAGGCCTCATTGACCTGAGCTCATACAACTAGTTTTTGAGTTAAAAAAACATAATGTATGGATTATTTTGACTATAACAAATTCTCAGATGAAACATATTGTGCTATTTATCACAGACTACTTTGTGTCCAAGTTTAACAAGGATTCTCTCCTCTCTAGTGTCATGATCAAAGATATGATCAAGAGCCTCACATTTATTTTATCAGGTAAGTTGACTGAGAACACGTTCTCATTTGCAGCAACGACCTGGGGAATAGTTACAGGGGAGAGGAGGGGGATGAATGAGCCAATTGTAAACTGGGGATTATTAGGTGACCATGATGGTTTGAGGGCCAGATTGGGAATTTAGCTAGGACACCGGGGTTAACACCCCTACTCTTACGATAAGTGCCATGGGATCTTTAATGACCTCAGAGAGTCAGGACACCCGTTTAACGTCCCATCCGAAAGACGGCACCCTACACAGGGCAGTGTCCCCAATCACTGCTCTGGGGCATTGGGATATTTTTTAGACCAGAGGAAAGAGTGCCTCCTACTGGCCCTCCAACACCACTTCCAGCAGCATCTGGTCTCCCATCCAGGGACTGACCAGGACCAACCCTGCTTAGCTTCACAAGCAAGCCAGCAGTGGTATGCAGGGTGGTATGCTGCTGGCTAGAGTATATCGTTTGGTCATTGTGTTGCCACAGAAAGAATTGTGAGCAAGACCTCAAAAAAACTTTATATACAAGAGCTGCAAGAAAAGTTCAATAAAAGTTATTATTGAAACAATGTTGCTATTGTGAGAATGCCACAGGTGTGTTTCCCTGGGGGAAATATTCTATTGGGAAAAGGTTCCTGTGGGGGTTGCCATGGAAGCCAAGAAGGGGAGTGAGGTGTGTGTGTGTGTGTGTGTGTGTGTGTGTGTGTGTGTGTGTGTGTTCAAACACATCCATGTGGGGGTCTGGGAGGAGAAGTGTGTCCATCTGATGAATGGGCATGTGCCGGAACTCAATTTTATACACTAATTGTAGTCTCACCCATCTAATGACCGGGAACACCATAAGTGTTCAAAAGTTAAATAAAACACCCAACATTTTATGAAAATCATTAAAATGTGTTTTGTGTGTTCAGATGCCCTGTGTGGACAAAGTCATGGAACCTTATGACAATTAAATGAACTACATTTTTCAGAGAGAACTTTAAATCGGTCCAATTCGACCGGAACACAGCAGGAGGGTTAAACAAATGTGGTTTCTACTGACAATTGATGTACAAACTATGGCATAAGGGGACGACAAGCAGAAGAGGCAATCTGTTATTTCGACTAAGACATTAATGAGCGAGCTAGGACGGACGTAGTAAATATAACTGTTTGTTCAGCACTTTTGAAATGTACAGCAACAGAATTCAGAACATGGGCCATTCTTACAGTGTTCTCCCTGTACACCAAGTCAGAACCATGGGATAAATAAAGGGGTCATATAAACAATGAAAGCTCTTACAATATTCAATGATTATATTTCTCAAAAACAGTTTATAGGCTACATGTGGACCACCAAGTCAGAACAGTAGGTGAAATTAAGAGGTGAAAATAGACCAAATTATTAGGGTGAGGCACATGGGCTAATAACAGCTTAACTGTTAACAACTTTCTTAGCTACAGTATACATATCTCCCTGGCATATTACATCATTTATACAGCAGCATACAAGACATTAGACTCACCTTGTTGTACTGTGTTCACTTGAACAGGAAGGTGGCGTGGCGGTCCTTCGTGGGCAAATTTTATCATCAAACTTTGTCATCAATGTCTGGCATTCTCTGGATTTATGGTGCTTTCAAGACAACTGGGAACTCAGGGGGAAAAAGGTAGAATCATAATGACGTCAGTGATCTTCAGGTTGTAGCTCTAGAAAGAGGCCCGAGTTCCGAATGTACAATTCCGAGTTGGATGAAAGTTCAAAACGTTTTTCCCCGAGTTGACAGTTGTCTTGAACTCACTAAAGTCAGATTTTGCAGTTCAGAGTTAACAGTTGTTTTGAGCGCGGCACAAATCATGCTTCATTGACAGCATGGCCAATGTTGGAATGTTTATCATTTTAAAACTAGGAAAAGAGCCACCACACAGCAACTCCGCTGAATAGCAGGCTAGTGATTGCTTTGCAATAATTGCAGTTAGCCACTGATTCCTTCCAAACCACTCATTGTTGAATTTGCGATTTCCAACATTTCCAATGTTTATGGCCAATGGCCAATGAGCACGGATACGTTTTATCTATAATTTCTCTTCATATGACAAGGATTAAAAAGGATTTGCCAGTAGATTGTGGACTTGATTCATGATGATGACTGTTAGCTAAGATTTTTAAAGTATGATGTTGACATGATCAGTCCAATCAAAGCTACTGTGCAAAAAGCTACTGTACATATAACGTGATTTGACGTAATTTTATCTGTGGCCAATGACATTCAGCCTTCTTGGATGAGCCCTTCTAATGGCTCTATGGCATCACTCAAGGGGCTAGAATTGAAGGTCTCCCCTTAGACTTGGCGGTGACGTAGTGTCCCCATGAGTGACAGAACACTGAGCCAATGACGTCGCAACGCTCCGTATTTTCTGCTGGCTTGCCCCACCACCACAGAAAGCACTGAGCAGAGCTGAAACACCTGCATTTTGGAGCTGCCTTACTCAAGAAAACAAAAAAAGACCAGCATTTATATGCTGCGTTATTAACTCAATGATGTACAGTATATATTTTTTTTTACATTGTTTGCAAACTGATATGTGACACGTTTAATGACAAAATAACATGCAAGACAGGAAGGGCCCCCTCCCCCCAAAAACATACTAAAAATGCGGGGCTCAAAACAGGTGCGACTCTGCCCTGAATGACAAGTCGCCACTGCTTGGCGTGCTGTTTGGCAGTGTTAAATAAAACGCATTTCTTACACATAAGTATGTGGACACCTTCAAATAAGTGGATACCGGCTATTTCAGCCACACCCGTTGCTGACAGGCGTATAAAATCAAGCACACAGCCATGCAATCTCTATAGACAAACATTGGCAGTAGAATGGCCTTACTGAAGAGCTCCATGACTGTCAACGTGGCACCGTTGTAGGATGCCACCTTTCCAACAAGTCAGTTCGTCTAATTTCTGCCCTGCTAGAGCTGCCCTGGTCAACTGTAAATGCTGTTATTGTGAAGTGGAAACGTCTAGAAACAACAATGGCTCAGCCGCGAAGTGGTAGGCCTCACAAGTTTGGTGGAGGAGGAAGAATGGTCTCAGGCTGATTTTTATGGATCGGGCGAAGGCCCTTAGTTCCAGTGAAGTGGAATTGTAACACTACAGCACACAATGACAGTTTGGCGAAGGCCCTTTCCTGTTTCAGCATGACAATGCCTCCGTGCACAAAGCGAGGTCCATAGAGAAATGGTTTGTCTAGAACGGTGTGGAAGGACTTGACTGGCCTGCACAGAGCCCTGACCTCAACCCCATCAAACACCGTTGGGATTAATTGGAACGCCGACTGAGCCAGACCTAATCGCCCAACATCAGTGCCCAACCTCACTAATGCTCTTGTGGCTGAATGGAATCAAGTACCTGCAGGAGTGTTCCAACATCTAATGGAAAGCCTTCCCAGAAGAGTGGAGGCTGTTATAGTAGCAAAGGGGGGACCAACTCCATATTAATGGTCATGATTTTGGAATGAGATGTTCGACAAGCAGGTGTCCACATACTTTTGGCTTCAGTCTATAAAAAAAGTGGTCAGATGAAGCAGATGCTAAACTACAGGACTGTTTTGCTATCACAGACTGGAACATGTTCCGGGATTCTTCTGGTGGCATTGAGGAGTACACCACATAAGTCACTGGCTTTATCAATAAGTGCATTGAGGACGTTGTCCCCACAGTGACTGTACGTACATACCCCAACCAGAAGCCATGGATTACAGGCAACATTCGCACTGAGCTTAAGGGTAGAGCTGCCGCCTTCAAGGTGCGGGACTCTAACCCGGAAGCTTACAAGAAATCCAGCTATGCCCTACGAAGAACCATCAAACAGGCAAAGCGTCAATACAGGGCTAAGATTGAATCATACTACACCGGCTCCGACTCTCGTCTTATGTGGCAGGGCTTGCAAACTATTACAGACTACAAAGGGAAGCACAGCCGCGAGCTGACCAGTGACACGAGCCTACCAGACGAGCTAAATAACTTCTATGCTCGCTTCGAGGCAAGCAACACTGAGGCATGCATGAGAGCATCAGCTGTTCCGGACGACTGTGTGATCACGCTCTCCGTAGCCGACGTGAGTAAGACCTTTAAACAGGTCAACATACACAAGGCTGCGGGGCCAGACGGATTACCAGGACGTGTGCTCCGGGCATGTGCTGACCAACTGGCAGGTGTCTTCACTGCCATTTTCAACATGTCCCTGATTGAGTCTGTAATACCAACATGTTTCAAGCAGACCACCATATTCCCTGTGCCCAAGAACACAAAGGCAACCTGCCTAAATGACTACAGACCCGTAGCACTCATGTCTGTAGCCATGAAGTGCTTTGAAAGGTTGGTAATGGCTCACATCAACACCATTATCCCAGAAACCCTAGGCCCACTCCAATTTGCATACCACCCAAACAGATCCACAGATGATGCAATCTCTATTGCACTCCACACTGCCCTTTCCCACCTGGACCAAAGGAACACTTATGTGAGAATGCTATTCATTGACTACAGCTCAGCGTTCAACACCATAGTGTCCTCAAAGCTCATCAATAAGCTAAGGACCCTGGGAATAAACACCTTCCTCTGCAACTGGATCCTGGACTTCCTGACAGGCCGCCCCCAGGTGGTGAGGGTAGGTAGCAACACATCTGCCACGCTGATCCTCAACACTGGAGCTCCCCAGGGGTGCGTGCTCAGTCCCCTCCTGTACTCCCTGTTCACCCACAACTGCATGTCCAGGCACGACTCCAACACCCTCATTAAGTTTGCAGACGACACAACAGGGGTAGGCTTGATCACCGACAACGACGAGACAGACTATAGGGAAGAGGTCAGAGACCTGGCCGGGTGGTGCCAGAATAACAACATATCCCTCAACGTAACCAAGACTAAGGAGATGATTGTGGACTACAGAAAAAGGAGGACCAAGCACGCCCCCATTCT
Organism: Salvelinus fontinalis; assembly: GCF_029448725.1. Lineage (NCBI taxonomy): Eukaryota > Metazoa > Chordata > Actinopteri > Salmoniformes > Salmonidae > Salvelinus > Salvelinus fontinalis. The sequence goes on from NC_074687.1 coordinate 19,006,202, forward strand.
CATCGACGGGGCTGTAGTGGAGCAGGTCGAGAGCTTCAAGTTCCTTGGTGTCCACATCAACAACAAACTTTAATGGTCCAAACACACCAAGACAGTCGTGAAGAGGGCACGACAAAGCCTATTCCCCCTCAGGAAACTAAAAAGATTTGGCATGGGTCCTGAGATCCTCAAAAGGTTCTACAGCTGCAACATCGAGAGCATCCTGACTGGTTGCATCACTGCCTGGTACAGCAATTGCTCGGCCTCTGACCGCAAGGCACTACAGAGGGTAGTGCGTACGGCCCAGTACATCACTGGGGCTAAGCTGCCTGCCATCCAGGACCTCTACACCAGGCGGTGTCAGAGGAAGGCCCTAAAAATTGTCAAAGACCCCAGCCACCCCAGTCATAGATTGTTCTCTCTACTATGGCATGGCAAGCGGTACCGAAGTGCCAAATCTAGGACAAAAAGGCTTCTCAACAGTTTTTACCCCCAAGCCATAAGACTCCTGAACAGGTAATCAAATGGCTACCCGGACTATTTGCATTGTGTGCCCCTCCCCCCACTCCTATTTTTACATTGCTGCTACTCTCTGTTTATCATATATGCATAGTCACTTTAACTATACGTTCATGTACATACTACCTCAATTGGGCCGACCAACCAGTGCTCCCCCACATTGGCTAACCGGGGTATCTGCATTGTGAACGACCCACCACCCGCCAACCCCTCTTTTACGCTACTGATACTCTCTGTTCATCATATATGCATAGTCACTTTAACCATATCTACATGTACATACTACCTCAATCAGCCTGACTAACCGTGTCTGTATGTATCCTCGCTACTTTTATAGCCTTGCTACTGTATATAGCCTGTCTTTTTACTGTTGTTTTATTTCTTTACTTACCTATTGTTCACCTAATACATTTTTTGCACTATTGGTTAGAGCCTGTAAGTAAGCATTTCACTGTAAGGTCTACACCTGTTGTATTCGGCGCACGTGACAAATAAACTTTGATTTGATCGATGATGTGTAGTTGGCAGAGGACACTACATCATTTGATATTTGGACAGGGAAAAGGGCATGTGATATTTGAATGGTTGCATGATGAAAATGTAAGGCCATTCCAGAATTTAGTGGCAGTATTACAGCAGAGATGTAGGCTACAAGTAGGACTCATATTTTTCAATTTGTCAAATCAAATTTTATTTGTCACATACACATGGTTAGCAGATGTTAATGCGAGTGTAGCAAAATGTGAAATGCTCCAAGAATGATATGGCTATTTCATGTGGATATGGCTCTTGTTTGCATTATAGTGCCATCGTTGAACTTAAAATAGTTTTTTCATATATTCATAGTAACTATGTAATTACAATGTGTAGTATTAATAGTATGTAATAACAGCCTCAACGCCTCTTCCAGCTCTACAGGTCCAGCATGCCTCTTGGCGACATGAGGACACCCCTGCTGTCCAACTCATTTGACGCCCCAGAGGAACCCCTGCCCTGTGACCCGGGAAACCCCACAGTGGGCATCCTAGGCTCAGGTGATTACTCCCGTTCCCTGGCTGTGCGATTAGTTGCCTGTGGTTATAGGGTAGTGGTCGGCAGCCGTAACCCAAAGCATATAGCCACCGGACAGTTTCCTGATGGGGTTCAGCTTCTCACACAGAGGGAGGCGATGGTTGGCACAGAGAAGGTTGTCTTTGCTGCTCTCTACCCTGAACACTACCACACCCTGGTGGGGTTGAGGGATGTGCTGGCTGGGAAGGTGCTGGTGGATGTGAGCAACGCCACCAAGCTTAACAATGGAGAGCCGTCTAACGCTGAGAGGCTGGCAGAGCTGTTCCCAGAGAGCAGAGTGGTGAAGGGCTTCAATGTGGTCTCAGCCTGGGCCCTGCAGACTGGAGCTCATGATGGCAGCAGGCAGGTAAGAGAGTAATCATGTACATACAACTCCACACATTGTGTACAGTGGCAAGAAAAAGTATGTGAACCCTTTGGAAATACCTGGATTTCTGCATAAATTGGTCATAAAATTTGATCTGATCTTCATCTAGGTAACAATAATAGACGAACACAGTCTGCTTAAACTAATAACACACAAACATTTATACATGTTCATGTCTTTCTTGAGCCCGCCGTGTAAACGTTCACAGTGCAGGGTGGGGAAAGTATTTGAACCCTTAATAACTGTTTGACCCTCCTTTGGCAGCAATAACCTCAACCAAACGTTTTCTGTAGTTGCGGATCAGACCTGCACGGTCAGGAGAAATTCCTCTTTACAAAACTGTTTCAGTTCAGCAATATTCTTTGGATGTCTGGTGTGAAATGTTCTCTCGAGGTCATGCCACAGCATCTCAATAGGGTTGAGGTCAGGACTGACTGGGCCACTCCAGACGCGTATTTTCTTCTGTTGAAGCCATTCTGTTGTTGATTTACGTCTGTGTTTTGGGTCGTTGTCCTGCTGCATCACACAACTTCTGTTGAGCTTCAATTGGCAGACAGATAGCCTAACATTCTCCTGCAAAATGTCTTGATAAACTTGGGAATTCATTTTTCCGTTGATGATATCAAGCTCTCCAGGCCCTCAGGCAGCAAAGCAGCCCCATACCATGATGCTCCCTCCACCATACTTTACAGTTGGGATGAGGTTTTGATGTTGGTGTGCTGTGCCTTTTTTTCTCCACACATAGTATTGTGTGTTCCTTTCAAACAACTCAACTGTAGTTTCATCTGTCCACAGAATATTTTGTAAGTAGCGCTGTGGAACATCCAGGTGCTCTTTTGCAAACTTCAGACGTGCAGCAATGTTTTCTTTAGACAGCAGTGGCTTCTACCATAGTGACCTCCCATGAACACCATTCTTGTTTAGTGTTTTACGTATTGTAGACTCGTCAACAGAAATGTTAGCATGTTCCAGAGATTTCTGTAAGTCTTTAGCTGACACTCTAGGATTCTTCTTAACCTCATTAAGCATTCTGCGATGTGCTCTTGCAGTCATCTTTGCAGGACGGCCACTCCTAGGGAGAGTAGCTACAGTGCTGAGCTTTCTCCATTTATAGACAATTTGTCTTACCATGGACTGATGAACATCAAGGCTCTTAGAGATACTTTTGTAACCCTTTCCAGCTTTATGCAAGTCAACAATTCTTAATCTGAGGTCTTCTGAGATCTGTTTTGTTTGAGGCATGGTTCACATCAGGCAATGCTTCTTGTGAATAGCAAACTCAAATTTTGTGAGTGTTTTTTTATAGGGCAGGGCAGCTCTAACAACATGTCCAATCTCGTCTCATTGATTGGACTCCAGGTCAGCTGACTCCTGACTCCAATTAGCTTTTGGAGAAGTCATTAGCCTAGAGGTTCACATACTTTTCCCAACCTACACTGTGAATGTTTAAATTACGTATTCAATATAGACAAGAAAAATACAATAGTTTGTGTGTTATTCGTTTAAGCACACCATGTTTGTCTATTGTTGTGACTTAGATGAAGATCAGATCAAATTTGATGACCAATTTATGCAGAAATCCAGGTAATTCCAAAGGGTTCACATACTTTTTATTGCCACTGTATGTAGTTATAGACGTCGCACACCGACAGGCACTCACCCACACAATGTGAGCCTCAATTTCTCCTAATCAGTCCTCTCCCCCCTGCCCCTCCCAGGTCCTGATCAGCAGTGACTGTCCTGAGGCCAAGAGAACTGTGATCCAGCTGGCTCGCAGTATGAGTTTCCTGGCCGTGGACATGGGAGGCCTTGCTAGCTCTAGGCACGTTGAGGACGCCCCCCTGCGCCTCTTCCCATCCTGGGGTGGCCCCCTAATGGTCACTTTCCTCCTCATCCTCTTCTTCTACGGCTACAACTTCCTGCGTGGCATTCTCATGCCCTACCTGTCCCGGGGGCAAAACAACTTCTACCAGCTACCCCTGGAGACGGTGAACGAGACGCTGCCAGCAGTGGCCCTGGTGATCCTGGCGCTGGTCTACCTCCCGGGACTGTGGGCTGCCGCACTGCAGCTGGCCCGAGGAACCAAGTACAGCCGCTTCCCCGACTGGCTGGACCACTGGATGGGGAGACGCAAACAGCTAGGCCTGCTGAGCTTCCTGTGTGCCGGGCTGCATGCGGTCTACAGTATGTGTCTGACCCTGCGCAAGGCTTCTCAATACAGGCTGCTGGATGCAGCGTACAGACAGGTGAGTGGTTGGAGTCAGTTGAACAGGTTGAACTCATAGTCAGTTGAACAGGTTGAACTCATAGTCAGTTGAACTCATAGTCAGTTGAACTCATAGTCAGTTGAACTCATAGTCAGTTGAACTCAGTCAGTTGAACAGGTTGAACTCATAGTCAGTTGAACAGGTTGAACTCATAGTCAGTTGAACTCATAGTCAGTTGAACAGGTTGAACTCATAGCTAATTGAACAGGTTGAACTCATAGCTAGTTGAACATATATAATCCATCAGTAGTGGACTATCCAAATAAAATGTTACCAACCGTGGTTGGTGATGTCACTGCTGTGGAGCAGTAGGCCGGGGCTGCATTTTTAACTCTCTATGAGTGTGAACATGACGTGACAGAGTGTGGCTGAGGCCTAATTAACAGACTGACTCCGTTAAGAGCTGCTTCTTGGGGGCAGGATGCTCTCACGCATCCAGCTCTCCCATGGAGCGTTGTTCACAAGTGGGAGAAGGCAGTGTGTGCTCATTAGTTGATCCACAGATTAAGTGTTCCTCCCACACTTATCTCACAGTCTCCCAGTATTTTAATGCTTTTAACTGTATCAGTGAATAATTTGGTTTTCCACTAACCGGACTTTGTGCCCCTTCAGGTGAAGGCGGGAGTGGAGCATTCCTGGGAGGAGCCTCAGGTGTGGAGATCGGACCTTTATCTGTCCTCTGGCATTCTGGGACTTGGTGTTCTGACTCTCCTGGCCATCACATCTCTACCCTCGGTGGGTAACGCTCTCAGTTGGAGAGAGTTCACTTTTGTACAGGTGAGTAGCTAACAGCACGATATTTGACACTTTTGTATGCACCCGTAGTTTATTGCAACATTTTGAGCGGTTTTCTATCATCTGTCTCCAGTCAGGGTTGGGGTACGCTGCCTTGACTCTCTCCATCATGCACACCCTCTTCTTCAGCTGGGACTTTGCTTTCTTCTCATTTGCTTACCCTTACTACATGCCCCCCACATACCTGCTGGCACTGATCCTGCCCTGTCTGGTCCTGGTGGGTCGGCTCTTCCTGGCGCTGCCCTGCCTGGCGTTCAGACTGGCAAAGATACGTCGAGGCTGGGAGAGTCCATGCCACCACCCTCCTCAGACCCAAGAGGACACAGCCAATGGTGTGCTGCCCAGGGACTTGAGTGGTGATGTGTGACGGTCCAATCAAGTAGAGACTCAGTGCAAATCCATTTTCTAGCTCTGATGAAAGGGATAGTTCGTTGTACATATTTTGTCTGACACACACTATGGCACTTTTTAATGCCACTTAATTTTAAAATCAAAATAAGAAACAAACTCAAGAAAAGTGTTACTATTTTTCTAGAAACTGAAATACTGAAAGGTTACCTCACAAGTCCAATATACAACTACCTTCTGTTATGATAAATTATGTACGCTCTTTGTTTAACTGGGTTAAGAAACATGAACAGAAATATGTATCATTTTCACTGAGTATCATAGCAAGACAATTCATATTTGACTAGACCTCTAAGCTTCTCTTGGGTTAAGTGAAGACAGATGTGACCACTTTCTGGTCAATTTCAGCATGTTCAAATCTCCAAACCCACTATTCAACTAGATTTACCAACCAGAAGTGCCTGAATTGAGCCTCAACTGAGAAGCTGCACTTGACCCCGAAATAGAAGAAGAAAAATTGAGACAGAAGTCTGTATAAGTGTAACGGATGTGAAATGGCTAGCTAGTTAGCAGGTACGCGCTAATAGCGTTTCAATCGGTTACATCACTTGCTCTGAGACTTGAAGTAGGGTTTCCCCTTGTTCTGCAAGTGCCGTGGCTTTTGTGGAGCGATGGGTAACGACGCTTCGGGGGTGTCAGTTGTGTGCAGAGGGTCCCTGGTTCGCGCCCGTGTCGGGGCGAGGGGACGGTCTAAAGTTATACTGTTACATAAGGACATTGGATTAGTGTTAGAGACCTAGTCAATACAGTCCGTCTTTGCTGTTCAGCTGTGTGTTACAGCACTGTCGCTTCCAGACAGACAGTCTGTGTGCAGTGTTGTGGAATATCTTGAGTCAAATATTTGCACAGATACCGGAACTTGTGAATTCTTGTGAACTTGTGAAAACTTTAGTTTTTCCTGTCTTTACATTGCACATAGTCACTCCTTGTATGTACATGAACAACTCCTATTGGCCTTATAGTTCTCCCATCTTTGCATTACGTATAGAATCCCTTCCCTCTATGCGAAAATAACTCCTCTTGATCTTTCTCCACCATTATCTTTCCATCTCAGTTCTTACTTGTTAACACCCACATCTGACAGCTGTATAGGTTATACATTTTTTTTTTTACCGTTATTTTACCAGGTAAGTTGACTGAGAACACGTTCTCATTTGCAGCAACGACCTGGGGAATAGTTACAGGGGAGAGGAGGGGGAAGAATGAGCCAATTGTAAACTGGGGATTATTAGGTGACCATGATGGTTTGAGGGCCAGATTGGGAATTTAATGGTATTCCCAATGGTAGCAGGCCCTGTTCATACATGTTCCATTCCTTATATAGCCACTCTGTCTTAGCACTTCAGTGGACAGTCTAAACACTGCCTGCTAATATTGGAGTCATTAGTTTTGCTACTACAGCAGCTCCAGTCCTAACAGCATTATTATGTAAGGAGACTGGACACAGTCACAAAACACACAACTACTGTCAACCTGGGAAATGAACAATTAACTGAAGGAAAGCGTCTTCAGCGCACACACACATAAGGTGCAATATACACTCACCAGCCAGTTTATTAGGTACACCACCCAGTTTATGAAAATGGAGACGGCATTGAGGCAGTCACAGTTCGATTGAATGTTAAAACGAGTAACCTAAGCAACTGAGTGTGGTATGATCGTCTGGGCCAGGCGCGCTGGATCCAATATCTCAAAAACAGCCTCACTCCTGGGATTTTCACATACGACAATGTCTAGGGTTTACCGAGAATGATGCGACAAACCAAAAATATCCAGTCAGCGCATTCCTGTGAGCGAAAACAGCTCATTGATGAGAGGTCGAAGGAAAATGTCAAGAATCGTGCACACTAACAGGCAGGCCAACAGTGGTGTGCAGAAAAGTATCTCGGGAACGCACTCATCGATCTTTGTCCATACTGGGTTCCACTCCTATCAGCTAAAAATAAGAAGAGGCTCCATTGGGCACGCAATCACCAACACTGTAAAATTGAGGAGTGGAAAAACATCACCTGGTCTGACAAATCCCAGTTCCTGTTGAGTCATGCTGATGGCAGTCAGACTTTGGCATAAAGCAGCATGAGTCTATGGACCCATCTTGCCTGGTACAGTGTATAGCTGTGATAAAGGGCCTTTTTGTGATTAATTTGTGTGTAATGCAGTACCTTATTTACCTGTAAAAACTAGAAAGAGCAAAGCCAGTGGTTTCTCCTGGGATAAGAGTACATTTCTTTTTTCTATTGAATATTAAAGCTTATGTGCCATATTTGGACCCATCTCAGCAAGGGGGAAAATACTTCACTGTACTTATGCAATAAAGCTTTTTAGATGCATCTTTTCAAACCAGTGATTTAATTTGGAATCATGTTTGCAGTAATAAGACAGGCCTTACAGGAAACTAATAAGTACAAAGAAAATCAATGCACAACCATAATCATATTCAACACCACCAGATAAATGATAAGTGCATTTCAGTGGAGATGTATATAAGAGGCAAAAACATGTTTTATATATATGGCATGTTAAATTAAAATACTCGAACTTAGGTCTGAAGGCACATGTCACCCCCTCAATCTTCCATCCATGTGTATCCTCCATGTCAGATCAGAATCCCCTCTTCCGTGGTGAAGTGTAAACACCCTTACCACCAGGCCGGTTGGGGGTTGGCTTTAAAGAGCTTATAATCCTCTTTCCTGAAGAAGGCCAATTCTGTTTCATTTGCTGAAACAAAAGAAACAGGAATAAAATAAGGCGCTTCACTTTGACAATATTTCATTACCAGGATGTTGCCTGAATGCACAGTTCCAACTCATAAAATACATGTAGTACACACAGTCTGAATACTTATTTACATAAGTAATCTTTTTTATTTTTAAAACACTTGCAAAAAAAATAAAAAGGGGTCTGAATAATTTTCCGAATGCACATACAGTACCAGTCAAAAGTTTGGACACCTACTCATTCCAGTTTTTTTTTTTTTTTTTTACATTTTAGAATAATAGTGAAGACATCAAAACTATGAGATAACACATGGAATCATGTAGTAAACGAAAAAAACAGTGTTGAACAAATCAAAATATATTTTATATTTGAGATTCTTCAAAGTAGCCACCCTTTGCCTTGATGACAGCTTTGCATTCTCTCAACCAGCTTCATGAGGGAAGGGGAAGGGTACAAAAACATTTCTGCAGCAGTTTGGAACCACGAAGACTATTCCTAGAGCTCGCCGCCCGGCCAAACTGAGCAATCGGAGGAGAAGGGCCTTGGTTAGAGAGGTGACCAAGAACCCGATGGTCACTGACAGAGCTACAGAGTTCCTCTGTGGAGAATCTTGTTTCTCATGGTCTAAGAGTCTTTCAGGTGCCTTTTGGCAAACTCCAAGCAGGCTATCATGTGCCTTTTACTGAGGAGTGGCTTCCGTCTTGCCACTCTACCATAAAGGTCTAATTGGTGGAGTGCTGCAGAGATGGTTGTCCTTCTGGAAGGTTCTTATATCTCCACAGAAGAACTCTGGAGCTCTGTCAGAGTGACCATGGTTAGGGAGGTGACCAAGAACCCCAAGGCCCTTCTCCACCGATTGCTCAGTTTGGCCGGGCGGCGAGCTCTAGGAATAGTCTTGGTGGTTCCAAACTGCTGCAGAAATGTTCTGGTACCCTTCTTCAGTTCTGTGCCTCGACACAAACTTGTCTCAGAGCTCTAAGGACAATTCCTTCAACCTCATGGCACAGATTTATTTAAAAATGTTTTTTTTTAAGTATTACATTTTAGAATAAGGCTGTAATATAACAAAATGTGGAGAAAGTCAAGGGGTCTGAATAACTTCCAACGTTACTGTATTTTTATACTGGAGATGTATAGTGGTATGGCCCAGGAAGACCCCATCCGCCACCAACAACCCCCCCCCCCCCCCCCCCCCCCGTAACTCTTCCCCTGTGTACAGTATGTGTACAAAAACAAGATGACTATACCAATGCCCGCAGCTCTTAGGGTTAGTCCATCTTGCAGAATAAGCTTGTCATCATCCTCCAAACTCATCACCAACTCATTCGTCTGCAAACAGGACATTTATCATTTTGATTGGCTTTGTAAAACACAATTATTTAGAATAAACAATGGGAAAGATTTAACAGGCTTATTGATATAACTACTGAGTATTTGTAAGGTGTCAAGGAGGATACCTTTGCTCCATGTGCCTGGTGGATGATCTTCATTGTGTCTTCAAATTATACATTGTGTAGAAGTTAAGACATATCAATATACTGCATGTATCAAGAATGCATGCCAAATGGGTCCAACAATGTTTAGTGAAGAATAACTTTGAAATGTTTCGGGCATAATTCTCAAAACATAATCGACTCCTAAACCCTACCATCAAAATCAAATGTCTAGGGCACAGGTGTCAAACTCATTCCACAGAGGGCTGAGTGTCTGCAGGTTTTCACTCCTCCCTTGATTGATGAATTAAGGTCACTGATTAGTAAGGAACTCCCCACACCTGGTTGTCTCTGGCTTAATTGAAAGGAAAAACCTGCAGACACCAAACCCTCCATGGAATGAGTTTGGCAGCACCATACGGGGCAATGCCAATGGTAGGGTAGCAGATTAAACTCAAATCCACGACTGGACTGGAGCGCCGATGTTACATACAATTACGTTTTTAATAAAAAAAATAAAAAAAGAGACTTCAGCATCAAAAGAATAGCCAGCAATTACAAATGACATTGTTCTTTGTAATTGCGTGCTATAATTTTGATGCTGAAATAAGTATTTTTTTAAATTAAAAACATAATTGTATGTAACATCGGAACTCCAGTCTGCCCACACTAATCGTAGCTATTTGGAAGTAGGCAACAGAAGCCACTACTAAAATGCAGCCATAACTTACCATAGCCAAAATTCTTGAAGGGGGGTGGTAGACCGGCTCTCATGCTAACTTCTAAAAAGGGACAAGTCAACATATATGGAACCAGAAAGGCAGATGATGAAATATTGTGGAGTAACATTTTTCATGATGTAGGGTGTTCACTCACGGCTGTACAATGTAGAGAAAAACGGGGCAATTCAAGAGGGTGGCTCTCGAAATGAATGTAAAAAGGTAATTTTGTTTGCCCTATGTCATCATAAATGACAACTAATCAGACTTTTCTACAATATTATAACTTTAATATACTTGTACTTGATAGTGTTGAAATAAGAACGTTAATTTGCTGTAACCATTGCTAGTTTAGACTGCACCGCTCTTGGATGCATCTCTCATATTTGGTGTTGTGAGGTGATCCTTGGCTTTCATTGCCTGTAACCGCAATCAATCTACGCCACAGAGTTATATTGAGCAGTTACCACTTTTTGATCATGCATCTAACGTTAATGACATTCCATTCACTCTAAACATGCTAAATTCTCAGACTAAATCGTCGGTAACTTTTGAACCATATATGGTAGAAACATGGGGTTTGGCCTGTTGTTTTTCTGACTGAATGTTCTAATGCATTCACATATTTATATAAACCTTGAACTAATGAATTATGTTATAGGTGAACACCCTACATAACGTTTAGCTAGCTACCATAAAAATAAATCATACTTACCATTTTTCACAAACTGGATAAATTCCTGGACCGGTTGATCTAAATTCACGCCACTAAATACAACTGGCTTGAAATTTCGGTGCTCAAAAGACCTTACCAACCGTACAGTTAGGACTGCCTCGCTGGACATACTGTAGCTGGCAGGCTAACGTTAGGTGACTGTTTATTTCTAACTAGCAAAGCAAATGTCTCGTTACAGTGAAATGTCGACACTGCAGCCCTTTAAGCATATATTGACGCTCATACTAATTTAGAACCCGAGCTGAACCTTTATCGCTAGATACTAGTAAAGATTTGTCTGTTCTTAATAACGTTTCAACAAATAAACACACGCGCTTCCGGGATGACGGACCTTCCGCAAGACAAGAGCAAACGAATTTGTGCTCAAAATGCTCAGACTCGATGTGTTGATATGTCTATAATTTCAATATATATAGTTGTTCACATAACCTCTGATAAAAGCTACGGTTTTGTAAAATATTTAAATATGTTCTTGATAAATATGAATACATATTTTACTTGCAAGTAAATCGTTTTGTCTATTTATTGTGTCATACTATTCAAATAGTTAAACGATCGGAATATACTTAGTTTTCTTTATGTCCCCTCTATTATAGGGACCCGAAGGACTACTTAAAACGTCTGTAAATTGGATACAATGCTTTTCCGTTAATGCAGTTCATTGTATTTTACTTCTTGTGAACACTTTATACAAAAAGTACATCTTCATCTGGTACTTATTAAGAGCAACCACATGATGTGTATGACATCATTCTAAACCTGCAGCTGCTAGGTTACCTTCCTGGCCAACCTGACAACAACAATTCATTCCTGGTCTATCTAACATTCCCTCGTGACTGTTATGAGACTCAATAGACAAGGAATGTTCAAAGGCTATGGCAGCACCTGCTTGCCAAAAGCACATGATATGGCATATGATATAAGGCTGCCTGAGGGGGAAAGGGAAATAAAGGGAAGGAGTAGAACCAAAAATATTTCTGATTGGCTATGGTAGTGGGTAATACAGGGACAAAGGGCATACCAGTTTGTAATATAGGCCAACGTGGCAGACACCATAGTAGAGATACTTATTTAATTCTGTGGCAGACACACACATCCACATGCCCTACTTTAGTGGGACCACTCGTAACAATGAATTGAGAGCTTTGATTGGTTATGTTTACTCACCCCAACCAACGGAGATGTTGCGTAAAGTGCCACTCATTGAATGTACCAATGGGATTGAGGGGACGGTCTCGCCTCAATCAGTAACGAAAAGCGAGCATTAACAATCTACCACAGAGTTTCTAAACCCAGAGGACCAACATCAGGATACTTCCGGGAACGCTACGCGAAGCAAACTCGACAGACCAGACCGGGTTCCCTCAGGTCAATGAGATAAGTGAAACATTCTTCCTTATTTGTTAATTTTCTCGATTTCTAAAAGGCACAACCTAGATTCTAGCCAATGTCTTAAGCAGCTGAACATGTTATTACTCCAACCTCGTGAATGTGACAAACTGACACTTTTTATTTTTATATACAAACAAAAAAGTACAAATTAAACACAAATAAACAGAAACGCAACACAACCACCATACTTGATACACAACACAATATGGCCACACCTGTCCACGAACACACAAAAATACACAGTAGCTTCCCCTTACAATACACAAACATACTGTACATTAAATCCCCCTCACATAGAAATATCATACTCCTCAAGATGGTCAAAATAAGGCTTCCAGACTTTATCAAACATATCCATTCTCTGCACAACCTTATAAAACACTGAATCTAGTGGAATGTAACTACAACTCAGGAGGCTGCTGTGGGGAGGACATCTCATAATAATGTCTGGAAGGGAGCAAATAGAATTGCATCAAACACATGAAAACCATGTTTTGGGTGTATTTGATACCATTTCACCGATTCCACCCCAGCCATTACCACAAGCCCATCCTCCCCAATTAAGGTGCCACCAAACTCCTGTGAACTACATAGTTCAGCCCTCCAGTTTGTTATTGAAGGTGAGTATGATGCTTTCCAAATGATAGCTATACATTTTGGTGCGGCAATTAGACCTAGGTTACAAAACTTTCTTTGATATTGCTCACCAATATTTACCTTTCCCAACAGATATAGTTGTGGAGATGGATGGATATACATTCCTAAACACAATGATGTGATAGCACAGACATTATCCCAAAATGGTGTCAGTTTGTCACAGGTCCACAGCATATGTAATAGGGTTTGTTTTAGTTTTTTGCAGAGACATTTCTGGGTGCATTACATGCATTCTGTCAGGAATGTAGTAAATCCTATGGATTATCTTTAGTTGCAATCATTTGTGTCTAATTGTAACAGTGTTACATCCGTCCCTGTCCTCGCCCAACCTGGGCTTGAACCAGGGACCCTCTGAACACATCAACAACTGCCCCCCACGAAACTTCATTACCTATCGCTCCACAAAAGCTGTGGCTTTTGCAGAGCAAAGGAAACAGAAGTTACGAATGTAACTATGGTTCTACGAATACCTGGAGGTCATCACTACTTCCCGCCTTGCCAGAATTGATCCGAGAGGGACATCTGTAGTCAGGTAGGTTCTCTTCCTCCACAGCTGCAGAGTAGAGTAGCACACACTTGTCACCCAGATTTTGGTGTTTCTGTCCCGCTTGGAGCGGAGGTCGTTGAACCACACGTGGTGGTCTTAAAGACAGCAGGCCTAACAGTGTCACCATGGAGGCCGCCGCGTGCATGCCCATCAATTGTTGGAACGTTCGTACCTTCACCAACGCGGTCAACTGGAATTTTTGCAGAAGAAAAATAATGATGTCCATGATAAAATAATTTATATGTTTAAAGAAAATGATTAAATAATTCCACTCTGAAACCATATAATTGTATGAAATTTATTAGAATCATAAAACTATAATCTGATGATGTGTGTAGTTTTAGTCAGAATTAGAACAAGGACCTTTTGTTCCTTTTTAGTTGGTAAGCAGGGTGCAAATGGGAAACAAATGATAAGAGGAGCTATCGACAGACGAGTTGTACTACTTTGTTCCTTACAGGACATTCTGTCTCCACCCGTGGAGGGGAGAAACCGTTAGGCTTGCAGAAAATTATGAAACGTGTTGCAGATTAACAATGTATCTGTATAGTGGAAAAACACAGACTGTCTGAGCAAGGCGTAGCTTAAGATTTAAACTTGTATGTATGTGCGTAAGATATCTACTGTTTGTGTGTGAAGGTATGTGCGTAAGGAGCCAGTATAAAATTGATGTTTTTGTACAATGGACTAGAACGTTCTCGTGAATAAACATTTTGACTATTGTAAGCTGAGACTCTTGCCTTCTTCATTCAACCAGAATCTTACAAACTCTGGGTTGCAGACTGAGTAGATTAATTGAAGTTTATGAACATTGATAACAAAATTACCATAACAGTCCACTCACATGCCCTCATAGTGCGGGAGTTCAGAGCCATGCCAATAAAGGTGACCTTTTGGCTTGGTGTGAAGTTACTCTTCGTTGTTCACGGTAAGACCCAGTGTGGTCAGCGCTGTGCTCTCGGCTGCACATTCGCGAGAGGTGGCTTAGATAAGCCAGTCATCGAGGTAAGGAAGGATCTTGATCCCCTGTAAGTGGAGGGAGCTCAGGGCTGCGCTCACGCATCTTGTGAAGACACGAGGAGCCAGGGAGAGGCCGAAGGGTAATACCGTGAACTGATATGCCTGGCCTTGGAAGGCAAACCACAGAAAATGCTTCATCCCTGTCTGGGGCTGGCAAGCACCTGAGTTAGGCTGGTGTTAGGGCCAAGGGCGTGTATAGGGCTGGGCCGAATGAGAGCAGCCAGGTTCACCCGTGTCAGGCCTCGCTTTGACACGACTCTGTGATGCCTTGTTTTTGGGCTGTGGGATCCATAGCAGTGTAGCCTGACTCAGCTGTGGTCGATGGCCTGCTCATCCACAGGGCCAAAGAGCAGTCCGGGGACCACTGGTAGCTTTCTCAGCATCCGTCTGGAGTCACCGGACATTGGGGCTTTGGTGAGCCAGACCTGATGACGAGTCACAACTACGGTGGACATCCGTCTGCCTAGCTCTCTGGTTATAACGCAAACGCTTGAAGAGATGCACCTTTAAGGTTTCTGAGGTCGAGGTCTGCATGCCGGCTGGAGCATTCTGTTCTGAGGGTCATCAAGCTCTAGCCTAGCTAAGGCCGCACACAGGACAGCACATAGTGAGGCAGAGCTTTCTTCTGACTGTGTGATCAGAGCCTCGGAATGACTCCTCTGACCAATCTTTAGCATTGAAACTGAATGGGTCCACAACACTGGTTGGCACCCCTTCGCCATGTTGGGCGTGTCATCATCCTGGTCACTAAAGTGCCGGTTGGATGCCCGAGTGGAGAGCAGTTCATCATCATGGCTATCTGAGTCCTATGTCGCGTCCCATATGCTGGAGGGAGTGCTAGAGGGCCCTGACTAGGGGGCTTGAAGGAACGCAAAATAGTTTTTGCTGCTCTATCTCAGAGGATAAGGAATCAACCTTTCTAGTGAGGCTTTCAGCTTTTTCACCAGGGTGCCGCCATGGGTTTTGTGGGCTTTCCCTCTTTTGGTGGCCCTGGATAGATCCTGCTGAACAACGCCGGACGCTGGTAAATTATCTGTGAAAACCAGGCCCTCAACTCTGGCTAGCCGCGCTTCCCTCACTTTCATAAGGCAGGATGGCACAGTTAATGCAAGTCTCAGAAAGGGCCTCACGCAGGTGGCCAACGCCTAGGCAGGCGGGGCACAGGTCATGACCATCTTCTACTTGTAATTCAGCTCCACAAGAGAAGCAGCCATGCATAGCCAGCATCATGGAGATACAGTGTTCTCTCAGCTCAGAATGTAAAAGAAACATTATTTTACAAATAAATATTTATTATGCAATATACAAATTAATCAAGTTAACTGATCTAATAGTAACCTGTCACTGTATTACAACAGCTACCACAATAGACAGCTACAATAATCTGGCGGGAGTTGTACAGCCCCGCAAAATAATTTTGGGTGAGCCTAGCTCCGACCACAGGGCTGGAGCAGGAAAGATATAATGTTTAAACGTAGGCTTATTTATGCGAAACACGCACATATGGCCGTTGATTAGTAAGCCAAGCTGACAATACACAGTGGCAGCAAGGTTGAGTTGGTAAACTAGCTACAGTTGAAGTCGGAAGATTACATACACTTAGGTTGGAGTCATTCAAACTCGTTTTTCAACCACTCCACACATTTCTTGTTAACAAACTATAGTTTTGACAAGGAGGTTAGGACATCTACTTTGTGCATGACACAAGTAATTTTTCCAACAATTGTTTACAGATAGATTATTTAACTTATAATTCACCTTATCACAATTCCAGTGGGTCAGAAGTTTACATACACTAAGTTGACTGTGCCTTTGAACAGCTTGGAAAATTCCAGAAAATGATGTCATGGCTTTAGAAGATTCTGATAGGCTAATTGACATAATTTGAGTCAATTGGAGGTGTACCTGTGGATGTATTTCAAGGCCTACCTTCAAACTCAGTGCCTCTTTGCTTGACATCATGGGAAAATCAAAAGATATCAGCCAAGACCTCAGAAAAAAATTGTAGACCTCCACAAGTCTGGTTCATCCTTGGGAGCAATTTCCAAATGCTTGAAGGTACCACGTTCATCTGTACAAACAATAGTACGCAAGTATAAACACCATGGGACCACACAGTTGTCATACCTCTCAGGAAGGAGACGTGTTCTGTCTCCTAGAGATGAACGTACTTTGGTGCGAAAAGTGCGAATCAATCCCAGAACAACAGCAAAGGACCTTGTGAAGATGCTGGAGGAAACCGGTACAAAAGTATCTATATCCACAGTAAAACGAGTCCTATATCGACATAACCTGAAAGGCCGCTCAGCAAGGAAGAAGCCACTGCTCCAAAACCGCCATGAAAAAGCCAGACTACGGTTTGCAACTGCACATGGGGACAAAGAATGAACTTTTTGGAGAAATGTCCTCTGGTCTGATGAAACAAAAATAGAACTGTTTGGCCATAATGACCGTCGTTATGTTTGGAGGAAAAAGGGGGATGCTTGCAAGCCGAAGAACACCATCCCAACCATGAAGCACGGGGGTGGCAGCATCATGTTGTGGGGGTGCTTGCTGCAGGAGTGACTGGTGCACTTCACAAAATAGATGGCATCATGAGGTGGAAAATTATGTGGATATATTGAAGCAACATCTCAAGACATCAGTCAGGAAGTTAAAGCTTGGTCGCAAATGGGTCTTCCAAATGTACAATGACCCCAAGCATACTTCCAAAGTTGTGGCAAAATGGCTTAAGGACAACAAAGTCAAGGTATTGGAGTGGCCATCACAAAGCCCTGACCTCAATCCTATAGAAAATTTGTGGGCAGAACTGAAAAAGCTTGTGCGAGCAAGGAGGCCTACAAACCTGACTCAGTTACACCAGCTCTATCAGGAGGAATAGGCCAAAATTCACCCAACTTATTGTGGGAAGCTTGTGGAAGGCTACCTGAAACGTTTGACCCAAGTTAAACAATTTAAAGGCAATGCTACCAAATACTAATTGAGTGTATGTAAACTCCTGACCCACTGGGAATGTGATGAAAGAAATAAAAGCTGAAATAAATAATTATCTTTGTTCTTATTCTGACATTTCACATTCTTAAAATAAAGTGGTGATCCTCTGACCTAAGGCAGGGCATTTTTACTGGGATTAAATGTTAGGAATTGTGAAAAACTGAGTTAAAATGTATTTGGCTAAGGTGTATGTAAACTTCCGACTTCAACTGTAGCTAGCTTGTAGCGTGCTAGTAATACCTGGGGAGAGGGATGCCTCAGGGAGGCAGTCCAAATCTAACGTCATATAGCTGGCTAGGCTAACAGCCTTCCTGGACACAGTTATCTACTTAAAGGTCTCAGAGCAAGTGACGTCACTGATTGAAACACCACTAGCACCATTTCACACAGGTTACATAAGGATGTACGAGCAAATATGAACATTTTCACATATCTGTGACATAGCTCTCTTCAATTTCTTCCTTGAGATCAGTTTCCCATTTTTCTTGATAGCTTCTGAACTATCAGGTGGAGATTCAATCAACTCTTGATAGAACTTGGCAATCAACTTCTTTGGTGTTGCAGCTTCTTTCATTATTTTTTCAATGTTACATGCTTTAGGTTCTTCCAGATTCTGTTGAAGCGATTGAATACGATTTTTTAGTCGTAAGAAATTAAGGAAATTGATATTGGATAAACCACATTTTTCTTGTTAATGATTGAATGACAGAGCCATCATAGTACATATGCTCAACATTTAAATCAAATACAATTTTATTGGTCACATTCACATGGTTAGCAGATGTTAATGCGAGTGTAGCGAAATGCTTGTGCTTCTAGTTCCGACCATGCAGTAATATCTAACAAGTAGTCTAACAATTTCACAACTACCTTATACACACAAGTGTAAAGGAATATATAAGAATACAGGTCAACAATTTACATTCTTACATCATACAAAACAGAACGCAGGTATTAACGAGAAAATACTGAAACAAACAAAAAATAAACAATTCTAGTGCAATTGTAATCACTCTGAAAAAATCTTATTGTAATGATTTAGGAAAATGTTATTCTTGTTATTGTTCACAAGGGTTAATGTTTTAATAAAATAGTTAAATAAAAAAATGGTATATAATTTTGGAATTTTTGTTTGTGTATGAAGTATTTGGCAACAAGAATTTAAAAAATCACAATTCAAAATTCACAATCATTTCAGTGGTCTTATCATTGCAATAGTAACATAGTATATCTTTCATGTCAAAAACATAGGTAGTGTTCATAATGGTAAATAAGTATTTTGCAAGGTTTTCCTATCAAAAATATTTTGATTTGACGGCTTGCACATGCGCAGTTCGGCGCAAGACGACCGTTAGACCTGAAGACGTTTTTCTGCGCATGAGCTTAGCTAGCCAACGTAGCCTTGACATGACCTACAACCGTGATCGGGGAGTTCTATTGGAGAAGCAGTTTCTACCTTTCTGCGGTATCACAGTACTTTCAAGACAACCGGGAACTCATGAAGTCAATGATCTTCAGGTTGGAAAGTCGGAGCTCTAGAAAGATGCCCTCGTTTCCGACTTGGAATTCCGAGTTGGATGACCGTTCAAAACGATTTTTCTCTCGTTCTTTTCCGAATTCCCAGTTGTTTTGAACGCGGCATTAGTCAAGAAACCTGCCTATTTTCCTCGAAAATACGAAATGTAATGATTCCAACGCTATACGATATTACAGAGAACAAGTTAATTATCTCACATATCGGAAAAGATTTGTAATGTTTCTTGTTGTGTAAATTCATGCTAATGTTTTTTTTTACTTTAGCTATCGCCCAATTGACTCCCATTCACTCCTTGAAGAGCGCGCGTTTCCCAAAATCGCCCAAAATGCACCGCGCGTCCCATTGACAACGCATGGTTATTGTACACAATGGGGTTGGAGTTTTCCATCTCCTCAAAAGTATCTCTGGCCCGATCGGGGATTTCTATTGGAGAAGCAGTTTAGACATCTTCATACTAAAGCATATTTTGTTGTCTACTCCGTTATTTCTGGTTTGTGGACTCCAGTGGTGTTCTAGGACTGTACGAAGGGTCTTCAAAAGGAATTTTAAATCATGTCTGAGGTATGTATCGAATTTGTATTGTTTTGGGTGTTATATTGTAGTTACCATAATCAATGATGACATGCATAGCTATATTATTATGTTGATTTTCAGTTTCAATGTTTTCGCTAACATGTGTCAACTTGGCTTTGTCAGCTAACATTACCGTTAGCACTGTTAACGTAATTGTGTTTAGCTATCTAATAAATAAGCTATAACAAAATAGTATTATTGTTTTAGCCAACCTGCTTTGAATTTAGCATAACTAATTCTAAGGAGCTGGCACTTGACTTGGCTCCACTAGTTGATCCCGTCAGTCTTGTATCAAGTTTGAATTAAACTCCGCTAACTCGTTTATTGCCTTTTTTAAAAACGGAGCCATTCCCATGCTCCCACCCGATGAAACGACCCCGTTTAATTTGTTTGCCAGCTCAATGTCTGATTTCACTTCCAAACCAGGGGATTGCGTTTGCCACAACTGTCACCCTGCTCTAATAAGGGTGTGGAGCGGCTTTCGACATAGCCCAAGGCGATGATTGTGTGTGGACTAAAAACACGCTCCTGGGTTGTATATCATTGCTTGCCTATATATTATCCTGGTGAGAAGAAGCATGTTAAAGTTATTATAGCAAACGTTGACTAGCGTATAGCTTGTTTGGAGTGTTGGCGTTTTGCTCAATGATTTCATCATAACAGGATAACTCTAGGCAAGAAGCGCCCTGAACGAAGGTTTTGAGGCCAGTTTCTATGTTCTGCCATTCTGGGCTCAAGTTGCTCAATATATAATGTCATCATGACTTTGATGCGGTTTTACTGCCTGTAGGCTAAGAAAAATGGACCCAGATGAGATCAAAGTTCAATTTATGCCAGCACTGACTCTATCAATTGCTCCAGTGATTATCTAGCTCAGGGATGGGCAACTGGCGGCCCATGGACCGCCCCCCGGATCGATCCTCCTTCCAAGTTAGAATAGTACACTAAACAAACATAAACGCAACATGTGAAATAAAAGATCCCATGAATTGTTCATATGCACAAAAGAGATACCATGATGAGATCTTGAGGCCCATTGTCGTGCCATTCATACACCGCCATCACCTCATGTTTCAGCATGATAATGCACTGCCCCATGTTGCAAGGATCTGTACACAATTCCTGGAATCTGAAAATGACCTAGTTCTTCCATGGCCTGCATACTCACCAGACATGTCACCCATTGAGCATGTTTGGGATGCTCTGGGTTGATGTGTACAACAGCTTGTTCCAGTTTTAGCCAATATCCAGTAACTTCACACAGCCATTAAAGAGGAGTGGGACACAATTCCATAGGCCACAATCAAGTCTGATCAACTCTATGCAAAGGAGATGTGCCGCGCTGCATAACGCAAATGGTGGTCACACCAGATACTGACTGGTTTTCTGATCAATGCACTTACCCATGAGCAACTGTGGACCCTCATGATGAGTTCAGATTTTTTGTGGCCCCACCCCCATCAAAGTTGCTTATCCCTGATCTAGCTTAACCCTTTTCAGACATAGATCTGCTCATTCTACTGTAAGGTTGCTGCCATTTTCTAATGACACTGTACAGGAACCTGTACATCATATAACGTATTTAACTTGGGAGCAGCAATTTTCATGTGCATGTTTAGCTGACTTTAACTGCATATTTTGCTTCCCCTCCATCCAGGCAGATTTTGATAAGGCTGCAGAGGAGGTGAAGCAGCTGAAGGCTAAGCCAGCAGATGCGGAGATGCTCAGGGTCTACGCTCTGTTCAAACAGGCCAAAGTGGGCGACGTCAACACCAGTAAGCCAGTCGGCGTCCTTACTGTGCTTTGTGATACCCCTCCATTCTAGAAGTCTCATTGTATAGTCTGTTGATTGTGTGTGTTTTTCTTTGTTTCTGAAGCTCGTCCTGGGATGCTGGATTTCACTGGGAAAGCCAAGTGGGACGCCTGGGAGAAGGAGAAAGGTGTGTTTCCTGTAGTTCTTCCTCATTTAGCCTGTAGAGAGCACTGCTCAAATCAAATCAAACTTTATTTGCCACATGCGCTGAATACAAGTGTAGACTTCACCGTGAAATGCATACTTACAATGTAAATTGTCTGGTGGGAATTTTTATGAATTGCTTGGGGGTAGAAGCTGTTGAGGAGCCTTTTGGTCCTAGACTTGGCACTCCGGTACCGCTTGCCGTACAGTAGCAGAGAAAACAGTCTATAACTTGGGGGACTGGAGTCTCTGACAATTTTATGAGCTTTCCTCTGACACCGCCTATTTATATAGGTCCTGGATAGCAGGAAGCTTGGCCCCAGTGATGTACTGGGCCGTTTGCACTACCCTCTGTAGCGCCTTACGGTCAAATGCCGAGCAGTTGCCATACCAGGCAGTGATGCAACCGGTCAGGATGCTCTCGATGGTGCAGCTGTAGAACCTTTTGAGGATCTGGGGGCCCATGACAAATCTTTTCAGTCTCCTGAGGGGGGAAAAGGTTTTGTCGTGCCCTCTTCACGACTGTCTTGGTGTGTTTGGACCATGATAGTTCGTTGGTGATGTGGACACCAAGGAACTTGAAACTCTCGACCCGCTCCACTGCAGCCCAGGCGATGTTAACGGGGGCCTGTTCGGCCCGCCTTTTCCTGAAGTCCACGATCATCTCCTTTGTCTTGCTCACATTGAGGGAAAGGTTGTTGTCCTGGCACCACACTGCCAGTTCTCTGACCTCCTCCCTATAGGCCGTCTCATCATTGTCAGTGGTCAGGCCTACCACTGTTGTGTCGTCAGCAAACTTAATGATGATGTTGGAGTCGTGTTTGGCCACGCAGTCGTGGGTGAACAGGGAATACAGGAGGGGACTAAGTACACACCCCTGTGGGGCCTCAGTGATAAGGATCAGCGTGGCAGACGTGTTGTTGCCTACTCTTACCACCTGGGGGCGGCCCGTCAGGAAGTCCAGGATCCAGTTGCAGAGGGAGGTGTTTAGTCCCAGAGTCCTTAGCTTAGTGATGAGCTTCACCTAAATTGGGATCAGTGTTACACAGCTGTGGATCTCCTCAGCTCAATGCATTTACACTGTCATAAAGTATACTGGTTGAGACAGATAGTTCTTAAACAGTAACTCATTGTTAAATAAATGTGTTTTCCTTTTCTTACTTGACTCCCATAGGGAAGAGCAAAGAGGATGCCAGGAAGGAGTACATTGCCTTGGTAGAGGAACTGAAAGGGAAGTACGGAGTCTAATAAATGACTGACTGACGGGTCGACCGCTGGCAGTGTAGAACCTTGACCTCTGTGGTCAGCCCACACCTCGTCCCTGTGAGGTGCCTTAATCCCAACGAGTATGCCCTTTTCTACAAGACCTGGGGAAAATGCATATGTCAAATCCTTTGTAATTCTAGCGGTGCACTTGATTTAGCTGAAGTAACTTGGTTTAGCTGAGGTATGTGCAAGGGTGGTTGGAGTTTGCATTTGTTGGACTATTCAAATGGTTCCATTGTACAGAACTACCTAAATCAAGCACACTTCAAATGACATATGCGTTTTACCCAGGAATGTTTGCTACTGTGCATTGCACTAAGAATACAGGAGCAACAAGCCGCCGCTACGTACAGAGACAAACCGTCCTCCACCATCAACTTCCTAGTGAATGTTCTCAACTTGTTGTTCAGCCCACAACCTCCATAAAGTTTACATTTGTTTTAACTTTTCTGTTGTCAAGCTTGGTTATTTTATGAGAGGAGATTATATAATTTGCCTTGCATCACATACTCAGTAAACCACAAAATGTACACTTTGTCACTCACAACTGTGCCCCTTTGCACATTGAAAACATTTGTATATTCAGAAAATGTATAAGGGTCAAAGACATATAAGGTTTTCAAAGTAGCAAAAAAATAAAACAGCAATTACAATTCCTTAAAAGGCTTTTTTTTATGTTCAGTGGAGTGTCACCTATGCTGTTATATTCAAGAATAAAGCCTATTATTTTTTTAATTGTGATTCATATGAATCTACCCTAGTAAAATGTAATTGAGTAAAACACTTAAGTGTTTTTAAAAAATAAATTAAAAATCTTTATAATCACAAGGTTATATATCCATGCTTAGACTGGCAGGAATATAACTACCTAGGGGAAAAAATCATTTTATTTTGAATACCACATATTTGATGTGTCACGGGTACAACTACAAATTTGTTGAAGGTTTCTAACAAAAACTTTTTGCCTTACACTGAAAAAAATTCTAAAATCTATGAAAATATCTTTCACTTCATCCTATGAGATTTGTTTTGTCTCTGAGTCAACAAAACAAAGTTATTGTATTTTAATATAAAATACTGGTGTTATACTGTATGACACTATTTTGTTACACTGAATGACACTCATAACAACACTTTGCACAAACATGGTACATGCATTGCTTGTTCTTGAGATCACATAATGGAAGACAGTAACTTGGAAACGCTTGAGGTTTTCAGCAACCCGCTTTGGCTCAACCTGTCAACTAGGTGTTTCACATTCTCGTGATAGAGACACGCACAGGTGTTGTGGTCATGTGCCTTCGGCTTTGTAATGTAAAATGGCCGCGGCTGTAAAAACTGTATGACAGTGAGTGTCCCACCCACCTCTGAATTGTGCTCTGCATGGAGTTCTTTTAAAGATTTCATGAGTATGCGCCTCTGAACCTTCTTCATTTGCGTGACCGTGTCTATCTTCCCTGAGAGAAGGCAACTATTTTCATCTCCACTGAGAAATGCAATGACCTTTTCCTCACTAAAGATATATCTTTTTTCCCTCGTGGCCTGTATTTTTAACTTGGATTGCGTTTTAATTTATTTGACCTTTGCATGCCCTTTTCGTAATTTGTTGCTTTTTTGTTGTGATTGTTTTAGTTGCATTTCCAGGTGAAGAATTTTCTTCTTTAGTTTTTGTTTTTCCTTTTGCAGCCGCTTACAACACTTTGATACCCTTTTCACTTTTTCTGGAGTGGAGGAAGCAAGTGGTTGCTCCAGTGTTTGAGATTGAGGGTCAAGGGATTGCTCTAGTTCTGAAGTCAAGGACTCAGATGGTTGTTCTAGCTCTGGAGGTGCAAATTCATGTTGTACTTTTTCAAGTTGTTCAGGGGGCTGCTCAAAAGCGTTTCCGTCAGTGGATACTGGAGTTAAATTCATCACCACATTAATTTGTTAGATTTTTTTCACTGCGCCTCCTCTTATTTAATCTACATTTTTCCCTCTTTTTTTCAGCATCAGATTGTGTTATTGTATGGATTGGTGGATGATCAGGGTTGACATCCTTCTTTCTTCTCTGATAGCTAAAAAACGAAAATGTAATAGTTATGACACTGGCACAGAATAGGATTTGCATCCATGAAATGTTATTAGTAGTCTATTAATAGTAGGCTATACAATGATAACACTTAATCAAAGTTTAAAAGTTAAATCAACTCCCTCTCCCTTTCTCAAACATGTTTTGTTACTAATTCATTGCTAATGTTAATAATAATCACTTTACTATAATCTGCGGCAGCACTTGACGTTGCATTAAGTTGCATTATTACACGATTATTACATGATAGTTAATGTTGTAATTATGCATTGTTACATTGTAACTGGTCAATTTCTATAGGTACACAAATACAATTTCAAGATACCTACACAAAATAGCTACATCAAATGCCCATCAAACTACTTCAATTCAAACTTGTACAGTCTTGATTTTTCATAAAGTGCCCCAAATGTGAAGCAGCTAATAACTAATATAATTCACAATCCATTTGTATTCCATAATTATGTGTGTGTGTGTAATATTATATTAACTAATATAATCCATCAGTTAACTACAGTGTAATAGTGCAACTTAATGTTGCGTTAACCACCCTGCTTTATATCCTATTATATCCTATTCTGTTGCTGACAGTAGCATGAATCCATGAAAACAGTACCTTGCTTTCCTCCCAAGCAACTGGATCTGCGTTAATCTTTAGTCTGTGCCGTGCAGCCCTCTCCTTATTAGACAACGGCATCTACAGTATAAAGATAATGTGCCTTGAAATACCTTAAAATGCCATAAAATAGTTTAAAATTATAATATTCAGTATGCATACCACAAGTAAATATGAATTGCATGATTAAATGTTGTAAACTAGTGAAAACATGGGATAGCAAAGCTACTGTTATTCAGCATAATGGGTGACATTGTGGTATAAACATGAAACTTTTGGACAAAAGCATGATACAGAAGGACAGATTTCATGCATAAACATATTTAACAGGCAGTTCCTTGGCCACCAATATAAAGTAATGACCTTGACCTATAAAGATTATTCTTACTTTTCATATTGAATATAACTTTTTATAAAATAATAACAACATTAAAATTATGTTTTCTGTGTTGTACTGAAGGACATGCATTTTTGTTACAAAGGTTACTAGAGGGTGAAAAGGTGAAATCATCAAATATTTCAGAGAGATTTACTCACCTCATCACATTGATAGATGGTCTTCAATGGGTCTTTTTTGTGATGTTACACACTGTCACATGATTACCATCATGTGAAATGCTTAAAAATGGCTTTTTATCTTTGTTATACTGAATGACATTGATGAAGCACAAAAGTCCGGACAAAAGTTATTCAAGTTTTAAAATATTTTTTAGATACAGTATGTTGTCCATTATTCTATATATTGTTGCAAACACTAACACAATTATGCCATGGGTGTTCGTTTATATTTTTAGGATGATTTTCTACATTTTAAAAACACTTTTGTCATTAGAATTTTAACCTGGTCAGTTACACTGAAGGACATTTTGACAATTAGAAGCTCAATAACTCCCTTAATTTAATAGCTTGCAACACAAATATTTCTGGGTCAAAAGAAGGGTAAGAGTTGAGTGATTTAATATTATATTTATACATATTTATCTTTTTATGTTAAATGAATGGCCTTCGGACACCAAATGTACACTTCTCGTCTTTGACCCATAAACTCAGAAATCAAGAAGAATACTTTGTCAATTTTCCAGGTAGTTTTTTTCCACCTCGCACCATGTCCCAGGGCCAATGGTCACTGAGAAACAACACTTGGCACTTGTAGCTTATCGTTTCTTGCATAATGCCTCTGGCAGTTTCACAAGATCATTATACTTTTTGTAGCAATGATTAGCTCATATTAGTTCAGGAGGCATATTGAGTTTATAATATTGAGCATATTGTTCATGCAATAATTGGGTAAGCCTACATGTATATATTAGTAATAGTGTGGGATTAGTAATCTCAACAATGGTAGGCCTACATGTATATATTAGTAATAGTGTGGGATTAGTAATCTCAACAATGGTAGGCCTACATGTATAAATTACTAATGGTGTGGGATTGGGAATCTCAACAATGGGTAGGCCTACATGTATATATTAGTAATAGTGTGGGATTAATAATCTCAACAATGGTAGGCCTACATGTATAAATTACTAATGGTGTGGGATTGGGAATCTCAACAATGGGTAGGCCTACATGTATATATTAGTAATAGTGTGGGATTAGTAATCTCAACAATGGGTAAGCCTACATGTATATATTAGTAATGGTGTGGGATTGGGAATCTCAACAATGACCATACTCGCGGCGTATAAATCTCTGTGCTGTCATGGAAGGAACATTCTTCCTTCCTGTCTGCTACTCCTGGCGATAGCAGAGTATCCCGTAACCAGACTTCTAATAACTACAGGGGGGAGAGTCAATCAATTCTGTCTGATATTTGAAGTGAACACATCTTTTCCGCTGCCAGTTTTGCCTCTCGGTCAAGTGGAGTACAACACCATGACCGCTATTCAGATAAAGGTAAATAGTCATGTTTTTTTATTATTATAATGACTGTTAGATTTGCTTGTAAATCATATACATGCTTCTAAATAAGTAGGATACATCTGTTTTTGCCAGATTCTCAATGGTATCATGTCCATGATGTTTATTTCTTCAGTGATATTCAGTGTTCTGTCATTACCGATGTGGTTGCTTGTGTTAGTGCATTAGCATTGAAACAACAGACTCAAGAGACTTTCTCTCATACATTCATTTTATGATCACCTCATTCCAACTCTCTCACATAGCCGACATAATCCTCTCAGGACCTCCCTGCTCTCTGTTTTGATGTTCCCAACCCTTTACTCTTTGTGTGATGTGTGACAGACTTATTTGAGTGAATAATCAATTAAGAAAAACTCAGTAGACAAATATGTCAATGAAATATAGGCAGATGGGCTATCAAGGAGCTGACGCAAGTCACACTAACACAATAGCCTGTTATTTGTTCCCTTATATGCTTACAGTCTTAATTCACATGAATGAATGCACCCATTGTATTCTACACAGCTGGATCTGCTACTCAAGCCCAAGTTTCTTCTTAATCTACTGATTCAAACTCTGCTGGAGAGCAGCTTTACCAAGGTTACTGGGTTCGGGAATCAGATAGAGTTACTACTTACAGTGGAGTTTGAGACATGTCCCTGTGGTCACATATTGCCCTGTGTCTTTGTCTCTGTCCAAGTCACACAGGTCGGTACTGTACTCTGTACCTGCATAATTTGAATCCCCAAATTCACTAAATCCCCTTTCTGTAGGTCCCAGTAGGAGCACCCCGACAGAGGAAGGCCCGGCCTCCCTTCCTGGAGGTGTTGCCCCGCAGCCTGATCATCCTCTGCACGGCCCTGGCCATTGTCCTCTCCTCCATAGCTGTGTGCGATGGACACCGGTTGCTGGCGGGCCTGGAGGCAGTGGTGGAACGAACAGCCTCACCTAACTCTACAACCCACCTAGGTGTATCTGGGGTGGCGGTCGGCCTGGGCCTGGGTCACTCTACGGTCTTCCTGGCTGTGGCGGGAGCTATCTTTGGCCTGGAGTTGCTGGTCATATCGCAGGTGAGTGAGGACCGGGACTCGGGATGGCGGTGGGGCCTGGGGTCAGCTCTGGTGCTTGTGGCGGTGGCGCTGTCGGCAGGGGGAGTGGTGGTGTTGGTGTCTCTGCTCCGGCAGCAGGCCTCTCCTTTGGGCTTCACCCTTACCTTCTGGTGTCAGTTTACCGCAGTCTTCCTGCTCTTCCTCAACGGCATGGCAGCGCCACATCCATCACATGGCCCTGCAGGCACCACCTAGAGGCCGCCTGGGGAAATGCTAGAGGTGAAAGAGCACAAGGAGTCCAGCAGTGTCCAGCTACAGCAGTACGGCAGCAGGCATTTTCATATTCCAAACACGCAGACGTCCCAGGAACAGTGATTTCCTGTTGGGATTAGATTTAGGGTTACGCCCAGGGTTGAGGACTGTGGAGTATAGTGGACATCAGGACATCTCTGCATCCATGGGTGTCAGTGCCTGAGATGTCACAGGGTCTATTGGAATGAATCAGCTGTGTGTATGAATCCCTCAAGGCCTTGTGCATGTGCAGCTTGTTAATAGCACATACTGGGAACAGTAAACAACGACGTCTGCCTGTCTATATGCAGTCAAATCATCTGCATTGTTTTGTGGAAATACAGCTCTGGATTGTGCAGATTTTTTTTTTTTTACAACATATGTTTTTCTTAGTTACACTGAGCGTAGTAACTAATGTGTAACTTCCTTTTAACCCCTTGGCCTCATAGCTACAGGATGTATGCCAGTGGTAACGGATTAAACAGCCCAGTAAGAGATAGGAAGGATAATGACTTTTGAAATACATTTATGACATTTATTGTGAGAGTTGATCTTCTCATTGCCATCAAGTCGTACCATCATTGATCCTGTGTGAAGTACACGTAATATAACTAACATAGCATGGTTAAATTGATTCTATGAACTATCACCAACACATTCACACAAATTCCTTTAAACTTTACAACAGCTCTTGTATTCATGGTTAAACATACCCATATCGTATGTAACACTTGGAATATACATGTTAGAAAGCCAATAAATAAAATGAAGCATGTCCACATGGTCCTTTAGAATACCTGGTCATATTGACAATTGTACAATAGGTAGGTGCAGGCACGAGTCTCTTTCATTCCTGATAGTCATGCAGTGTGTGTGCCATGTGTGCCTGCAGGTGAGGATGAGGAAAGGTCAGAATAGCAAACCCATGCACAGAAAGGTTGTCAGCGTTTTGACCCCACAACCAAAGATCCAGTCCTGTCACTAAATGCCATGCCGGTCAAAGATCATATACACTCAACAGAAAAAAAAAGAAAAGGAGGCCTCATCCTTCAAGAGTCAAACAGGAATGTCAGAATGTCACAGATAGACTGTGGAACACACATGGCACCTATCCATTGACAAAGCCTCGTAGTTACAGTATAGGTAGTGAGGAGTGACTGGATGTGCTACACCAGACTAGAATGGCGTGTGGAGGGTCCCCGGGTCAGGAAGGAGACCTGGGTATGGGCCCCTACACTCTGACTCATGGAGCCATGTTGGCACCTGGCCTCCCCAGGTAGATGCTGCTTTAGCCTCCATCGCCTCCACCTCCTCTGAACCTCATACTGAACCTGGGGATAGGGTGTCAAAGGTCAACAGCCAGGGTCAGCCAATCCCCTCTCTCTATCCTCAATAATCTACTACTGGACATTGACTGTGTGGTTGTCAACTTACCTCTCCATTCAGAAAACAGTATAGAACTGCTACTACAAACCCCTAGAATAGGACAGAGCACAGACAAAGGGTTAAGTAAACTAAACTAAATGTGCGGAAAATAGCATAGCGGTTAAAGTGTTGAGCTAGTAACCGAAAAGTCGCTGGTTCGCACACCCTAGCTGACAAGGTGAAAAATCTGTTGATGTAACCCTAATTTTCTCCAGGGGTGCCATACTACTATGACTGACCCTATAAAACAACACATTTCACTGCACCTATCTGGTGTGTGACAATAAAACATGTTTTTTTACTCACTGTATACCAAAAAGTAGATATACTGAAAGTTTGTAGCAGGGATGTACTGTATGTACAGTACAGTACAATACAGGTACTACAGTACCTGAGTGGAAGCAAAAGCCAGCTCGATAAAGTTCCATATTTCACTGACTTTATGTGGGAGGAATGCAAAGAGGACGTAGTGCAAACCAAAGAGAGATACCAGGAGAACGGTGGACTTAGCAAGCCTCCTGAAAATAAATATTTACAAGTACATAAGATATCATCAACATGACAAAAGTGTTTTATTCTGTAGGTATTAAATAGCTTTTGGTCAAAAATAATAAGAAAAAAAATATATATATATATGTAACTCACCTATACTGGTTCAACTCATTTCTATGCATTTCCTGGGTCCTCAACTTGGCCACCAGGATTCTTATGATACTCAGAAAAAACAGCAAGTTAACCTGCGTAAGAGACAGATTTTGAGTGAGGTGCTGACTAACAGAAAATCACAAATTAGCTTATGGGGTCAAAGGTTATGGCAGAACTCACAACGATGAAGAGGAGAACAGGAACTCTGAGAATCCACCAGATCCCCTCGTGTCCCCTCCTCTCCCAGCACCTTTAAAACCAGGGGGAGAGAGAATACACACACACTATATGTGTGGAGCATGTAAGCATTATTACATAGATACTTGAATACAGACATAACCTACCCTTCATTCTCCTGGGTATATTTTGCCAAACTCCAGGCTACTATAACGACCATTGGGGAACCTGTAGAGGCAAACAGTCAGACAATGGAATAGGAAAAGACAGAAAATAGATGATGTCAGAGCTCCCAGACAGTCCAATTGAGTGGACAGATGTACATAGCCAAAATCAATGGTATAATCTTTTACTTTAGCAAACTTGTACTTCAGTCTTGTTAATTTAAGTTTGCTAAAGTAAAACAGGCTTACCCCAGCCCAGGACGATGTACCACCTGAGGTGCCTCTTCTGGGAGAAGAGGGAGACACTGACCAGGCTGTACAGGTAGTGTCCCTCGGCCAGCAGCCAACTGTAGTTGGCCATGATGCAGTAGTTGGAGAACGTTGTTGCAATCTTACAGCTGACCTGTGGAGGACGACAGAGGACCGAGACAGGCAGGAGGATAAGTCAACTCAACCGGAAGGGGAGGACGTGAGTGAGCCTTGTCTTCTTCTTCTAAGGGGTTTCTATATATAGATGAATGTTATATGATTAATGCATGTACGTAATAAAATTGAGATTGCAAGCGTGATTTGAAGTTTTTGTATTGATTGACTGGCTGATTGAACATAATTATGGTCTGATTGTCTGGTTTAGTAATTGGGTGATTGACTGGGTGGCAGTCAGTGATTAGGAGTCACTGGGTAATAAATGTTATGAAGGGATTAATAGTGATTGGTAGTAGGCACCGGATAGGAGTCACAGTGGAAGTGGTCATCAGAGGCGAAGAGCACAGCATCTCTGATGAAGATGAAGGTGGCTCGGAGGATGAAGGAGAGAAACAGTTGGATGTGGACGTAGTTACGGGTGCAGTGGAGCCTCCTTGGGGGAAGACCAAGGACACAGAGAGATAGAATAAAATACATACATTCATAATTTCATCCATTGACCCTTGTACATGCAGTGGACACAGTGAAGACAGCAGATTAAGATAAACAGTTGACATAGACAAGCAATTTAGACAAATGGAGAAGTGGTAAAAGTCATTCCTAATGTTAAGGGATGAGCAGAACAATTTATTATCTACTACAAGTATAAATCACTTGGACGGCCCCCAACTATACTCACCTGAACAGACAGAGTGTGGCAGTGGCGATGGTAAGAGACGCAGTAGAGATAGCATAGCCCACCGAGTACATGACTTGCACATAGAGGAAGTAGCCATGGGACCTGGGTGCCTGGGGAAGCAGAAACAACACTGTTCATCCAAAAGGGCATATTATAAGCACTTTGAGTTTATGAATGTATGAGTTGGGACTTTGAGCGATTGAATTAGAGAAAGAGAGTCAGAGAGAGAGAGGGAAAGGGAAAGGGGGATACCTAGTCAGAGTGAGAGAGAGAGAAAGAAAGAAAGAGATGTGTAAGGGTGGACGGAGTGTCCTGGCCGAACAGAAAAAGAGAGAGTGGGGGTTTGGACCATGTCGTTACTATCTGTCTCTTAAATCACTGTAGTTAAGCACTGCTGTCCACCCAGCAGGAAGACCACTCGGAACAGACTGGGAAGAGGAGTTCTGAGCAGAACCAGAACATTTCACACTGTGATTTACTCTTTTATTCCACCTGCAACTAGTCCAAATACAACACTCAGTCATAATCTGTTCCTAAATTACTACAAATAATAATAATAGGTTTACTTCACCCCAGGACACTGAAATGTTATAAATCAAATCAAATCATTGGTTTTATTGTGCACCCATATCCACTGACTCTCGCCCAGGCTGATGATATTGCCAAAAAGACATGCACCACTGTAGAAGAACTGAGTGCCAGCCTATCAAAATGCTTAACCTATACAGTATTTTCAGTGAACAGATCCTAAGGGAGGAAAAACACGATATAAGGTCATTAAAGAGTATTGGGACTTAGCACACCTGTGGATTCACATCATTCCTGAGGGACATATCCCACAGAATTCTGCTTATATCACGCTATACCACAATAAACATAAAGTTCAAATGCAGAGACTCTGAGATCATTGAGCACTTTTGAAGTGACAGGTTGGCGCGAAATCCATAGCCTATCTCCTCTGCACTGTATCAGCATAAAATAATGGCCTTCTAGCAGTCATTAGGACAAAGATTCAGCAGGAGGCAGGCAGGTAGAGGTGCAAATGAGTGTTAGATTTATTTACACAGCGCTGGTATTTCAAAGATGACGGTGAAATTTACAAATAGGCCAGGCTATACAAAGTTCTGACTTCAAAATGGCAGCATTCTAAAGCAAAAGCCTCTCATCAGGCAAAACCTATCTTAACCAATAAAGCACAGGTGGGGTCTACCAGCCTCAGATACAGCCTCCCCTTGAGTTACCCAACATTTAACTAACTAGAACATGCCCAACCAGTCACTCAATAATTTGAACTGCTATTTTTAAATAGAGACATAAAACTAAAACTGAACTGAGGGGCTAAGCCGCCTTTAGCCACCTCGTGGAACCAGGTACGAATCACATCATCCTACCTCAAAAGGGAAGGTGAAGGTCTCAAAGGCATACTCGCAGGCTATCTCATGTGGAGGAAACGGTTCAGTCCAGCCGTGCTCTGTGCAGTTCCTGTATACTCTGCCTGTGAGAGGAGCGAACACTGGTTTGCTAAAGAATAGATCTAAATAACGTTATTTTACAATCTTGACCATTACCCATCATTGCAACCGCTTTTTCCCGCTGGGATACTGTTTATCCTGTAATAACGCCTAAACTACACAGGCATTACATAATACCTGACATACAAAAGCCATTTACAATCATCAACCTTGAATATGGATGTGTCTGATGATGTTCTAATGTGTAACTGTTAAGGTGTCCTTGGAATGCTTAGTCATGTATGTGGGCATACCTGTGGTGTGGAGGAATCTGGGACATGGCTGTGACACAGTCTCTCCCACATCAGCATGAGGCCAGCAGTTCAGGTGGTCCCACAAACCTCGGCACTCTACAGGAGACATAATGGGTGTCATCCACAGGTATTCTAAAGGTTCTCTTCATTCATTCCACAAGGGAGGCTGAACAATTAAATCGCTCTCACAGTATACCACAAATCCTGACACATTTGGCTGCCAGCACAATATGCCTCTTGTTACTGTTATAGAAAGTCCCTTTCTAAAATCACCATCCATTTGCCAAATCACCTTGGCTTGTCTGACAACCCTTAGGCCCAGGTACCATATGGGCTGTGGAAGTGGAAGAGATAGAAAAGGACAGGTGTTCTATCTGTCTCTCTCGGGACGGCAGGTAGCCTGGCGGGTGGGAGCGTTGGACCAGTAAACCGAAAGGTTGCTGGATCGAATCTCCGAGCTGACAAGGTCGTTCTGCCCTGAGCAAGGAAGTTAACCCACTGTTCCCCGTCTGCCGAAGACGTGGCTGTCAATAAAGGCAGCCCTCTGCACCTCTCTGACTCAGAGGGGATGGATTAAACGCAGAAGACACATTTTAATTGAATGCATTCAGTTGTACAACTGACTAGGTATCGCTCTCTTAGTCTGTCTGTCCAATGTTTTATCTAATTGTTTTCTTCCTAAAGCCAATCTGAGGGCAAATCATACTCTTTCGCCAAATGGAATATCAGAAATGTCAATTGTGTGATAGTGCTAACCACTTCAATCAACCATTTGCATTGTATTTCTCACAGCCTTCTCTCCTTCTCACCAGCAGGAAACCATGGTAACATGAGGTTTTCAGCATCCTAAATCCAATAAGCCAATGTGTTATGCTACTAGCCTTAAAATAAAGGGTAAAAGAACATTGCTTGGCCTCCCATATTAATGACCCCGGGGCTCCCAGCACAGATATGTGTTTATCAGGGCACTAAGACCACCAGATTCCACATATAGCAGAGGAGAGAAGCGTTTGGCTGATCTGGTTACCAGAGTAGACTCACTGCTGCCTCCAAAACTCTCCATCACTCTCCATCACCACTCCCTCTTCATTGGACGTGATTTGTGGTGTACGGATGTGCTGTTATCTAAGCTGTTTTCCTGGCCCCTCTTTGAACTTTTCTTCCTCTGTGTAGATTACATTAATGGCTAAACATGATGCCCATAGAATGACTGACTTGCCTGGTTGTTGAGAGTCAGCCTGGCTGATGTTGATCTTGAACAGATCCTTGAAGCAGCTCAACTCATCTTGGAGTAAGATGTAGTCCGGGTCACATTCTGGAGGAATGGCCTTCACCTTCAAACATGATTTTAAACGGCATCGCATTCTGTGTTGTAGTATATTTCTTTCGATTTAGAAAGGGTATAGCCATATGCCTTTATCAAAATGTGCTGCATGTCATTCTCTCGCCCTAAACTAAACTTTTAAAAATACAATGAATAATATTTTGCATTTTCAGAGGAATTTATGTTGAGACAGCGACAATTATAGTTTAGGCTACTATCATTTTCCATTTCATGATCATGATATATACACACATCCATTCATTATCAAATAATTAGGAGGAATTGGAGCACATTTGAATATCACTCACATTGGAAGAGAAGTCGAGAAGAGCTGCTATAAACACAAACCTATGCAATTGTCTGTTTATCCTCATTGCAGCTATGGTATTGCCAAGACAAACTGAGAAATAAAATAAACAAATATACATATATATACGAAATCCGCTAGGAGGGACAATTCAGGTGCGCAATGGTAACCTGGACAAAAATATATCAATAGAAAATTCCAGGAATATTACTTGACCGAAGCAGAGAGTTATTCGGTGCCTAAGTCCTGAAAGCAGGTGACAGTGTCTTGTCCTGGTTATCTCAACCCTGATTTACACAAAACTGTAAACTTCAGATGCAGCGTAAAATAGATAATCCCTTTTCTGTAGACCCCGCCTACTGCTCACTGCGCGCGGCTGTCACTGTCTGGTCACATCCATTTAGGATACAGGTTTTATTTTACCTGGAAATTGCTAAATTCTAAATATTTGAATTTCCAAATTGTATAATTCGTTTTATCCTACCAGAGTTGTAGTTTATATACATTCTAAAGAACTGTTTCTGTCTCTGGCATATTAATTTCATCTCATGTGAACATTTAAATAAATCCTGAAAGTAAACTCTCAGTTGACTCTCAGCGCCTGTCCACCGCACTCGAACTCGCTCAAACACACCTTATAGTACCCATACGACACCTCTGAGTGGTGTTTACAAAACACAACAGTGAAGTGTACGGGTAGTAAAAGTGTCACCTGGTATCACATCTCTGCAGTGTTTGCTGTTGTACATGTATGATAAGCAGCACAAGGCTTGCCAGGGGGATAAACAAGCATGTCAGCGTTATCTAGACTCACTGGGTCAATTAAGATCAAATCGATTTTTTTTCTGGCCGAATACTGCGGATGGACAGAAGGAACATGGTGCTGGGTGTTTGGTAAAGCTGTGGACCGGTATAAATCAGATCCCTTCAGGGTCTGCCTCCACTCTTAAAGACTGGTTTAGGATTGTTATATCTCTGGAGACAATTAACTGAAGGGCTTTGGTTTAATTTACAGATGTATGATCTTAATTTGAGACAGTCTGCTACAGCAAGAAAAAAATCCTGCAGCAACAGGAAAAGTAAATTATTTTGTGGATTATAATTAATGGACATTTTTGTAGCAGTTGATACAGTTTTTGATAGAGCAAATCAAGTCTGACATTTCAAAGTGGAAATTACAAACTTTAGGAGCCTTTTAAAAACACAGATACACTACACATTTATAGTTCCTGTTAAGCAAGAACATTCCCAGCAACAAGAGTGATTAAACTAAGATCCTACATCTGTAAAAGCTGTTTGGTATGTGTGAGGGGCTGAACCCTGGATCTAAAGATCAGAATACTGAAACTTTGTGTGGTTTAGATTTAGAGGAAGAAGAAACATGGGAATATGTGTTTTAAAAACCACAAAGTCACTTGCCCCTTTCTTCTACAGCCATATTGTGGACTTTTCCATTGTACAATATATAGATAATTTGCAGATCAGCTTTAAATCCATCTAGAGGGAGAGTACTGCTGGTATGAGGAAGTGGCTGCCTGGGTCTTCTGCACCTCCAAGTGGAGTATAGCCTGAGAGTTTGGCATTTGCTCGAAACCACTGATATTATATAGGGTCAGGTATTTTTTCCAACATTTAATGTTTAATTAACCTGATTCTATATCTGTGGTTAGGGTCAACAACTTTTAGCGTAGTGTATGAGGAAGTGTCAAAGCCTAATGACCAGTGTAAACAGAAGACAATTGCACTGTAACCATACCTGCCCAACCAAATGATAAATTACCTGTTTATTTTTTTGTTTATTTTAAAATGATTTATTACAAAGAAACACACGGAAGAGGTAACATTAAAGTATTAGAACATGAAGGACAAACAATACAGCATCAAGACCCTATCAAACATGTATCAGTCTTTCCGCAACAGAGCCATCCTTACGTGTGAGGGTGCGTGTGCATGATAGTGATATAAAATATATGCCATAGTTTCCTTTTTCATGATCGCAATCTTGTGAATCCCGAACCCTCCAAGATCCCCCCACAGTTCCCCAATAGCTGTCCCTCAACCATTCGAGACCCCTCCCACAGTCCCCCCCAGAATAAAAAAATAAAAATAAATTTTTATTCCATTCCCCACCCCCAAGAACCCCTCAATGCACCAACAACCAAGAGAATGAACTAAAGAGAAAAAAGGACAAGACAGAAGAAAACAGCAAACAACAATGAAAAAAATACAAATATTTAAAACAAAGGACATCAAGGCCAACTGAAATCATAACAGCAATGCCAACTGTATATGTTTGTGTGCGTGTCTGGCACTATTACATGTATGTGTGTGTTCTTGTATGTGTTTATTTGAATGAGAGTGTGTGTATATGCATGTGTACAAACACCTGCACGGCATCAGCCTCAGGCAAACCGGCATTAGTTGTAAAAACACTGCCACTTAGTGTAATTCAAATGTACTTTTATTATGTTTTATTTAGACTTTTTTTTCTTTTATCTTTTGACCATCATTCTCTCTCTCACACAGCAACTCCACTCCCACTTGTCTCCAATTCCACATACCAACCCTCAGCTTCCTTCAGCCCATCCCATCTATCTCTGCTGGCCACCCACTTCATGTTTCCACGCAGCACATATCTTTCAACTATGCTATGATGTTTAACGTACAATTTCAATTTATCTAATCGAATAGAATCTACAGATTGCGTGTTGAAGATAAATACTTTTACTAAGAGTATTAGTATATTAGTAATTGATTGACCCGGTCTCTCCAGATCTCCTAACAGTACCATTTCTAGGGTCAATTTTAGATCAATGCTATGCATTTTCAGCCATTCCTGAGCCTGAGACCAAAAACAGGCTACCTGAGGGCAATACCAAAATAAACGGTCTATTAATTCTGTATGCTCACAACAAAATCTGCAGAGCTTTGATGATTTTATGCCCCAAATATTCAACATTTTGTTAGTGGCAAGAATTCTATATAATAATTTTTGCTGAAAAGCACGAAGTCTTGAATCTTGCGTTGTTTTATATATCCACTCATACACCCTGTACCATGGAATCGGTACATCAAAAATCTCTTCCCAACTATTTTGCAATCTGTATGGTACAGTTGTCAACATCCTGGTCCTCAAATGAAACTGGTATACTTTCTTATTTATGCTATTTTTATTCCTCCACCAGTTTTGATCCATTATATTGGGCAGACAGACCAGTTCCCTACCTCCTCCCGCTGCCACCCACCTCCTCCATTTTTGGGCAATGCTGTAATCAATTGGTTGTACTCTTGGATTGAGCAGACCTTCCCGTACAATTCTGATAACTACATGAAGGACATAACTCTACCATTACAATATCATTTAAGAACAAAATACAATTTTTAAACACCTTTCCCATAAATACAGGTATTTTATCAACCAGCACATTTGAGTTCAGCCATAATATTTGTTCTATCTTTTCAGGGGGATGAAATTGAAATTACCTGTTGTTACTCACAATGTTTAGAGTCCATAGCCCACTGGCCATCCGATCATAACATCATTTGATTGTGATCTGTGTGTTGGTTCAATGTCCAGATGATAATCTTGAATATTTGAGGACACGTAACAAACTTCCTGAGTGATTTCCTACAGTTGGTATAATTCACTTTATTAAACAAGTTGTTGTTTTGCTTCTGACATTTCAGTCCAGCTGAGACCAGTTATGGGTGACTTATAGGTGACCTGTAGATGACCTGCACCAGCCTGACTGGTGAGATGAATGATAGAGGGTGAGGAAGTTGTGTAAACCTGCTACTGACTGCTGGTACCATTGGTACTGGCAAATAATCTGCCATTAAAAAGGCCTATGGCTTTTAAAAAGTATGACCGTAT
This sequence comes from Salvelinus fontinalis, assembly GCF_029448725.1. Lineage (NCBI taxonomy): Eukaryota > Metazoa > Chordata > Actinopteri > Salmoniformes > Salmonidae > Salvelinus > Salvelinus fontinalis. The sequence continues at coordinate 19,045,869 of NC_074687.1, forward strand.
ATTCATAAAGAATAGAAATGTAAAGGGTAAATTTAGGTCTGGTAGGCTAGTCTGTTGGCCAGTATAATTAAGATGCAGGTGTTATTGTCAGTGGCTCGTGAAGGCAGTGTGGACCCATAAACACATCATGGGGTGTGGAATGCTGCGCTCACGTGCTATCTTAGTTATCGGAAGTTCAGTGGGAAATTTCACTTGAAAGACCCTCCAAGTTGGAATTACAAGTGAGAAACTCTGAGAAAATGTTGCTGTCCGAGTTGCCGAGTTGTGATGTCTCACCACTGACCTTTTACCTTTTCAACCAAAAGATGACAACAAATTTGTTTTGGACAACTACAATATTGTTTGGCTAATGTAGCTTGTTTGAACATATATTGTACATTTTAAGCAAGTTAGCTAACTTTATTAAAAATAATTTTACCTAGATTATTAAACTAGCTAAAATCTTATTGGTTGAAGAATTGGTCTGACCAAAAAGCACATGAACAAAATTAAGTTGTATTTCCGACATCACTAGGAAGCTCAGATGAGCATTTGAATGCAGCATAAAAAAAGAAAAAAAAAAACACAATGCAAATAGTCCGGGTAGCCATTTGATTACCTGTTCAGGAGTCTTATGGCTTGGGGGTAAAAACTGTTGAGAAGCCTTTTTGTCCTAGATTTGGCACTCCGGTACCGCTTGCCATGCGGTAGTAGAGAGAACAGTCTGTGGCTGGGGTCTTTGACAATTTTTAGGGCCTTCCTCTGACACCGCCTGGTGTAGAGGTCCTGGATGGCAGGCAGCTTAGCCCCAATGATGTACTGGGCCGTAGGCACTACCCTCTGTAGTGCCTTGCGGTCGAAGGCCGAGAAATTGCTGTACCAGGCAGTGATGCAACCATTTAGGATGCTCTCAATGCTGCAGCCGTAGAACCTTTGAGGATCTCAGGACCCATGCCAAATCTTTTTAGTTTCCTGAGGAGGAATAGGCTTTGCCGTGCCCTCTTCACGACTGTCTTGGTTTGTTTGGACCATGATAGTTTGTTGGTGATGTGGACACCAAGGAACTTAAAGCTCTCAACCTGCTCTACTACAGCCCGTCGATGAGAATGGGGGCGTGCCCGGTCCTCCTTTTCCTGTAGTCCACAATTATCTCCTTAGTCTTGGTTACGTTGAGGGATAGGTTGTTATTCTGGCACCACTCGGCCAGGTCTCTGACCTCCTCTCTATAGGCTGTCTCGTCGTTGTCGGTAATCAGGCCTACCACTGTTGTGTTGTCTGCAAACTTAAGGATGGTGTTGGAGTCGTGCTTGGCCATGCAGTCGTGGGTGAACAGGGAGTACAGGAGGGGACTGAGCACGCACCCCTGGGGGGCTCCAGTGTTGAGGATCAGCGTGGCAGATGTGTTGCTCCCTACCCTCACCATAACCATAATTATCCTAACCTGCTACGTTAATTCTCCTAACCTGCTGTGTAAGTTCTACTAAGCTGCAAGGAAAACTTGTCTTAACCTTCCAGTTGTAGATATATACCACCTAGGGGTTTTCTCATTTGGGAAATATATTATTATGAGCCGTCCTCCCCTCAGCAGCCTCCACTGCACAAAACCTATTAGAGGAAGAGAAGGTCAGAGGGGAGGGACCTCTGGCTTTCTCATCCAATGGGTTTTGGAAGGAAGCGAGGAGAGAGGAGGTGTGAAGTATGCAATTGAAATTCTCCCCCAGTTGCAGGCAATGTGCACACATCCTACAAATGTTTAGGTGCACGGTACATGAAACAAGATTGGTTATGCCACCTAGTGGATTCAATGGTGAATAACATTACTGTAATATCAAATCAAATCAAACTTTATTTGTCACATGCGCTGAATACAACAAGTGTAGACCTTACCGTGAAATGCATACTTACAAGCCCTTAACCAACAGTGCAGTTCAAGAAGAAGAAAATATTTACCAAGTAGACTAAAATAAAAAGTATTAATAAAAAATAACACCATAAGAATGTAACACCACATGAAGAGGCTATATACAGCGGGCTCCGGTACCGAGTCAGTGTGCTGGGGTAAAGGCTAGTTGAGGTAATCTGTACATGTAGGTGGGGGTGAAGTGACTATGCAGAGGTAACAAACAAACAGGGAGTAGCAGCAGTGTACAAAAGGGGGGGGGTCAATGTAAATTGTCCGGTGGTGATTTAATGAATTGTTCAGCATCCTTATGGCTTGGGGGTAGAAGATGTTGAGGGGCCTTTTGGTCCTAGACTTGGCGCTCCGGTACCGCTTGCCATGCGGTAGCAAAGAAGATAGTCTATAACTTGGGTGACTGGAGTCTCTGACAATTTTATGGGCTTTCCTCTGACACCGCCTATTATATAGGTCCTGGATGGCAGGAAGCTTGGCCCCAGTGATGTACTGCGCCTGTTGCGCCTTAAGGTCAGATGCCAAGCAGTTGCTGTACCAGGCGGTGATGCAACTGGTCAGGATGCTATCGATGATGCAGCTGTAGAACCTTTTGAGGATCTGGGGACCCATGCCAAATCTTTTCAGTCTCCTGAGGGGGAAAAGGTGTTGTCATGGCCTCTTCATGACTGTCTTGGTGTGTTTGGACCATGATAGTTCGTTGGTGATGTGGACACCAAGGAACTTGAAACTCTCGACCCGCTCCACAGCCCTGTTGATGAGAATGGGGGCTTGTTTGGCCCTCCTTTTCCCGTAGTCCACGATCAGCTCCTTTGTCTTGCTCACATTGAAGGAGAGGTTGTTGTCCTGGCACCACACTGCAAGGTCTCTGACCCTTACTGTAATATTTGACCATGATAATACATTAGGTCTTTAAAAACCTTGTGATAGCTGACAGCAGCTATAGGCCTAGGTTATTATGGTCATATTTATTATGATCAATTGATTTGATGAGGATGTTGTATTCTAAAGTAAAAGGCTTTCTTCTGGAAGAAAAATATTTTATATGACTGGCTGATCATTATGGCCCACTGGACAACGCTTCGTCCCAAAGAATGCCCGCTAGCTAAAGCAGGCCACTGTGAGTATGCTAATGAGTTGCTAGTTAGCTAGCTAGCCAACTTTACATACTGTAAAGCTAAGTGAAATATCATCAGCTAACTAAATGCATATTAGCTTGTTATCTTGATGTAGGCCTAGCCCCTGTGACCAAGAATGCGAAGGTAACCTGCCTAAATGACTACCGCCCTGTAGCACTACTTTGAAAGGCTGGTCATGGCTCACATCAACACCATCATCCTGGAAACCCTAGACCCACTCCAATACGCATACCACTCCAACAGATCCACAAATGACGCAATCTCAATCGCACTCCACACAGCCCTTTCCCATGTGAGAATGCTGTTCATTGACTACAGCTCAGTGTTCAACACAATAGTGCCCACAAAGCTCATCACAAAGCTAAGGATCCTGGGACTAAACACCTCCCTCTGCAACTGGATCCTGGACTTCCTGACGGGCCGCCCCCAGGTGGTAAGGGTAGGCAACAACATCTGCCACACTGATCCTCAATACCGGGGCCCCTCAGTGGTGCTTGCTTAGTCCCATCCTTTACTCCGTGTTCACCCACGACTGCGTGACCAGGCACCACTCCAACACCATCATTAAGTTTGCTGATGACACAACAGTGGTAGGCTTGATCACCGACAACGATGAGATAGCCTATAGGGAGGAGTTCAGAGACCTGGCAGTGTGGTGCCAGGACAAAAACCTCTCCCTCAATGTGAGCAAGACAAAGGAGCTCATCGTGGACTACAGGAAAAGGCGGGCCGAACAGGCCCCCGTTAACATCGCCTGGGCTGCAGTGGAGCGGGTCGAGAGTTTCAAGTTCCTTGGTGTCCACATCACCAACGAACTATCATGGTCCAAACACACCAAGACAGTTGCGAAGAGGGAACGACAACACCTTTCCCCCTCAGGAGACTGAAAAGATGTGGCATGGTGCATCCTATATAATAGGCGGTGTCAGAGGAAAGCCAAAAAAATTGTCAGAGATTCCAGTCACACAGGTCATAGACTGTTTTCTCTGCTACCGCACGGCAAGCAGTACCGGTGCGCCAAGTCTAGGACCAAAAGGCTCCTTAACAGCTTCTACCCCCAAGCCATAAGACTGCTGAACAACTCATATTGAACTGCACTGTTGGTTAAGGGATTGTAAGTAAGCATTTCAGGGTAAGGTCTACACTTGTTGTATTCGGCGCATGTGAGAAATAAAGTTTGATTTGAAGAACACAATTCTCCAGCGTACCAGTGGCCATCGAAGGTGAGCATTTGCCCACTGAAGTTGGTTACTATACCGAACTGCAGTCAGGTCAAAACCCTGGTAAGGACGATGAGCACGCAGATTAACTTCCCCGAGGCCTCCCTGCTAGCTGTGCCACTAGAGATTCTGGGTTTGAGTTCAGGCTCCGTTGCAGCCGGCCGCGACCGGGTGACCCATGGGGCGGCGCACAATTGGCCCAGCGTCTTCCGTGTTAGGGGAGAGTTTGACCTGCAGGGATGTCCTTGTCCCATAGCGCACTAGCGACTCCTGTTCCGGGCCGGGCGCAGTGTACGCTGACACGTCGCCAGGTGCACGGTGTTTCCTCCGAAACACATTGGCGCGGCTGGCTTCCGGGTTAAGTGGGCATTGTGTCAAGAAGCAGTGCAGCTTGTTTGGGTTGAGTTTCAGAGGACGCACGGCTCTCGATCTTCACCTCTCCTGAGTCTGTACGGGAGTTGCAGGGACGAGACAAGACTGTAACGACCAATTGGATACCATGAAATTGTGGGGGGAAAAATGGGTAAAGTAACAAAAAATGTAATTAAATAAAATAGCTTCCCTGAGACGGTTTCTGCAGAAAGTCTTTGGTTGTGTAAACCCACAGTTTCATCGGCTGTACGGGTTCTGGTCTCAGATATTCCCGCAGGTTAAGAAGCCGGATGTGGAAATCCTGGGCTGGCGTGGTTACATGTGGTCTACGGTTGTGAGGCCGGTTGGACATACTGCCAAATTCTCTAAAACAACGTTGGCGGTGACTTATACAGAAATTAATATTAAATTCTCTGGCAACAGCTCTGGTGGACATTCCTGAAGTAAGCATTGCAAATTGCATGCTCCCTCAAAACTTGAGACATCTGTGGCATTGTGTTGAGACAAAACTGCACATTTTAGAGTGGCCTTTCATTGTCCCCAGCACAAGGTGCCCCTGTGTAATGATCATGCTGTTCAATCAGCTTCTTGAAATGCCACACCTGTGAGGTGGATGGATTATTTAGCAAAGGAGAAATGCTCACTAACAGGGATGTAAACAATTCTGTGCAGAACATTTTAGAGAAGTAAGCTTTTTGTGTGTATGGAAAATTTCTGGGATCTTTTATTTCAGCTCATGAAACATGGGACCAACTCTTCACATATTGCGTTTATATTTTTGTTCAGTGTAAATACCACGTTAATGAGAACATATACCTGGCCATTACAACATATCAAAGATGTTTCACCAACTTTTTCTCCCGCTCTGCTAGCCGGGTTCTCGCCGCTCATTTCCCACAATACCCTGCACATTTCTCTGTGTGCCATCAAGAATGAATGGGGGCGGACCTTCTCCTGCTGACGCCACGTCTGGTGAAAATGCACTGTTAGTTTCCCCCGCCTACTCAGACAGCTCACCTAGTCTATCAGCTCCCCCTCTGTAATGTTAACCAGCTAGCTAGTAGCAGAAACTCACTGTGGCTAGCGAAGTAAATGAAAAAATAGACATCTTGTACTGTAGCTAGTTCCGGCCTTGGCTGTAATACCGGCTAAGGCATAATAAGAAAAGTAACGAATAATTGTTTATAACTAACGATAAAATGGCGGAAAAGCCAGAGGCTGGAGACAGCGAAGACGAGGTTGAAGATGTGTACGAAGTGGAGAGGATTATTGACATGCGAACGGAGGAGGTAACGAAACTAGCTAGCTAACGTTACTGCTCGGCAGTTTTGGTTGTTAGCCATCTAGCTGAACGTTAGCTTTATCTAGCTACTGTACACAATGTGACAACAATGAGCGGGTACCGTGATTAATTAATTTAAACTGTAAATAGACAACATAGCTAGCTAGAAATGCTGAAATATCCACGCACAGTTAGCCAACTGAAAGGAAATTGAAATGGCTGCACAACTTTGCCCATACGACGCCCTCTCCTTGCGCTAGGCCAAGGTCGGACAGACTGATGTTATTCTTTCGCGTTTCTGGACTTCAGCCAGCCCCACTTGCGCAGACTTGCCAAATACAACAAACCCTCTGTACTAAGCCTTGCACAACCAAGTCGTAATTGTCTTTAATGAGCTAGCTAACTAGCTACATGTGCTAGTTAAGTTGCTATGCCAGTTGGTTAGGAAAGTGCTAACGTTAGCAAACTAGCTAATAGTCTAGACATGTTTATGTAAGTTAGCTAGCTAAATAGCTGGACGTATTAGCGATTACGCAAATTTTCCACGGTACGTAATAAGATGGTACAGACCAGAGCTATTAAGATATTACTAGCTGTTACAGTTTGGCGGATAGCCGTTGATACTTAGGTAACGTTAACAGTTAGTGTTAAGGGCATGCAGGACATTTTCGACCAGTCTCTAATTGGCAATACTTAAACAATTCCCGACTTGGAAACCACCGCTGTCTTATTAACTTCCATGGCTAGTTGCAGGTTGGAATTTAGAAAATGCGCCATTTTTTTAAAAATTACATATTTTTTTTGCACCATGAAGTAATCCAACAATGTGTATACCGCCATCTTGTCTATTTCAAATCTTCTCTCCATCAAATCTTCTCTCATTGATGGAGAGAAGATTTTAAAGGGACAAGATGGCAGTGTACATACACATTAGTTTGTTGACATGGAACAACTGACTTACCTGGTATGCTAATTGGTGTAGACAGTCAACCATTTTTCTTACACCAATCCAATGCTTTTTTATGTATGAGGGTAAGTTCACACTTTGGGGTGGGGTGGGGGGCAGAGTTTGGCATAGGTCCCTGACAATCACAGTTGGCTACCACATGTCAGTCTGGTGACATCACTGTACTACACTATAGAGGAGAGTTGCTGAGTTGTCACACAACATGGGCCATGTGTCACTGAGTGATTAAGCAGTAGGATTCTCTATTAAAGTGCAAGCAAGAATCAATCTGTGTGAATAAGTAAATGGAGAGAATGTGTTTGTGTAGGTCTGATCTGTGTGAGATTGAGAAAGTGTTAGGTGAATGGGAGAAAAATAGGATTTTCTGAGGCTTGTGATTGTGGCTCAACAGCGATTCAGAGTGAAACACCCAGCCCCGCCAAACCTCCAGAGTTCCGGAAGAAGAGGGGAGGGCAGTATTGGATGAGGAGGAGTGGTGTGTGTGAAGAAGTCACTTGCACAGCCAGTTCCTCTTATCTAAATTGCTTTTGAGCTGAGAGTATGAGGGCGGGAAAAAGGAAAACAAAGCCTCTGAGGGAGGCGGGTGGAGAGAAACCTGACTCTCGTTGTGCTTTGTTTACAATCACGACCAGCCATGCACTGTGTTGCAGTCACATGTGTACCTCATTTGAACCAGAACACATTAGTCACGTGATACAAGCAAAATCTACTGTCAAAGTAACCAGGTTTTCAGCCAACTTTTTATGTGAGTAAAGGACATGTTGGATAAAGAATGTCACGACAGGAGTGATGGAAACAGCAAATTTGTCTAAACTTTCCAGATGTCGACAAAACAAAATACGCTAGACAAGGTGGGATCTTTTTGTGAGAAATTAATTGTGAGAAATGGCAGTGGAAGCACCTTTATGCGCTAATATTAATATAATATCAAAATAAATTTGGCTTCGCATGATATGTTGTGGTCCTCCCACTACGACTCAGGAAAGCATGCAGTTTATTAGGCTACAGATTAAATAAGTTACGATAAACTTCACAGGGTGGTGAAAGTGCGCGATGATGAGCTTGATTCTTCTTTCCAATAAATATCTAGGCTCTTCTGGTGACATGATGATCATGCTTGGCTGTCATTTGACAAATAGAAATGATCTCTTTTGTCCAAAATAATATCATCATGTAGGTAGCCTACCCACACTGTATCTGGGAACTAGAGCCACATGCCAATAGAAGAGTGTGCACATTTGCTATAAAATGCAACATGTTTGTGACAAAACGATCAGTAGAGTTGAAAATGTGATGGAAACCCATTTAACTTTGGAAATTAACCTCAAAGTTGTTTATGTGCAATATATCACGCACAGCCTTTTATCTGCAACAAGTACATTTGATGGAGACATCTCTGGTGGGAAAATGCGTATTGTTTTTATGCATATTTTAGAATATTTGCATGAAAATCTGTCGCCATTTGGATGGAAACCTAGCTAGTGTCAGAACGGTTGTCCCCTGTGAATGGTTCTCTTTGGTGTCCCAGTGCCCTGGATGGGAAGGAGGGGACTGGGAGTTCTGGCTGTGTGCCACATTGCCAGACACAGCCGCTTAACGGAATGTGTGTTTGTGTCAGATGGAGAGGTCTGAGTAGGCATGTGTCAGACTTAATACAAACTCTAGGTCTTTTTTATACACACAGGAGGTCTATGAGTAGGTGTAGGCCCAATACAGTCACTCAGTCAGTCTTCATCTTCTGCAATGATGTGAAAGAACTGAACCTTAAAAAAAAAAAAAAATCTCCATATTGCTCTCACCCACTTGAATTTGCCCTTGTCTTTAGGGGGAGGTACTGTACCGCGTTCGCTGGAAGAACTACTCCTCTGACGATGACACGTGGGAGCCTGAGGCCCACCTGGAGGATTGCAGGGAGGTGCTCCTGGGCTACAAGAGGGCTCTGGCAGAGGCTAAGGTCACGAAAGACCAAGATGCTAAGAAATGCATGGTAAGTCCCATCCAGAAGGATCATAGCCATCGTAAGAAAGGCGAGTCTAATTGCTGGAATGGAAAGTGCTTTATAGGACTGACTGTTACATGAACTACCTTTCGAGTAACCAATATCACTTTCAATGGCTGATGTGAATATCCCCTCTCCTTTGTAGAAGTTGCCCATGAAGAGTGATGTGTTCGATGCTGACTCTGACAGCGACAGTGATATTGACAAGCCCACAGACCTGCATGTTAAGAAGAAGAAAAAGAAGAAGCCCAGAGAAGAGGAGGAGGAGGAGGCACCTCCCCTGAAGGAGAAGAGGAAAAAGAAGAAAGACAAGCGCAAGGAGGACTTCAGGCCTCGTCCGGCACCGGAGTCTGATGAAGAGGAGCTTTCCCCTCCCCCAACCCCTGGCCGCGGAACCAAGATGTCCGACTCCAAAAAGAGATTTGTTGACTCCGATGAAGAGGAAGAAGCCCCTGTGCCCTCCAAGAAGCACAGGAAGGACAAGGCCAAGGATGGAGGAAAGCACGGAAAAAAAGAGAATGGGGAGGAAGGGAAGAAGAAAAAGAAGAAAAAGAAGGATCGAAGGGGTGATCTGGAGTCCACTGAAGATGAGGCCACCGCCCCTCTGGAAGAGGAGCTTAGCGAGGGGCCATCTGAGTCCCAGACAGATGATACCACCACAACGGAAAAGTCTCGCGCTGATGACAAGCCCAAGAATAAGAAGAGTAAGTCAGAACTGAAGCTGCAGGGCATCAAGGACTTACTTCAGGACAAGAAAGGCAAGAAACTGGAAACTTCGTCGCCAATGCTCTCCGCAAGCGGCCTCGCAAAACTGAAGAGCCTCACTTCCTCCAAGAGCCAGGGCCGGGATGAGCCCACACCAACCTCTGACTCCAGCGACACTCCTGCCCCGGCCCAAGTCCACAAGAAGGCCAAGGGCAAGAGCCACGAGGCCACTCCTGCACAGCCTAAAATTCCCTCTTCCTCATCCTCGTCTTCCTCTTCCTCCTCTGGTGCAGGGGCAAGCACTAGCAAGACTGTGGAGGAGTCTAAAGTTGTAGTGGCTGGGGATAAGGAGCCGACCGCCTCCACTAACCTGTTTGAGAAGTTCCTGCTGAACTGCGAGGCCAAGGACCGTGTTCCCCGCAAACAGATGGTCCACCAGCCCACCCCCACAGAGAACACTAAACCACCAAAGGTATGCCAAGCAGTTCTGCACTAAATGTACGGGGTTAGTAAATAAACGCTGGTGATATAGACTTTGAGGGCCCTGCCACTGGCTATCTTAAGCTGCCTCAAGTAAAATCTTAATTATATTTATGTTCAAATTTCAGCTCATAGGGAAAATTGAGAAAAGGACCAAGCCGACAAAGGAGTCACCTGCTCGGAAGCCAGAGACAGATAAGTCCAAACATACAGACGGTGAGAAGAATTAAAAGGGTCTTTTAAAAGCTTTTATTTTTTTGAATGTAGTGGACACAGCCACTAAATATTGACTCAATCAAGACATAAACAAAAATGTAACTGACATTTTAGTAATTTAGCAGACACTCTTATTCAGAGTAACTTACAGTAGTGAGTGCATATATTTTCATACTTTATCGTACTAGTCCCCCGTGGGAATCGAACTCAACCATGGCGTTGCAAACTACAAACTTAGCCACACAGGAACCCCTTTTATGCCACCTTTTTATTTTTTTATTTTCCCTTATCTAACAGCATTTCGGCCCAGTCAGAGCCCCGGTGCTATGGAGACTGGTGACAGGGCAGAGGCAGAGGAGGAACCCGCCCAGAAGTCAAAGTTCGGCGGAGAGGACCGGAGGGAGGAGGCACAACGTTGGGAGAGGAGGACCCAAGAGGATGACAGGAGGAGGAGGAGGAGGGAGGACAGCGAGCCACGCCTCTTCATCGCCTGTGACGACAATCAAGACCCCTTGGAGAGCGCTGACAAGTCTGGTACGCAGTTTGGTACGCCACAGAACCAACAAACAAACACACATGCATACATACACACAGACACACACACAGAAAAGTCAACACACACACGTCTGTTACAAAACCTACCATTATTGCTTACACCTATCCAATCCTTTCAGATCTACACAAGTGTTTAGGGGCAAATGGTTGTTTCTGGATAGAGACTCTCATAATGGCCATGTGAAATAATACTAAATGTACTATTGGATGTGGTTTGTGACTGACAGACAAAGGTCAAGCCTCTCTTAACCTTGGAATGGACCTCAACTTGGACTGGATGACACTGGAGGACTTTCAGAAACATTTGAACGGGGAGGATGAGATTCTTTCTGCTCCGCCTCTATCTCCCAGTAAGTGCATACCCTCTTTCTCTCTCATGTTTCCCAGCAGTCTCTCAACATCGGCTGTACATGGAACTCTCTCTTCCACACATGGATGTAGACAACTACTGATGCGAAATCTGTGTGTCCCTCAGGTGAGCTGCGGGATGCAGTGAAAAGTGGGGATTACATGTCTGTGAAACTTGCACTCAATTCCAAAGAGGACTACAATCTGGACCAGGAGGTACGTTCTATGTTCCAAAGAGAGTACCTCTCACCTGCATTCTCCCCCCTGCTTTGCTCCTGTCTTTGGGGAGCCCCAGCTGTTCCACATATTTATTCAGTCCCAGTACAAGCACTAACTAGTCACAACTAATCAATTAAATATGTTTTTACCTTTTGTTAGAGTAGCCTGTGTGTGTGGTTATACTTGTGAGTTCATTCAAATGAGGACCATTTTGCGACATACATCACAGTTCTCTTCTCATACGCTTCAGATTTGTTCTCGGGTTTTCCAACAAAAAACTTACGTTAACCAACTTGGGGCGGCAACAGATTCGCTTTTGATACATATGTTCAGCTATTGCATATATGTCAGCGCCATGTACTATAATTCATTACTCAATTAAATCCACAATATGTAACTTTCATTCCAGAATGACTGCAAGCACAGTACAAAGGACTGGAAATTTAAGTTACAGATTGCTGCTTTAATTAAATGTGTTGTGTAGAATGAATTTATTTAGCCAGTCTGGTTCAAACATAGATACAACTGGATCAACTTAGCCACTCTGATCGAGTTATAAAACAGTTTAAATATTGGATATAACGTGAGAGCCAGTGATGGCATGCAGAGGTTGAATACCAGGACATTGAAAGAGAATCCGACTACAGTACCTGCTGACTGTATCCATTGAGGACCGCTAAGCAATCGAAGGTAAGCAGATTATGCCCTTTAACTACTCAGTTATTTAATTTAGCCCAATGGAGCTACAGATTGTTTTGTAAAGATGTGTTAAGCTTGAATAGGAAAATGCAGTTTGTAAAATGTAATGTTTATCGCTTTAAAAACATGTTTTGCCTATTATCATACCTAATAAACTGTTGTGCCAACTTGGTCTGGCAATGAATAAATCCAAGCTTTATATTGCATTGAATGTTTGTTGTTGTGCACAGTTGTCAGAATTTTCATACGTTACTATGGAGGCAGCTAGAGTGGTCTCAGACAGGTATTATCTTCTCATTAACAGACACAGAACATGATGAGCAAGAGGTCAAAGTTCACAAGAAGCTATAAGATACAACATTTACCTCAGGTACAGTAATGCCTTCAGAAAAGTATTCTTGCACCACCGCAGAGCATGTAAAACTGCTGCGGACATAGCAGCACTGACATTTCACTCATCTTCATTATCGACAATGAATAGCCGAAAAGCTAAAATAAAAAACCTTCCTTAGTCACTCATTACAATACCAGTAACACATTTCAGCTTTTGCCATACAGTTGTCTTTGTGTACAATAATAATTAAATATGAATCGAACAAAACCTTCACAGTTTAACAAACTACTGACATAAGCATGTATTCTATTAACAAAATATGTATTTACATAGGCTAATATTACTTGCCCAGTTACATTATTATTTTGTTTGTGTTGTCCAATTTAGCTTTGTTAATTATTACAATTTATAAGGACTCAATAGTGTTAGTGTGGACCAATCAGTGTTTTTAAGGGCCTGCTGAATATATTATATGTCTAAAACGTTCTGCTGCAACTGTAACTGTTGGGCAAGTACCAGAATTAATTTGGACCAGAGTTTGTTTTGCATCTTTATAGGCAGCCAAACACTCCAGGATCTTATTCAGGTCTATTTGTGAAAACACTTTTAAATCACCCACCAAACGTCATCATTGCATGTAGGTCACTAAATACTGAATATATTGAGGATTCAAAACAGTCATTGGCAAAATTAGGTTAGAAGCCTAGTTGCATGGCGTTTTCTTTTCTGTACCTTCCTCGTCTCCATGCAGCATCTCATCCAACATCACATTATTAATTCCTCATCAGACATATTTACAATGTCAAAACGTTGTAGTTCGCTGATTTAATACAATAAAGCCATAAACTATTCCTTGAATGGGTCAAATGTGGTTTTTTTATTATTGAAGAATTCAGTCTACACGCAGTTTGGTGCTGTGTAACCATTGCATTGATTCTTGCTTGACTGTGATTAAAGTTGAGAGCATTGTTGAGGTGCTCTTAGGCGATCATTTGAATGACTCACAATGTGTACTGTACATGTTTTCAATGAGCAGTACTATGAGGTTTTCACGATTTTAGATTTTTCTGTGTATGAAACAGGGCAGGGGACACCAGCTTTGTCTAGTATGATGGTATAGTTTACCTAATTTCTCTTTGCCACAAAAGTTAAACACCAACTCCCAACAGCTATGAAGCTGCTTGTTTTACGTCCCACTTTTCATACATTTGAAACGGAATGCATCATGAGATTAACCTTTCATAAGTTATGAATCTTACGTTTACTTGTTCTTTTACAGGCATACACTGTTGAACAGAAGAGTTTAAGTGGCAAAGAGAAGAGTTTAAATGAGGAAGAGGATATTTTAAATGAGGAAAAGAAGTCTTCATGTGATGAAGAGAAGAGATTAAGTGATGAAGAGAAGCATTTATGTGCAGCAGGGAATCCTCGCAGCCTGGGGAATCTTCACCGCAAAAGGAATCCTCACCGCGAAAGGAATTCTCTTTGCAAAGATGAGATTCCTCTATGCGAAGAGAATCATTTACACAGGGAAGAGAAACATTCTCTACACAATAAAAAGAAGACTTCATGTGTTGAAGATAATACGTCATGGGATGTGGAAAATACTTTATGTGACATAAAGAAGGGTGCTGAGGAAAGCAGTTTGAGTGGTGATGAGATTCACGAAAACAGTTCTGGTGATGAGGTAGAACGACAAAGACTTGATTCAAACGTTCCAAGTGGGTCAGATCCTCTTCCATCTAATGCAGAAAGCTCATGCGAGGATGAATATGAGCAGTACCCTCCAAAAACGGCACAAGCTAAAAAGACTTGCCGCAAAATATTTGCGCCACGGAAAGGTACACGGTCAAGCTTACGTTCCAGCACAAAAATGACAGTCAGCGCATGTAGTACGATAGATGATGATGATGATAAGGGAAAATTGGACAAAAAGTACTTCTGCCCGTATTGCAATGAACCACACCACAAAATTGCAAGACATTTAGAAAGGATGCACGCAGAAGAAGCAGCTGTTGCTCATGCTATCAGCTTCCCAGAACTCTCCAAAATCAGGTCTCTCTTGCTTGACCAACTCCGTAACAAAGGAAACGATCAACACAACTTAGAAATTCTTCAATGTGGAGATGAAGTTGTGACAAAGAAAATACCCTCTTACAGTGGTGCTTCTGTGCGTGACTACCTACCCTGCCAACACTGTGTAGCTTTTTTTAACAAAATTGATTTATGGAAGCATGAGAGCTCATGTAATGCCAGAAAAGGACAAGATGAAACGAGGGGAGGAAAAAGAGTGAGGATCCAGGCTGCGTCCTCTCAACTTGTTCCATTGCCTGTCTATTCTACTGGAGGATGTGAAGAAATAATACACAATATGAATCAAGATGACATCTCATGCCACATCAAAAATGATCCCCTGATATGTAAATATGGCAATGCACTATCTGCAAAGCATGGTCATGCCAAGTCACAGTTTACTTACATTGGTTCAAAAATGAGGGAATTGGCTAGATTTGTACTTAATGTAAATGAGATGGACTGTGATGTACAATACTTGCATGAAGTATGTGTACCATCCAAATTCAAATTGGCCGTTCATGCTGCCAGGAAAATGAGTGGTCATGACCCTGCCTCCGACAGGTACAAGACCCCATCTCTTGCTTTAAAGATTGGCTATTCCTTGAAAAGAGCTACTGAAATAGCTTTTGGGGAGAGTCGTATGACAGAGGACCTTGAGGCAGAGGAACAAGCCAAAAGGTTCATTGAACTACTTGAAAACGATTGGAATAACTGTTTTTCCGGTCTATCCCTCAGCGCTGTCCCTCAGTGTGATGAAGTTGATGTGTCTTCACTAACTGAGGATTTGATCAAACTTCAGAAGTTTCTCAAGGTTGCAGAGGACACAGCGAAGAAAGAATTGCTGGAGAACCCCACCAACACTGTCTGGAAAAAGCTCAATGAAATTCTTCTTGCAGAAATAGCTCTCTTCAACAGAAAAAGGACAGGGGAGGTTGCGAAAATGCTCTTGGAAACGTACACAAACAGGAAGAAAGCTCCAGCTAGTGCAGACATTTTCAATAACCTCTCAAGGCTGGAGCAGGAGCTTGGTGACGACAAATTAACCAGGTTGGAAATAGAAGGCAAAAATGGTAGGAAAATGCCAGTCCTACTAACAGAGAGGATGATCTCATCTCTTGAGATCCTTATTGCAAACAGAGACAAAGTTGGTGTGTCAAAGGACAACCCTTATGTCTTTGCACGTAGCCTGGATGCAGCAAGCTACATCAGAGGGTTTGACTGTCTGAGGAAGTGTGCACATGAGTGTGATGCAAAGAATCCTGAAAGTCTGATCCATGCGACAGTGAGGAAAGAGGTTGCTATTCATTCCCAAATACTAAACTTGAATGAAAGTGAATTAGATCAGGTGGCAAAGTTATTGGGACATGACACCCAGATCCATAAAGAGTACTACAGGCTCTCTGAAAACGCAGCACATCTAGCACAAATCAGCAAATTGCTGCTTGCAATGGATCAGGTTCCAGTGGTAATTCCAGGGCCATCTGAGGAAAGGGTTGTTTCTCCTACATATGGTGAGTATTAGTTGCTTTACCGGGTATTTGGAGAAAGATGTCCATTGTGTTTTAAGGGATTAAATGATCAATTAAGTGGAAAAATCTGTTTTTGTGCCATTTACATGTTCACTAGACCTACATTTTTGAGAAGCTGGCAACTTATTACTCTAGTGTTTGCTCTGTTCCTCTTCACAATATATGATAATGGCACATGTTCATGAATCCTTTTCTTCTGTTTCTATTCATTTCATAGGTACATATCCAGCGGGGACAGATAGTGGAAGGACATATCCTATCGAGACATGTCCTACTGGATCATCATATCCTACAGAGACATATTCAGCGAAGTCATATACTGTGGAGGCACAGCCTTCAAGGTCATATCATGCTGGGACATATCCTGAGAAGTCATATCCTTCAGAATCACATTCTGCGAGGTCATATTCTGCGGGGACAGATTCTGCAAGGGCATATCCTACCGTGACACATCCTGCAGGGACCTATCCAGCAGGTTCATATGTTGCAGGGACATATATTGCAGAGACACATGATGCAAGATCATATCCTGCAAGTGCTTATGCTTCAGGGACGAATCCTGTCAGGTCATATCCTGAAGGGACATATCCTGCGGGGACACATTTTGTGGGTACACAACTTGCTAGGTCATATCCTGCCGGAACATATCCTGCACAGACACTTCCTGCACAAACACTACCAGCGCATACAGTTATTACACCAACACTTCATGCCCAGACACTTCCAACGCAGCCGCTTTCTGTCGGGGCAGTTCCTGAGGGGACAGGTTCTGTGGGGAAGGTTAAGGTGGGCACAGTGTGGAAACGGAGACCGTGGAGTGATGCGGCTAAGGCTGCGGTGAAACGTCAGTTGGGACACTTTATCTCATTGATGGAGGTTCCAGGTAAACGGGACTGTGAAGTTTGCCTCCACAATGAACCAGCTGTACAAGACAGGACTTGGAGAGACATCAAAAACTATGTGCACAACACAGTAAAATCTATTAAAAGGAAAAAGGGTCTTACAAGAGTGGACCCCACCCAACAGACAAAGAAAGGAGCGGCAAAGAAAGAAAAAGAAACGGAGGCAAAGAGTGCTAAGGAAAGAGTTGGTGGAACAATGACCGTATCTGCACAGGAGAGACTAGAGGCAGGTCCTGTTGCAATACCAAGGAAACAGAAAATTTGGGGTGATGAGGCTCAGGCTGCGGTCAGGCGGCAGCTAGGAGACTTCACTAAACTGATGAAGATTCCAGGTAAAAAGGAATGTGACGCATGTATTGCGGCTGAACCAGTTCTACAAGGCAGGACATGGAAAGATGTAAAAAACTATGTGCATAACACATTAATGACAATGTGCAGGAGGCATATTTCAGGCAAACAAAACATGGATAGTGAAAAACCTATTCCTGTGACACAGAAACCAGCGTTGCAACAGAGTCCAGTTGTGCATCAGAAACCAGGGGTGCTGTTGGGACATCCAGAAGATCGTCCTGTTTATCTGTCCTTATGATTACCTTGAACTAGTTTGAAAACCTCCCACGGTTGAAGGTATGCAAGGATGGAGAAAGGAGAAGATAGCTTTTGATTTAATCTGACCACCCTTGGTCACTCTGATCTCACTTTGTGACGTAAAGCAAGAATGAAGTATCTACTTTATTCTACGAACGTATCCGTGGCAACTACATAGTGATATTATGCATGCAAACTTGTTTCGCAGATGTTGAAATTCTCAACTACAAAATTCCATTGTCACAATGCATTATGTGGTACCTAAACTCAGTATTTTGGCATGGGCTACACATTTGCAACCTTGGGAGAAGGGAGGCAAGGAAGGATGGAATCATACCTTTTTGTTTAATTTTTTTTTCCAATAGCACTTTACAAAGGCTGTCAAACTGAATCTTCTGGGTCAGCAATGGCAACAAGGCCTCATAGACATACATTTGGAATCCAAACGCACCACATGTTTCGATTGAACCATGTTGCTTAAAAATGGCCACAATAACTGACTGAAATACAGTATATGCTCCACATGGATAGATAACATGTACCAAGTACAGTGCATAATGTTTAGTTTTTTTTTTAAAACAACTTTGTAGATTGTTGTGCAAAGCTATAAAGTTAAACTGTTGACTTTGGCTTTTTGATCACTATACTGGTATACTTTACTTTCACCAAATGAATCTGGATCCAGATGTACAAAATGTTTTGTGTATATGTCTAGGTTAGGTTTTGAGTAAAAACAACTGACCAGAAAACCTGGGAATTTAGCAGGTTATTCCTGGTAGAAGTGAGGTGTGAATGGGTTTCAGGGCTCCATCTGTGCTAGCTGCACATTCTACATTGTCACCCCACTCAAACCTTCTATTTTTTGAGTGGCTAATATCACGATATGGTCAAACAGTAAAGTTCATTATCCTCATTCCTGTAATATTAGTGTCTGCCCTCCTGCCCCTGTTTCGCTGGGGCCTGCTGATGTGATAAGTGAGCCACTCTCCTCTCTGGTAGAAAAACATATGTTCTGGTTGTACAACAATGAGGTCTCAGCTTTCTGTAGGTATACTTTTCTAAACTCAATATTGAGCTCAGTAGCAACTATTTTACAAACAATATTTTATATGGCTTTCAGATACGGAGTGGGGAGTGAAATACGCATTGAATATTGTGAGGGCATATAGGTCTCATTGGGTAGCCTACAACTGCAGAGTTTTTTCAGGACTTTACATTTACTGATTAATACATGGCTACTAGTAGTGGGTATCATATTTAGAGTTAGCAATCTAATGTTTTGAATTTCCACTTCCACAGATGTTGAATTAGCTACAAATGTATGTTGTAGATGAAGGAAAATTCATCTTTATTGAAAAAGAAAAACATTCAAATATAACAACAATATCCATATTGTCAACCCAAAATTCATGCCATTAATGGGATTAGGTTGCATCAATATCTTGAATCATGCATTCCTGATTGGACATGTTAGATTAAACAACTTATTTTTTAAATAGCATCTCGGTGTAGTCTATTACAAAAAAATAACTATGACTGACTTTATAAGATGATTACAAACATTTTATATTGCATGACGCTACAATTTTTGTGGGTTGAGACTAAATCTGAAACTGAAAAAGTTGCGCACAGTTCAGATGCCAAATGTATGGCGAGTCGAACTGAATAGAAATTAAAAGCAGGCTGTCATGGTTGAAAGCTTTTCTTGACTTACCAACAGTGCAGACTTTCTTGTTGGTTTTGGGTTGAATTCAGGCATAACAGTGACCTTATGTGTTGAAGAAACCACAAGATTTATTGCACTAAAAGGGCAAAGTTCGACGAGGCGCACTGCGTGGTTTCACACGGCACTCTATGCCTGCTCCTCCAAAGAGAAAGTTACATATTGTTTTGTTCGGTGCGGCGATGGAGCGGTGTTTGAACTAGGGCCTAGTGCCACCAGCGGAAAATGCTAGTCTGGAGCCATGGGTTTACGTACGAAATTTGTGCCCAGCTAAGAGTATGGCTTGACGTTTGAGCCACTTGAAATCCAATCATGTCAAGAAGAATGTTTAGATGAAGACAGCTCCATTGTAAATTGTACTTATTATAAATACAAGGTATACATACACTATTCATACTCGATTGCTTTTGAAGCATGGTTGAGTTTATTATCATGGATATTGTACTTATGTTATTAACGTTAGCGAACTAGCTATCTTGTATTCCTAGCTACCGGTATGTATCAGTCGTTTTTTTATATTTGTTTTTATATATATATATATATTATTTTTCTCAACAATTTCGATCTCAGCAGTGACACGTTCAGATCCTATCAAAGGGCCCATTTATGGATGCATCCTGATTTTTCCACCCTTCTCCCAAAGTGTGCAAGTAAACTCTTTGAAAGAAGTGTGGAATCCGCACTCAGCGTGAGTGATAGCTGATGGGTTTGGCAAGAACGGGTGCACTTTAATTAGCAATCCCTTTACATCGCAAGTTTATGTGTGAAGGCTAGTTTATGGTTCCTAAACCAAAGCCTTGTTTATGGTCACTAGTAACTTTACAGTAATGGTCACTAAAGTTGGTTGACTTCCCATCCAATTTGAGGCAGTTTTTGGTTCTCCTATCCACTCCTTTGGCCAAAGGTTACTATTGATAAGTAACTGAAATCTGCCTTAACAATTGGAAACAGATCCTTTGTTCTGCATGTGGAATTGGTTTCAGAGATTCACACACATACAACCTAGGCTATTTCTCTTATACATGCCTTTACTACTAAATATGATGTGAATTATTAGGCATTAGCTGAACATGTACTTGTTTTATTGCTTCTTGTCAAACGATAAACATTTCAACTTTTTAAATTAATGTTGCTATTATTCACTGCGGTCTTAACCATATTGATTCAGTAGCTGTTTAAGTTCCTCAACACTCATTTAGGCTGACTAACTTGTATAGGGTTTGACGGCTGTTGCTTCTCTGTATTATTTGATCCGCTTGCCTACTAGATAATGTTACTATTGCAAGTAAACCTTTCTGTTGCTTCTAATTGGATCAAGGAGGAATAATGTAAATAAATTAGTTCATAGTTGTCAGTTCATGTTGTAACTGCATAAGGTCTGCCACAGTGTTAGGTGTTAACTGAGAACAATTGTCAGGGGTTTAAACCACACCCCACTATTTACTGTCTAAAGACATGGACATCATTGCTTATAGTTTTTTTCACCAACATGTATTTGTTACCACCTGGTGCTTATTGTGTTTATTGTAAGATACTATATTTGCGCCGTTAATAAATTGTTACTTGACGTAAACGTTCTAAGCCCCAAGACATGCTCTTTCAGTTCTGAGAATATTCATACAGCTTACTTGCTGTCCATCATTAGTGTTCCAACAGGGATTTGGAATTGTAACGGTTATGGAAAATGATGTTGTAATACTAGGAATCTACCCCACATGACAAAAGTATGTGGACACCTGCTTGTCGACCATCTCATTCCAAAAGCATAGGCATTCATGTGGAGTTGCACCCCCCCTGGCATTACAGCCTCCACCCTTCTGGGAAGGCTTTCCACTACATGTTGGAATATTGCTGCGGGGACTTGCTTCCATTCAGCCACGAGCATTAGTGAAGCCGGGCACTAATATTGGGCCATTATTACAAACCATTATTACTCCAACAAACTCTACAATTGGCACTATGCATTCGGGCAGGTAGCATTCTCCTGGCATCTGCCAAACCCAGATTCGTCCGTTGGACTGCCAGATGGGGAAGCATGATTCATCACAGAGAACACATTTCCACTGCTCGGAGCCCAATGGCGGTGAGCTTTACACAACTCAAGCCCACGCATGGCATTGCGCATGGTGATCTTAGGCTTGTGTGTAGCTGTTCGACCATGGAAACCCATTTCATTAAGCTCTCGACAAACAGTTATTGTGCTGATGTTGCCTCTAGAGGCAGTTTGGGACTCTGTAGTGAGTGTTGCAACAGAGGACAGAATTTGTACGCACTTCAGCACTCGGCGGCCCCGTTCTGTGAGCTTATGTGGCCTACCACTTTGCAGCTGAGCCGTTGTTGCTCCTAGACGTTTCCACTTCACACAAAAAATACAGTTGACCGGGTCAGCTCTAGCAGGGCGGAAATACGACGAACTGAATGGTTTAAGAGGTGGCATCCTATGAATGCAATGTTGAAAGTCAGTGAGCTCTTCAGGAAGGCCATTCTACTGCCAATGTTTGTCTATGGAGATTGTATGGCTTTGTGCTCGATTTTATACACATGTCAGCAACGGATGTGGCAGAAATAGCTGAATCCACTTATTTGAAGTGGTGTCCACATACTTTTGTAAATATAGTGTATCACCATTGCTCAGTGCTTTATGCTTTTAAGTACTTAAAAACCTTTGGGATGAAAAGACAACACCCTAGGTAAGTCGATAATAGTTCACTTTTTTGAAAGCTAAACTTCTCTTTTTTAGTTCTATAAACAATTAGCTGTACAGATATATTTTTATTCCTGACCCTCTCCCCATAGTGTTTGCTACCAGCTTTGGTCTTCAGTAATGAAGGAGTTTGTTGCCTCCTGCAGGACTCCAGCGGTATGTCCCTGAGTATGTTGGCAGCAGCAGGGGGACAGGATGACATCCTGAGGCTGCTGATAAAGAAGGGGGTGAAGGTGAATGGACGGCAGAAGAACGGAACCACTGCCCTAATGCACGCTGCAGAGAAGGTAACACAGGATGAACTGGTTTAAACCGCCTCAATACAAAGTCTACACACATGTATACACTACTCTTGTTTGTGTGTAAATGTCTTATGCAAGGTTTACTTACTTAACCCTCTGTCCTTTTTTTTTTTTCATTTCAGAACTTCCTGACCACAGTTGCTATCCTCCTGGAGGCAGGGTCCTATGTCAACGCTCCGACACTGGGAGGAGAGACGGCCCTGATGAAGGTACGGAGGAGGAAGGGAAAAAACGGGGGCGATGAAGACAAATGCTGTGTTTAATTAGAAATCAACATCTCACCGCTGAAGCACAGAGATTAAGTTAATCAATGACCCCTATTTGTAAATATCATAATTTCAGCTAAAGTCCTGTGTGACAGACTTATCGCAATAGTTCCTTACCAGTAGCCTCTGTTCTTCAGGCTTGTAAGAGGGGGAATGCTGACGTGGTGCGCCTCCTACTGGAGTACGGGGCCGACTGTAACATCCTGTCCAAACACAAGAATACGGCCATGTACTTTGCCAAGGTTAGCAACAACCTGCTTGTGTACGACCTCATCAAGGACCACATCAACATGTGAGTGTTGCTGCCATGTCTCTCTTGCTCTGTAAACTTATGAGTTAGTATGTATAAATAAAGGTACATATGTAACAGAGTTAAGATGGTATACTGTAACCCCACATACTGTTAGCAGCAAAGTGATATCTTATTCACACAGGTTATCAAGTGTGGCAGAGGACACTATCCGGGCATTCTTTGAGACTCGGCTGGCCCTGCTGGAGCCGGTGTTCCCTCTGGCCTGTCATAGACTGTGTGAGGGACCAGACTTCTCTCTGGAGTTCGGCTACAAACAATCGCCTCACACACCTGGAGAGGGTAGGATACACCTACAAACAGTGCTAATCACCTGCACACACTGTATTAGGGGGGGTTAGGTAAAACATTTAATCTCTCCTTCCAGGCTCAGGTATCCTGCTCTTCATCTTCCATGCTAACTTCCTGAGTGAGATCACAGCCAGGCTGTGTGGGCCCTGCAGTGTCCACGCCGTGGTGCTCAACGACAAGTTCCAGCTGCCCATCTTCCTGGTGAGTCTCATTCTAGATCAGGAGTACTCCTGGTCTGGAGAACGGTAGATTTTTTGTTTTGTTCTACCTCATAGTTGATTGATTCATGTCACTGATCTTTTCCTCTTTCAATTACACCTCACAGGATAGTCACTTCATCTACTCATTCAGCCCAGTGCCAGGCATCAACAAACTGTTCATTCGCCTGGCAGAGTCACCTACAGCCAAGGTACACATACATATACACACACACACACAGCAGAGTAACTTGTGGCCATGGTGAGAGGCCCAGTTACTGTAAAAGACTGACAAGTTGTTGATAAATTACATTTGACCAATACATTTGATTGATGGAATCTTTCTTTCTCCCCAGGTGAAGCTTCTCATCTGTGCATACCGTGTTCAGCTACAGTGATGGGTAGCACCTGCCAAGTTCAGAGTTTCCAAGTTGCTTGGACCCCAATTACAGCATGGGAGATTCACACACATACCAAGATTCACACACATGCAATCACACAACATGAAGAACAGTTTGAGACACACACCAGGCTACCTTCATATAAAGTTGTTGGACATTAAGCATCCACCCAGAGTTTGAGAGACTGTTTCTCTGGCAGAGGATTAAAGGACAAGAACAGCATATCAACCCTGTCCATTGACCAATCATGTATATTTCTGTGTGTACGATTAATACTCTAACTGAAGTCTGAGTTCTGCTTTTGTGTATGCGTAGGGGGACAATAGCCGGATGTTTTGTTTGTGCTCTTGATGGCATCATAGGCAAGGAGTTAATGTCAGATTCTTTGGACCAAGTTAATGCTTTTCCCAATTATACCATTTTAGAAATGAAAATATGTTGCCTTTCTGGAGTTGTCTATTTTATTGTCTGTACATACAGGTGTGGAATGTCAAGTTTGAAGGATGTTTCTTGATTTAGGCAAATTTGCCACTGTTGGAGTGGGTTAAAGTATAGCATGATGCTTCAGATGTAGTTTTACTAAAGGGCTAATGTGTCACTCCTTACGAGTGAAGAATCCTGCTTGGGATTGGAGGAAAACACAAAAGATGAAGTCTAGGACTACATGAGAGCTTTCAAGAATGCATGATTTTAACTACTTTATCAAAATAGACATCCATTGTAAAGGTCGTTTTTGCGATGATAATGCAGAGCACATCTTGGCAATGATCTGCCTTGCTGACATAACAGATATGGGATAAACATTTATCCATGATAATCCACTGTAATAGGAACAGGAATTGCCATCCTTGTTTTAAGATGTAGGAATTAATTTGATATGAGGATTCCTTCTGCCTTAATAGCCACATCGTTGAAATAATTTCCCCATTTGTGAACTGCTGTGAAAACTGGCAACTTAGTAAAACGGTGAAATTCACCAAAGGATACCCATGTCTGTAGTTTATTCTGAAGATAGTGGGGAGAACAAGTATTTGATAACCTGCAAAATCGGCAGTGTTTCCTACTTAAAAATTACAGACCTCTACATGCTTTGTATCATAGGTACACTTCAACTGTGAGAGACGGAATCTAAAACAAAAATCCAGAAAATCACATTGTATGATTTCTAAGTAATTAATTTGTATTTTATTGCATGACAAGTATTTGATACATCAGAAAAGCAGAACTTAATATTTGGTACAGAAACCGTTGTTTGCAATTACAGAGATCATACGTTTCCTGTAGTTCTTGACCAGGTTTACACACACTGCAGCAGGGATTTTGGCCCACTCCTCCATACAGACCTTCTCCAGATCCTTCAGGTTTCGGGGCTGTCGCTGGGCAATACAGACTTTCAGCTCCCTCCAAAGATTTTCTATTGGGTTCAGGTCTGGAGACTGTCTAGGCCACTCCAGGACCTTGAGATGCTTCTTACGGAGCCACTCCTTAGTTGCCCTGGCTGTGTGTTTCGGGTCGTTGTCATGCTGGAAGACCCAGCCACGGACCCATCTCCAATGCTCTTACTGAGGGAGGGAAGGAGGTTGTTGGCCAAGATCTCGCGATACATGGCCCCATCCATCCTCCCCTCAATACGGTGCAGTCGTCCTGTCCCCTTTGCAGAAAAGCATCCCAAAAGAATGATGTTTCCACCTCCATGCTTCACGGTTGGGATGGTATTCTTGGGGTTGTACTCATCCTTCTTCCTCCAAACACAGCGAGTGGAGTTTAGACCAAAAAGCTCTATTTTTGTCTCATCAGACCACATGACCTTCTCCCATTCCTCCTCTGGATCATCCAGAGGGTCATTGGCAAACTTCAGACGGGCCTGGACATGCGCTGGCTTGAGCAGGGGGACCTTGCGCGCGCTGCAGGATTTTAATCCATGACGGCGTAGTGCACAGGTGTCAAACTCATTCCACGAGGGGCCGAGTGTCTGCAGGTTTTCGCTCCTCCCTCATACTTGATTGATGAATTAACATCACTAATTAGTTAGGAACTCCCCACACCTGGTTGTCTAGGGCTTTATTGAAAGGAAAAACCAAAAACCTGCAGACACTAGGCCCGCCGTGGAATGAGTTTGACACCCCTGGCGTAGTGTGTTACTAATGGTTTTCTTTGAGACTGTGGTCCCAGCTCTCTTCAGGTCATTGACCAGGTCCTGCCGTGTAGTTCTGAGCTGATCCCTCACCTTCCTCATAATCATTGATGCCCCACGAGGTGAGATCTTGCATGGAGCCCCAGACCGAGGGTGATTGACCGTCATCTTGAACTTCTTCCATTTTCTAATAATTGCGCCAACAGTTGTTGCCTTCTCACCAAGCTGCTTGCCTATTGTCCTGTAGCCCATCCCAGCCTTGTGCAGGTCTACAATTCTATCCCTGATGTCCTTACACAGCTCTCTGGTCTTGGCCATTGTGGAGAGGTTGGAGTCTGTTTGATTGAGTGTGTGGACAGGTGTCTTATACAGGTAACGACTTCAAACAGGTGCAGTTAATACAGGTAATGAGTGGAGAACAGGAGGGCTTAAAGAAAAACTAACAGGTCTGGGAGAGCTGGAATTCTTACTGGTTGGTAGATGATCAAATACTTATGTCATGCAATAAAATGCAAATGAATTACTTAAAAATCATACAATGTGATTTTCTGGATTTTTTTTATTCTGTCTCACAGTTGAAGTGTACCTATGATAACAATTACAGACCTCTACATGCTTTCTAAGTAGGAAAACCTGCAAAATCGGCAGTGTATCAAATACTTGTTCTCCCCACTGTATGTCAAATGTAGGCACAGAAGCACAAGCGTAACCTATCAGTCCTTCCTGGAAGAGTTTTGAAATCTGCCACACCCCCTTTGAATCAGGTATGTTTTCTCGAAGGAGAAAAGGATGCAAACATTAAAAGTTGCATCTATACAATGTCTTGCACAACTAGCTAAATTTATCACTTTATACATTTATTTGGGCATTTTGCGTTTGGAGGAGAGTTATTTCATATGGTTCGTGTTATCTGGGACCCTTTGGATGTCCCTACCCAAGTTGAAATGTAAAATGTTAAGGGTTATGTTAAGTGGCGATTTTAGCATTTAAATCTTGGTGGGGAAAACAAAAAAACATAGATGCAAAGCCACAAGACTAATCAGTACATGAATGCTACTATAACGGTGACAAACGGTGCCCACAAACTGTTAAGCCCTACATAAAGCTGTCCCAACAGCAGAGCTTTCTTTTCAGCACCATGGAGTGAATGCTTACCACTGCTACAGCTGGCTATCAGTGGAGCCTTGTCTGGCAACAAAACAGTTCACTCAGCCTCATTTACTGTCTTTAAAAAAAAACATAGCTGATATGGCTGACTTGTTTAAACAAATCTGGTTTCTTCTGACAATTGAGATGTACAAACTATAGCATAAGAGAACGACGAGGCTCTAATTTTGATTAAGACATATTACATTTATGCAGCAGCATACAAGACATTTTTGGACTCACCTCGGTGTGCTGCGCTCAGATCCTTCTTGTGGGCAAATTTTGTCATCAAAGTCTTGCATTCTCTGGCTTTATGGTGCTTTCAAGACAACTGGGAACTCTGAAAAAAACAAGGTTGAATCATGACGTCAGTGATCTTCAGGTCGGAGCTCTAGAAAGAGGCCAGAGTTTCCGACTTGGAATTCTGAGTTGGATGACTGTTCAATATGTATTTTCCAAGTCGGAGCTTGTTTTCCAAGTTCCCAGAAGTCTGAGATTCCCAGTTCTGTTTTTTCAGTTGTTTTGAATGTGGCAGAAATCATGCTGGATTGACAGCATGGCCAATGTATTCAACATTTTCTGACCTATGGTGTTGGATGTGAATGTTTATCGTTTTAAGTTTGGAAAAGAGACCCTTAAACCCAGACTTGGACCCCACACCCACTCCACTGAATAGCAGGCTAGTGATTGCTTTGCAACGCTTGCAGTTAGCCACTGATTCCTTCAAAAACACTCATTGTTGAATTTGCGATTTACAACTTATGTAATGTTTATGTCCAATGGCAGGATGAGCACCAATACGTTTTATCTATAATTGCTCTTCATATGACAAGATTGAAAAGTATTTGCCAGTAGATTGTTGTATTGATTCATGATGATGACTGCTTGTCTGGCTTGCTAGCTAAGATTTTGAAAGTATGATGTTGACATGATCAGCCCAATCAAAGCTACAGTAGATATAATGTGATTTGTCATCATTTTATCTGTGGCTAATAACCTTGAGCCTTCCTAGATTGGCACTTCTAATGTAAATCTATGGCAGCACCCAAGGTGCTTGAATTTTCGAGCTCTCGTAGATTTTGCAGTGAGGTAGTGTCCCCATGAGTGACAGAACACTGAGCCAGTCACGTCGCAACTAGAGAACATTACCAACCCCTACGCTTCTTATTTTCTGCTGGCTGCCCTATCACCACAGAACCATTTGCAAACTGATATGTGACACGTATTAATGCCAAAATAAAATGCAAAACAGGGAACTAGAAACAAATAAGATATACTGTATATATATGTAACGGATGTGAAATGGCTAGCTAGTTAGCGGGTGCGCGCTAGTAGCATTTCAATCAGTTACGTCACTTGCTCTGAGACTTAAGTAGTGTTGCCCCTTGCTCTGCAAGGTTCGTGGACTTTGTGGAGCGATGGGTAACGATGCTTCGTGGGCGACCGTTGTTGATGTGTGCAGAGGGTCCCTGGTTCGCGCCCGTGTCGGGGCGAGGGGACGACGTAAAGTTATACTGTTACATATATTTATTTTAGCTAAATAGGTGGGGCTGCCCCACATGACGGGTCGCCACTGATTATTTTTTACCTTTATTTAACTAGACAAGTCAGTTAAGAACAAATTCTTATTTTGAATGACGGACTCTCCTGTAAACTCTCCTTCCAGACCCACATCAAACATCTCCAATCCAAAGTCAAATCTAGAATTGGCTTCCTATTCCGCAACAAAGCATCCTTTACTCATGCTGCCAAACATACCCTTGTAAAACTGACCATCCTACCAATCCTCGACTTCGGTGATGTCATTTACAAAATAGCCTCCAAAACCCTACTCAATAAATTGGATGCAGTCTATCACAGTGCCATCCGTTTTGTCACCAAAGCCCCATATACTACCCACCACTGCGACCTGTACACTCTCGTTGGCTGGCCCTCGCTTCATACTCGTCGCCAAACCCATTGGTTCCAGGTCATCTACAAGACCCTGCTAGGTAAAGTCCCCCCTTATCTCAGCTCGCTGGTCACCATAGCAGCACCTACCCGTAGCACGCGCTCCAGCAGGTATATCTTTCTAGTCACCCCCAAAACCAATTCTTCCTTTGGACGCCTCTCCTTCCAGTTCTCTGCTGCCAATGACTGGAACGAACTACAATAATCTCTGAAACTGGAAACACCTATCTCCCTCACTAGCTTTAAGAACCAGCTGTCAGAGCAGCTCATAGATTACTGCACCTGTACATAACCCATCTACAATTTAGCCCAAACAACTACCTCTTTACCTACTGTATTTATTAATTTATTTTGCTCCTTTGCACCCCATTATTTCTGTCTCTACTTTGCACTTTCTTCCAATGCAAACCAACCATTCCAGTGTTTTTTTTAGTTTTTATTTTACTTGCTGTGTTGTACTCACTTCGCCTCCATGGCCTTTTTATATTTTTATTTATTTATACATATATCTGTTTGCCTTCACCTCCCTTATCTCACCTCACTTGCTCACATTGTATATAGACTTATTTTTTTATCTTTTTCACTGTATTATTGACTATATGTTTGTTTTTACTCCATGTGTAACTATGTGTTGTTGTATGTGTCGAACTGCTTTGCTTTATCTTGGCCAGGTCGCAATTGTAAATGAGAACGTGTTCTCAATTTGCCTACCTGGTTAAATAAAGGTTAAATAAATAAAATAAATAAATAAACTAGGAACAGTGGGTTAACTGCCTTGTTCAAGGGGCAGAACGACAGATTTTTACCTTGTCAGCTCGGGGATTCGATCTTGCAACCTTTCGGTTACTAGTCCAACGCTCTAACCACTAGGCTACCTGCCTAGTTTAACCCTTTCATACAAGTGCATTTTCGTCCACTTTCCCTCTCCTCAATAAACGTAGACCTTTTCGAAAAAAGGAGGTCTGAGGAAGGACGCAGGAGTTGAACAAATCTAATTAAGAAAACACAACGGTCTCTGGGCCACACTCCAGCACAGTAGGGGGCAGTAATGCACCATTGACGTTGGATGCCAACCCCTGGTAAATCCCATCTAAGACAACGTCCCTACTTTGGGGCGCATGCAGCGTTGCCACGTTCGTGGTTTTCCTGCATTTGGGCTTCTTTGACAACGATGTTGCGGGTGAAAATGTATTGGCCGCGGGTTTTTGGACTATTTATAAATTGTACCGCGGCTGCCATGGCATTTCTCTTAAAAAATATACATATCACTTACCGCTAACTGAGGCAGGCTGTTGCTGAGTGAGTGCGTGAGCGGTGGGGGTGTGTTGAGAGAGCACTACAGTTCTTGGCTGAGTCACGTGAGCAAGAGGAGAGCTGCACGCGTTCACGTTGTGACAACTTCTTACCAGTTGTAGGTAGGCTATTTAGATTGTCATTATGGAGACACCTATTTCCAACTCTTTTTCCATAAAACATAGCAATACGCTAGAACTGAAACACATCAATAAATAATGTAAACAAAACACTGGAAAACGACTTTGGGCGCATTATATAAATTCGCTCGGAGGGGGTTTAAAGTGCATTCTCTATGACTGCTTAAAGAAAACGGTATCAAGCGAAGTGCTTTATGCATGCTCAGGTCTTGGTTCTCAGGGGTTGCCCGAGTGAATTTGAAATGGAAGTTATGGAACTCCCTCGCGTGGTTCATTTTATGAGGAGAAGTAATTTGTAAAAATATACATTTGCCTCTGTTAGCCATCAAGTAAGCTATTAATGAATATGCCATTGTAGGCAACCATTTGATACAATACAATATGTTGAAATTAAGATATCACTGGAGTCATTGCGAATCAAATTGTGCCACCTGTGTAGCCTACCTGGAGCTGGTGAACAAATGTAATAAATAGCCTATGACTTCAGTTTGTTGTTGTAGCCATGTGTTATTATTAACAAATTCAATTGACGGTAACAGTAGTCAGATTAGGCTACGGGTAGACTACAACAAATTCCCCCCAAAATAACCACTGACTGTTGTTGACAAGCATTTTCAGTTCATATACATATTATTAATATTCAGTGATTTAAATTATGACCCCTGTTGCAGCAGGCTATTTGGGAAACAAGCATTTTTTATTGCAAAATTCATTAATAAATGTGTCTGTTAATTTGAACTAATCAAGCTGCTAAATCGTTCACTTTATATCTTGCCTACATCTTGTTTAGGCTACTGTAAACTATCTGAAATTAGATGTAGGCCTATCAGGGGCTATAGGCTACCTGTAGCCTATGCCTATTGGAATGACCAGTCAATCTCGAAAATGGGCCATTTATAACGGTTTGTAGGCTGGCACATAGCAGCACAATTGCCAGAAAATAGACTAACATTAGTTTTTATGTTCATCCAAGTGTTTCTTGCTCAGAGATTGAGATCCTAAGTCCAACTTTCATCACTCAAACTTTACATTTATAAACCTGGTTCGAGCCCTTAATGCTGATTGGCTGAAAGCCTTGGTATACATTTTACTGTTCTAATTACAGTGGTAACCAGTTTATAATAGCAATAAGGCCCCCCGGGGATATGTGGTATATGACCAATATACCATGACTAACGGCTGAATCCAGGCACTCCACATTGCATCCTGAGTAAAAAACAGCCCTTAGCCGTGGTATATTGGCCATATACCATACCCCTTATGTCATAATAAAGGAATTTGAATATGTGGCAAGAGAAAATAAATTTCCCCCATTATAAAGTCGCCAGATCATTTTCCATTAATGGATGTCGATTTAACTCGTTTGACTGCTATTATTATGTTTAAGCAATGTCATATAGCTTGCAATAATTATTATTTTGAAACCCGAATTTTGTTTCCAACGTCGTTACAAGTTACTATATTATTCCTTCTTAATTGTCTCGGTAACGTTATGGGAAAAGGGTTTATTGTATAGATATGGCAACTCCTCTATTGCTGTTATACATTTTGGGGGGACTAGTTTTAGGCCTTTTAGGTGGGTTTTGAGTGGTCAGTGGGCTAGAAATTGTAGCTTGATCTGGCAACCCTGGGCGTATGCTATCCTCGATTTATCTCAGGGCACAACAGTGGCGCTAGCTATATCGTTTCAAGCTCTACTCCTCCGGTAAGAACGTCATAGACGTTTATTCCAATTTTACGGTTAATTAGTCAACGTTGCAACACGTGCTTAGGTGTTAGCTATATGACCACGGGCTCCCTTGAGTCGCTGTGTTAAGAAGTCAACATTTGTTTATCTCCTTTTCTGGCCTGCCGTGGGAGGTTACTATATTACCAAATATTTGCAACTAACCCTCATTGTTCTATCTGTGACATTGCCCTGCTCTCGCATTGTTTCGCTCACTCTCTAATGGCGGACGTGAGGCAGTGCTGCTTGCTGACGGAATGGAGTGGTGGTGGGGGTGTTATTTTAGCCCTTTGTTGAAAAGGTTCAGTTACCCCCCAGGTTTGTATTAGCGTTGTAAAAAAATACTTATACTTAGAATAAATATGAGTTTTTTTGGTCTGTCAGCTATTTTATTGACTCAAACAGGTCAGGTGGTAGATATGCAACTAACAGTATAGCCGAAGTGGGAACACCAAGCGGATGCGTCACATTTATACATCCAGTGAAAGATCTGTCTCATTGTTCTATCTGTGGTATAAGCCCCCCCCACACTTCTCTTCAGAAAATGGCGGAAAATATGCTGACGAAGTCCGACGAGAGCGGATACAAATTCAATGCTTAAACAAATTACGAGAGCGGATACAAATTTATTGTTTAAACTAATTATGACAAATGTTAAGAACATGTTGTGCAATGTAATGACTTTTCATATAGGTTACGTTACACGTTATGTTGGCTGACAATTTTTAGCTCCTTACGAACTGATTAGCAGTACAGCAGTATGTAATGTAAACTCACCCCATTCCTTACAAATGTGCGCAACCGCAACATTCAGACGAGGCTACAAAGAAAACTAATGGGACTGTGTTGACTTCAAAATCGGGGGTGTGAACTAGGTTTCTATTCAAGCGTTGATCGACATGGTAATGGCTCTATAGTATTGGAGAAAAGTTGAAAAAACGGACCCTCCGTTACATCGTGAGTCTCAAATCGTAACGTACAGCACGCATAAAGCAACTATTTCTGTCTTACAATCTCTCTCCACCAGGTGTAGCACTTCTCTCATCGTTTAAAAACAAGAAATGGACAGTGACAGGGGTAAGGGGGGATACCGAGACATTTTTTGCGTCATCATTGCATGCAATCATCATTCTCAAAGCCGCTGTTTACTTCTAAGATCACTTTAGCACTGCCCTAAAAACCCGATTCAAATTCGACACAAACCTTCAAATAGGTATGTAATGACACATTATATAAACTCTCTATAGTGTTTCATTCACATTTTAGAGGCGATAAGTTGGACAGATCGAGTGAAAAAAAGCAATTTTCCCACACATCTCTCCTCACTATCACACATTAGTTTCGCTTCCCCACCCGCCATTTTTAAAAAGACCCGACGGGGCTCATTGCCTGCTTGAATTATGCAGGAACGGGCAGCCTTTAGGACATGTAATTGATTCTGTTGGAAAGGGGAGAAATTGTGCTTTACAATGGTATTGACATTGCAGTTGATCTGGAAGTATTACGTTTTTGGGGGGCTAAAATAAGGGCAATTGTACGGACCAAGGCGATGTACGAGTTTACGTTACCGGTGTTAGCTCGTTACCTAACGTTATTTGGCTACTAATACATCGAACTTGCCAGGCAGTATATTAACTATAATCTAACTGACCAACGTTTATTGACTTGATTATTCACGACATTCTTAGCTAAGTGGTATAGTCGAGCTGCGTTCTCAATGGACATTGTTAATTCTGGCTACTCCGATTTCAGAGCACTCTCGCCTGAGTGTGCCATAGCGCAGAATAACTGATGCATTTACGAGGCGAGTAACACGGAACCCAAACCGGCCCGCGCGCGCTATCGTGCATACATTTATTTCGTCCCCCTAAACCAAACGCGAGCACGACACGCAGGTTAAAATATCAAAACAAACTCCGAACCAATGACATTAATTTGGGGACAGGTAGAAAAGCACTAAACCTGTATGGCAATTTAGCTAGCTAGCTTGGTGTTGCTAGCTAATTTGGCCTGGGATATAAACATTGAGTTGTGCAGTTCAGGTAAAATAACAAGGTCCTCTACTCCGACAAATTAATCCACACATAAAACGGCCAACCGAATCGTTTCTAGTCATCTCTCCTCCTTCCAGGCTTTTTCATCGTTGAACTTATAGGGTGATTGCATCTAAACTTTCATAGTATTACCACGACTACCGGCAAAACAGTTCGTCTTTCAATTACCCACATGGGTATAACCAATGAGGAGATGGCACGTGGGTACCTGTTTCTATAAACCAATGAGGAGATTGGAGAGGCAGGACTTGCAGCGCGATCTGCGTCAGAAATAGGAACGAGTTCTATTTTAGCCCTTGGTGTCGCAGACGCTGGTTGGCGCGCGCGAGCAGTGTGGGTGCAATAATTGAATAACATGGATTTCTACATTTATTTTGCGACACTCGCGCACGCGACGTGTCCGGTCTGGTCCGAATGTGAAATGGTCAGAGTGAGCTGTTCTCTCAATTGTGTCTGGAAATAGCTAGCAAGTTAGCCAACGTTAGCTTGGGTGCTTTTATTTTATTTCACCTTTATTTAACCAGGTAGGCCAGTTGAGAACAAGTTCTCATTTACACCTGCGACCTGGCCAAGTTAAAGCAAAGCAGTGCGACAAAAACAACAACACAGAGTTACACATGGGATAAACAAACGTACAGCCAATAACACAATAGAAAATCTGTATACAGTGTGTGCAAATGAGGTAAGGCAATAAATAGGCCATAGTGGCTAAATAATTACAATTTAGCAATTAACACTGGAGTGATAGATGTATGGATGAGGATATGCAAGTAGAAATACTGGTGTCGAAAAGAGCAGAAAAAACAACAAATATGGGGATGAGGTAGGTAGTTGTTTGGACTATTTACAGCTGCAGCGATCGGTAAACTGCTCTGACAGCCGATGCTTGAAGTTTAGTGAGGGAGATATAAGTCTCCAACTTCAGTTATATTTGCAATTCGTTCCAGTCATTGGCAGCAGAGAACTGTAAGGAAAGGCAGCCAAAGTAGGTGTTGGCTTTGGGGATGACCAGTGAAATATATCTGCTGGAGCGCGTGCTACGGGTGGGGCTTGACTCCGGTTGTGAGGTCAGAACGCTTGGATCAACTCTACTCCTCGGCCAGATAGTCAAATGACACGCTCTGAATTTACGAACGGACAATCTGACAAAGTTCTGGATTTACGAAGCCCAGAGCGCACTCTGGCACTCCTGATTGAATTTACAAAATGTCTAGCTAGTCATTTGTTATGTCAACAAGCTAGCAGGAGGTTGCATAGCAACAACCTCAACTTCTGGTAGACAGGCGAAGGATACCATTTGTTTACAGTATACTAAAATGAACTAATAGTATGTAGTATATACTCATTAGGAAGTAGTTCAGACTGTTAGTATGGGTATTTGAACACAGCTTTGATATTCTGGATTTCCCCCTGATTGTCTGTGATTAAAATGTGGGTCAAAATAAAATAAAAAGTATTATCTGAGTTAGGAATGAAGGACACTGTCTACCCACAGAGTTTCTAAATCCAGAGGCGCAACATCGCCAGACTTCCAGGAACGCTTGCGAAACAGACCAAGCAAGCCAGGGGTTGGGGTTTGAGAAGTGAACAATTCTTCCTTTAATTGTTAATTTTTTCAATCTAAAGGCAAAACCTAGATTTGAGCCAGTGTCTTAAAGATGCACTATGCAGAAATCACTCCGCCATTTTCTGGTTGGTATAATTCTAATAGTTCACCTAATGCCAGTTTGTGACAAAACAAGCAAGTATAGTGTAGAGAATCATTGTACCATCTAAACCACTGAAATATATTTTCCTTGACCAAAAACATTGTACTTTCAGCTGTTTTGAAACTGCTGTACAAAACTGAAAGTAAAAGATGCAAAAACTCAAATAAAATTTTATTGGTCACATACACAAGAAGGGAAAGCATAGAAATAACGCACACAGAACAGATCTACCACTTCTTAAAGTTGCTTTCCATGACCATGACAGCTCTGTAACTCACATGTATATGTACACTTGTTTGGGTTGCCCAAAAAGTTACATATTGCTTCTTTAAGTAGTTGAACATGTTATTACTCCAACCTCATGAGTGACAAACCAACACGTTTTAATTTTCGTCAAAAATAACTTTAAATCAAACGAGTGCCTTTGATTTGACGGCCTGCACATGCACAGTTCGACGCGAGACGACCTTTAGACCCGATTAACAGTTTCTGAGCATGAGCTTAGCTAGCCAACTTCGCCATGACATCGTTATCAGGGATTTCTATTGGAGAAGCAGTTTCTGCCTATCTTCATACTGTACTGTTCTTGGTCTACTGGTGTTCTTGCTAGCTAGGTACTTGTGTCGCTCCCGCCTGCTGTGCTAGCATAGTTTCCTTCTCTAACGCCTGCCGAACACCTGCCTTCACTGCTGTTAATAGAACTGTTCATTACCGCCACCTACTGTACTGGAGCAACCCCGCCTCCAGCCTGTGTCCTAGCTTAAAAATGATTGCAGTAATGCCCACATCCAGTAATGCACCGAATTGAGTGTCTTCTCGGTGTAACAGAGGAAGAGGCAAAGCAAGAGGGTTAACTCCACCCAAAAATACTGCTATAAGCAGACCAAGTGGGGATTTCTTGTATGGATGTCTATGAGAGAGTGTCGAATTTGGTCAACATAAAATTGAATTGTTAATTTGCTACGTGAGGCTTATTTTTTTTAACCTTTATTTAACTAGCCAAGTCAATTTAAGAACAAATTTTTATTTTCAATGACAGCCTAGGAACAGTGGGTTAACTGCCTTTGCGCACATGTATTCCTATTGTTAAAGTGGTCAGTCGACTATCTTGTCAGTATCATCTTTGAGTGTAGTCTCTCCGGGTAACTTTCCAATTAAACGTTTGCGTTACACAGGTATCACAAAAACAACCGTTTTAAGATTGTTGTGAAAACAAGGAATGTTTACTGAATAATAATGGTGGGTTTTTGCCTCAGAGCACTGTTGTTTTTTCTTCTAGCCTGTCACATTGATATTTGAAGCAGCATGGAGGATAGAAACGTGAATAATGCTTTATTCTCTCGATTAGAACATCACATGGGTCACAAATAATTGAGAATAATTTATGATTAATTTATGATTATTAGCAGCAGGATAATAGCAACAGGACCAGGAGTAGGAATAGAACTGAACCACGTTTAGTGGTCCTCAAGTTAGCTCACTGACCTCATCTACCCCGCTCCTTTGTTCTCGAGAGCGGTTTATCGGGTAGCTATGAATTATATTTGTCATCAGTCTATTATCCACCTAAAGTTTTGGACCCTTTGCTCTTAAGTTTTTTTAATACAAATGATCGCTCAGGGCGGGTTGATATCATTATCCGGTTGCCTTGAGAGTTGATGAGTTGTGGAATTGAGGTTCTACTCAGTTTGTCTACTCAAGGGCATGGCCTGATATATACTTTTCTGTACCGCAGCCTCTGAGTGACATGGAGAATAAATTGAGCAACGATACATGACCGTCATGCTTGCAACATTGCTACAGAGAAAACGGCTTGTTTCTAGCTCAAACCATTCAAATGTTATGACCCATATTAACAGCATTATGTTTGTTTTTCTGATCGTGTATCGCCAGGACCGCATTTTACATTCATAAACCAATGTAGCGGGCCATTCGCAAGCCGCAAACCTTGTTCAGTCATGTTACGGTGTTAGCTAGCGAGCAAATGTTCCATACTTGAAATGACAGAGACAACTCCAGTCAATCTTTGTTTGGCCAACTTTATATAGGGCTATGTTCAATACAAAATTATATTTTGTAGTATAGTTTTTCAATTATAGCAATGGCTGAATGACTGATCTCTTGCATGTCCTCACTCTCAACTTGACGTTCTTAAAGAGATCGTGTACAATTTCAACAGTAATACATCTCAAAAGGGCTACTAAATCAAATACAATTTTATTGGTTGTGTACACATATTTCGCAGATTTTATTGCAGGTGCAGCGAAATGCTTATGTTTCTAGCTCCAACAGTGCAGTAATGCCTAACAAAACACACAAATCACCCCCAAAATAAAAATTTATGAATATCAGAAAGAATATCAGATTCTGGAATATATACAATATGTTCAGAAAGTATTCAGAGCCCTTTACTTTTTCCACATTTTGTTACGTTACAACCTTATTCTAAAATGGATTTTTAAAAACATTTTAGCATATTTATTAAAAATAGAAAATAGAAATATTAAATTTACATAAGTATTCAGACCCTTTACTCAGTACTTTGTTACAAGCTTGGCACACGCTACAAGCTTGGCACACCTGTATTTGGGGAGTTACTCACATTCTTCCCTGCAGATCCTCTCAAGCTCTGTCAGGTTGGATGGGGAGCGTCGCTTCACAGATATTTTCAGGTCTCTCCAGAGATGTTCGATCGGGTTCAAGTCCGGGCTCTGGCTGGGCCACACAAGGACATTCAGAGACTTGTCCCCGAAGCCAATATTGCATTATTTTGGCTGTGTGCTTAGGGTGGTTGTCCTGTTGGAAGGTGAACCTTCGACCCAGTCTGAGGTCCTGAGTGCTCTGGAGCAGGTTTTCATCAAGGATCTCTCTGTACTTTTCTCTGTTCATCTTTCCCTCAAACCTAACTAGTTTCCAGCGTTGCTTTGGCTGTATGCTTGAGGTCATTGATCAGTTGGAACGTAAATATTTGCCCCAGTCTAAGGTCGTTTGCACTCTGAAGCAGGTTCTCTTCAAGGAGTTGGCTGTATTTGACTCCATTCATTGTTCTCTCTATCCTTACCAGTCTCCCAGTCACTGCCTCTGAAAAGCATCGCTCTTCAAGGAGTTGGCTGTATTTGACTCCATTCATTGTTCTCTCTATCCTTACCAGTCTCCCAGTCACTGCCTCTGAAAAGCATCGCCATAGCATGATGCTGCCACCACCATGCTTCACCGTAGGGATGGCGTTAGATGGGTGATGAGCTTCCTCCAGACATAGCGCTTTGCATTCAGGCCAGAGGGGCGGGAGGTAGCCTAGTGGTTATAGTGTTGGGCCAGTAACCAAAAGGTTCCTAGAATCCCTGAGCGGACAAGATACAAATCTGTCGTTCTGCCCCTGAACAAGGCAGTTAACCCACTGTTCCTAGACCGTCATTGTAAATAAGAATTTGTTCTTAACTTCATAATAGTCCCTATATTGTGCACAATTAGCTGTCCTCCCTCTCCTATGAGCTATCTTCTGTAACAATATACATAGCACATATATCATTCCATCCATAACACAATAGTCACTACTCCTAATGCACTTCTACAGTTATAAACATACTAAAACATTCTCAAATCAATTAGTCAATATACATCAATCCCTCCTCTGG
The DNA here is from genome assembly GCF_029448725.1 of Salvelinus fontinalis. Lineage (NCBI taxonomy): Eukaryota > Metazoa > Chordata > Actinopteri > Salmoniformes > Salmonidae > Salvelinus > Salvelinus fontinalis. Next base: position 19,085,371 of record NC_074687.1, read on the forward strand.
AACAATGATCACTCTCATGTTCCACGAAACCTAAAAACGTATTGACTTAACAGGGAAGAGAGAAAAAGTACATGTTTAATCATTTCACACCACACCACCAGAACCGTCCATCCGTTCTATGCCCATGTGATGCTGGTCTCCATGCCCGTCTCCTTCATTCTCATCCTTTGGTGTTAACGCAAGACACAGACTATGAGACTTGTATGCAACTAATTGTACCGTATCATCCAGCAATCTATATGTATTGATGCGATTTAACATACAAATTCTGATGACATGGTAAAACAAAAAAAACTTCATGTTTGAACCAAGCTATCATCCAGTGAGTTCTCTGATAACCTCCCTGTTGGAGGACACTTAACAATAAGGTTTATATAGCCTCCCTAGGCCCAATACATTTCGAGTAGTTCGAGCAACTCTCTCTCGCTGTATCCGAGTCGCAACTAAAACATTTTATAAATTATCCAACCCAAATTTAGAATGACAGTCCTTAGTGCTTTACTTTGAGTCTATCACTCAAACTCAAGCTTCCAGGCACTTTTTCTGATTCATGAGATCCAGACAAGCATGGACTATATGACAAATTATTACATTCCCAATTTTCTTTATAACATTACTGTTACACCATGTTGTTACTGTTGAAACCATTTTCAAAATTAGTTCATACTCCCTTTATTTTACTGGCGACCTCTCGAAAGAGTTACCAGATCAGGGAGTTAGCACCCTAACCCATGGGGGTTGAAACAAAAGTGAATTCAGTAATACACATATCACAATCCATTTGGAGTAACCGTCAACCATTATTAACATATTTTCCCTTCTATATGCAGACTGAACAAAATAAATTTCTGTATTTACCCAAAGACCAGGGCTCCAAGGAACTGGTAATTTCCCATTCGAACACATGATTCATATCGTGATTCAAAAACAACATGTTACATAAAAAATAAATTGAATACCATTCAACTTAGAATTACAACACTTGATGAGGGAATAATGGTATCTCATAAAGTAATAGTAAAATGTAATAGAGACTGGTGTTTCTCATTCATTTTATAATTAAATCCCACCTATTTCGATCATTTCTAGTGAGATTGATCAGGCCTCACCAGAAAGTCAGGATACAGGGCATTCGAAACCATTAAATATTTCCTCTCCCATTTCTTTCTCTGTCCTTCAGACACCATATAAAAATCTTTCAAACATTTCCATCATTCTGCATACCAATTTAAAACCAAATTGAAAAGACCCCACACAAAATAAATCCCACAGTATCAACACCACTAACGCATATTCATAACCGGTAAGTTGTGTGTGCATGCTGGTGTGTGTGGTAAACCGAAGGTCAAAAACACGCATATGAACAGGCCATACTTATCTGGGAACTCCGTTTATGGCCTAATCCAGATACTTTTATACTTAAAACTGCCGAATATCACTAACTGCTCTCCCCAAGACCACAGTCTCAGGGAACATTCCAACGAGAGATAATGAAACCCCCTCCTCTTCTGGAAAATAAAGTGTACATGTCGTTAGCATTCACTATGCTACATCTTAATCAGCAATCCAAAATTATTAATTATAAACCAAACATGATAATGGTAAACCCACTGTCCTTACTCCAATCATTAAACGTTTGTTTTAATCCACCCCAATGTTTACGTATCCTTTATTTAGCACCCTTAGAGACAGCGACTTTGTCTTGCCACTGAATCCAACGATTCACTGGTCTCTTTTCCCAGTAACCACCGCACCACCATTTTCATGAACAATCAAGTTAATTTTAGGTTTGGTAACCTCTATGCTAATTCCTCGTGACCCCTCCACCCTTTCGTCCATTCTAGAAATCTATTTCAGAATAAGACGACATAAAATGTAAATCTATTTCATAATAAATCGACATAAAATGTCTCATGAGATTGAAACCCCCCCCAAGGTTTTCTGAGTTACCAGGAGTGTTTGGCCAGAACATTTTTATTTGTTACCTTTAGAATCCATTCCCCTGGCATTTCGCCTAGATTTTTTAACCCAAAATACTTTTTTTCCTAGGCAAATTTAGCAAATTTCTCATCATAAGGAATCTGCAATATTTGATCCGTGGCATCTATTAAAAAGTTGTGTAAAACGTGATCTCGTACGTCTTTCTTCACAAAGAAACTGTAATCTCTATGAACCACTATCGATCGTACCGAGGCATACACCGCTATGTGTAAGTTTCCTGTCCTGCTACTTTCAGGAGGATTTGTTGCTGCTCTTTTGAAAAAGAGGCAAACGCTTGCATGGCAGCATTTCTTCCGATTGCACCGTTCCCACTCTACACTCATTCTTCCAATGCCCAACGGTCCCGCATCTGAAACAGGGATCTATCTCCCTACGTTTTGATGTTTTTTCGCTACGTTTCTGTCTTACCTTGGCCATTGAAACTATAGTTAGTGACGTTCCCTGTGGCCGTATTAACCCCTCACACGTCTGCGAAGAGAGCAGAGTTATTTTCCACTCTCAAAGCATCTTGCTCTATTTCATCCACTACCCTCACAATTGCCGTTTTGATCACAGGTTTCAAACCTGCCATCAAAGCCGAAGTACAAATTCTAACAATATACTGACGTACCCAGTCTTTTTGCAGCTGAGTACATCTACTAGTTTCATTTTTATCGGTTTTACTCTTCTGTTGATAAAACACCGACATCAAAACACTTGTAACACAGCTTGCGATTTCTCATTGATGTCATTGTGCCATACCACAACAGAAGAACTCATGGGGGTATCCCAACAATCCAGTAGACGCAATCTGGTGAAATTTGTATCGAAACAAAAGTGAATTCAATAATACACATATCACAATCCATTTGGAGTAACCGTCAACCAGTTCTTTATTTGATTTGAATTTTCTGATTTCTTCACTCCCGTCTCCCTTCTATTAACTAAACTCAGCAAAAAGAAAAGTCCTCTCACTGTCAACTGCGTTTATTTTCAGCAAACTTTACATGTCTAAATATTTGTATGAACATAACAAGATTCAACAACTGAGACATAAACTGAACAAGTTCCACAGACATGTGACTAACAGAAATGTAATAATTTGTCCCTGAACAAAGGTGGGGTCAAAATAAAAAGTAACAGTCAGTATCTGGTGTGGCCACCAGCTGCATTAAGTACTGCAGTGCATCTCCTCCTCATGGACTGCACCAGATTTGCCAATTCTTGCAGTGAGATGTTACCCCACTCTTCCACCAAGGCACCTGCAAGTTCCCCTATGTGTTTTCTGACCTTCCCTTGGTCGTATTTTCGCGGGGCAGAAATCTCCGAGACCAATTGGTACACTCTGATTTAACCCCCCAAGATATTCCTGAACAACGTCTATTTGCGCCCTTATTGGATGGTAATTATAAGTGTAATGGCTGTGCCCAATGCAATGGCACTTATAAATGCAGATCCTTCAAACATCCACAAACAGGGACATCCATCCCAATCAAAGGTGTTATTACTTGCTCCACTAAGGCAGTTATTTATCTCATAACTTGTCCTTGTGGTAAAAATGATGTGGGTAAAACAAAGCGTGAAGTAAACGTACGTATCTCAGAGCATCGTAGCACCATTAAGGGGGAAAAACTTGACCTACCCAGTTGCGGCCCACATTTTGGAGGCAGGCCACTCGATTTCATCTTTGCGTTATATTGGCATCGAACATGTCACCCTCCCTAGGAGAGGGGTGGACCTTGATAATTTATTGTTAAGACGAGAGGCTGCTTGGATATTTAATTTAAAGACCCTTGCTCCCTTCGGTCTTAATGTGGACTTTGATCTGAAGCCATTCTTGTGATTGTTGTGTTTGTTGTGACTTTGCCATTGTGGTTGTTTGTAGGCTTGTGTGGTCTTTAGTGAGTCTATGATCGTATGCTATCCATTTGTCTTAATTGTATGTTGCTCATTCTATGCCGTTTTAATATGAGTAATTAACCAATGATATTAGGCCACTGTTGGCCATGATTACAGACACCTGTGTGTCTTGACACTATATATAAACGAGTCATCCCGCAGTGTCTGTGATTGTACCCTGATGAAGACAGCTTGCCTGTCGAAACGTTGGTAATTAAATATTTTTGCATCTGAGCTCCTAGAGTGTGCGGCTCTCCTTTATTTTCTAACCTGCAAGTTCCCCGACATTTCTGGGGGGAATGGCCCTAGCCCTCACCCTCCGATCCAACAGGTCCCATACGGGCTCAATGGGATTTAGATCCGGGCTCTTCGCTGGTCATGGCAGAACACGGACATTCCTGTTTTGCAGGAGTTCACGCACAGAATGAGGAGTATGACTGGTGGCATTGTCATGCTGGAGGGTCATGTCAGGATGAGCCGGCATGAAGGGTACCACATGAGGGAGGAGGGTGTCTTCCCTGTAACTCACAGCGTTGAGATTGCCTGCAATGACAACAAGCTCACCATGACGGACCCTCCACCTCCAAATCGATCCCGCTCCAGAGTACAGGCCTCGGTGTAACGCTCATTCCTTCGACGATAAACGCGAATCTGACCATCACCCCTGGTGAGACAAAACCGTGACTCGTCAGTGAAGAGCACTTTTTGCCAGTCCTGTCTGGTCCAGTTGCTGGTGATGTCTGGTGAGGACCTGCCTTACAACAGGCCTACAAGCCCTCAGTCCAGCCTCTCTCAGCCTATTGCGAATAGTCTGAGTACTGACGGAGGGATTGTGCGTTCCTGGTGTAACTCGGGCAGTTGTTGTTGCCATCCTGTACCTGTCTTGCAGGTGTGATGCTCAGATGTACCGAACCTGCGCCGGTTGTTGTTACTCGTCGTCTGCCACTGCAAGGAAGATCAGCTGTCCGTCCTGTCTTCCTGTAGCGCTGTCTTAGGCGTCTCACAGTACGGACATTGCAATTTATTGTCCTGGCCACATCTGCAGTCCTCATGCCTCCTTGGCCTAAGGCACGTTCACGTAGATGAGCAGGGACCCTGGGCATCTTTCTTTTGGTGTTTTTCAGTCAGTAGAAAGGCCTCTTAATTATTATAAGTTTTCATAACTGTGACCTTAATTGCCTACCGTTTGTAAGCCGTTAGTGTCTTAATGACCGTTCAACAGGTGCATGTTCATGAATTGTTTATGGTTCATTGAACAAGCATGGGAAACAATGTTTAAACCCTTTACAATGAAGATCTGTGAAGTTCTTTGGATTTTTATTAATTACCTTTGAAAGACAAGGTTCTGAAAAAGGGACCATTTTCCAAGGTAGCGCTACCCACTTTCCGAGAGAATGGTTATGGTATTTGTGCCTATTAATTGGTCACGGCACTTAATACTTTGTATTAGAACCAATACTATAGCGTCTGCAAATGTATTACTGGAGAACACGGATGACCTAATGTCTTATTCCAGTGTTGTGCCTCAAATATCACTGTTGTTGATAACACATATTACCAAAATTATTCACACCTATTTTCACATAATCTGTCATGGTTCACCGCCCCAATAGGGCATAAACCAACCTCTCTCCTTATTGCTACTGCTCATATACTCGAATCATGTTATCTTTCTCCTATTCTAACCATGGATGAGGCTCTCTTCCAGACACATGTCCGTACCCTGGCACTATACTGCCTCACAGCCACTGCGGCTGAGACTTTCACCCTCTCTTTACAGGTTTAGCAAGGAACCAACCCCACCCGGGTCTTACCCCCTAGGAGTTACCCTTTGCAAGTACTAACCTGCTCGGGCTTATATTCCGGGACTCACCCTATTCTTATATTACTCACAGGAACCAACCTACTCAGGGTTTACCCCCGAGGACTTACCTTTTGCAGGTACCAGCCTGCTCGGGCTTACCTTCCAGGATTTACCCTATACTTTATGGTACTAGCAGGAACCAACCCACTCGGGATTTACCCCCTAAGAGTTACCCTCTACAGGTACTAACCTGTTCGGGCTTACCTTCCGGGATTTACCATATACCACAAAGCTACGACCGGTTGTAATACAATGGCACTACTGAATAAGCTCAGGCTTTCTAGGTCCGTATCCTATAATTGGTTCAGCCTACGACTCTCATCTCCCCAAGATGTCAGAATTAGTGATAACAGGTGTAGGAACTGTGCCTACCTTGTTTCTGGTGCCGGCTCCTGTTTCACTGATTCGGAATCTCTAGTTCGACTGCAAATCGTGGTGAACCCTGTTCGCAGCGCCAACTGTTAGGTTCTAATTATAAGAGTAAGAACTCAACAGACTATGAAAGCTTAAACCAAGTTTATTCTTCCCAAAGGATCGAACAGCTGAACAGACAAAAACATGTTTACAATAGTGGTGGTAATTGTACCCCACTTAGTTTCCTGCCTACAATAAAGATACAAAGTGATACGGGCAATAAACTTTTCCTTCTCCCTTAACGTAACCTGACCTGACCTGACCTCGACCCCCTTCATCACTAATCCATGGCTCTCTCCCCTTATCAATGCCTGCCATGTGATTGTTTTCCCTACACTTGGTACATTCCAAGCTTAATTGCGTCCACCATATACCTTATACCTACAGATAATCATTAACCTCTGGTGTAGCCCCTCGGCTGTGGCACCCCTCAGTTCTCTATTATAACTAATGATTAAAAACATTTAAAGTTCAGAAATCCAAACCCATCACAGTGGATGAGAGCCCACTCTTTGTTCCTCTTCTACAGCGACAGTGACTTGGAGCAGCCCCTGGGATTAATGGAATTGCCTCGGAGTTCAAACAAAGGATCCAATTCAGGAAATTCACATTTCTGGTCAAAATTCTGGTGAATGACCGCCGATCTAATATCCCAAAAACCTTTTTGGCTGTCGGTAATGATGCAAGAAACGTTTTGAGCAAATAAAGTCAGAAATAACACCAAAAAAAATAAATACTGCAAAGTTGGATAGGAGCTAGAAACCTGGTGACAATGTCTGTCGGCACCTAATATTCCAAAATAAGACATTTACAGGTAATTGACTCAACATTTTAGCTTCTTAGAATAAATGAAATTACTTAAAAGGGTTACGCTAGTTTCTAGGGCACAACACTAACGACCTAAGGATAACCACAGATGAAAGTTATCATAATCTTTGTGATAACTTTATCAGTAGTATGCAACCATTTTTGTGGCACATAAATAATGGAAAGGGGAGAGCTTCTTCAGGAGATGAGCTTCAAAAGTAGCTAGTATTCATATAGGCTATATCTCAATCTGAATTATTTTTCTGTTCTGGTGCTCCTAAACCCTGTATTTTGTCATTGCTGGAAATTCTTATTAATATCTCAAAAATGTTTAATTGTGCTCCTACATTTCTTTCGGGGGTCCTACATTCAGGGTTCAACATTTGTATTTATTAAGGATCCCCATTACTCTTCCTGGGGTCCAGCAACATTAAGACAGTTATATACAGTTTAAAATTTGACATTACATTTCAAATCTAATTTTATTTGTCACATACGCTGAATACAACTGGTGTAGACCTTACCGTGAAATGCTTACTTACAAGCCCTTTAATTAATTAACCAAGAATGCAGTTCAAGAAATAGAGCTAAGAAAATATTTATTAAATAAACAAAAGTAAAAAAATTAAAATTAACACAAGAAAATAACATAACAATAACGAGGCTATATACAGGGGGTACCGGTATCCATTCAATCAATGTGTGAGGGTACAGATTAGTCGAGGTCATTTGTAAAGTGACTATGCATAGATAATAAACAGCGAGTAGCTGTTGTCCGGATGGCCGTTTGATTGATTGTTCAGCAGTCTTATGGCTTGGGGGAAAGAAGCTGTTTGAAGGAGCCTTTTGGTCCTAGACTTGGAGCACCTGTACCGCTTGCCGTGCGATTGCAGAGATAACAGTCTATGACTTGGGTGACTGGAGTTTTTTGGACCTTCCTCTGACACCGTCTAGTATATACAGTGGGGAGAACAAGTATTTGACACACTGCCGATTTTGCAGGTTTTCCTACTTACAAAGCATGTAGAGGTCTGTTATTTTTATCATAGGTACACTTCAACCGTGAGAGATGGAATCTAAAACAAAAATCCAGAAAATGACATTGTATGATTTTTAAGTAATTAATTTGCATTTTATTGCATGACATAAGTATTTGATCACCTACCAACCAGTAAGAATTTCGGCTCTCACAGACCTATTAGTTTTTCTTTAAGAAGCCCTCCTGTTTTCCACTCATTACCTGTATTAACTGCACCTGTTTGAACTCGTTACCTGTATAAAAAACACCTGTCCACACACTCAATCAAACAGACTCCAACCTCTCCACAATGGCCAAGATCAGAGAGCTGTGTAAGGACATCAGGGATAAAATTGTAGACCTGCACAAGACTGGGATGGGCTACAGGACAATAGGCAAGCAGCTTGGTGAGAAGGCAACAACTGTTGGCGCAATTATTAGAAAATGGAAGAAGTTCAAGATGACGGTCAATCACCCTCGGTCTGGGGCTCCATGCAAGATCTCACCTCGTGGGGCATCAATGATCATGAGGAAGGTGAGGGATCAGCCCAGAACTACACGGCAGGACCTGGTCAATGACCTGAAGAGAGCTGGGACCACAGTCTCAAAGAAAACCATTAGTAACACACTACGCCGTCATGGATTAAAATCCTGCAGCGCACGCAAGGTCCCCCTGCTCAAGCCAGTGCATGTCCAGGCCCGTCTGAAGTTTGCCAATGACCATCTGGATGATCCAGAGGAGGAATGGGAGAAGGTCATGTGGTCTGATGAGACAAAAATAGAGCTTTTTGGTCTAAACTCCACTCTCCGTGTTTGGAGGAAGAAGAAGGATGAGTACAACCCCCAGAACACCATCCCAACCGTGAAGCATGGAGGTGGAAACATCATTCTTTGGGGATGCTTTTCTGCAAGGGGGACAGGACGACTGCACCGTATTGAGGGGAGGATGGATGGGGCCATGTATCGCGAGATCTTGGCCAACAACCTCCTTCCCTCAGTAAGAGCATTGAAGATGGGTCGTGGCTGGGTCTTCCAGCATGACAACGACCCGAAACACACAGCCAGGGCAACTAAGGAGTGGCTCCGTAAGAAGCGTCTCAAGGTCCTGGAGTGGCCTAGCCAGTCTCCAGACCTGAACCCAATAGAAAATCTTTGGAGGGAGTCCGTATTGCCCAGCGACAGCCCCAAAACCTGAAGGATCTGGAGAAGGTCTGTATGGAGGATGGGCCAAAATCCCTGCTGCAGTGTGTGCAAACCTGGTCAAGAACTACAGGAAACGTATGATCTCTGTAATTGCAAACAAAGGTTTCTGTACCAAATATTAAGTTCTGCTTTTCTGATGTATCAAATAAGTTTTTTGTTTTAGATTCCGTCTCTCACAGTTGAAGTGTACCTATGATAAAAATTGCAGACCTCTACATGCTTTGTAAGTAGGAAAACCTGCAAAATCGGCAGTGTATCAAATACTTGTTCTCCCCACTGTAGGTCCTGGATGTCAGAATGCTTTGCCCCAGTGATGTAATGGGCCGTGCGCACTACCCTCTGTAGCGCCTTACAGTCAGATGCCTTACAGTTGCCATACCAGGCGGTGATGCAACCGGTCAGGATGCTCTCGATGGCGCAGCTGTAGAACTTTTTGAGGATCTGGGGACCCATGCCAAATCTTTTCAGTCTCCTGAGGGGGAAAAGGTGTTGTCGTGCCCTCTTCACGACTATCTTGGTATGTTTGGACCATGATAGTTCGTTGGTGATGTGGACACCTAGGAACTTAAAACTCTCTTCCCGCTCCACTTCAGCCCCGTCGATGTTAACGGGTGCCTGTTCGACCCTCCTTTTCCTATAGTCCACGATCAGCTCCTTTGTCTTACTCACATTGAGGGAGAGGTTTTTGTACTGGCACCACACTGCCAGGTCACTGACCTCCTCCCTATAGGCTGTCTCATCGTTGTCCGTGATCAGGCCTACCACTGTTGTGTCATCAGCAAACTTAATGATGGTGTTGGAGTCGTGCTTGGCCACGTAATCGTGGGTGAACAGGGAGCACGGGGGGGACTAAACACGCACGCCTGAGGGGCCCCAGTGTTGAGGATCAGCGTGGCAGATGTGTTGTTGCCTACCCTTACCACCTTGGGGCGGCCCGTCAGTAGGATAGTCTCGTTGGTAGGATAGTCTTAATCGTAGATCGTCCAGTTTGTTTTTTCCAATGACTGCACCTTGGCCAATAATACGGAGGGAAGTGGTGGTTTACCTACTCGTCAGTGAATTCTTACAATGCACCCCACCCTCCTCCCCCTTTTCCTCTGTCTATTCTTCACACTGATGACGGGGATTTGGGCCTTGTCTTGACAAAGCAGTATATCCTTCCCGTCAGACTCATTAAAGAAAAAATCTTCATCCAGTTTGAGATGAGTAATTGCTATTTTGATGTCCAGAAGCTCTTTTCGGTCATAAGAGACAGTAGGAGCAACATTATGTACAAAATGAGTTAGAAACAATGCGAAAATAGAAACAAAATAGCGCAGTTGGTTAGGATCTTTACCCAATACATTTAATGTGTTCCCTCAGGCCACTACTCCACTATCACATATTTACAATACAACATCCATGTGTATGTGTGTGTAGAGTGCGTGTCTTATCATGTGTTTGTTCGTGTCTCTCCACATAAGGTGTAATTTTATCAGTTTTTTAAAAATCTGATTCTACTGCTTGCATCAGTTACCATGTAGCCATGGCTCTATGTAGTCCTGTACGCCTCCCATAGTCTGTTCTTGACTTGGGGATTGTGAAGAGACCTTTGGTGGCATGTCTTGTGGGGTATGCATGGGTGTCCGAGCTGTGTGCTAGTAGTTTAAACGGACACCTGTTGACATGCTGAATGCACCACTTCTTACAAAAGCAAGTAATGATGAAGTCAATCTCTCCTCCACTTTTTGCCATGAGATATTTACATGCATATTATTAATGTTAGCTCCCCGTGTACATTTAAGGGCCAGTCGTGCAGCCCTCTTCTGAGCCAACTGTAATTTTCCTAATTCCCCCTTTGTGGCACCTGACCACACGACTGAACAGTAGTCCAGGTAAGACAAAACTAGAGTCTGTAGGACCTGCCTTGTTGTTAAAAAAGCAGAGCAGAACTTTATTATGGACAGACTTCTCCCCATCATAGCTACTGTAGTATCAAACCCCGCCCTGTGCAACTGGGTCCTGGACTTCCTGACGGGCCACCCCCAGGTGGTGAACGTCGTCAACAAAACAAAGTGGAATTCAGGAAACAGCAGAGGGAACACGCCCCTATCCACATTGACGGGACCGCAGTGGAGAAGGTGGAAAGCTTCAAGTTCCTCTGTGTACACATCACTGACGATCTGAAATGGTCCACCCACACAGACAGTGTGGCGGAGAAGACGCAACACGTCAGGAAGAAGGCACAACACCTCAGGAGGCTGAAGAAAATTTGGTTTGGCCCCTAAAACCCTCACAAACATTTACAGATGCACAATTGAGTGCATCCTGTCGGGCTGTATCACCACCTGGTACAGCAACTCCACCACCCGCAACCGCAGGGCTCTCCAGAGGGTCGTGCGGTCTGCACAACGCATCACTGGGGGCAAGCTATTTGCCCTCCAGGACACCTACAGCACACAATGTCACAGGAAGGCCAAAAAGATCATCAAGGACATCAACCACCCGAGCCACTGCCTGTTAATGCCGCTATCATCCAGAAGACGTGGTCAGTACAGGTGCATCAAAGCTGGGACCGAGAGACTGAAAAACAGCTTCTATCTTAAGGCCATCAGACTGTTAAATAGCCATCACTAGCCGGCTTCCACCCCGTTACGCAACCTTGCACCTTAGAGGCTGCTGCCCTATATACAGTGCCTTGTAAAATGATTCATCCCCCTTGGCGTTTTTCCAATTTTGTTGCATTACAACCTGTAATTTAAAAAATAATTTTATTTTTATTTCATGTAATGGACAATAGTCCAAATTGGTGAAGTGAAATTTCAAAAATAACTTGTTTCTAAAAAATTAAAAACGGAAAAGTGGTGCGTGCATATGTATTCACCCCCTTTGCTATGAAGCCCCTAAATAAGATCTGGTGCAACCAATTACCTTCAAAAGTCACATTATTAGTTAGATTGCACACAGGTGGACTATATTTAAGTGTCACATGATCTGTCACATGATCTCAGTATATATACACCTGTTCTAAAAGGCCCCAGAGTCTGCAACACCACTAAGCAAAGGGCACCACCAAGCAAGTGGCACCACGAAGACCAAGGAGCTCTCCAAACAGGTCAGGAACAAAGTTGTGGAGAAGTACAGATCAGGGTTGGGTTATAAAAAAATATCCAAAACTTTGAACATCCCACAGTGCACCATTAAATCCGTTATTAATTTTTTTTAAGAATATGGCACCACAACAAACCTGCTAAGAGAGGGCCGCCCACCAAAACTCACAGACCATGCAAGGAGGGCATTAATAAGAGAGGCAACAAAGAGACCAAAGATAACCCTGAAGGAGCTGCAAAGCTCCACAGCGGAGATTGGAGTATCTGTCCATAGGACCACTTTAAGCCATACACTCCACAGAGCTGGGCTTTACGGAAGAGTGGCCAGAAAAAAAGCCATTGCTTAATAAAGAAAAAAATAAGCAAACACATTTGGCGTTCACCAAAAGGCATGTGGGAGACTCCTCAAACATATGGAAGAAGGTACTCTGGTCAGATGAGACTAAAATTAATATTTTTGGCCATCAAGGAAAACGCTATGTCTGGCACAAACCCAACACCTCTCATCACCCCGAGAACACCATCCCCACAGTGAAGCATGGTGGTGGCAGCATCATGCTGTGGGGATGTTTTTCATCGGCAGGGACTGGGAAACTGTTCAGAATTGAAGGAATGATGGATGGTGCTAAATACAGGGAAATTCTTGAGGGGAATCTGTTTCAGTCTTTCAGAGATTTGAGACTGGGACGGAGGTTCACCTTCCAGCAGAACAATGGCCCTAAGCACACTGCTAAAGCAACACTTGAGTGGTTTAAGGGGAAACATTTAAATGTCTTGGAATGGCCTAGTCAAAGCCCAGACCTCAATCCAATTGATAATCTGTGGTATGACTTAAAGATTGCTGTACACCAGCGGAACCTATCCAACTTGAAGGAGCTGGAGCAGTTTTGCCTTGAAGAATGGGCAAAAATCCCAGTGGCTAGATGTGCCAACTTATAGAGAAATATCCCAAGAGACTTGCAGCTGTAATTGCTGCAAAAGGTGGCTCATCTAGGTATTGACTTTGGGGGGGTGAATAGTTTTTTTGTCTTGTTTGTTTCACAAGAAAAAATATTTTGCATCTTCAAAGTGGTAGGCATGTTGTGTAAATCAAATGATACAACCCCCCCCAAAAATCTATTTTAATTCCAGGTTGTAAGGCAACAAAATAGGAAAAATGCCAAGGGGGGTGAATACTTTCGCAAAGCCACATAGACTTGGATTCACTGGCCACTTTAATAATGGAACACTAGTCACTTTATTAATGTTTAAATAATGTTTACATACTGCTTTACTCATCTCATGTATATACTGTATTCTATTCTACTGTAATTTAGTCAATGCCACTCCAACATTGCTCAATCTAATATTTATATATTTCTTAATTCCATTCTTTTTGATTTGTGTGTATTGTTGTGAATCATTTTTAGATACTACTGCACTGTTGGAACTAGAAACACAAGCATTTCGCTACACCCGCAATAACATCTGCTAAATATGTGTGTGTGACCAATACAATTTGATTTGATCGACATGTTTTGACCATCCAGGTTTACTCCAAGCAGTTTAGTCACCTCAACTTGCTCAATTTCCACATTATTTATTACAATATTTAGTTGAGGTTGATGGTTTAGTGAATGATTTGTGCCAAATATAATGCTTTTAGTTTTTGAAATATTTTAGGACTAACTTATTCCTTGCCATTCATTCTGAAACTAACTGCAGCTCTTAAGTGTTGCAGTGATTTCACTCACTATAGTAACTGACTTGTATAGTGTTGAGTCATCCGCATTAGAGGTCGACCGATTATGATTTTTCAACACCGATACCGATTATTGGAGGACAAAAAAAGCCGATGCTGATTTGAAAAAACAAAAATTGTAAAAAATATATGTATTTATATATATCATACACACATACACATTTTTGTAATAATGACAATTGCAACAATACTGAATGAACAATGAACACTTTTATTTTAACTTAATATAATACATAAATAAAATAAATGTAGTCTCAAATAACATGAGAACATATGTTAAAACGAACCACCAGCTTTCATGGGTCTTCAATATTCCCAGTTAAGAAGTTTTAGGTTGTAGTGCAGAAAGCAGAGCTTGTCTGCATGGTCCCCTGTCAGTCTGCTCCTCCGCGAAACACATACCTTATTTGAAGGAGATCAAGACATTCTCTATGGAAGACATGAATGGTAAAATAACGAAGGAACCCCTTTCAAGTTCAGCCGCAAGTTATTACAGGAATTATAACGCGCCGACTATTTCTCTCTAAACCATATACCTTTGACTAATCCGGAAACTATCACCTCGAAAACAAAACGTTTATTCCGTTCCATACTTTATCTAACGGGTGGCATCCATGAGTCTAAATATTCCTGTTACATTGCACAACCTTCAATGTTATGTCATAATTACGTAAAATTCTGGCAAATTAGTTCGCAAAGAGCCAGGCGGCCCAAACTGTTGCATATACCCTGACTCTGCGTGCAAAGAACGCAAGAGAAATGACACAATTTCACCTGGTTAATATTGCCTGCTAACCTGGATTTCTTTTAGCTAAATATGCAGGTTTAAAAATATATACTTGTGTATTGATTTTAAGAAAGGCATTGATGTTTATGGTTAAGTACACATTGGAGCAATAACAGTCATTGATTGATTGTTTTTTATAAGATAAGTTTAATGCTAGCTAGCAACTTACCTCAGCTTACTGCATTCGCGTAACAGGCAGGCTCCTCGTGGAGTGCAATGTAATCAAGTGTTAGAGCATTGGACTAGTTAACTGTAAGGTTGCAAGATTGGATCCCCTGAGCTGACAAGGTTAAAAATCTGGCAGAACATTCCTAGGCCGTCATTGAAAATAAGAATGTGTTCTTAACTGACTTGCCTAGTTAAATAAAGATTAAATAAAGGTGTAAAAAAAATAAAAATCGGCCCCCAAAAATACCGATTTCCGATTGTTATGAAAACTTAAAATCGGCCCTAATTAATCGACATGCCATTCCGATTAATCAGTCGACCTCTAATCCGCATACATAGCTACACATTCGCTTTACTCAAGGCTAGTGGCATGTCATTAGTAAAAATTGAAAAAAGTAAGGGGCCTAGACAGCTGCCCTGGGGAATTCCTGATTCTACCTGGATTCTTTTGGAGACGCTTCCGTTAAACACTCTCTGTGTTCTGTTAGACTAACTCTATATCCACAATATAGCAGGGGATGTAAAGCCATAACACATACGTTTTTCTATCAGCAGATTATGATTGATAATGTCAAAAGCCGCACTGAAGTCTAACAAAACAGCTCCCACAATCTTTTTATCATGAATTTCTCTCAGCCAATCAGCTGTAATTTTTGTAAGTGCTGTGCTTGTTGATTCTCCTACTCTATAAGCTTGCAGAAAGTCTGTTGTCAATTTGTTTACTGTAAAATTGTCACGTTCTGACCATAGTTCTTTTGTGTTTTCTTTGTTTTAGTGTTGGTCAGGACGTGAGCTGAGTGGGCATTCTATGTTGTGTGTCTAGTTTTCACGTTTCTATGTTTGGCCTGATATGGTTCTCAATCTGAGGCAGGTGTTAGTCATTGTCTCTGATTGGGAACCATATTTAGGTAGCCTGTTTTGTGTTGGGGTTTGTGGGTGGTTGTCTTCTGTCTTTGTGTCTATGCACCAGATAGGACTGTTTCGGTTTTTCACATTTGTTGTTTTTGTATTTTGTAGTGTTCACGTTTTTTGTCATAATTAAAGTCATGATGAACACTAACCACGCTGCGCTTTGGTCCGATCCCTGCGACACCTCCTCTTTAGACGAAGAGGAGGAAATCTGCCGCAGAACCACCCACCGAAACTGGACCAAACAGCGTGGTAAGGGACAGCAGCAGCAGCGGCCAAGTACACAGGACTCCTGGACATGGGAGGAAATTCTGGACGGTAAGGGACCCTGGGTTCAAGCTGGAGAATATCGCCACCCTCGTGAAGAGCTGGAGGCAGCTAAAGCCGAGAGGCGGTGGTATGAGGCAGCACGGAAGCGTGGCTGGAAGCCAGAGAGGCAGCCCCAAAAATTTCTTGGGGGGCACACGGGTATGTGTGCCGAAGTCAGGTAGGAGACCTGCGCCAACTTCTCGTGCTTACCGTGGAGAGCGAGAGTGCGGGCAGACACCGTGTTATGCGGAAGAGCGCACGGTGTCTCCTGTACGTGTGCATAGCCCGGTGCGGTACATCCCAGCTCCTCGTATCGGCCGGGCTAGAGTGGGCATCGAGCCAGGCGCCATAAAGCCGGTTCAACGCATCTGGTCTCCAGTGCGTCTCCTTGGGCCGGTGTACATGGCACCAGCCTTACGCATGGTGTCCCCCGTTCGCCAGCACAGCCCAGTGCGGGTTATTCCACGTCGCCGCACTGGCCGGGCTAAGGGGAGTATTCAGCCAGGTAAGGTTGGGCAGGCTCGGTGCTCAAGAGCTCCAGTACGCCTTCACGGTCCGGTATATCCGGTGCCACCTCCTCGCACCAGCCCAGTATCACCAGTGCCAACACCACGCACCAGGCTTCCTGTGCGTCTCCAGAGCCCTGTTCCTCCTCCACACACTCGCCCTGTGGTGCGTGTCTCCAGCCCGGTACCACCAGTTCCGGCACCCCGAACCAAGCCTCCTGTGCGTCTCCAGAGCCCTGTACGCCCTGTTGCTGCTCCCCGCACTAGCCTTGAGGTGCGTGTCCTTAGCCCGGTACCACCAGTTCCGGCACCACGCACCAGGCCTACTGTGCGCCTCAGCAGGTCAGAGTCTGCCGCCAGTCAGGAGCTGCCAGAGCCGCCCGCCAGTCAGGAGCTGCCAGAGCCGCCCGCCAGTCAGGAACTGCCAGAGCCGCCCGCCAGTCAGGAGCTGCCAGAGCCGCCCGCCAGTCAGGAGCTGCCAGAGCCGCCCGCCAGTCAGGAGCTGCCAGAGCCGCCCGCCAGTCAGGAGCTGCCAGAGCCGCCCGCCAGTCAGGAGCTGCCAGAGCCACCCGCCAGTCAGGAGCTGCCCTCCAGTCATGAGCTGCCCTCCAGTCATGAGCTGCCCTCCAGTCATGAGCTGCCATTCAGTCCGGAGCTGCCCCTCAGTCATGAGCTGCCCCTCAGTCCTGAGCTGCCCCTCAGTCCTGAGCTGCCCCTCAGTCCTGAGCTGCCCCTCAGTCCGGAGCTGCCCCTCAGTCCGGAGCTGCTTCTTCAGTCCGGAGCTGCTTCTTCAGTCCAGAGGCGTCTTTCAGTCCAGAAGTGTCCCTCAGTCCTGTGGGCCCATTTAATAGGGTTCCCAGGCCAGGGTCGGCGGCGAGGGTCGCCGCTCAAAGGAGGACACTAAAGCGGACAAAGACTATGGTGGAGTGGGGTTCACGTCCTGCGCCAGAGCCATCACCAAAGACAGATGCCCACCGAGACCCTCCCCTATAGGTTCAGGTTTTGCGGCCAGAGTCCGCACCTTTGGGTCCGGAGTCCGCACCTTTTACTCCTCCCAAAGGGGGTACTGTCACGTTCTGACCATAGTTCTTTTGTGTTTTCTTTGTTTTAGTGTTGGTCAGGACGTGAGCTGAG
Source organism: Salvelinus fontinalis (assembly GCF_029448725.1). Lineage (NCBI taxonomy): Eukaryota > Metazoa > Chordata > Actinopteri > Salmoniformes > Salmonidae > Salvelinus > Salvelinus fontinalis. The sequence goes on from NC_074687.1 coordinate 19,103,199, forward strand.
TGGGCATTCTATGTTGTGTGTCTAGTTTTCACGTTTCTATGTTTGGCCTGATATGGTTCTCAATCGGAGGCAGGGGTTAGTCATTGTCTCTGATTGGGAACCATATTTAGGTAGCCTGTTTTGTGTTGGGGTTTGTGGGTGGTTGTCTTCTGTCTTTGTGTCTATGCACCAGATAGGACTGTTTCGGTTTTTCATATTTGTTGTTTTTGTATTTTGTAGTGTTCACGTATTTTGTCATACTTAAAGTCATGATGAACACTAACCACGCTGCGCTTTGGTCCGATCCCTGCGACACCTCCTCTTCAGACGAAGAGGAGGAAATCTGCCCTTACAAAAATAGCATTGTATCTGGTCAAGCACCATTTTTTGCAAAAGTTTACTAAGTGTTGGGAACAGGCTGATTGGTCGGCTATTTGAGCCAGTAAAGTGGGCTTTACTATTTTTGGGTAACGGAATTACATTTGCTTCCCTACAGGCCTGAGGGCACACACTTTCTAGTAGGCTTTGATGGAACATAGGGTAAATAGGAGTGGCAATATCATCTGCTATTTTTGTCCAAGTTGAAGGATTTTCCATCCAAGTTGTCAGACCCCGTGGCTTTTCATTGTTGATAGACAACAATCATTTTTTTAAATGATTTCACACTCACTTTATGAAATTCAAAATTACAATGCTTGTCTTTCATTGTTTGGTCAGTTATACTTGGGATGTGTAGTGTCAGCGTTTGTTGCTGGCATGTCATGCCTAAATTTGCGAATCTTGCCAGTGAAAAAATCATTAAAGTAATTTGCAATATCAGTGCGTTTATTTTGATGAATGAGCCATCTGATTCAATTGAATGATGTAGCCAAGTTTGCCTTTTTTCCCAAAATTTCATTTAAGGTGCTCCAAAGCTTTTTACAATCATTCTTTGTCATTTATCTTTGTTTCATAGTGCAGTTTCTTCTTTTTATTCAGTTTAGTCACATGATTTCTCAATTTGCAGTGTTTTTGCCAATCAGTTGTGCAGCCAGACTTATTTGCCATTCCTTTTGCCTCATTCCTCTCAACCATACAATTTTTCAATTCCTCATCAATCCACAGGGATTTAACAGTTTTTACAGTTATTTTCCTAATGGGTGCATGCTTATTAGTACGTGGAATAAGCAATTTCATAAATGTTTCAAGTGCAGCATCTGGTTGCTCCTCATTACACCACAGACCAACAAATATTATTTACATCAACAACATAGGAATCACTACAAAACTTATTGTATGACCTCTTATATACTATATTAGGCCCAGCCTTTGGAACATTGGTTTTCCTAGATATGGCTACTATATTGTGATCACTACATCTGATGGATTTGAATACTGCTTTAAAGCATATTTCTGCAGTATTTGTAAAGATGTGATCAATACATGTTGATGATTTCATTCCTGTGCTGTTTGGAACTACCCTGGTAGGTTGACTGAACCTGAACCAGGTTGCAGGCACTAGTTACAGTTTGAAACTTTCTCTTGAGTGGGCAACCTGATGAAAGCCAGTCAATATTTAAATCACCCAGAATATATACCTCTCTGTTGACATCACATACAGTGCATTCGGAAAGTATTCAGACCCCTTGACTTTTTCCACATTTTGTTACGTTACAGCCTTATTCTAAAATTGATTTAATATATGTTTTCCCTCATCAATCTACATACAATACCCGATAATGACAAAGTGAAATCAGGTTTTTCGAAATTTGTGAAAATATCTTTAAAAACAAAATAGAAATACCTTATTTACATACAGAACCAGTCAAAAGTTTGGACACACCTAGTCATTCCAGGGTTTTTCTTTATTGACTATTTTCTACATTATAGAATAACAGTGATGACATCATAACTATGAAATAACACATATGGAATCATGTAATAACCCAAAAAGTGTTAAACAAATCAAAATATATTTTATATTTGAGATTGTTCAATACTTTGCCTTGATGACAGCTTTGCACACGCTTGGCATTCTCTCAACCAGCTTCATGAGGTAGTCACCTAGAAGGCATTTTAAAGTGTGCCTTATTAGAAGTTAATTTGTGGAATTTCTTTCCTTCTTAATGCATTTGAGACAATCAGTTGTGTTGTGACAAGGTAGGGGTGGTATACAGAAGATGGCCCTATTTGGTAAAAGACCAAGTCCATATGGCAAGAACAGCTCAAAAAAGCAAAGAGAAACGACATGGTCAGTCAATCTGGGAAATTTCAAGAACTTTGAAAGTGTCTGAGAGTGAAGTCTGAAAAACCATCAAGAGTTTTGGTTCCATCTGCCGTGTCTTTGTGAAACACAGAGTAGGTGAACGGATGATCTCTGCATGTGTGGTTCCCACCGTGAAGTATGGAGGAGGAGGTGCCTGGTGCTTTGCTGTTTTGATGTCTTCACTATTATTCTACAATGTAGAAAATAGTAAAAATATAGAAAAACCCCTTGAAGGAGTAGGTGTGTCCAAACTTTTGACTTGTACTGTAAGTATTCAGACCCTTTGCTATGAGACTCAAAATTTAGATCAGGTCCATCCTGTTTCCATTGATCATCCTTG